>NC_091483.1:54806380-55453187 GCF_947461875.1 Haliaeetus albicilla | reverse complement strand
AAAAGAGGATTTAAATGCATGAAGGCGAGAGACACTGCTTTGGCGTTTCCTTCACTCCTCTCAGTACATATCACAATAAACAACATGAGTGAGAGGTTTATTCTTAAAATACTCTTTCTTGTGAAAAATGGAATTCGTACACAATCAATGATGTCTGGCAGCTGACAAACAAAAAAGCCCAGTCATTTCCAGAGCTGAGACCAGCTGAGCTCTGGACACAAGGGGAAAAAATAGTGAGCCAGAATATATGGCTCAATGAAATAAGGATAAAATTTGTCTGGCTTTGGGCCTCAAGTAAAACATTTTAGGACCCGAGGGCCCAGATAACAAGCATAGACTTTCAGCTATAAGTATGCATGAGGATTTAGATCTTCAGAGTTAAACTAGAAGACATCCCTGACAACAAAAAAGAAAATCAATGTTTATTCAGTGGATACTGGCAAAACACAAGGAATGGTTCCTCAGCTTGTACTGTTTTTACCTCTTTCTGATTACAGATTGGGGCTACAGGTCTACATGCCTTTGCTCTATCACATATGCTCAATGTTCAGATGTGCTTGGTTCTTGTGGTTGGTACCCCAGTCACTGTATTGCCAGGAATTTCTAAATTTCTTTTGCATGTTTTGCAGCTTGAGGAGCTTATACACATGTGGGTTTTAAGAGAGCTTTGTTTAAAATTTTAGGTGTAATTTAAACTAATATCTTGTACACTAAAAAGTCAATGTATTTTTTAAGCTCCAGGTGTTTCCTGGGGGAGGTAGTGAAGAGAAGAACCTCACAATGTGAGATTGCACACAACTACTGTGAAGTCTTGTATCTGGACACAGTCTCTACGTGATGGTAAGTGTATTCTAATTCTATTTTAGAATTAATCTTTCATAGCTGCTCCTTACTCTGAACACATGCCTGGCCTTACAAATGAAATGTAATGCTGGGGTGATACATAATAAACACGCTAATTGCCAAAGTGAGGATTCAGTAACAGGGTTACAGAAATAGGGATAGAGCTGATGTAGATATCCTGAGAAAAAACCAGCAAAAATCTTCTCATCACAGAATAACTTAGAAGTCCTGAACCATCTTCATTTGGAGCATTCACAGTATAATTGGAAATTAATTAAAAAAACCCATCAAAAATTAAATTACTAAATTCAGTGATTAAGCCATATAAACCATAATAATACAGTAGGTCTGTCTTATAAAATGGTTACAGCTTCCTGCAGTAGGAGCTGAATATTTGAGATCTTTGAACCGAGAGAAGGGGCTCTCATTGTTTTCCTGCTGACTCTAGGCCTCTGCTCCATGTTTGTGACAAAACTGAAGCTTTAGGGCAGGAATCTCAAAATGTCTTACTGAAGGGTCAGTATTTCCCCTTCACAGCTGCAGGAAGTATGGTTGTGGAGGAGTTGAGTCACTTGGCCAGGATCTCAGAGGTCAACAGCATTGCTAGGAATAGAAATGAGATCTTCTGGTTCTACTCATTTTTATGGATTTCTATGTTGCCATTTTAGAAGGGGTTTAGTGATGTTTTCACTGCTCTTATAGCAGTGGAACGTGCTGAAAAAGCAGCCAAGACAGTTTTATTCCATAGCACCTCTTAGCTGTGGTGCACCGGTGTTTAAGCCAATATAAAACCAAAAATAATAAAACCTAAATTTTGGGTGCTTGATCTAAGATATTTCAATACTTTTTAATCTTTATAAGCCTTGAAGTGTCTCAACTTGTGCACCCAAAGGGATAACTGAAAACAGGTGGGGAAACGATGCAGAATGAAGTTCTATTACCTGCAGTAAGAGATTTCACTAGCCGAATTTCATGACTGCATTTTCACATTCAATGAATTGTGGCACTGGTGAGTAGTATAACAGGAGCTGATTGCATGATACTGAGCTAACAAAGCTCTGCTGAGGCAGGGAGTTGAAAACAACGGTATATATCAGCCGTAAAGATTAAGGTTTACTAACATCAGTTTTTTGTGCTAATCAGAGTTAAGTAGTGGAATCTGCCATGTTTACTTACGTGCGACAAGCTGTAGCTGAGCTGAAGACCCTAGAGCACTGTACAAAAGAATAGTTGATATTTTTGCTTCAAAAAAAAAAATAGTCCAAACCTGAACCCTTTGGGAATCCAACATCTGTTTTGAAAAGGGGTTGAAGAGGTTACCCCCCATCCCTGTCCCCTACAAGTTGGGATAGGAGAGGAAAACAAGAAGTTTTATCATCTTACTTTCTTGATTTTTCAAGTTATAGTCTCCATCTGTTTCCATCAACTTTGTTTTCTAAAAAAAAAAAACCAACAAACCCTCTATGGAGCTCTTTAGCTTTCTTTAAAGCGGCTCTTTGTTGAAACCTGCATTGCATTTTTTAACAATTCCAGAGTAGTCGTCTTTCTTCTTTTCCCAAAACAAACATCTCTTAGATAGCTTCTCCTCAGCCTGAAAGAAAAGAAACAAAAGTAAAATGAAAACAGCGGGTTGGGGGTGAGGGGAGAGGAATGGTGTCTACATCAAGAAATGTGGCCATGCAATGTCAGACCTTGCGTGTCTATCACAGGTGACAAATGAAAGCCTACCAGCAGGCAAACAGCAAGGGTACTTTCCACTTTGCCTAAAATCAACAACATTTTACACAACGTCACCAGATAAAGACTGACCGTAGCACTCAGCATTTAGGGACTGCCGAGCTGGTATTTTAAGTGGCATTCATCACATACTCTGTATTCCACTTGCAGGGCAAGTTCTCCTAAGTACCTCCCTTCTCAGAAGTGCATTAACCCACAGGGACTGTAACATGTAGAAACTGGCTGCTTTCCTTCCTTGCCTTCTTTTGTATAGGAGCAGGGCCAGAAACCCCTGCAAATGCTGGGGATTGATTAGCCGTCTTTGATGAGGCAGTTGAAATAACTGTCATTGCTGTTCCTTCCTCTCTTTCTTTGCAGCTCAGGGAAGTGAGATTATTGGGTGTTTTTCCATAAAGTGTCTGGAAGCAACTGTCTGAAGTAGAGAGGGATACTCGGTAGAGGTGTCTTTTTGTTTTGCAAGTTCAGCTCGTGTTTCGGGGCTGTGTGGCAGGAGGTAAAGCAGAAAGTGATATTTGTAGGCAACTAATACCCCAGTGTTAAGGCTAAATTATTAATACCCTTGGGTGAGAATTTTAATACAGTCTTTAGTGCTTTATCTTGTGGTTTGGTGGTTTTTTTTTTTAATGCCTCATGTTAACATAACTATTACTAGTGCAGGGCGTTTAAACCGTTGGAGATAAAATGCAAGGTTTTATAAAACCAACTTTTATTCATATTTGAGATAGACCTATTCTTGTCTCCTAAAACATTTCCTGGTTTTCAGTCACTTATAATTTTGTGAAACATTTACCATTCCAATGTTAAGGGTCTGCTTTGGACTGATTTCTCCTGGAAATTTTCTGGAACATTTAGATGTTGCTAAGAATGAAGCAATGGAACAAAAGATTCTTTTGTTGTCTAAGGATTTTCTAAAGGAAAAGTGAGGAGTTTCAAATCAAACCCCACAAGGAACTTGAGGGGAGGAACTATGACTGGCTGAGTGGCTGTAGATCTCCCAGGGGTACTATATCAACACAAGGAGAAATGGGAGTGGCTGAGGGAAAAGATGAGGATAAGGACCCAACAATGCTGAGAGGATTAAGAACAGGCTGGTGGAGGAATGAGCCAGGCAGTCAAGGTGCGTGTCCCAGCTCCCTCGTAGTGGTCTCTGACACCTATCACTATTTTCTGTCATGCCATTAGCCAAACAACAGAGATCTGTGCAGCACATTTAAAGCCCCCATTTACCTCCTGGTTGCCCTTGTGAATGGCAACACAATGTCACACAAAGGAATTTGTTCCTCTTTTTGAAAAACAAGCAAAATACATACCAACTGAAGAAAATATTATCAAGGCTGAAAACTTTGGTACTTCTTGTATTTATGCAGGTTGTCTTTCATGACAAGCTACAGTATGGAAAGTTCCTGGAACTGATCATGGTTATACAGTTAAAGACACTATAATACACCTTCCCACTTCACTGGCCCCAGGAATAGGAAGCAGTGTAGAGAACAAGACAGAATTTGGGAAGAGAGCATATGGCAAGGGAGTGATGTTCTACCCTGGAGAATTGGATACTGTCCCGTTTTCTGTCACACAGCTCCCATGTGATGATAGCTGAGTCACTCGAGCCAATCTTTTCAGAAGCTGTCAATAATTTCACATTGCTTTTATTCTTGGTGCAGGACTTGTAGGCGTGCTGAACTTTCACAGCTGCAGCTGAAGTCAGTGGGAGCTATGCTCCAAACACAAAGTAGTATTCCAAAAATCTGATTTGGGAAATTTAAGATTGTGTCCACCATGGTTATGTTTGGCCTTAATCTTCCTGGGACCCACCAGCTTTCAGCGTGAAGGGATACTGCCAAGCCTCCTCGCTTCGAAGTGATACTGTGCAGGAAGTTTGCTGTGAAGCTCTCTGTTATGAGGGAGATGTGTGCTCAAAGGAAACCCCATATGGAAATGAGGGATACTGTCTTCAGAGCAGATTTTGAACAGCGTGCAGGAAATAAGGCAAGCGTAGGTAGTGCTGAACTGCAAGAGGAAAACAAAAGGTGTAATAACCTGCTTATCTTGTTAGCATGCCATCCTTTCTGTGCGGTGTGGGTACACTAACGACATGTATGTATATGTATATGTCTTGCCATCTACAAATTCTCCAAATTCTCATCTCATTAGCTGTATTCCACGGATGTTTAGTAGAGTAGAAGGTGTATAAATGAGGAAAGAGACAATTTCCCCAGTTTAGTCAACTTCCAAATAGGAAGAGAGCACCATTTTCACTTTCATTGCAAAAAGTCAGACTGTCAGTATTATGGCAAGTGGGGTCAGCCATTTTTCAGGTCTGACAGTGCCAGCATTTCCTCAGGACACACTGACAAAAACAGGACAAGCACAAGATGAGAAAGAAGCCACTCAAAAATGTACCCACCAGTGCTCTGCCCTGCATTGTTGATTCCCGCCCTGTTACCTGACCATTTCATTAGCTTGTCTGAAACCTTCCTGAACAAACTCTTCCCGTTTTACAGCAATAGGCATGTTAGAAACATAATTGACTGACTGCTGGGCTGGGTGCACTGTTTTAGGGGTAAATAGAGCAATACTATCACTTTCCTAGGTGACTGGGTATAAACTTATGTGAGCTGGGTAAATATCTAAATAAAAACGCTGCATCATAAGAATTATTCCAGCTAGGAAGAGAAATTAATGTTTTCTGAAATGAGGTTTCTCTGTTGCAATCCCATTTAATTGCAAAGAAAGTACAAAGCCCTCTTTTTCTTCACACAGCAAGAATTGCAGAAAAGGCATGGCCTCTGTTTACAGCTCAAGTCTATTTTCCATTAAACGCTTAGTATAAAAGCTCTTTTTCCCTTTTCCCTTAGCTTTTCTTGGAGGCACATTCCTGGCCCTTGTTATGTCTGTGTTGTTGGCTTTTTCCTTGCCACCATCTGTCCCTTCCTTTGATCTTTTTGTCTCTCTCTCATAGACACCCAACTGATCACAAAACAATAGCCAGTAAAACCCTTCCACCCATGTGTCTTGCAGGTGCCCTTGTTTTGGACAGTGACGTGTGCTGGCGGTTGGAAGGAAAGCTATGGTAGTTTCAGCTATCTGGTCCCATTATGAATTTAACCATTTCTTACAGCTGAGGGTTATAAGGGCAGTGTTCACCCTGATTCAGAGAGATTTCACCCCAAGTGCTAATGAAACTGTTGATGAGAAATCAGAGTGTTTCTTAGCAGCATTGAGAAACATTAAAAGCATAGCACTTGAGGCTGTACCAGAGAACAAAGGTCCTTTTATCTTCTTCTGGTTACAGTCTCTGTGCTTCATCTAGTTATAAACTTGATGCTCTTCCTCAAAGCTGTTGAGACTTAGAAGTTTGAAGAAATGTACTTTGTGCATTTAAGCATTACCATACTTCTTTTTCATTCATTGCAAAGTTGTATAAATTGCCTGAGTATGAGTTGTTTGAGGAAATAATATCTAGGTCTAACATAGCGCTTCGCATGAGCACTGCTTCTCATAGGTGGCTCCTGAAGTTTATCCAATGAATTATGGAATCATGGAAGTGCTGGTTAGAACTTCTTCTGGAGGTCTCCAGTCCAACCTCCTGCTTGCAGCAGGACAATTGCTGAAGTTAAAGAGGGTCAGCCACAGGTTTGTCTACTGAGCCTTGAAAACTGTCAAGGGTAGAGAATCCTCAGCCTCCCTGGGCAGCCTTTTCCAGTGCTGCACTGCCCTCCTCCTAGTGAACCTTCTCCTAAGTTCCTGCCTGGTGCAGCAGGCACGTCTCCTCTGTGATTACCCACCTTCCCAGATGCCCTTGCGTAATAGGTATGAGGCTCTGCAAGTGGAACCGAACAATGACAAGGATGATGGTTCATCTAGCTTGGAGGTGTTACTGAGGTTAAGTAGGTCTACGCCCTGTGTCAAAAATGATTCCATAAAGAAAAAAAGATGGGTCATTGTCATAGGAGACTCTTTCTTGAGGGGAACAGAAGGCCCAATACGCAGACCAGACCCACTTCTTAGGGAAGTCTGCTGCCTCCCTGGGGCCCATGTTAAAGATGTGAAGAGAAATCTTCCTACCCTGGTACGGCCCTCAGATTACTATCCATTATTGATTTGTCAGGTAGGCAGCGATGAAGTTGCAACAAGAAGTATGAGGGCGATCAAGAGAGACTTCGGGATCTTGGGACAACTACTTAAGGGAGTCAAGTGCACAAGTAGTGTTCTCCTCTATCCTTCCAGTTGCAGGGAATGATGAGGGAAGAAACAGGAAGAGCCAGCAGTTCAATACCTGGCTCTGAGCCTGGTGTCACTGGCAGAGTTTTGGATTTTTTGATCATAGGTAGGTTTACATGATACCAGGCCTGCTGCCGACGGATGGGGTACACCTGTCTCAAAGGGGGAAAAGGATCTTTGCACGGGAGTTAATAGGGCTCATTGAAAGAGCTTTAAACTAGATTTGAAGGGGGAAAGGGATAAAACCAGACTCGCCAGGGATAAGCCTGGGGGTGGCATGCCAATGTTTGAGAGAAGGTGTGTTAGCAAGGTCCTTTGGTCTGCCATCTCAGTGGAGGTAGGGGATGGAGACCCATGCGACAGCAAAGACACAAGGGTTATTGATGTGTTAGAAACCATAAAAGTGCCTGAGAATGGTCATGTAGGAATTAGAGCTTCTCCCCCCTCCCAAAAGGTAGTGGGATCAATAGCCCAACTGAAGAGCATCTACACCAAAGCATGCAGCATGGGCAACAAGCAGGAGGAACCCAAAGCCATTGTGCAGTAGGAAAACTGTGATATAGTTGCAGTCATGGAAACATGGTGGGATGACTGGCACAACTGGAGCACTGCAATGGATGCCTATAAACTCTTCAGAAGGGATAGGCAAGGAAGCAGAGGTGGTGGCATAGCCCTGTGTGTCAGGGAGTGTTTTGACTGTCTAGAGCTTGATGATGGTGATGATAGGCTCGAGTGTTTATGGGTAAGAATCAGGGGGAAGGCCAACAAGGCAAATATTATGGTGGGAGTCTGTTATAGACCACCCAACCAGGATGAAGAGGCAGATGAAATATTCTATAAGCAGCTGGGAGAAGTCTCACAATTGCTAGATCTTCTTCTCATAGGGGACTTCAACTTATGAGACATCTGCTGGAAATATAATACAGTGGAGAGGAAACAGTCCAGGAGGTTCCTAGAGTGTGTGGAAGATAACTTCTTGACACAGCTGGTGAGGGAGCCAACCAGGGAAGGCACACCTGTTGTTTGTGAACAGAGAGGGACTTATGGGTGATGTGACAGTTGGAGGCCATCTTGGGCATAACGATCACAAAATGATAAGAGGTTTCAATTCTCGGAGAAGTAAGGAGGAGGGTCAGCAGAACGGCTACCTTAGACTTCTGGAGGGAAGACTTTGGCCTGTTTAGGAGCCTGGTTGACAGAGTCCCTTGGGAGGCAGTTCTGAAAGGCAAAGGAATCCAGGAAGGTTGGAGATTCTTCAAGAAAGAAATCTTAAAGGTGCAGGAGCAGGGCATCCCCATGTGCCAAAAGACAAGCCAGCAGAGAAGAAGACCAGCCTGGCTGAACAGAGAGCTTTAGCTGGAATATAGGGGAAAAAAAGGAGAAATTATGACCTTTGGAATAAGGGGCAGACAGCTCAGGAGGACTACAAGAATGTCATGAGGTTGTGCAGGGAGAAAATTAGAAGGGCCAAAGCCCAGCTAGCACTTAATCTGCCTACTGCCATAAAAGACAATAAAAAATGTTTCTATAAATACATTAGCAACAAAAGGAGGGCTAAGGAGAATCTCCATCCTTTATTGGATGTGGGGGGGAAACATAGTGACAAAGGATGAAGAAAAGGCTGAGGTACTTAATGCCTTCTTTGCTTCAGTCTTTAATAGTAAGACCAGTTGTTCTCTGGGTACCAAGCCCCTTGAGCTAGAAAACAGGGAAGGGCAGCAGAATGAAGCCCCCATAATCCAAAGGGAAATGGTTAGCAACCTGCTACACCACTTAGACACAAACAAGTCTATGGGGGCAGATGGGGTCCACCCAAGGGTACTGAGGGAGCTGGCGGATGTGCTAACTAAGCCACTTGCCATAATTTATCAGCCATCCTGGCTAACCAGGTACGTCCCAGTTGACTGCAGGTTAGCAAATATGACACCCATCTACAAGAAGGTCCGAAAGGAGGATCCAGGAAACTACAGGCCTGTCAGACTGACCTTGGTGCCAGGGAAGGTTATGGAGCAGATCATCTTGAGTGCCATCACACGGCACGTACAGGACAAACAGGTGATCAGGCCCAGTCAGCATGGGTTTATGAATGGTAGGTCCTGCTTAACTAACCTGATCTCCTTCAATGACAAGGTGACCCACTTAGTGAATGAGTGAAAAGCTGTGGATGTTGTCTACCTAGACTTTAGTAAAGCCTTTGACACCATTTGCCACAGCATTCTCCTGGAGAAACTGGCTGCTCGTGGCTTGGATGGGCGTACACTTCATGGGGTAAAAAACTGGCTGGATGGCTAAGCCCCATGCAACAACCTCATGCAATGCTACAGGCTTGGGGAAGAGTAGCTGGAAAACTGGCTGGTGGAAAAAGACCTGGGGGTGCTGGTTGACAGCCGGCTGAATGTGAGCCAGCAGTGTGCGCAGGTGGCCGAGAAGGCCAATAGCACCCTGGCCTGTATCAGAAATAGTGTGGCCAGTGGGAGCAGGGAGGTGATCGTCCGCCTGTACTCGGCACTGGTGAGGCCGCACCTCGAGTACTGTGTTCAGTTTTGGGCCCCTCGCTACAAGAAAGACATTGAGGTGCTGGAGCGTGTTCAGAGAAGGGCAACGGAGCTGGTGAAGGGTCTAGAGCACAAGTCTTATGAGGAGTGGCTGAGGGAACTGGGGTTGTTTAGTCTGGAGAAAAGGAGGCTGAGGGGAGACCTTATCGCTCTCTACAACTACCTGAAAGGAGGTTGTAGCGAGGTGAGCGTTGGTCTCTTCTCCCAAGTAACAAGCAATAGGACAAGAGGAAACAGCCTCAAGTTGCCCCAGGAGAGGTTTAGATTGGATATTAGGAAAAATTTCTTCACTGAAAGGGTTATCAAGCATTGGAACAGGCTGCCCAGGGAAGTGGTTGAGTCACCATCCCTGGAGGTATGTAAAAGACGTGTAGATGTGGTGCTTAGGGACATGGTTTAGTGGTGGACTTGGTAGTGTTAGGTTTACGGCTGGACTCAATGATCTTAAGGGTCTTTTCCAACCTAAATGATTCTATGATTCTGTGATTCTAAAAAAACCTCTAAGGTCCAGCCTGAACCTCCCAAGGTGCAGTATGTCACTCTTCTTACACCATCTGCCACTATGAAGAAGAATTTGACTCTCTCATCTTTATAACTCCCCTTCAAGTAGTAGTATGGTACTGTTAGATTCCCTTTTAGTCTTCCAGGCTCAACAAGCCAGCTTCCCTGACCTGTCCTTGTAAAACCTGCAGTCTTGGCCTGTGACCATCCTGGTTAGCCTTCTGCTGGTTTCTTTCTCAGTTTTGCAGTATCGCCTTTGAACTGGGAGTCCCCAGACTGGCCACAGTATACCAAGTACAGCCTGACCAGTGCCAAGTAGGGAGAGGAATAATAATTTACCTCCATCTGTTTGCCATAGTCTTCCTCATTTAGCCCAGTATGAGGTTTGCTTTACACTGTTGGTGCATATTCAACATGGCATTCACCGCAGTGCCCAGGTTGTTTTCAGCTGGGCTGCTCCACAGCCACTTTGTTCCCAGCCTGTGTTGATGTGAAGGACTGTCCTGATCCAGGTGCAGAACTTTTTGTTGAACTTGGTAGCGTTTCCTAATACCCACATTTCTCAATGTCCTTCTGGATTGAAATGTTATTGTTCATAATGTTAAATTTAATATTGTCTGGAAATTTGCTGGGGGTGGATTCAGTCTCATTATCAAAGTTGTTGAAGAAGCCACTGAACAATATCAACCCCAATGTTGACCTGAGGGGGACTCTGCTTATTCCCAGCTGCCAACCAGCCACCATGCCATTGATCACTACCTCTTAAGCCTGGAAGTTCAGCCAATTTCCAGCCCAACTGACAGTCTATTTGCCCACATGAAAAGCATATTCAGTAGTTGATAACTCTTTTCCTTGTTTATTTGGATAACACTTTAGTCACTGCACTATCTGTATTCATTCCAGTTGTGAATTAAATAATGTGACTGTTGTGTATAGGTAATTTTTGCAAAGTTCATTGCTGGGGTAAGCAGGGAGTAACCTGCACATGGCACTGTCTTGTTAACTTTTAAAATATGGATACGAAATGGTCAGCTCACTCTAGCAATAGTCATGAGTGAAGACAAGTAAGGAATGAAGGGAAGTCTTGTCTAAAGCTCACTGCAGTCTTTTGTTGAAACATTCTCAAGTTTTAAAAGTTTTCTATAGTAAAAAATTAGCAAAATGTGAGATCCTTTCAAAGAAAAGATATACAAAAAGTATTCTGTTGCAGCACTAATTAGTAATCTGAAAAGAAAGTCTGTATTCTATGTACAAAGAGCATAGAGCAATCACTAAAATTAAGACTTCTTCGCTTCCTCAAAATAGAAAAGTCAGTCTGTTAATAATCAGATTTTTCTTTGGACTAGCCTAGCATCCAAGACTTTCATCCGAGTAGATTTAGTTGATTCTTTCTTTGTTTCAGTTTGAAAGTTTCAGCAGGCTTAGGTTTCTTATTTGAGACCAAAGAAATCCTGGCATTCATTTGCTTATGTAAGAATCGCATCTTTGATTGGAAAGAGCAAAACAAAGAGATGATGAAAGATTCAAAACATCTCTATGAGACCTGTAATCCCACCAAGAGCTGATTCCTTGTGTACAAATAGAGTGACAGTCAGAGATAAGTCTGTACTCCAGTACCCTTCTACAAGCTCAGTACTTAGGCGTGTGCTGGGTATTGGGCTTTTAGGCCAAACTCAGGATATTTTAGGGCACAATTGGTTCTACTATTTTTCTGTTTTAGCAAATTTGAGTTCTTCTGGAGTCCACACTTTTCAAAAAGAACATTGTCAAATTGGAAGTTTTTTTGAAGAAAATTGCAGGAATTATTCAATCTGGAAAATTTTCCATATAGTGAGACACTGAAGAAAAAGTTAACAGATCTCTATCTGGGTCTCAGAATACTTATGTAAGGAAATTATTTTTTGTGAGAATAGATGACTCAAGATTTATAACAGCAGAAGGAGATTTCAGCTCTGGAATCCAAACCCAGACAAAATTATGCTGGAAATACAGTGCATGTTTTTAATAGCAACATTCATATGATGGATCCTTATTTCTGGGTGTCTAGAAGTCAGGAATTAATGTCTTTCCAACCATTGCACATTAGCAGCAGCGCGTAGGGCCAGGTGCAGGGATGACTGGCAGAGATGTTGGCCTGAACCATGCAGAAAATCAAACTAATGACATAGTTGCTGACAGCTTTTGCAGCCCCACTTTTCTTGCTGCTGCCTTCTCTTGTCCTTCCCCTTGCTTCGCACTGCCTATGTTCTCTCTTGCCGGCTCCAGCTCCTGCCTGTTGTCCTCCTTGCATTGCTTCCTTGCCAACACCATCCTTCACTTCTGCTCTGGATTTGCCTCCTCAACTCCCACACTCCCAGTAACCCCACAACCGACTTGGGCAATGCTATTGGCTTTTACTAGTTGGGGTGCTACTTAGTAATGCTCCTCAAGCTACGGTGCAAGATGTCCCACCAGACAGGCACACACCTTGCTGGTAGGAACAGGCAGCCCAGAGGATCACAAACAAGATCTTCCCCGTCCTCCTGAAGGCACAGAACAGTCCAAATGGCAGGAATTAAGCCACATCAGCACTTCCTGTAATTCCTTTCTACCATCAGTTTCAGACCGCGTCTGAACTCCATGCAGAAAATATTCTTCTTTGGTTCCGAGTTAGATACAAACAGAAAGATTATGAGCATGTGTGGATTTGATAGATAGATAGCAACGGTATCTGTGGCTGAAGATCAAGAGAGATGGTTTAGGGTTATTGCTATTTTTTCCAGCTGTCCATGGCTGTTTAGAAAACTCCACGAAATTACCTTTCATAAATCTGTTTGTGGAAAAGAGGAGGAGTATCCAGGCACAGAAATACAACATGTTCTGACATATCTAGTGCAAAGTAAGGGTTTTTCCTCTTTTATTTTAAACAATGACATTGAAAACAAATGGATACATGAAAAGAAACAGTACCCTCTGTGAGGTTTCAGCTTTGATAAACCACGATACAGAATCCAGGTCTTTCACCATATGGTGAGACCTGACACATCTTCAACGTTTCCACTGTCTTTTTGGACGCAATTCAAGAGTTAAGGACCTGGCAAAACAAATACATGACTGAAAATGTGTGTGTTATTAGCGCGAGAGTGGTTTTGGCAGGCATGATTTTAGTATGCCGGCTCTAGCATTTTACTGTCTCTCTGCTGCTGTAAACAAATCTGAAAGGAGAGGAAGATTTAGAAGCTAACTAATGATCATGAATGCTACAGAAAGGAAATGAAGATGAATAGCTATTGACCTTGCTCTCTCTTATTAGGCGGCAATTAATTTTTCATATATTTGATAAAATATATGAAAATATATGATAAAATAGCTTCATCCTATCAGATCCCCATGGTGGAATTAGACAGTCAATCCTTGGGGGCCTGCATTTCCCAATAACACCCAAAGGGCAAGGCTTTTCCAGCTGTCCATGAGTCTCATCTGGCTTTCTCCATCCTGGATTCCTCCACAGTGGCCTTAGGATCAGCCTTCCCCTTAATTGCCCATCTGGGTGACATCGAAGGATGTTGGCACTTTTGTTGGCTCTGCTTGATTTTGAAATAGAGAAAGTGGAAGGCTGGGTCTCAGAGCCAAGACTCTATGAAAAGTGGGTTTTCACCTCCAGAACAGCATTACAACTGATTTCCACTATATAATGGAGGGCAATTATAACATCATGTATGCTTTGTCTGGAGTTGATTCTCCAGCTGTTGAAACAGTATCTTTTTATGTTAAATTAAACCAAACTGCAGCCAGCATCAACATCAAGCTCCAAAAATGTAACAGCTTAAATCTTTTAGGCCAGATGCTGATCTCTGAGTCACTGGTGTGAATCTAGTGAAATTCCAGTTTTACACTTATGTATGTGAGATTGAGGACCTGATTTGGGACCAGTGATCTGCTTTCACAGGTGTGCCTTATTTTAAGGTGCCATCAAACTAGCGTCTTCCCACCACTCTAAAGCTGTTGAAGATTAAAGGTAAACATTATCGGTAAACAAAGGAACAAAAGGAAGGTGGGGGGAAAAAAGGTACACACTTCATTTCTTTCTGAGTTAAATTCTAGTTAAGGAAAAAACATTTCTGGGACATTTCCTTTTTATCAGTCACAGCAAAACTCAAACTAAGCCAGCAGAGAACAATTAAAAAATGGTGTTTCTTAAACAGAAAAAGATTCACACAGACTTTATAGTGGAAACTTAAAGAACTGTGGTTTGTTTGCTTTCTTTTTTTTGCTATCATGTGTAAATCTTCAGTTTTTATTAAAGACAACCGATACAAAGATTGTTCCATTGCGCTCCCTGTTATCTTAGCCTGGCTTTGCTATGAGAAATCCTTGGGGCACTTGGTGAGAGACTAATGTTTTGGTGGTTTTTTTTCAATGGCAGACACCCACCAATTGAGGGGAGTGGAATGGAATTAAAATAAAATTCCTCAAACTGAAAAAAGTGTACATGTGGATGTGAAGAGCAGGGGGGCTCTGTTTCATGCTGCTATACCTCAAAAATAGCTGAAGGGAATTTTCCAACAATTTCCACATACTGTGCACAGTTCATCCCTGGACTGGGACCAAACATGGAAAGGATCATTCCTCAAAGGAGAATTTGGGAGGCTTTTAAATAATATGTGAAAACAGAGAGCAATAATGGAAATCTGCCTATAAACAGAACCCTTGCAGCCGATGTTGAATGAAATACTGCCTTAAGGAAGTATTTTTTTCAGTATGTGATAGCATTTAAAGTGAAGTACGCAGGTAATGTTGTACCTCCCTCCCTTCCTCTGTGTTTGTACTCACTCTGGAGCCCCCGCAGCCATGGGCTTGGCACGTTTGCAGGCAGAGCTATGCCAACCCCGTTGTGAATCCCAGGTGTGTGCTGGCTGCTGGAGCCTTCCTGGGGAGACACATCTGAAGCATGTTACAGCACCATGAAAAAAGAGCGTGTTACAGCCCTGGCTTGCATTCACCACCCAAACTGGTGTTCACTGGCCAAGAGTCTCGCTCCTTTCTTGCTGTCCAATATCACGCTTGGGCGTTGCATGTGGGGACAGCGATGCTCCTAGCATTTGTCACCTTTTGCAAGAGACAATTAGAGCTTTGCTGCCAGTTTACCCAGGCATGGTGAAAGGAGTATAAATCCCGTACACAAAACAGTACTGGGGCAAGAAAAGTAAAAGTACTTTCATCTGTCCCCCACCTTAAAATAAACTGATCCACCTCAGTTGTGGGGGCGAAAAAGGAAAAATACCTCCCATTTTCCTACTAGGATGAGGTTTTCATCAGTACAGTCTACATAATACGATTATGTATTTATGCATCAGCTTTTCAATTTTCTGTCATTTCAGTAAAAACAAGCAAACAATGGGATCACTTAAGCCTTCAGTACTTGTATTTTAGCAGCTCTTCCAAACAAGCTTCAGCATGTTACAAGACAGCTTCATATTTTGCCTCGATGATTTGCTTTACTTTTTAAATGGTGAGATTCTTATCTGTTTCGTAACATGAAAAAAGAGGAACTCATCCTCCCTCCTCATTCCTTTCTACCCTAAAATCTTTTCTTATCTTCAGTTTAGCAACATGATATGAAATACACGAGACTTGAATCCACAAGCGTGGTCTCACTGGTTTCAGCATGAATTATGCTTTGCAGGTTTGTATGTATAAATAGCAACACTAAAACCAAAATTACTTCTGGGCCAAAACCCCTTAAGCAACAAAATGAATATGGTGGTCATAAAGCAGTCCAGGATAACATGGTATTAGAAATTCAAACTGAAGTGCTCTTCCATATGCATTAAAATATTTACATGTTAAAATAAATGACCCGCTAACTCATCTATATTCTGTTTTATTACCCTTGTAGTAATGCCATACATAGATACCTTGGCTAACCTCATTCTTACTTTGTAGAGGTGCACATGCCAAGAAGAGCTGGCCAAGAGTAAATTCTGCAGAGCAACTTACCCTCATTCACAGGGAATACCCAGCGAGCTAGTGAGCCAAATGATTCATGTGCGAATGTGAATGACTCTGCCCAGGACTAGTGCTCTGTTTGCAATATTCTTTTGCAAATGCTCAACTGTTGCATATTTTCATGTAGGGTCTCTCTTGCCTGGGATAAACAAACACAACAGCAAGCTCCAGGAGAAACAGAAGACCCAGACAGAAGAATTAAACCACACATAACATAAACTCTAACAGTAAGTAACACGTCAAGGTAGTATTTATTCTTCAAATATTTATTATTTATTTGTATTGTAGCAGTGCTTAAAGGCGAGGGCTACTTTGTGCTAACCATTATGCAGGCATAATAAAAAGCCTAAGCTCCAAGGGCAGGTCTGTCCGCCTCTACATTTATATTTGCTGGTTTTATATCAGTCATTTGACTTTGGAATATTAAAGCTTTAGAGGAAATCACATCTACCTCCCTTCCTTTCAGACCTGAAATCCCAAGAGCTCCAATTCAAATCTTCTCCTGTATATTTATTGCTTACTGAATGAGATACAGGAAAGGATTATAATTCAGGCTGCAAAATTCTACCTTCAAAAGCTAGGAAATGCCAGATTAAATATGTAATAGCAATTCAGTCCTCTTAGGTATTATATACATTATGATACAAGACATAGTTTTTCCTTTCCCCTGGTAACCTTGCCTCATTCAGTGCCGGCAAATAAATCAATGAGCCATGGCTCAATATTGTCTTTTTTTCAGGTGGCTGAATGTATGTTATATGCCTCCTTAGCTGCATGCCAGTCAAAGTCCTGGATGAAAACTAAACATTTATTTTCTTGGTTTTCTGTGGTGCTCTTTGTTGGTGTATTTGAGGGCTTAATGAACATTTCTAAGTTTTTCTTCAGAAAATCCCCGGGGGCGACTCTGTTTTTACATTACAGGCAAAAAAAGTGTGGGGGCTGGAACACTTCTCTTGCCAGATGGTGTCATGGGTGGTTGCTTACTTCAGAGGAATAGAGGGATTGGGGAAACTGAGGTAGCTTTCCAAGGTCTGGAGGCAAGTGTGCTCTCAGAGCACAGTCTTCTTGCTGTTCGCTGAAGCTCCTTCACCAATCTTCTTGAATCCCAGCTCTTGACTATCCCATGTTCCTCTCTTTTCTTCCCCAGTCTTCCTTCCTCAGGCATTTCATCACAGTACAAGCACCTTTAGTTTTTAAATTTTCCTTTCTGAGCTCACAGCACAAGTGACAAATCATCCTCCTCATCAGGCAATCTCTCTCTCTCCCATTGTCATGGATGCACTTGACATCTGCAGGAAAAAAATATGACTAGGATTTTGGCAGGAAGGCTCCAGCACCTCAAGGGTGCACCAGATTTCCTGTTGTGCTTTTAAAACCAAGGTCCGGCACTGAAAGTGTATTTCATTGGCATCCAGCTAACACTCCAGGAGAGGAACAGCCTTCTTGCAGATTTTCTTTCCTCCTTGTAAAATTCCCACCATTTCTGAAGGATGTCTGAGAACAAACTGCCAAGGGATCTTTTCTACACTTCACTGTTGTGTAAAAAAAAAACCCACCAAAACCCAAAAAACCCAAATTCCCTGCCCTAAACCTCTTTACACAATTTGCAGTGCCTGTTCCAAGTTCTGGGAAAAAACCCCAACAGCTTCCTAGATTATTGCATAAGAATTGGAGATTCGTCATCTGTGCTTGAGAGTGGTTTAGGTATTTGGTAATCTGTGAGTGCTGCTGTAAGATTCACTTATTTCCCAATGCCATTTCCACAGTAAGAAGTACAGACTGGAGGTAGGATATGTGATAGAGGAACAACAGTGGGAAGTCTGTCAGGGAGAGTCTTCAATGCCTCCTGGGCATGGTGTAGCTCTAGTTACAGTCCAGCTCTAACTGTTTTTTTATCTAAAAACACCCTGATGCAATCAAGTTGCAGACTAAAATAATGTTGCGTTAGAGCTGCATTTGCACCAAGACTTTCCGTGCTATCTGTATCTTCTGCAGGACAGGCTGGCTCAGCGGTGCTCTGTAATACATGTAATAGAGCATGCATCAAAATGAGCATTTAAAGAAACCCAAATCTTGTTGTGGAGTACCCCAGCTCTTCGTGCAAGTCCTTCTTATAGGAGCATGAAGAACAAGTGGCGCCTGAAGCAAAAGTGAAGGGATGAACCAACAGCAGGCTCTGGCTGTGGTTGCCCCGAGGTGGCCTCCTCTGCATCTCAGTGCCTGCTGGGTGCTGCTGAGCACCTTGGTGACATGACTCCAGGCAGCATCATGGGCTGGCCAGAGCAGCCAGAGAGCTCGCACTGAGTCCATAGGTGTTCAACAGACAGTCTTTGAGTCCACTTATGCATTTGGGAAGCATTTGAGAAATACGCCTGAGGCCTCAGCTCTCCTGTTTTGTTGCTGTAGAAAGAGTGCATTTTTAAAAAGAGGGGGCTGACCCAAGAAATTCAGCACTCTGAGTTAATGCAATTGTCAGATCGCCTTTGATTACAATTGCTAAAGGTGAAAGTAATATGACTCAAGTCGTAAACTTGTTGGATTCAGTTATATTTGCTGTGCTAAAAATCTTTGAAACCGTGACTCAGGATTTCATAGGAACAGCCAAGACCCTATAGGTCCCTTGGCTCCTGTGTGCTCTTCCTGCCCAGATCACCGCACAAGACCAAGCCAACCCATTGTGCTGCTTGCACATCGCATCCAGCGTCCAATGTCCCACACGACCAAAGCATGAGTGAATTTCCGTGCAGGAGAAACCAGAGTTGTTCCAGAGCGATCGGGTTTGCAAACCCTATGGCTGGCTTCTCCTGTCTGCGTGGTTGGACTTCAGTCATCGGGTTTTTTCTCCAGGGCCAGATTTTTATGCCTCGGAGTGGCCATCCTGGCTGTGGCTCCTGGCCTCATGCGGCTCCTCCAGCTCGGCAGCTCCGCGGCTCGCAGCCCTCTCTGAGCCTCCCCGGCTTGTGACAGCAGAGGGCAGCAAGAGACAAAGGAGATCGTTTCATAAATTGGGTCAAGTTCCATTTTCTGATATTTGCTCTTTGGATACAGTGGCTGCAAAAACTGCCCGCGGTTCCTCTGCCTGCTCCCAAGGTCATGCTGCAGCTCGCATCGTCCCTGGCAGGACGATGCTCTTCGCAGGGCCATAGCAAGCAAGGATACGGCCTTGCACGGTGGTGCCTCACCAAGTGGGTTAGAAAGGGAATCGTGCTGATTTCGGAGACTTTGCTCGGTTACAGGAGTGCCATATGGCATTTTATCATGCTTATGTTGAAAAGCTATAAAAATCTGAAATGAGCTATGGTTAGCTTTCACCACACAGCAAAATGTATCACTTACTTTAACTATGAATAAATAATTTCTTATATAATGATGAGAGCTGCTGGGTTGCATTCCTTTTCTCTACTCTGCAAATCTCTGAAGAGAGATGTATGTTTGGAAAATGTTTTGTAGTGAAGGACAAAGCAAAAGGGTCACTGCTACTATGTGATTTTTAACAAATGATGTTTTTTCTTCTACAGACTTATAGAGATGGACCTTTTTTCTTGCTTAGCTAGTGATTAGAAAAACAAAATCCGAGGTAATGCAACTTTCCCTTCACTCTCCTGCCAGTATGTACCCTAAACGAGTCGTGTCTGTGCAGGTTGGAAACCCAATGGCTGGTATCCTCTCAGGTGACAGCACTAACAAAACTGGCATCCACCTTTCCTGGAGGTAAGAGTAGCTGCCCACAAATGTAGGGACTGAAACTGCCGTCACAGTCTTCACGCCTACCCGTAAAACCCCATGTTGGTAACAGGTAAACAATAACGTATATGACTTTAAGCATAAAGGTACATATTCAGCTCTGTGTTCTGGCATGAGCACGTGCAGGGGTGGTTCCTCTGCCTGCTTGCCCTTACAGCAACAGCAGCCATGTCCAGCTTGTACATTGTCTTCAGAAATGGTCTCATTATCTGAAAGGTGAGTGGCCTTAAGCTCTTCACATCATTAAGCTTGTCTGGTCAGATGAATTATTTCTATGCTGAACAAACATTTGCAAAATTCAGCATAATCTTCATGTTAGAGAGACCTCTTACTCCAACAGAATAATTGTGGAGGTTTTCTCCTATATAAAAGAAAGAGCAGCTGGGCTTGTGGCCTTCTAAAAGTGTCTGTTTCTCCAGTGTAGGGACAGAGATGCTTAAAGAAACACAGCAAGTGGTTGAGACGGATTTGAGAGCTGTGCATGGGGAGTGATAGAGGAGGAAATAGAATATGAAAAACAACCTGAAGGGACCTTCACTTTTAACAAAAATATGTTTCAGAAGAAGATAGCACTTTTGACCTGTTTGTGGTTTTAATTCCTTTTTAATATTATAAACTGAGAAGAGCACTGTTGTGTAAGCATGTAGCAGAGTGAAACTGGCTGGTCTAGTTTCACTGAAACTTGAGAGGTTCATCCTAGCTCGGATTCTCATTAATCAGTTACTACTAAACTTCTAAGTCATCACAAGTGTGCTTTAGTACATGTTTTATTTTTTACAGTTGCTGTCAAGCAGCATGCCCCTCCACTGAGCATGGGGTCAAACCCTGGCATTTCTTCCTGCTATCACCAGCTGGCAAACTGATAAGATAGTACTCAGCATGACAGAGCCCATTTTGATGGCATGTGGCAGACGAGACAGACCTCCAGTTTCATCCGGTGAAACTATTCTTATGTTCTTATGTAATGTACTCCTAATGCTTATTTATTTTTTGTTTAAACATCTTCAGTTCGGACCATCTTCCACTTTTATTCCATATTTCAATGTTAAATGAAATTCTTTGATAAAATTGATTATATTCAGTGCTGCTATAACCCAAGAGCTGTCAAATGTAGAAGAGGGCCACTTTCTGTCTAAAAGGTCTTCTAATTTTTTTTTCCATTCAGTAGGAGCAGGATTTGGGCCTAAAATGCAGGGCAGGCTCTATGTTGAAGTCAAAGCAACCACAACCTTTTCATAAACAGGCTGCTATTGGAGGCTGTGGTCACTTATAATCCACAGTAATGAGCACTGTACAAAAATCTCAGAAGGACATATCTTAACTTCAATGAAATGCTGGGTGACAAACACCTCTATTTATTTTAGATCTACAGTCAGTACTGTTGAGTGTTGTGGACCAGACAACTGCCTTCCCAACCTAACGGAGCTGCCACTAGCACTGGGGAGACAGCCACGCAGAGCAGCCCATTCTCCCTCTCTTGGAGCTTGTCTTAGAAATTTTTACATAATGGTCTGCTAACAAATGCCGTGTATGCCGATGGTGTTTTGAGTTCAATACTGCTCTCAACTGAGAACTTTTCAAGCAGATTTTAGAAGCATTCTGTCTTCCAAGGGGGAAAAGAAACCCCAACTGTAGTGTTGACCAAAACCTCACATCATGGAAGCATGCTCCACTTTACATTATCCATTGTAGTTGTGATTTTCCAAAGACTTTTGGAAATGAAATGTAATTATTAGAAGAAGAGAATTTCTAACATGAAAAGGTTCTAACATAAAACAGGTAACAGACTGAAAGTTTTATTCCTTCGTTGTAGACAGTAGAATGCTTCTCATAAATTTGGAAATAAATCTGTGGGTTAAATTACGTATCTGGTGAACAAAACACATGTCTAGACTCTAAGGATGAAAATTTCACTCCTTGTACCAGTCCTGTTACTGAACAGAAATCTGTCCCCAGATCAACTTTCACAGAATTTAACCCATTCTAATATTTTGTAGAAATCCATGAAAAATACTGCAGGATGTATTTTGCCAAACTGCCTTATTTCTCTGTTGATCTTTTCCTTAATTGTTTCCACCCCTTTTTCCTCCCTGAAGTACTGCTGCATAGTGAAAGCCCCTACATGCTTGTTAGTGAGCTGGAAGAAGTGCAGTGTACACTTGCCTTTAGGCACAACACTGTAACATCATCCCATACAATTAACTGCTTACGAAATGTTTCTTTCTTTCACTGTTCATGGCACATATTATGGATTACTTGCTGAAATTTGTCTTCTCACCTAGGGCAGGAATCTGCTGCTTGGTAAATTTCCAGAACATGTCACCCAGGTGTCAAGATAGACTTATGCTCCTTAGCACGAAAAATCCTTTTCCCCACCTGGAATTTCACAGTGATTGATTTCCTACAAAGCACCTCACTCCAAAGTAAATTAAGGATGGGACTCACCTCCTTCCCGCTTCAGGAACCAGAGGTGTTTTAATAGCCAAATCCTTGTGCTAGACCACTGGGCATGGCACTGTGGAGGTGTGGCCATGAGTTCTAGCTTTAATCCTTTGCTCACCCCTGCACTATGTGGGTTTGATCAAATAATTTGGGGCAACATTTTAAAGGATTCCCTCATTTTGACATTTCCCACAATTAACATCTACTTAGTAACCCCTTTCTTCTTCCCTCCTGCCCACCTGTGCAGGGCTGTTTTCAGAAGTGGCCAGTGAATCTTGTAGGTATCGATCCACAGCTCTGAAAACCAGGTCATAATTCACTGTTAATCCCCCTCTTCTAAGCAAGGCTGAAAGCCTCTTTCCTTATGCTAGCCTCACTGGCCCAATCAGTGTTTTTTTTCCAAAGCTATAATCTGTCTCCTAGCAAGTTAAGTTGATTTCTACAATAAAACTGCCCCAGTGGTTTTTTTTTTTTTCTGCAATCTGTTAATATCACGAGAACAGAAATTTCCAAACATTTGCGAGAGAAGCGTATTCTCCTTATAACTATTTACCTAAGAAAAATGAAATAACTCTCCTAGGTTTATTTTGTTAATGGTGCCTAGATACAGTGCTGTTGGGTACATTGGAAATTAACCTAAATAGAACTGTCCTGGAGAATTCATTTGGAAAATAACTGAATCCTACTAAAAAGCTTTAGAGATGAAGATGCAACTTTATCATCACAAACACTTCTTAATAGGTTCTATTTCAAGTATAAAGCATTTTGCATTTGGGCTAACACCTTTATGCTACATTTCAGTCTGATTTTGGTTAAAAGCAACCAGAAAATGCTTGAATAAAACTTTACAGTGGGAATTGTTCAAATACTAATGCATTTATTTATGTTAGCAGGTAAAGGGAATTTGAAGCCTAAGAATACACTTGCAGATGGCAAGGGAGGGGCACTTAGTATGGCAGTCTGGCATATAGGATAGGCATACAATACTTGAAAAGCATTCCCAGAACCTCGGTATTGTAAAATTTGGCATTGGTTTTTGACCCAGGTGCCTAACCAATAATGAGAGTCCTGTAAGATGTTCCTCTTGGGATGAGAAGATGATGTGGGATCTAGACACCTTCTTTGATGCAGAACCTACAAACTGAGGACAGGATGGATCAAATAGGAGAATATTTCTTTACCCAGAGAAGTTCCTGGTCTGTTCAACCAGTGATGGAAACTCACCTGGGCTGCTGTGTTTGAGGCCTGAACTGTGGACCTACCCTTTGCTATGCTACCTTTCTTTGTCCCAGCAGACACCAATATGGACTTTTTCTTGGATCTTTCCAGCATTCTCCCTGGTCATTCCTGTGTGCCCACTTTCATGTACATGCTTGTTTATGGTTTACAGCTTTTGTGACACAAGTGTTTCTAAAGCAGGTTTTTATTTCAACAGCCTGAGATCAGTAAGGATCTAGACAAAATAGTAGGTTACCTGCATGTCCAGCCCCATTTTTCTCAAAACATGAGATGGCTCTTTGGATTAAAGCTGTGTCCCTTAGCAATGGAAATCAGCTTCAGTAAAGGCCCTGCTTGGGTAACCTGGCAGCTAGTTACCATCTTACCATGGCACAATTTTTTTCCTTTCTATCCTCTCTCTTTTTCTCTTCCATGGGAACAGAAAATTATCAGAGCTTCTCGAGTCTCCGTTACTGACTTAGTACTGGGTTGTGTAATTTTTCTTGGCATTTCTTGGGTGTTATAGAACAGCCTGGAGCTATTTCACAATCAGCATCATCTAAAAAAACCTGACTCTAGAAATACGTTGACATTCACAAATCAATCACAGCTAGCCCTTAATCCTAAAGCTCTCTATCAGCGTTTTTACAGGATGACATTTTGCATCTGTTTGTGTCTGGTGTGTCTTTGTTGCCTTGGTTCTCTGGTATTTCTGACTCTTCATGGACACCTGAAACTCTTCAGAAGAGCTGTGAGTTTTCCTCTGGTGACCCATGCCTGCTTTGTGCTTTTTGGGGAATGCTAAAATGTGCCTGGTTTTGGCAAACTCCTATTGTTTCAGCTGCCTGGTTTTGAAGTGAAGTTTCATGGCTCCTAGAAATTCTTGCAGTTATTATAATTATAGCAGTAGTCCCTCCTATAATGAGATCTCTTTCCTTATTTTCAAATCCCATCTACTCTCATATGAGCAGATATGAATCAAGGGGCTGGGTGCTGAGGGTTACAAGTATTGTTTTGTATATTTTACAGTCAACAGTGCACCGTTCAGTGTTGAGACAGTCGTTTTTGGATATCCCCTCAACTGGATTGTTTAATCACTGCAGTGTGCCCTAAATTCCACTGACGCTAAACGGGACTGCAAGGTTTGCCATCTGTTGCTCTGTCAGCATCTCAAAGAAGCCAGAAACTAGAAAGAGAAAACTATTAGGAAAATGTGCTATTCCTGCATTGAAATGTATGCAATTCACATTGCATGTTGTGGTAAAAAGAAATTTTTGATTAATGTTTTGAAAAACCTAAAGATTAAGTATTAAATATTGAAATGTCCCTTTCTTCCCTCCCTCTCAAAATACATATTGCGTTCTACCAAAAAGGACGAAGAGATGGGGATCAGTGCGCTCTTCGGGATGCAAGACTATTGTTTTGGGAAATAAAACACTGGGGCAATTCACAAGACATTTAAGCGAAGCTCTTTGGCTCCTGTGTGGCATTCCAGTGCAGGCAGTGAGCTGTGGGGAGCATACCAGGTAATTCATACCTCAAAAAATTCAAAAGCGAGGCAGAAAAAGCTATTTTTCTAAAGTTCTAATCCTAAAATAAAAGAAGGAAACTATGCAAACAGGATTTGCCTGTAAGAAAATCACATGCTTTGGGTGTGCTATAGGGTTTGTCCTATGGCCCATCTGTGTTACAAGGCTGTGTAATGCCCAGATTATGGCATGCATTCATAGGCCTTTTCAAATACTCAAATGTCCTTGATGCTGTAACAATAAGACAAATGCACAGACATACCTCTCACACTGTTCCATGTCATTTAGGTGAAGCTAATCCTTTTACAGTCAAGATGGTAAATAGCTTCCCTCCAAAAGCCTAATTTAGGTATCAACATTTCATTCCATGTTCATACAGAGCCTGGTGCAATGAGATCCTAATCCATGACTGGACTTTTTTAGCAATACTGCAATATGATTAACAGATCTTTCCTTTTGTGCTGAGAGTGGTATGGGGACAAAGGAAAATGGCAGAATACAAGAAATAAAATGCCTATGGAGAAAGAAGAGGAATCCAGAGTGTGCCTACTCTTTGCATTGTGGTGATTAGATTTCTACTGATGTCAGTGGTTTTTGAATTAAGCAGCTGGTGGTTGATATAAAAATGTACTCAGAGAGATGGAAATAATTATTTTAAAATCCTAGATGGTTATGCTGCAAGATGATTTCTCTTACAAGCCTCTGTGTTTATGCATTTCTGAATCTGTGAAGGAAAGTTCTCCTTTCAGATCTGAACTTTACAAGCTTGGCACTTGTGCTGATGAAGTCTTGACTTCACATCTGTAGGTAGTCCTACTGCACTGAGTGGTTCCCCTTCTGCGTGTGGAGATACATTGCACTGGACCATGTGAAAATACCTATACTTAGTAGACAGTGTTCCAAATGTACTAGAACTGTCTTAATCTGTCCTTTCCACATCCAGTGTCCGCTCTGCTGAAAATTCAAAAGTATGTATTTATTTATTTGCTTTGCATCCTGGGTGTGCACATGGCTGACATTATTCTCTTTATAGTTTTAAATTAAGAATCACACTTTGCCTCCCCTGTCTTTCTCCGATCTCAACTCACACTCCAGGAACTTAATGATTCCATAGAGATTAAGGTGAAGAAGAAAAAGTAGCTCAAGAGTTTATGACCCTCTTTATATAAGGAACTTCAAAATTTTCACCTATTTGTTTTCATATTAGTCCAAAGACCTTAGACCAAAGCTTTTCAGACCATAAACATTAAATTGTATGCCCCGGAGTGAAAGCAGATGCGATCTCTGATTCTTGTCAGTATAAGCTGAAAAAAACTCCTTTCTGATCCCAAATCTAACACAACTGCACTCGGAGCAGATAGGTAAGACATACTGCAGGTTTTATGTGCCAGTGCTGCTTTATCACATCCCTTGGAGTGAGGGGAGAAAGTCTGACACACCGAGCCATGTTCATGGCATTTTTTGGTCCATGCTGTACCGAGCCCAATGTGGTGGGATCCTGGTCCAGGTCTGGGCCTCCTTAACAAGCAGCTGAGTCATCGTGCACCATAAAAACGCTTTGCTGAGCCCCGCAGGAGGCCAGCAGAAGCCCTGAACCCTGAGCTCTGATTTTGACCGCTAGTTTAGTATAGCACTAGGAGTGCCAAGAATGGGGTAAGTGTGTCCAAGCTGGGCACAGGGAGGGGGTCTGTAACAGAGGGAGTCCTGGTCATGCAGAGGAGAGGCTATGGGTCAGCGCAGTGGCCCTCCAGACCTCACCTCTGTCCATGGGTGTTTCTCCTCAGAGCAGATTAGCCTCCTCCTCTGGAGCAGTGTTTGATCTCATGTTGAACCCTGCGAGGGTGAGATCCCACTGGACATGCCCCTTGGAATCTGGGACAGGCAGAGGGCTGGCAGATCTCTGATTGCTGGGGCTGCAGGACACCAGAGTCCTCCGCACCAGCATCTGGGGACCTGCCTGAATGCCCTGGGGCATCTCAAAATACCACTTACTACCTGTGTTTGGGGACCTGATTTGCGCATTTGGTAGTAAGATCCCTGTTCCCCTTACAGGTTGTTTCAAAGTATAAATAGTCTCATATATCTAAGCTCAACTCTCAAACCTTAAGTCTTTTCCAGCATGAGTAAACCTGTACTCTCTTTCTCCCCAGACTATCATAAATCTTTTATATGGTGTGTCATGTCTCTTTGAGAAGCTGGATAAGTTCAAAACATTTTTGTGACCTTCTTGTGCTCCCTCTTGTATTCCCACATTGTATTCGTTTTATGTGGCAAGGTTTTGGTAGCGGGGGGGGGTTACAGGGGTGGCTCCTGTAAGAAGCTGCTGGAAGCTTCCCCTGTGTTCGAGAGAGAGCGAGCCCATACCAGCCGGCTCTAAGACGGACCCGCTGCCGGCCAAGGCTGAGCCAATCAGTGATAGTGGTAACGCCTCTGTGATAACATTTTTAAGAAGGAAAAAAAAGTTGGGACGGGGAGAAAATAGCCACCGGAGAGAGGAGTGAGAACATGTAAGAGAAACAAGCCTGCGGACACCAAGGTCAGTGCAGAAGGAGGGGGAGGAGATGCTCCAGGCGCCGGAGCGAAGATTCCCGTGCAGCCCGTGGTGAAGACCCTGGTGAGGCAGGCTGTCCCCCTGCAGTCCAGGGAGGTCCACGGTGGAGCAGATATCCACCTGCAGCCCGTGGAGGACCCCACGCCGGAGCAGGTGGGTTCCCGAAGGAGGCTGTGACCCCATGGGAACCCTGCGCTGGAGCAGGTTCCTGGCAGGACCTGCGGATCTGTGGAGAGAGGAGCCCACGGAGCAGGTTTTCTGGCAGGACTTGTGACCCCGTGGGGGACCCACGCTGGAGCAGTGTGCTCCTGAAGGACTGCACACCGTGGAAAGGACCCATGCTGGAGCAGTTCGTGAAGAACTGCAGCCCGTGGCAATGGCCCACGTTGGAGAAAGTTCGTGGAGGACTGTCTCCCGTGGGTGGGACCCCACGTTGGAGCAGGGGAAGAGTGTGATGAGCCCTCGCCCTGAGGAGGTGAAGCGGCAGAAAATAACATGTGATGACCGTAAACCCCATCCCTGTCCCCCTTGTGCCGCTGGGGGGGCTTGGTGGAGAAATCCGGGAGTGAAGTTGTGCCCGGGAAGAAGGGAGGGGTGGAGGGAAGGTGTTCTGAGATTTCGTTTTATTTCTCATTTACCTTACTCTGGCTGATTTGTAATAAAAAGTGAGCTAATTTTCCCTAAGCTGAGTCTGTTTTGCCCGTGATGGTAATTAGTGAATGATCTCTCCTGTCCTTATCTCGACCCGCAAGCTTTTTGTTATATTTTTCTCTCCCCTGTCCAGCTGAGGATGGGGGAGTGATAGAACGGCTTTGGTGGGCACCTGGCGTCCAGCCAGGGTCAACCCATCACACACATCCTTCTCAATGTCCAGCACAGGGAAAGAATGAATTTCTCCATAGCATCTTCACCGAGGCTGTGCACAGGAGCAGGTTCCCTTTGCTACCTCTTTGTTATTTCTCTTCATATTTATTGAAGGGTTATGGCAGCCTTCAGTAGTAGTATTGACAGTTACTTTCAACAATACATGAGCCATGGCTGTTATCACGAGTCAGTCTCCCGGTCTGGAGCTATCATCTGTGTCCCTGTATCCCAGGTGCAGGTTGGATGGTGACTGTCTGACCTTGCAATTCAGGTTACTCTGCCTCTGCACTCTGCTATTCTACCATTTTAATTTTAATCTACAGTGAATGCCACCAGCAAATATTTCATGTTTCTAAATCATTGATAAACTATTAGCATTGGCTTAGGGACTGGTCCCTATGGACCAGGCTGGAATGGCCTCAGTGACAGATACGTCTCCATTAAGACATGATAAGATTCACCAGTGAGGCAGTTTTTAGTTATTTTAATTTGTACTCTGCTATTTCTGCATAAAATACTTTTAAACAAAATATCACCTGCTCCTAAATCAAATGCCTTGCAGAAATCCAAACACACTATATCAATACACATGACCTTGTCAACTATGCGTGAGATTCCCTCGAAAAAAGGTAATATTTAGTGCCTTGATTTTCTGGTATACAGGACAGCATGAGTGCCATTTCGTCAAGCATATGATGTGCAGCCTGAGGCACTCATAGTTAATGGTGTGTGAAGCTAATGCACTGCTCTTAAAACTTTTTTTTTTAACCCTGACTAAAGAGCAATATTAGCGCTTTGATGAATGACTGGAAGTAACTGGGTTTCTGAGTAGGCTCAAATTATCTTTGCATGCCATGATTTGCATTTTGGTAGGGCAATAGATGAAAACAGACCACTCATTTACAAATTAATTTGGCTTTTAGATCAAAAAAGGCTAAGCTGAAAACACGACTGTGACATGTTGGGTCTGGCCAACTTTGCTCAGACATTGTCAATCATTTGTCAGAGACATTGTCAGAGACTTTGACCATAGTTAGAGACTATGTAAAGAATTATTCTTAATTGTACTTGGTTTCTTATATCTGATTTCTATTTTTATTGCTAGCTGTTCCCTAGCAAAGTGTCAGCTTGGAGGCAACTGGGCTAATGTTGCAGTTCTTCAGGCGTAAATGCCAATACACTTCAATAAAGTGTACAGCAGGCTTCAGTATAGATTAGTGAGCCAAATTCCACTTGTATAACACTGTCTCCTGGAGACCTGCAGTCTGGACCATTACCCAATTGTCGATTAAAATTCCAGTGAGGCAGTGGGCTTTTATTCTTAGGACTATGGCTGTAATTTATTATTGTGTGTCTTTTTGAAGGGGATCTTTGAAATTAGAATAAGCTTTATCCTAAGTAGATCTGAAGATTTTATCCCAGAAGATACAAAACAGATGATGATATGTCTTAGTTTTTCTTATTCCATTACCATCTACTTTTATCCCAGACAGAATTTGCATAGAGACAATGTAAGTGAACTAAAATGGGATCAAAGAAGAGTCAAATGGAAGGTAATCGAACTGGTGAGACTTCAAGCCTATTTGTCAACTGTCTGCATTTTAAGCAGTTCTCTAGCACACTTTTTGTTTCCTTCTTATACCTGTTTCTGTTGGGTGGCATTTAATCAGGCACAGAAAAACACTGGGGTGGGCTTGATCCCATTTCTCCTCATCTCAAATTGGAGAAGCTCAGCTAAAAGAGCTATTGCTAAAAATTGATTCATGTCTCTCTCTGAAAAGAGTGACTCTTTAGAATTTGTAATTCATAGAGTATCCTCCTTTCTGCTCATATTTCAGGGTCATAAAAGCACAGAGCTGCTGGGGGGGGGGGGGGGGGGCGTTCGCTGCTGCTCCCTCGGAGGCAGGGTCTAGCTGTGGGGCACGCAGGCTGCCCAGACCAGGGGATGCGGGGGCTGCGGAGCTGCTGGAGGAGGTATTGGGCACAGGTGCCGCACGGTGCCCTCCACAGGGGCCAGGACAGCTCTGTCTGGCCACCTATGCAGCACCATCGTGGTTCTCCGTGTTGGGTAACATGGAAGAGCTCCAAATCCTATTTCATAGAAGCAAGCTAAGAGCAAGAAGTGGAAATAAAAACCTGGGGAGAAAATGGTTGAAATGCCCTGGCCTAGCAAAGGACTTAAACATAAGCACTGACCAATATCAGTAGGACTGGACATGGCAGGAGCTGATCCTTTGTGAAAAAATGTGAGCTGTGAAGAAAATAAAACACTCACCTTAAAAATTACAGTTTCTGACAATAGTATGAATTATGGTTTTGAAATTAATTTTTTTTTTTTTTGATGTAACACTGTTCTGTTGTGATCCAAACCAAGGATGGGTCTGCTGCCTAAGTGAGGCTTCACTGGTCAGTGAGACCCAAGAGCCAGGCTCACAGCTGGCAGTGTAATTTGAGGAACTGTATCATCTGGCAGACAAACAGCCTGCCCATCCCATGTGCAGTGGTATGCTTCTCTAACCATCAAGAGACTGAGAAACTACTGTAGAGTTACAGGAGACTGTGATAGGAAGAAGAAAGCCAGTGAAAGTTAGAGGCTGAAATACAAGACTGGGGGGGGGGTTGCCTTTGTTTACCCAATGCTATTAAAATAAATTGGCAGGTTAAATCATTCTTTCAAAGACGTGTTTGAATGGTTAACAAAGGCTTCAGATTCTGTAGAAAGCGTTTATCAACACCTTCACTAAGTGGTTGCTTGCCCAATCTTTTGCTGGATTTTGTTGCTGCATTCCTTGCAATCACTCAGTAGTTTCACAGCAAGAAGCCACCAAATTGCTGCATGTGAAGGCTAAGACAGTACAAGGAATTTAGCAATGCCTCTGTGCCTACAGACTGCGCAGGGAATTTGGTCACCTAAAGCTCCATGAGGTCAGCTCTGCACTTTGGTGCCCTGACAGCTCTAAAGAGGGTGGCACTGCTTCTTCACCCATGGCGCTTTTCATAATGCCTCTTGGAGAGATTTACTTGCCTAACTGGTAGTGGAATCAAATGGGAGTTAGAAACCAGAGAGGAGCAACTGAAGGCACTAGCCTGCTTCCCCAGCTGGAAAGAAAGGGATTAACCAGAGAAATGCAGCAGACAGCATATTTAACAGTGTAAGCAAGCTCACAGAGTTTCCCTTGGCATTCTGGCTTGACCAGCTCCGCTCCTGGCTAACGGAAGCGGTGTGTCAGATGACAAATGTGGCAAAACAAAGCGTTGTTTGCTCTGGGCTGTGTGTTTCCTGGCTGTGATTATCTGTCTGTGGGAAACAGGTTCCTTCAACCTTCCTGGCCAATTATGGGAGAACACGGATAGGATGTTGAATGTTATTTGTACCATGAGGTTGCTGGTTCAAATATCATCCCAGGTGGCTTGTAACTAAATTTGGTTACCATCTGATTAGACCTCTGTCTTTAATATCAATTAGCCAGTGAAAAAGGAACTTGCGGTTTTACCTTGATTCTTAGTAGACAGATACCCACATCATAACAACTAAGCCCTGCACAGCTCGCCTGGAATAGACAAGTGAGGCATTTGGGAAAGCAGCTAACCATAATCCTGGGGGAAGTCTTTTGATACCAGGATTATTGAGTGTTGCTGTACTTTCTGTGGTAGAAGACTTGACTTTCCATTTCTTTCTGCTTTCATGTACAATCAATTATCTTTAACTACGTGCTTCTAATTAAGAAAGGAAAGAAAATACAGTTGCAGTAGAAGACTGATTCACCATACAGTTAAGGCAAATCCTTCACCAATATAAATTGTCATTGCTCTAATGGCTTAGGGGCAGCTTCAGTCATCTGAAAGTCTCCCCCATCAATTTGGACAAGTTAAGCCCATAAGCCTGTTGCAGTCCACAATAATGATTAGCATGCACGAAAACTGGCTTTGGCCTCTTGGCAATGATGCTTGATTAAATTATTTGAAGCCAAAGTTCAAGGAATGGAGGTCAGCCATTGATGAGAACAAGTGCAATTCTTGTTCTCTGAGTGTTTTCTTACAGATGTACCAGGGTTTCCTACTGAGAAAAAATATCATATCTTAACCTGGGTGATGAGATAACACTGAGAAGAATAATTCCTGAAAAGATTTTATCTTCTTTGCCTTGCCCTGTATAATCTTCAGCTCCATAGCAGGAATGCTGTGATCAGGGATCTACCACCTTGAACCAAATACTGTATAAATGGAGTTTAAAAGGAATACAAAGAAAATAGGAGCCTTCCCCCATAACATTAATCCATCATTTTACCTTGTAAGTGGAGGGTGTTTCCTACATTCACCTTGGGTAAGAGACCACCTCCAAGATGCTGAGTTGAAAAGCTGAACACTCTCCTGAGTTGCTAACATCAAAGACCACAGTGGAAGTTTTTGAGTATTTACTCATATGTTTCAGATTCATGATGCAGACTAGAAGCTGACAGGAGGAGAAAAAAACCCACAGAACCCAAACCGCTTAGTAGCTGGTTGCAGCAAAACCCATCAAGGTTTATTTTTGTCCTGTCCCAAACTTTTCATTAGTCAGAGTCCCTAAAATCATTTTATATGCTGGAGAGAAATATGATTGTATAAACGTGGAAAGAAATCTTTCCCTTCTTAAGTAGAAAAATATGGCCTTTTATAAATGTTGACGTTTCTTTAGGTAGTCTATAATAAATTAGTGTTGATAACTAAAGTAGCTGAAATCCAGTACAAAGAGCAAGTGGGTGGTCTGGAAATAAAAGCAATATGGATTGATTTAATTTTTTTGTGGAGTCTCTGACAGAGTGAGACTCTGTGAGATGTTTTAGCTGCATGATAGTTTGACTTTTTTACCTCTCCAGTTATTCACTGTAGAATAGTAATAATGGTTGAGATATCTTTGAAAGATTTGCTGCAGAGAAAGATCAGAGACATCACAATAAACTCAGTTTCCCAGTGTTTGTCAGAACAGCAAACATATTTCTGGAACTGAGCCAGATAAAATACAGGAAAGAGTATAACAGGTTTTTGAAGACATACTGAAGATTTTGCAGGTGGAGGAAGATCTGACTATTGATTTCCATTTTACATATTTAGTAATTGATGCAAATTCATAAGAGCTACAGTACTACTAAAAGAAAAAGTGAAGTATGAATCACACAAAATACTAGTTAAAATTGGTTGCTTTGAAGTGTTGGTCTTGGTTAGACAAAACTGGAGAAAGAAGGAAGGGAAAAATAGCTCCTCATCTGTGCCTGGATACTTCCAAGGGGTTGGTCTTGCCAGAGAAGGTAATGCTGTTGTTGCTGCTGCTGGGAGAAGGAGACCGGGCAGTCCCCCCGGGGCATCAGAAGGGACCTGAGCAGCTCCTGCCTGCAGCTGCTCAGATCCCTTTTGATAGCCCTGGATGATGCTGTTTATCAAAGAAAAAAGCTGTAATGTTGTGGGGTTTTTTCCCCCAGAAAAATGGTCAAGGGAAATGCAACTTATTGATAAGAGAAATACAAAGGTAATTCTCCCCTAACCTATGAAAATTAGAATAACAATGATTGTATAATCTATGTATTCTTGCTTATAGCTCACTGAGGAGCTGTCTAAACTCTCGCTTGTTGAACTTTACAGGGCAGGGAGTAGTAAGGAACAAAAAGTGATGGTATCTAGTTACTGCCTGTCCTAAAAAAAGCATGTGCAAGTAAATCATCTGGTAAACAATACTGTTATTTGATTATTATCTGTTAGACTGTTTGATATATAATTCAGTGAGAGCTGTGGAAAATCAAATGTCTCTTACCATATTCATTATTTATGCTGTACATAACCCCTTATAAGTGTTATTCAAAGCTGATAAAGCGATTTGGTGAGTGATAGGTTTAGTGTAGACATTTCTTTGTGGAGCTGGATTCATAAAGATAAACTGAAGCAAACATTAGTCAGAGTCACATTCATTGCTGACGCTAATGAACAGGGATGATCTATATATGAATAAACTCATGGACACCAGCCTGATTAGTCACATGAGGCAAATTCACAGGATCAGTCTGTATTTTGTAAGGAACCTTGAATTAGATGATACATGTTCTTTTAGATCTGCTCTGTGTTATGGACATGGACTGAGCAGTACCAGATCTGAAGACTGCTTGAACACAAGCCTTTATGTAAATATCACAGCTGACCATGACATCTTGTGTACAGCTGGGACCAAAATCTTAAGCTATTGGACTTCCCCAGAGGTGAAGAGGAAATTGAAATCCAGCTCAGACCGTAAGGGTCAGGTTCATCTCTAAAAATAAACACCATGTATAATTTTCAAATGACAGCGGCTCATGAAATCGCCAAGCAACCACACAAGGTAGCATGTCTAGTGTTTAAAAGCCATCCTTTATGAACAGGTGTTGAAGGGCCAGTGCATAGCTGGGGGTATGCCTGCAGGGGGGTACCTTACAATCCCATTAACCATCTTCCCCCTATACTCAGACATCAAAAGACTAAACACATTCTGCAGACACAGGAATGGCTGGAGATGACTTCATCTCTGATGTTTTTTTCTCTGCGTATGCTACTTGCATATTTCCATACCTTTGCAAAGCATATGACCAGGGCACTTGCAATGGTATAGCTGCCCTTGATCAAAACTCCCATGAGTAGAAAATGTTTGTGTGGAGGCATGAGTGTAAGTGCCTTCCTCCAGGTGGATGAGGAGGGACAACCAGTGTGGTAAGTGAGGAATGGTGCCAGATACCTACAAGGCATGTGGGCACAGCACATCTCATGGGCAGCTTTTGTTGGCAAGGCAAGATGTGAGCTTGCCACTGCCTCTTGTGGTTGAGTCATCCAGGCTGCTGCAGTGAACATCCCTTGCACCACTCTTGTGTTTTGCAAAGGTGAACTAAGTTTTCTATATTTACTGTGCTTTAACACTGCCATATAGCGAGAACAAGAGACTCATCTATTCAATCCAAAGTCATCAGGAGTTAGCTCAGGAAGAAAATGTGGTGGGGATTCTCCCAGCATCTTTAATAATATCCGTGGTATAATAAAAACCTCAAGTAGCATCATGGGCATCAAAATCTAGTGCTTATTTTCACTTAATTGTACAGGGATACTGGGAACTGAATTAGTTGGACAAAAATGTAGACCTTGGAAAAAAGCAGAACAGTTACGTAAATCCCTGGAATTTCAGTAATAAAAATCAAGTTAAAGTGTTAGGCAGATACCATCAGCTCCCTTTTAAGGAAGCTTAACAGACCAGATAGGTTTTTTTAATCCCTTTATGTGTTATTTGAATGCTGAGTAAACATCTGAGCTCTATAATGCATGTAGGCTGTGTGAAAGATTAATGTGGAAAAAATCAGCCACTTTTACATACATCTGGAAATAATTATTGCGCATTTACCGCTGGGTATAGATATTGTCATAATTCCAACCTCAGTGACACAGGAGGCATGGGAGTTCATTAGCTTTTCCCCTTCAGAGAAACAGGTTCAAAACTTGCTTTCCAGCAGGAATGCAAACAGGTTTGTTGATTTCTGCTTGTTTACCATGTGCTTGAGGAGTCCTAGAAACCTCATCAGTCTCTGCTGTTACAATCAGATCTCCTTGACCATGGGACCTGAGAACATCTTATTTTGATATTTTGGGAGGTACATGCCATCTCCTTTCTTGCAGCTTTTCAGTTCGGCCTTGCAGCCCCTCCATCCACCACACCAGCCTGCTGGCACCCCGCTGCCTGCGAGGGGAGAGTGCGCAGGGCTGACCGAGAGGCTGCCCTCAGCTCAAAGCCACTGCAGGAGGCTTCTCTTAGGACTGGGGCAATTTTCACAGCGACTGAATCAGTGACCTGAGTGCTGTAATTCAGACTTCCCCAGCAAAGCCTGTGTCCACTGCCCTGCTGCCGTTTGCCCGTAGGGAGCTAACAGGGGAATGGTGGGAGCACCTGGGGACAGTGTGTTGGTGGCTGACACTGACCTCAAGGCTTGGGAGGCAGCACCCAGAGAGCAGACCTGCACAAGAGGCTTAACTGGGGTAGCATGCAAACATCAGGGGGAAAAAAGGGTGGCTGCATTTTGGCCAGGACAGGTTGGCTTGGGACCGCTCAATGGCAGGCTATTTTTGCATCAGACTAGTGACAAAGTAAGTGGCATGGGGTCATCTGTAACTCTTCCAATATTTTAGGACAGTGAAAGATAATGCTGGCAGCAGATTTCAAAAATTGATAAGAAAAGCACCGTTGACATAGTTGCAGCAGCATATGGTCTCCTTGTTACCCAGTCATTCAAGTCTAAGTATACCCTTACGCACAAACAGGACAATAAATGAATGCTTTGTACTGACTGTGCAGTAGGTGGTTTAGAACAAGTTGGTTCGAAGGGTGTGTTCTGTATTTCAGCTGCACTTGACATGACAAATCTTCCTCTTGTTTTCAAATGCAGCACTGGCAAGGACACGCATTGAGCTCATTTATTTCCCTCAAGAAGCAAAAGCAACTCTTGTGGAAATTTCTCGGTCCTGCTGCAATCCATCAAAAACAACAGTTATGCCAATGGTCTTTCAGGAGGAGACATGAATGTTTTCCCCCCGAGGCATCTGAAAACTTGGTTCAAATTTAAACTGAGCAGAATGCTAACTCATGAAATAAAATAACACACCAGGAAAGACACATGAAGGGGTTAAGTGGCAGGTCAGAAGTAGGATGAGAGCCAATGTGTTGATTTCATGATAACAAAATGATGGGTTTCACAGCAAGGATTAATTACTCTGAACGTCACAATCTTGGACAATAAAGGCTTGACTTTAATCTCAGCTGCAAAATTAAGATATAAATTCATACTTTCCTCTCCCTCTACCCCTAGAGTTGTTGACTTTAGTCTGGATTTTGATTTATCCTGTAATAGGAATGGAATCTAGCATTGAAATTTGGATCCTGACCCAAATATGGTGCAGAACTGGACCATACTGGAAAAGATGAGATTGCGATATTCTGGCCTCATAGTCTGCGGTCAGGTTTTCAATTACATGTAAAAAATGGGAACAGATCCTTTTGTATGCTGGTTGCTAATACCCCACAAGGGAAGTGAGTGGTCATTTGATCATGTATGGGCAATCTCAAATGTCTGTGTCACAAAATCCCCACATTGGTCTCGCAACCTGTTGTAGTCCATTACATCAAATTTCACCTGGCCATACTTACAGAAAACTGCATGTACCAACAGATCAAGTCTTTCATTTGGGAATGCTCATAATGCATATCTTCTGTGCTGTTATTTCCCGATTTTGTTCTTTCAGTTGGTCAAAACTGGGGAAAGAAAATGTCCTGGATCAAAGAGAGCTTCTTTTGCATCATGGAGTAATTTGACCCCGATATGAGCCTAAACCATGTGTCCCACTCCTTCCCTTCCCGTGATGTGTACCAAACCTACCCCTCTGCACTGCATGAAGTTCAGCATGTGTTGCTCCAGTCTATGAAGCAGTTTGGTGAATGTAAGACCAGGTTCCTTTCAGTGGAAACTGGGTTGGAGGCTCTGCTCCAGGTGCACACCTGTGTCCTTCCACCCCTCATGAGAACATTCGAGCCTCAAGCAATTTTTGGTCCAACCGGACACATACTGGGAATATTTGGCTCAAGAAACCAGTCTGCAGTAAAACCCTTGAACTGCCTATGTCATAGCTCCAGCTGCTTCCCTCTACTGATCCATTCTTCCTGGGCAAAACTGCTTGCTAATGTAGATTTACCACTGAAACCTTAAAAATGCAATCACTTCTGATTTTAGTGAATGCCCAGGTAAGCAATCTTCTGCAAAATCATATCATGGAAGTGGATCGTCTGATTACTTTTGCCAAAATAGAGTGCCGAGGAAATGTTTTCCTTCATGTGGCTGTGCTTCTCTGGCCAAACTCTCGAGCGTAGAGAGGCCACGGTGGAGAGACTAACAAGGGAGAAAACAACAGTTCTATGCAAAAATGAGCGCTGCGAGTGATCTGCAACTGTCTGCAGGGCAAAGAGATCAAATGTTGTGCAGGAGGTGGAGTTGTGCAAAAGCAGATAGGATACAGAAATGAAACCGTAGGACTTTTGGCTATTTCCTGAAACTGGGCTCTGTAGCTTAGGTTACACTCTAAAGAGGCTACAGGTAGGTGGCAAGGAAGGAGTTCTCACATCCAACAGGTTAGCAGAGCTTATGGTCTTCTGCTGCAATTGCCTTAGGACATGGCTGCACGTATTTTCAGTGTGGACAAAAGCATGACATGAACATGGACATTTCAGGTATGTGCATAGGCAAAATTTAGGGCATCTTTTCCTTCTGAGGACAGAATACACTTTTCAGTCCCCTCCTGTGGGGCCATACTTCACCGCATACCCAGTGTTATTGTAAGTGCTGTAATTATGCACATGCAACAGAGAGCAGCAAATCACGTGAAACTCAGTTTTAAGCTGTACCTGTCCCCAGGGGGCAGGTTTCCCAATTCCTGGGATAAACATACTTTGGACAAATTTTTGCAGTGCTTTGTGGATGTGACCATAAGTAGTAATTACAAAAGTAATTTGAAGCTTTTTTCTCATGAGCAAAGAATAAATTTACTAGGACTACAGTTGGCCAGTGTGAGGACACCTCTGCTGGTCATTTTAACAGTAGCAATTCATGTTAACTGTGTGGTGGTCTCTCTAGCAGGGGAAGATTTTGCGTTAAATGGTCTTTCATAAAGTAAATGCTTTTTCTTAAAGTGTATATGTATATGCGATGGTGTTTATTCATCTCCTTCAACAATTGCATATGGTGAAGAAATGGCCGTTGAAGCTTTCTTTGCTGGTGTCTCAATTTTTCCCTTTTAATTTTTAGATTGAGAAGAGCTGGTAACTGCACCCTCTCCAATAAATATAGCTTCTGGTTACAACACGTATGAGATGAATTACTTGTTAATCTCCTGAAAGAACAAGAACAAGGAGGCCACGATGGAGCTACAGAGAGAAGTGACACAAGGGCCAGAATTTCACCACTAGAGAGTGTAATTCTACTATATAATTTGACCTTTTCTGCTTCCAGAGAAACTGATTGAAGATGGGAAACTTAGAAATATGCAACATCTTGAACAGCATTGCCTGACATACTTTCTTTAGGTCTTTTATCAAAATGTACATCAAGGGGTTACTGTATCCTTGGAAGATAAATGCATTACTTCCTCTGTGCATTACTTAGCATGAGTTTCAGGAGGCATTTTGCAAAGTAAGATGTATGTAAATTGGAATAAGAGCTTATATCGAACTTATCCTTGAGACAGATGGTTAGGCATTCAAATTTAAATTTCAAGCATTTTACTAAAAGAACCCAGATGAAATGCATTTACACGTATTTTTGAATTTTGTTTTCAACTGTGTATGTTCTATCACTATGCATTTCCCTTGGGCTGATTCTGCAATTTTTACCTTAAAGATGGTTCTTTGAAAATTCTGCCTTTGCTTCTGCTGGTGTGGCTCCAAAACTGCCCTGCCGAATTCACTGCTGTCCCATGGCATAATGATAAGCAAACTAGGCATCTAACGGGTAGAGAAATGGGGGAAATGAAGCTCTCACTTATATGCAATATCAATTCTGTTTATGTCACTTCTGTATCTTTGTCATGAGGTTCACACGGGGATTCTTCACTTCACCGCTGCAGTCTGCCTGTGGTGGCATCTACACGTAGCTCTAGGTCTCTTTCAGTGGTCACATACTCAGGCCTGTCATATCTCCCTTGTTAATGCCTGGGATTTCTCTGCCTTGCTGCAGCCTCACTCCTCCTCACAGAACAGAGGGGTGAAGCCGCAGCCAGCAGCAAGAAGCAAGAAGTAATTGGCACCTGCAGTGCCTGCTGGAGGGCATGAGATCTGAGGGGCTCCGGGAGGCCATGGCATGGGTCTAGTCACAGCCTGATGTTGGCAGAGCAAATGAGGGTTCTCAGGTCATCTCCTGGAGTCACTGGTAGATGACGTGAGGAGCCCGTGAAGTGCAGAGTCAAGGAAGAAATGCGGCTTGGCATCATGGCTGTGGACAGCCTTTGTAGCCCTTGTTCAAACCAATCTCCAGCTGATCTGGAGTCACCAGAAGGAACATTGAACCTGGGTAAGAATAAGGCTATTTAGTATACTCCAGGAATGTACTGTTAAGGGATCGTTGATGGCTCTGCTCTGTGTGTACAAGTGTGTATACAAAAAATACATCACTGGTACCTGGAATTTGGCATGTTTAGGAATAGGCTGACTAAATTGTGTATGCATAGTATCTCTCCCTTACCACTTATCTCCCATAAAGTATATTGGGAAAGAGTTTACATGACAGGTTCCAGCAAGCACTTAAATGCTGTCCTTGAGAACCTGGGAAAGGATCATTGCATATGCTGAAACCTGTGAATGTCATTATGCCTCTAACAACATCTTTGGAAATATGTCTTAGTCCTGAAGCTAGTGAAACAATTTAATTTTTAAGGTAACTGCATTCATTTTAGCTGAGTTTACTACAGGGGAGAATCTGACCAAGTCTTTCTCTGTTGGAATTTTATAATTTTGCAGTGAATTGAGATATATCTAATCCAGAACACCCCTTGGTGTTTTAAAAGTTTTGCTCCCTTCTCCTTTCATAACAAGGCTGGTATAAACTTGCATCTCACATACAGTAAATGCAGCAATCAACTCCGTTATAGGATGTTCCAAAGGACATGTTGTTCCATGACTGACCGTTAAAATGCCAAACCAATTATACTCAATTCATGTATCATTTAGGCAACACAGCATTTAAGAAAGAATGGATATTAAAAGTGAGTTTTATATAGTTTCCATGGTGATTGTGCTAAAAGAAATAACAATAGGCTTAAATATGTTTTCATTTAGAATATCTTTAAAAGAACTTGTTTGGTTCAGACATGCTGTGTTTATGCTATAATTTGTCCCAAATCACTGATTATTATAAAATGTAGCTAAATTGGTATGGCAGTATTGTTCAAATACTTCAACAGAGCACCAAAATAGTTCAAAGCTTGTTGCTCAATATTTTTGTCATAGCTGACATGCATATTAGAAAGGGAAAAGGTTCCAAAAAGGCAGTAACATTATGATTTAAAATCGGTGCCACAGTTTTGCATTAGGCCATCTTCCAGAGTACATTTTGCTCTTGCTGATTTATTATAAGAAATCAGGAGCTTATCGAGAGACAGCTAAACTTTGTACAAACAAAGGCAATGCGTTGGCAGCTTCTCAGGAACCCAGAGCAGATCAGAATTGTGAGTATTTGCGTAGTGGTAAAGGACAGGGGGAATAATTGATATACAGGATGGTACTGCTAGCTCTTACTTTGGCCTTCCTTTAAAAATAATACAGAAATTGCTTCATCTTTGAGTCCACCTGCAATAAAAAACATTAAGGAACGGTGTGGTAATGCAGTGAGTATAAAGTAAGGCACAAGGATTTTGGGGGGGTTGTGCAATATGAGATTTGTAGGTTGAACATCACAACCTTCAGACTTAATGCAACTATTTCAGTTACTCCTAGCTAACTGCAGGGTGAAAACCCTGTGAAAGGCTTTACTGCCTCTGGGTGAGGTAACTGAGCCAGTACTTCTTATGCCTGCTTGGTATAGCCAGCAAAGATTTATGTTCAAAGCTGTGCTTTCATTTAAGTGTAGTAATATTTTGCTCTAGCATTTGTTTTCTGAATTAGGACCAACATATTGGTGAAAGTTGTACTGTGCGGTAAAATTGTCCTCTCACTTTCTGGTAACCAAAGCTAACACTGTATCTCTGAGAGGATCTGCTGTCTCCACTGAGCTGGGAAGCAGAGAGTGTGAGCAATTTAGATAAGAAAGGTAATTCTCTAAAGCCGCAAATTGTCCTTTATTTCTGAATTGGTCTCTGGCAGGTCTAATCCCTTCCATGGTAGGGGGGAGCATGGCCTTAGGAAGTGCAACTTTCTGAGCTCTCTTCAGTAAAGGGAGAGAAATAAACTCACCCAGAAGACAGCCAGGAACATCTAAGGCTTGGTTTCTGTTCTAGAGGGCCCTGCAGAGGTGCCCACCTGACTCTTCTGCCTATGAGGGGTGCTGTGGAGGTCAGCCTTAGCACGCTAAAAATAGCATTTGTGACTACAACCCCTCCACCCACACATGCTTCAAACCATATCCAGAGCTAAGTCTCTGGGCTTAGCTGAAGAGGGGAACAAGGTACCTCCAAAAAGCAATTTGGGGTGAGTATTGAACAACCTAGTCTTGGCTCTCAACTGAGGAATGAAGTGGGTTAAGGCTTTCCGAAGCTTTGGCTGTCACTAACTAGCGTAAGGTCACAGCATGCACATGAAACTCTTGTATACTTTTTATAAGTCAGACAAGACTAAATTATGGTGGTCTTCTGTGAATTACAAATGCTGCAGCCACAGTTAGATTCCAAGACATGGATCAAGCTGAATGACATCTGGGGTCTGAGGTAACCTTAGATGAAAATGCTGCTTCTGTGCTCAACTCGGTCTTCTTGGAAGCTGCTCCTCCATAAATGTTTAATAATGCACAGTAACCGCCAGCTGGGATATGGATGCTTTTGTTCATATGCAACTACTATGAAAGATTGAGACAACCCTAGGAAGACAATGGTGCTTGAACTGGGAATATTCATGGATGTTTCTCCTTGACTCCCACCCCTACACTTGACTTTTGGCTGTCTTTCCTCAAGTCTGCATGAAAATCTGCACTTTCCAACAGAGCTGAGTACAACTGTGTACAATCGTGTGCAAATGCACGACAGTGGTTCAGAAGAATGTGTGTGTATGTTCTGAGACAGCACGAAGGTGAAGCAGGAGCAACATTGACTTAGCAGTTGCTATCACAGTTCTGGCTTCTTGCCAGAATGAAGTTTTGGTTTAGGGGAGCGCTGAGGTAGGAGTTCAATTCTTCTGTTCCAAAGCTGTCTCTTGTTTAAAGCACATTTACTCAGGGTTTTCCAGAGAGGGACATCGCTTTGCTTTTATATGGGATGTTGGATTTTGGCTGATGTGCTTCAACTGACTGTGATGGGTTTTGTATGAAGAAACTTATTACAGCTCATACAGGAGGGCTGCAACCTACTGAGCTACCGTTACTGGGTGAAGGTCTCCATTCCCATCCTGTAGACATCAAACAACCAAATCAGATTATTTTTGCCAAAAGCTCTTTTCTTGATTTTTTTTTTTTTTTTAGCTTGGAACTCCCTGGCCTTGGCCACAGGCTCCATGTAAAACACTGACATCTTGTCTCAGGTTTTCCAGGCAGTACGTCCTTCCTTTAGACAAAGCTCACCATTCTTTTCACATCTAGGTTTGCCCCACGCCACCTTTGCCATGCAGAAGGCAGCTCCTTGCTCATTTCCCCTATCTGATGCTCACCCTACCTCCGCCTTGTGCAGGGACAAGGTGAGAATTAGTAAGATTAGCAAAATTACCAGAGGGAGCTGTTTAGGAGAAAAAAGACTGCGTTTTGTCTCTCTTAGAAGCACATGATGTTTCCCTATATCAGTCTGTGTAACAGGGCAAATGGCCTCACTTTGGCACAAATTTGACTCATATCAACACTTATCTGCAGCTCTAGCTGCTTCACCCATCAGTAAACCACAAAGATCGTCAAGAAAACTGTCTACTAAATGTCAGAGAGTTGTGGTGACCCAAATGAGAACCCATACTATTAATAGTTGGTTTAGGTGAGGGGGGTCTTAGGAGTTACAAACAGCCTTTGTTTCTTTTATAGCAGGAGAAAAAAAGGAAACTTGTGATACTTCAAGTGCTGGTGTGTGTGTGTGGTCTTTTCCTCATGTCAGCTTACCTGAAAACTCATTCCTGTGTTCATAAGGAGTCTGCAGTTATTTCAACTTCTTTTTCTTGGCTGTAATTCTAATATATCTTCTGCCTGGGTATCAAAGTGTGCCACACACGTGTAATTACTCAAATGGCAAACGTGGTTTATCTCAGACCACATAGCCAACAACACAAGCGCTGTTTTGCACTCCCATCTCTGATATAGACAACCTTTGCCCGACAAGGTTCATAATACACGTTTGCTGTAGAAAAACCTGACATACCTTAATAACTGATGGTGATTTACAAGTAACTGTGAAGTGCAAAACAACTGTCCTAATTAAAACACGGGGAAAAAAGGGCTTTTAGATTTTTACATAGCAGTGTATGTACTCTGAAAGTCTTTGAATTAGGTATTCCTTGGAAATTACTTGCTGTCTAATTACAAGCAGCAGAACTTCTTATAACGATACACCCTTGTTTTCTTACAATCTCCATAACTACATGGTAATAGGGCTGCCTTCTTTGTTTTGCTCTGACAGCTTCAAATAAAGAAAACACAGGTGCCTCCAAGCTTTATTTTTCTCTCTTTTAATTTTATGCATATTTTTATTACTGGATAGCATCATGGTGTTGTGCTTTGTGCGTGAATGCTGAAAGTGAACAGCATATAAATTAAAATAACAAGCCAAAAGCTAAAAGTGCATTTTTGTGGCTTTCAGCATCTTTTAAAAATCTGTAAGTTTTACACTTAAAAAAATCTGCTGGGGAGAGAGGACAGATCAGACTCTAGATCAGACTTGTGACATTTCTGAATTTGCCAAGAAGACATTGCTATGATTCTCAAACAGTACAGGAAGAACCGCTGACCTGATATGTTGCCACCAACATTGGTGAAGCTGCGAGTGCACCCACCACTGCACAGATGTGCTTTGGGCTGTGTAGATACTTGGTTTAACTTGCTATATGCAAGGTAAGAGCCTGTGATCAGATACATCAAGAAACTTGTATTAGAGTCATGAACCACTGCAAGTCCAGTTCCTCTTGCAAAGCTCTTGCAAGATAAATAAGCAAAAATATTATGGTACAGATAATATGCTGGTACAGAAGGGAAGGAAATGGACTCATGAAGCTCGAGGCTGCCTGCAGTTTTATTTGGCCACTTTCCTTGATTTTCATTCCAGGCAGCCAGTACAGAAGAGGCAATACTGTGATACGCAGAAAATAAGTTTACCTTTTATAAGGTAGCCTGGTTCAATAAGACCATATCAGTTTAGACCAGCAGAGTATTTTACATATTTCTTCTCACTGATGGTGTTATCAGCCCTCCAGAGCACTGCATTATTACTTTTTTTCAATATAGAGCACTGATTGCTTTTGAAATGCTGCTGCAGTTTGTCAAAGCAATGAGGTTAGTTCTCATTTATGAAAAGACTTCTTTCTACAACTAGAGTAGTGCAGAGGAAGCTTTCAGAAAGCAATAACTGAAGCTCAGTGCCTCTAATGTGTCTGTAACTTGTTAAGATGAGTATATGTTACTGTCAGCAACTTTTATAGTCAAGCCATCAGACAAAACGTTGCATGTAAACACACTAAAGACTTTAAGAAGAAGGGAATAAATAGAAACTATGATGGTTATAGGCTTTTTGATGGTCTATCTGTAAGAAAATTCCCTTCTGTGACAACTGTATCCCTACTGATATTCTCCACCAGGCAGACTACTTTTGTTTATTAATCAGACATATATGTGTTAAAAATATTGACTCCTTTGTTAACAAAGCAAAAATCAATGAAGCTGAAGTTAGGGACAGTTTGATTTCTATTAGAGTCTCAGCATGATGCAAGATCAGTGTTCTTCTACTGATTAGCACACCTGAGTCTGAAATATTGGTGATTCTTGTGAGGGAAGGATTTATCATTTTAATAATCATACTAGCTATTTAGTCTTTCTATGTCTTCAGGCTAATTTCAGAGAAAACAATGGTGAGATAGGACAGATGTGACTGCCTAATGCTGTAGACAGATGTGATTAGTTTTATACTTATTTTTCAAGTGGTACATCGTGGTATTAAACTTGTTAAACACCCTTGAGAACAGAAGACAGGGCAAAAAGGCTTGTAAAACCATTCACAGAGTTTAAAGAGGCATTACTAAAATTTCCAGCCATTGAATTCCCTGAAAATGAGAAAATACTATTGGAAAACTACCTTCACAATTCTACAACCTTCAGATAATATAAAGTACCATCTTCTATTGTAGTAGCAGCTTTTATCACCTGAGAATATGTTCCCTGTGTTGTAAACCAAACTACCAGACTTCTTAAGTAGTTCAAGCAACTTGCTGGTTAGAGGTGGGACCTGAAGTAGTGGTCACAACATGAATAGCCCCTGTTAAATTCAAGCTCTGTGTGTGTGCTCACTTATCAGAAAACCTGAAATCACTTAACATTTCTTATCTGGATTCTTTCTCTTATTTCTGAGCAATAATGCTACCAACTAGTTATTCTTGAAGAGACATCCCTCGAGAGAAGGCTGACATCTGTGTCACATACTGACTGCTCTATTAGGAGTTTACTGTTGTATGCAGTCAGTGTCTGATCAGATTTCATGTGCCTCGAAAGCCAGACAACCTGCAATAGGATACTCTTAGGCAGTTAAACCACATTAAATATTTAAACACAGAATTCGACATCATCCATTAGGTCTATTAAAGAATCTCACTTCTTGCTGCCAGAACTAACCACAGAGCTTACAAACTGTATGACTTAAAATGACTAACTCTTTCTGCTTCTTATGCCCTCCATGAGTAAGTTTCCATGGTAGTTTCCAATGTTTCCACAATACTGCCAGCAGTTTCTATGAAAGTTTCTAATCCTATTTCTACTGAAGACAATGGCACTTAAATTAGTTTTATACTGTATGGGAGAAGGGAAGTAATAATTTATAGTAGAGAAATTAATGAACAAATCTGGATGAAGGAAATAAAAAATTTTCTTAATTTGTCAGTAAAATCTGAGTTCATCAAGCAAAATGTTTTATTGTAAGACCTCTTTGTTCTAGTACCAAATCACTGAGAACCCCAGAAGGGAGGCAAGCAGTGCATTGCCAGTTCTTGCAATGAACTCCAACAAAAAGAAATTAAATAACTTCCCTGAGGCCACACACTGATTACAATGGCAAAGCTGAGGATTACAGCCAGGTTTTGTGACTGTCAATGCTGTCTTTAGGTTGGTAGGGATGTCTTCTATCTTTGGAAAATGCCACGGTGTTTTTGCTCATGACACTCAGCGTTGCTGTAGTTCTGCTCCATCTGAAATCAGTTAATATTAAGCCCATACTCCACATATAAAGTAATGATACCGTATTGAAATTGTATTTTACTTCCCTAGAAAGATTGGCAGCACTAATAATAATGAAAGCCCTCTTCATTGTGGGTTTCTTTTCCCCTTAAAATATTTAGGGCTTATTTCTAGATAAATGTTTTTGGTTCTTCTTGGACCACCAATTCTTTCTGTGGTTTTCATCACAAAGAAAACTTTGTTCCTGTTTTGTCTGATTTCATAAACTTGTACCCATCTTTATTGTTTCAAGAAAAAAAAATTGCTTTATGCTCATCCCATTGTCTGTTTTTGAAAGCTGTTCTCTTCTAAGTTTTTGCAAGGCTCTGGAAAAGAAACTTCTGTAGTGTTTACCTACACATTGTTCTTAAATTTAGTGCCTTCTCTAACTCAATGTCCTGAGAAATTATTCCACTTCAGAAATAATTTAACTTCCTTTATTCTGTTATTATTTAGGTTATTTTCACTGTGTGATTTCAATTGGAGGGTAGATTAAGTAAGAAAGCAGAGCTAAATACCACTATATTATAATTTTTGCCAGATCTGCAGTAGATGGCTGATGTGACATTGTGATAACTTCGAAGTAACATTGATGCCGAAGTTAAAAAATGCTGCTTTCAGGGGATGTTAACGTAGAACATTTGTATACAAAATGATCCTATATCAGAAAGTGTGGTATTATACAATTATAGCAAAAAAAGATGAGAAATTCTATTTGGGAAAACAGAAAACAATGAGTTGCGTTTTTTTTAAGGTGAGAAAAATTGATATGCTCTGTTTTTTTTAAAAAGCATTTGTCTGAAGAAATGTAGTTTTGTGATTTATTTCAAAAAGGTGAGCAGCATTGCTCATATATTAATCACTTGTGGTTCTAACTTTATGGTAACTTCTAACCTAAAGGTAACTTCAGCTGGCAATGTAACTTCTAAGAGCAAGTGTAGGAGGAGAGGCGTGACAGAAGGGTATGAAAGTCATGACAGAGAGTATAATCTTTCGCCAGTAAAAATTACATACTGCTTCATCTACATGGTCTGACTGTAGAAACCACTTTGGAACGAACTTTGAGCTGACTTTGCCGGCATATCTGGGAGGAAGTAGAGTGTACCCACTGCTTAGCGTACTTCCCAAGGGACACTTACCTGCTGTGGGGTGGACCTCGCTAACTTCTCTAGAGTTTTTCTTGAAAGGGCTGTAGCATCCGTCCTCGGAAAGCTTTGACACTGGATGTCTGTGACTGGGTAGCCTTAGAGTAAAAAGAGCTCCAGCTGCCCACAGGGCACAACAGGGATGGTGGCTACCAAATCCTGCGGGCAACCTGGAATTCAGGTTGGAATACCTTGGGATTGCTCTAGAAGGTACAGTGGGTGATGGTCCACAAGTCTGTGAGCTGTTCTCCCTGCTCTATAGAGTAACTTCTGTGAGAGCAGGAGTCCTTCTGTACAAATCAGTTTGGGGGTTTCCTCCATGACTATGCTTCCAGTTGAAATCAGCTCAAGTCTTTGCCTCATCATTTAGTAAACTGCCTTTTTTTTTTTCTTCCTCCAGCTAATACAAACTTGACTGATTTTTCCTCCCAAAGGGAAGATGTCTGTGGTTTCTCACATATGCAAAGCTGCGGGTGATAAACAGAAAGAAATATAGCACTGACGCATTTATTCAGGGAAAAAAAAAAAGAAAGATCTTTCAATTACACAAAACTTACCGCTGGAATCAGATACTTTAAAAATAGGTCAAGCTTGAGACCTTTTGAAGTAGGCATTTTCAAAGGTAAGGAGAACTTCTGGACACAGATTAGGAATAAGGTGGTAAGTTCAAGGTGAGGACAGAGAAATATCTTTAGTCAGTATAGGCACCGCAAGGAAATGAACTGAACCAGGTTCCTTGCTTCTTCAGAAGTTCGTCTCTGCCCTCTTTACCTTGACCCTTTGCAGCTTTCTCACACCTCCCCTGTATCTCCAGCTCCACTGTCCTGTCTGCAAACCTCCCACCTTCCCTATCTGGGCTCTCCTTTTTGCTTCAGCCTGCCTCAGTGCTTGCCACACACCTAAGGAATCAGTGCAATGCATAATCTGCTCCTTTCCTCACTCTCTAACATTGCTCCGGAGACACTGTGTCCTCCTCACTCATTATCTTTTACATGTTCTTGACTGGTCCAATGCACCTCTAGGAAACAAATCTCCTTCTCTTGATACTGGAACTGGAATGTCACTTTCTTGGCTAAAGACAAGTCTTATTAAAATCTTCTGCCATGATTCAAAGTTATATGAAATACAAGAAATATCAAGATAGCTGATCCCACTTTTACTGCTCCAAGAGTGACCTGTACAGTATATTTTGTATCATCCTGTCTTCCCCCAACTATAAGCCATTATTCACAGAAGTAATTCCATCTTAGTTGCATTGCTGTGCATCATAATAGAGATTTTCTTTTTTTCCTGTTTTTTGGATTTTTTTCTATTTGGTTTTGCCTAAACTTTTACAGACTTCAAGCTTTGCTCTGCTTTTGCTTCTCTGAATAATTTGACTTTAGCTTCTCTTTGCTTTTGAAGCTCTTCTGCTAGTGCCCTGCTTCATGATCTGAACAAAAATGACCTTTGAGGAGGCAAACAATCTTGCAGTCTTTGTTTAGTAAAGAACTGATTGAGAAGTGGTATCCCATTTCCTCTGAAAATATCTGGGTTTTTTTCCCTGCTAAGCTTTTGCCAATAGAAGTGGAACATTTATATTTCTAGCACTTTCCAGTTTCTCAATGTGCCTGCGCTGTTTGCGGTTGCCGCATCCAATCTCAAGTACCCTCCATTGCTGAGGGATTTTGTATCATACACTAAAGAGAACCAGGAAATACAGGAACAGCTTCAAATACATTGAAACAGTGGAAAAGCACAGAAGGAAATAATTACCACTTTATTCATGTTATTAGGCTAGACTGACACAGCCCCTTTCAGCACGCCATCTGTCTTTTATTAAAATGGAAAGGTTTCTTATGAAATGATGCATTTGCAAGGGGTTCACAGCTGCAGAACCAACCAAATCTTTTAACATCTGTTCAGTCCAAAATGATCTGGACCTAAGGTACCTTTGAATGAATATTCTTGAAATGGTGCTTTGCTTTGGGTGTTCCTCTTCAGCACCGTCACTGGTGAGCAGCATACTTTGCTGCTTGGAAAGGTCAGGAAGGAGGCTCATGTAAGCCTGGCCAGCTGCCTGGAAAAATGGCCTTTTAAAACAAGGCTAGAATGGATTGTCCATTACTTTTTTGTGCTTTTGTTGTTCTAAATTTACTAATGGAGGTTATCAAATGGGACTGTGGAAGGAACACCCAGTGGAGAGTGTGTTTGTATGACCTGAGAAGGCCTGCTGTCCAAATATCTCTGGGCTTTTTAACTTCCCAGGTCCATTCCATGTTTTCAAATCTATATGATGTGAGAGCTTGAAAATTTTATAGCTGTAAGAAGACTATGACTATGCACAGAGAAGGACATTATGTGATCACTGACATTGCTTAGTCATGGGTTTTGCTTTGCCACCAGGCAATGATAAATGGTAGTAGCAATCATAGCATATGTTCAGTCAGTAATGAATGCATTTCAGACTACAACAGTTCTGTTCTTGTCAGGTTTCCACCATGTTTGTTCACTGAAGAGAATGATGAGTTTACTCTTACTTGAGCATTCATCTCAAATGTGTTTTATGTTTAGTAATCTCTTTGTTTGAAGCACAGGAAGGTCATGGCATTGTGCTCAGGGATAAAGATAATCCGTCTGTGATCAGCTGTCTTATTTAAAAGGCAAACAAAATGGCTACCTCCAGATATGATTAATATCTCTATGCAACTAGATCACGCATGCATGGTCGCTCCAGAACTAGGACAAAAACAATGCTGCTGCTGCTGTGCCATGCATTTACACATAGACAATTAATCCAGCCAGTCCAGCACATGTCCAGATTGACAGGAATGCACAGATCAATATTATGGACATGCATAATAGCACTGGCACATCTGGATCTGGGTCTTCTGCCAGCCAAAAAGGCCTTCTTGCTCTCACTGCAGGTTTTAAACCAGTCAGTGAGACCCGCTCTGATGTGAAGACACTGTAGGTGCAGGCAGCCAGCTGTCTTCAGCATCACGCTGGTGGGAGCAGCAGCAAAACCACCTCAGCTCCATGGGATTGAACCTAGATTGCCATGGAAGATGGGCCAAGCTGTGTGGGACAGCAGCAGAGTAGGACAGTCATAGTTCTCAGTAGGGGAAAGGGTTCTCCTGTCCAGCCAAAGCCCCGACAGCAGCAGAAGCAGCCAACCTGTGTCTCCCAAGCTCTTTGTACCCTGGCTGTGTCTACATTCTTCCCCTTTCTTCTTCTTTCCAGGGCAGGTATGAGGGACAGCTTGATGTTGGACCATCATCCTTGGGGCAGCACAACTAAATTCATGCTATAATGTTAAGAAGCTGTAAGTTGGCTGGTACATCATGTTCTTCTACTGTAGAGCTCTGTTCTTTGGTCTGATACAGAGAAGTGGGGAAAGGGGTCACTCTTGCAAGGCATGATCAGTTTGATATATGTGAGCAGTCCTGTTAAAACCAGCAGACCTACTTGGAGAGCAAAGTTAAGCACATGCAGTAGGGTTTACAGAATTTGAGATTGCCTTTTAAACAGCTATTTAATTTAAGGATTGGATACTCAGTTTCTCTGTCAGAAGGGTTTCCCTCATCTCTAGGCAAAAGAAGTGGAAGAGCCTGTTAGCTCTTGCTCTGCAGCTGCGAGCCCTAGGTTAGTTTTGGATCCAAGTCCTCCTGCAAGAATAGTTCCAGATGTGAAGAACTCAGGGATGCCATGCTCTGGGGTCATCTGGATCTCTCATTCCCACAGCTTCAGGTGCTCTCCCTGACAGCCTGAAATCGCTGGTGTCACTGGCCTTCGAGCAGTCTGTCTGATGGGGTTGCTCTGCAAGCCATGGCTATAGATATGGACCCACAAACAGCTTGCCTGGGCAAGCTGGAATGACAGTTAGTAGATCCCTGACAGTAATACAAAGAAAATTTGGTGTAATGGGTCCATTACCATCAGGTACTTTGGCTTCCACAAGCCACATTGTCTGGTGATGATGTGTTCTGTCAGAATTCCTACATTTCTAGCATACTCTGCCTCTCTCCAGCCCTGAATTATGACTAAAGACAGCAGATGCCATTTCATGCAGAGGTGTGATCAGCTAGAAAGTAAAAGATCTAAATAAATAACATGAAACCAGTCCAATTCCTCAAAAGTGAAAACGTAGTGATAAATGATACTTTGGCATTGGCTATCACTCATTCTAATGAGAGTCAGTGGACCATATTACTTGACTTAAATGGGCATTGAGAGGGGCCATTAAAATTTAACTGTCCTTAATCGAGTTATTCTATCACATATAAACCAACCTTCCTGCACATTAATTTTCTTACTGTGTTTTTCTGGTGTATGCTTCTATATTTCTTTTTCCTTGTTCATTGAGAATAAGGAAAGGAGAATAAATGAATTATTCAAACAGTTTCTGCCAGCTCCCCCAATGTAATGCATTCACCATCACTCTGTCAATTAGTAGTCATATAAATGCAGGTAGCTAAAATCCAGCCTTTGCCAGTGTGTCCTGTTGTATTGCCTGAGTTGATCTCGAATTTTGATATGCTGCATAACAGAACTAGAGGGAAAATCATCTTGAATCTTGTGTTTCCATTTTCTGGTAGTACATTTCCTAAACAAAAACATATAAAAACATATTAGCCACCCTTCTCCATTTAGATAATGACACTTTGTTCTAGAATTCTGAAAACAAGGTCATACAATGCCTTTTTCAATGAGAAATGATGTCTGTTTCATGTGTATTACCATCCTTTATATAGGAACTGTGATTACTTCCTCCATTACATTTGATGATGCTAACATTGTTTTACCTTGCGTGTTAGATTTTTCTTTTTAATTTGAACATTTGTGTTAGCCAGTTGCTGTTTAAAAAATCAAGTCTTACTTCCCTGATCCCATAAAGGAGAAAGGGTTCAACTTCAAGGATGATTTCAGTAAAAATATATGAATGATGTTAAGGTTCCTGTGGGGAAAAGCAGTGATGAGCACAGGAGAGGTGGTAACTTCATTAAACTGGCATAGAGCAAAACCCAGAGGAGGTTGCAAAGAATCAAGGATAGCCCTGAAATGGTTATGCTGAGTAGCAAAGGGAAGATGAGGAACAGTTGAAAGTGGATTTTGAAGGGGAAACTACACGATGGCACCCCTGTTACAACACATTTTCATGTTTCAGCCTGTGTTTTATGACTTGCTACGTGAGGTATAAGGAACTGGGCAAGACTGAATAAACAGAGGATGCTTCTCACTTCAGCACATATCAGATATGGCCCAGACAATAGCTCGACAGGGTAGGTGGTTTAGATCAGAATCAACCACATGGTACAGTAAGAACAAGGATGTATATAAAGCTATTTATGAATTTGAGATGTAATATAGAAGATGCAGTAATAAACACTTTTTATATGGAGACAGATGAGTGTTTAAAAATGGGCCTAATATTTGGCAGCTTTGGCTGGAAGAGAAGTAATGAGGCAGAAAGACATGGTGTGTATGATATACAATGCCTTTGTACAGTGCACCTTGTGACCCTACTATTTGGGTCTCCTGATTACTAGACTCTTCACATAGCCCTGACCAGACATCTGGAAGCCATTCAGGAAGAGCTAAGCCATGAACTGCAGTTCCTCGTGTACAAAGGAGGATGATTTCAAGACTCCACAAGGGAAACAAAGTTGAACGAGTTCTTATTTAAGCTATGTTAGGTGTGGTATGTTTGCTTTTGTTCACCAAAGCCTGGAGTATGTTTTTATGCATCCAAGCAACAGGACCAGGAACATTCTCCTTGATCTCTCAGGGAACGGGCCATCTCAGCCTGAATCCCCTGCCTGATGGGGAAAAAGCATCTTCCCAACATCTTTGCCATCTTATAACTTCTTACTCTATGCTGTACTCACTAACTATATCTAGGAGGCTACTGTTTCCATAGCAGTAATGTTAAACAGATATTTTAGTCACTCCTGAGATGTTAATATCAGAGCTGGAAACAAAAGAGCCTCAGTGCTTGATGGAAACATTTTTCACCTATCATAATTCAAAGTACTGGTAAAAACATTTCTGCCAAGATGCGATACTTCCCATGCTAAGGAAACACCACCCCCATGTCTCCGTTAAGGCCTGAAAGGATTGGGAAGCTGGCAAGGACTTCGCTTCCAGAGTGGCAGGGAAAGTGCAGGAGAGGACAGTGATTATTTCAGCCTGCCATGTCTGGTGTTAGGTGGAGAGAGCTATATGTCACTGTGAATCAAGTGTGTGAGTCTGGAGAGCCCTGGAGAGTGGGAGCCAAATGTATGAGCTGGATAAAGCTTTTTTCTGCCCTTTTTTTTTTTTTTTAACTATGAATGAAGGTTAGGACCCTAACAACAAAGCACCGGGACAAAATGAATAATCATGATGACACTGAAAGCTGTTAAACATCTCTAGCCACTGTCTGAAGGAACTAAAGGTACACTATGTGATGTTGATAAAAGAGGCAGTTCATGATAAGACTAAGAGTGGTGCTTGAGGCCACTTGCAACAGAAAGTGCATTCCTCCAAATAAAAAAGCTTGATACACTCTGTCTGACCTTAGCCTGCCATCAGTCACAGACACTTGCAATATAACACACTGTTGGTGACAGTTTGAAAAATTAAAGAACGATTGAAGATCCAAATATAGGCAGCTGGAAATAAGTATGTCACAGCACACGGAGCAGGGCTTAGCACTGAAATTACGCCAGGTGTCCCATAATATGCAGTATATGGCATGCACTAATCTACACTGTTAATTAACTATTGCTTGCTTGCCTCTGTGGCACAGAAGTTTATGTGAAATCCCAGAGTCTAGTTTGGGTTCTTCTCAGTGAACACCTCCCACCCCAGCTGCATTGCCATTTCAGATGTTCCCTGGAAAAGGACAGTTTCTTGATCAACGCAGAGGAAACAGCCACTGCCGAACTGTTAACCACCCCCATTGCTCTCTGCCTGCTTCCTGAACTGCATCATGCACTCAACTAAAGCTAAAATTTGCATTATTCATTACATTCTTATTTATTTTTCATATTTGCAGAAATCTAGTAAGAGGTTTTCTTTCCCTGGCTGCCATGTCCCCAGTGTAACCTAGGCTAGGAAGGAAAAGACTCAAGTGGAAAAAAAAGGACAGTAGGTAAAGCCGATACCTCAATGAAGACTGCACAGCCCAGCTACCAGTGATGGCAAAATACAAGTCTTTGTCTCAGAGAAGTGTTTTCAATGCAGTGCATTGCTTATGGGAGGAGGATGGAAGAGAGTCACATCTCAGCATCGGGGAGTCTTTGCCATGGTTAGAAGTGCCACAGTTTGCACAGGTTTCACTAAGCAGGAGAGCAGATATTGTGGTACTTTTTTGTGAACATGGAATAGCTACTTAGGCTTGAGCAAAATTTAAGGCTTAAGTGCATAGCTGTCAAAACTGAAGTTCCTAAGTAGACTGCCATTGGCTTTAATTACTCAGGTATTTGAAATCTGGTCTGTACTTAAAGGATGACTAATACAGGCTGGTTTATTTAAATTTTCTCATTCCACAGTTTATAATACTTTTAGATGATAACAATCAAGAAAAGCTCTAATGAATATCTTCAGAATAAAATCATAATACACTTACAGGAAAGTAGGTCTTTTGACCAAACACTTTTTTTTTTTATCACAGTGCATTACAAAGCCACTTTTAAAATCCACAAAAATTCTTTAGCATCTAAATGTAACTCTTGTGTCTACCGTTTAGAATTTACTTTCTAATAGTATTAATTTTGTAAACATTTAAAAATCGTAATCTTTTAAAGTCAAAGTAAAAAGCTATCATTCAGGTAAATATTAAACATTTTACGCAGTCCAAAACAAAATCCTTATAATACTTTCAATATATGGCAAACATATTTTGTTTCAAACTTTGATTCACAACAAAAATGAACTTGAAACATCAATACCTCCTTGTGGTATGGAAGTTCTGAATTTCAGTCAGTTCTATTCATTCCAAAATCCTGGGCTGATGTCTCATTAGATGTCTTGTTATACCTACTTGAGTGCACATTAGGAGGAATGGAATAGGGGAAGGTCACCAGGAAGGACACCATGGCCAGGGAGCTCCTGAATTGGCCGTGACTGCTGTAGCTGCAGACCTGGTGAGTAACTCGGGTAGAGAATCAGTCTGAGAGGCAGGACTTTTGGCACATATGGATTTTAGCATCCACAGCAGTGTTTGAACATGGTGGTACACTGTCATTGTTCTGGTCAGGGCCACCTCTGTGAGGCACAGACATTCCAAAGCAAGGAGAACCAAAATCCATGACGATGTGTGGCATTTGGGAGCCTGTCTGGATTCCCACTCCCGGGTGCTGTCCCAGGCAGCCACCCTTTGCCTGAGACTACACATTAAGAAGAATGGCCTTGGTGGAGAAATGGGCTCTTGTTGGCCATTAGAGTTGGCAGACCCTTTTTTGGTTGGCAGGTGTGGAATTTGCTCAGTGGTCACCTTTTAAAACTGAAAAAAGCAAAGGATTTACAGAGCTATAAAGAAGGAAATTGATAATAGGAATAATACCTGTGAAGATGGTTAATCCTTGACTTGCCTGAGAGCCCTTGTTATTTGAAGAACCTATAACCTGGTTTCCATGACTTGTCTTAGTAATTAGAAATACCTTGGTCTCAGCTGTGCTGGCCTGTGAAGCACCTCACAGATATCCAGTAGGTTTTGCAGTGGCTGTGAATCACGTAAATCAGAAGCAGTTGTTTTTGTGCCATGTCTCACAGTAACGCTGAGCTTGATTAAACTCTGAACATCAACGCATTCTCTGCTTCCAATTCAAGCTGATCTTTAAGCTCTGGCTTTGAAATGTCACCCTGGAAGAAGGCAAAACAAACACCAGAAAATTTCTTGAGAAGCTTTTAATTGCTTTTCATTCCTCAATTTGCCTTCTCTTCTCTTCCCACTCAGAAACAATAATTGCTTGTTTTTTCTTTTTAACAAAAAACAAACTATGAGAAAAGCAGGTATCATCCTACTCCAACAGCTGTATGTGATTTACAGCACATATTGAGTATGCTGTTTTCATTTTCATCACTTGTCTCAGAACAAACTTAGCTGTCTGCAAGTGTGATCCTAAGAAAGTGCACACCACAAAAGCACTGGCAATCTTGCACGTTTGAGTCAAGTCAGGCTAGGAACTTGCTCTGTTATCGCTGCTTGTGTCTGCTATCTGAGGAAAAAGTTAGCTCCGTGGCTGGTGGACAATAGTGGAACTCTGTTGATTGCTGGAGGCCAAGTTCTCCTGCTTATGGAAACAGCCACTATTTGTCTTATTTTAATCTGATCAGATCCTCAGTGGCTGCTAATCAGTGCATTTCCAGTGGAGAACAAAGTCTGAATGTCGAACATCTCCCCTCAATTTACAGTGAGTTATTGATGGAATTTGCCAGTTGCAGCTCCTCCATCTATGCAGATCTGGACCAGGATTTTGTGACTGTTTAAGTGTACCATGCCCCTGGATAACACAATTACACAACCCAGGGAACCTTTCCTCATTTCTTTCCCAGCTCTACCTTTTCATGTTGTTTACCTAATAGGGTTGACCTGCAGCCATTCCAGATACAGTTGGAAGGTATCGGTGTGTCATTGTCTAATCAGGCAGCAACTCTTGGTAATGCATTACCTGTTTGGGACTTAGAAACAGAAGTTTGTCTTTTTCTTACCCTAGTTCTCATAAGGTATTAGTACTGCAATTCTTTATTTTATGAGGCTAATAAATTAAAACTTTCTTTCCATGTTCTGTGGAAAGACAAAAAGTTGTTATTATTCTTGCAAAACCACATTAAACAGAAAGCAACAACAACTAGAGTATTACTGACATAGCTTAATGAAAACCAGAGCACTGCAGTGGAAAACACGCTGGGAAGGACAGCTTCAATTAGACGAAAGGAGAGATTAAAGACCTCTCTTTTATACAACCTAGGGAAGGAATGTGAAAGAATGGGTTTGAAGAAGGATCTAATTGAAGGATAAAATGGAAACAGTAAATGGCTTACGATAAGATCAGTAAGCAGAGACAGTGAAGCCAGTATTGCTAGGAATATATGTAGAAGTTCATAACACCCCCAAAAGCCAGTTCACTCTGGAACAGACAGATACAGAGGAAATATCCCAGGAATTGTGAGCATGTAGAAATCCTATTGGACAAGGACAAAAGGTTCGAAAGGGAAGAATGTAAATAGTTTGGAAAAAAAACCCAAGTATTTTTTGCATTAAAAAAATATTCACTGAAATGGGACGAAAGTCAGAAAGATCAAGGTCTTTTCCTGAAGGAGGAATGAATGAAATTTGGTGACAATTATGCTCTGAAGACACCCCTCTAATCACAGAAAATTGGTCTTCTCAGTAGGGAAAATCTGCACAGCTTGGAAGGGTAAAAACCCTTAAACTTGAAACTACCATAACCAGGTGTCATATTTCTTCTTAACACGTTGTATAAAAGAGCTTTGACTTAGACAAGTATGTTTTTAATTAATTTAAATTGTTAATTCAACCAGGCTAAGAACAAGGGCAGGGAGGGAGGAAAGTGGGATGAAGGAAATTATTTCAGCTTCAAAGAATTTTCAACTGCATTAACAACAGCGAGAGAAATAGGATACCAAGAAGAGGAGGTTTTCTGCAAAGAAGTCCTTGTTCTCCCTAGATTTTCTGTAACAGCTCAAAAAATTCAGCCTTTTTGTTTGCTGCTTCTCTGATTTTGAGGTGGGGCTAACCAATCTTGTTTTCGTTCACCTATCAATGCCTTGGAGAAAGGCTCCACCTGAGCAATCTGCTGCCTGTCTTTCAGTGCAATCTTTTTTTCTCCACTCCCTGGTTGGCAGCACAGGTTAAGTGCTATTATCTCTTGTACTTAATATTGCCATCTGATACAACTGACCATTTTAATTATTCCATGAATTGTCTGAATGTATCTGCCCTCTTGAGAGGCCATACACATCCCATTTCTTTCTGTTCTTAACTGCTGCCTGCCCTGTCTTCGTACCATGTGCTTGTTCTTGTCACTTGGTCCTTTCCACTATCTATGCTTATTCCACCAAATTTCTTTCTCTCTCAGCTATTAAAAGCCCTGAGGCTAGTCCAGTATGTGTGCATAGGTGGGTATGTATATGCATGCATGTATGTACGTATTTCAACTATTCAGGCCATGCCACGTCCCTGCTCCTTTTTGATGGCAAGTATTTCAGGGACAGCTGCCTGGCCACATGCAGATGTGTGGTGGTGGAAGGAGGGGAACCTGCCCCTGGAAAAGAAGGGTATTGCAGGCCAGGCCTTAGAGACATAAGGAGAAGTATGTGAAGAATCTTGGCTGGCATCTGCCTCTACCACATCTAGCTCTTTCCAATGTCCTGGGTACATTTATTTCATCGGCACTTAAAATCTCTTTGGAGTATTTATGTTTTTTTATTGGATGTTTCTAAGAGACACACATAATATAATTGGTCCAACAGTAAATCTGCTGTGATGTGTTTATAAATGCAGGCTTTAGCTTCTCTGGAAAGTTTAGAATTTCCTATTGAATGATGTAAGTTTACATAAAGGTAGAAATGTGAACCAGAAGAACTAGGTCATTATAGGAGAGTTTCTATTTTTACCTGAAGCAGATGAACATTGACTGACATCCTTATGAAAGCATGCCCCTGTTTTCTTATTGACTTATTGGCATTGTGTTTTCTCTTTGGTTTAAACTCTGCCCTGGTGGGGTACTAAGGAATGTTCCTGTTGCAGCAGCAGAGTTATTTACAGCCATCCAAATTAATTAGTCCTGTTAATCAACACAGTGTATTCGCCCAGGCTGAACAGTACTCTGATGGGATTTTTAACTTAGCTGCTTAGCTTCCTCAGCACAGCTCTGTGTTATGTAGACATGTTTGGATTGACCTAGATGATATGTCTGGTTACTGGTACTGTTTTTCCCCAGAGTGATGAGTGACCGTCAGAGATTCACAGGTGGAACTCGTGATCCATGTAGAAGAGCAGGACCTGGAGCAGCTCCCTATCAACAACTGCCTCTGGTTAACTCTGATAGCCTAACAGGGCATGCCATCCCTAACGCACACTCCAGGCAGGTAATTTCTACCTTGTTTATTCTTCGGCACATACAGCTTGGTTAATGTTCTGAAAGGAGAATTATTGCAGTGGATAAAGATGATCTAAATTTAAAATTGCTGCAGCTGCTGCAGTTACTCTCTCTTCAGGGAGGTTGGTCCATCTGCTACCAAGTAAGGGAAATGGGTAAAGGTTGGACTTCTTGCTCACCGCTATGGCTGAGCAAGCATGGGGAGGTGAGTGGTACGTAACTGTTAGTACAGAGACTAGCAGTGAGACTGGTTATGAGTCTTCCTATAAACACCTTCTGTGCTTTTTTTACTGCCTTATGAAGTCAAAAAGCTTCAGAAGTTATTTGGCAAGGAATGGGAAAATGTCTCCAATGTTAAACTTTCGTGGGCTGGAGAAAGCCATTTCCCAGGCAACTCTGATCAGATGGATGTCACTGTGCACTTTCCATCACCTCCATCCTGGCACACCATACTGCAAATCTTAGAGAAGGATGGGTCTGTAACGCAAGATCCTGCATAGGCAAGTGCTGTTGCTCATGTAACCTGCTTTGCTCAGGACTGGGTCAAGGGTCACAAAATAGTTGCCTTAGTGGTGGGTGATGCCAGCTGTCTAGTATATCTGAACAACTGTGCAGGGAATTTGGAAGGCTACTGCCTTGTGCACATGCTCCTCTGGGAGCTTTTTCCCCTCGATAGGCTTCAATCGCATCCTGCACATTTCTTGAATATTTTATGCCAAATTTGTCCTCTGGTTAAATAAATCTCAAAAACTAAATTGGCCGGTAAGAGAGTTCATTTATGCTTCTCTGTTCTTCGGTCACTCAGAAGATGCAAATCCTGCAGAAGAGAGGCAGTTACTACTATTTTATATAAAATGTATGTGTATACCTGCGACCGCTCTACCTACTGTAAAGAGAGGCTTCATTGTGATGTACATTTTTTTTTTATATATATATATATATGCCCTTTAGAAACCACAGTTTGAACACCTGACTTTGAAAGTGCAATGAACCAGATTCTGCCTCTGTTATATAAAATGATCCTTCAGCTTTGACTTTGTTTAGACAAGACACTGCCGAAAGTACCTTTTAATATAAGCAAAGGTAGTGGAAATGGTCTACCTCTTCAAATGCACCAGCGTGGTTCAGCTTCCCAAAGATATTTTGGTACCTAATTGCCACTGACATGGCCTCTGAGATAGTCATTATATCAGTCATTTCATAGAAATGAGACTCAGCAATTTTTCTAAAGCTCTTAGGGAAAAAAGTTTGAGGAAGGTATTCATCAAAACAAGCGAGACTGAACTGGACAGAGGACGGTGTTTTTGCTCCTGTGGAAAGCATAGCATTTGAGGCAATTAGAATCATGGTATTTTTGCTATTTCCTATTTTGAAGCCTTTTGAAGTATATTTGAACATAACTGAAATTTTAAAAACTTAGTGTATTGTGCATGATGTTAGAAAATGTAGTCTGAAATTTTAATGGAGACTAATTTGTGCTTGAGACGGAAACTAAGTAGAAACCAATGAAAACTTCAACAGATGTGTAATAAGGTCCTATGGAAAGGAGGAGAATGATTTGTGATGTGCATTTTGAGCAGAGTAGATGGAACATGGTAAAGATGACAGTGGCATGTCTGGGTAGTTTATTCCATAGTGGGGGCAGAGTAGCAGGGACCGTAAAATCAGAGACTAGTGCAACTCTGGGCGTCCCACAGAGAACCAAAGTCCTGCTTTTGAGGAATGAGCAGAAATAAAACCCTGTGAAGCACTATGGCAACCATCACCAGGGAAACCATCACAGATCTGAAACATGTTTATCTAGAAGAATTACAAGTCACGGAGTGGGATGATAAACTTGGAAATGGTATTTTAGAAGTAAAAACACTGTCACCTGGTAATTGCAGTGGTATAGAAATGTGACACTTGGACTTCTTAATAAAACAAAACTGTTTTTAAGAGATACTGCAGTGAGTATCTCCTAGAAATAGCAAGTTGTGTTTGCAAAATATCTGTACACAAGAGAACTGAGCATTGTGCAAGAAGGGAAGCCAGACCAATAATATCACTGCAGTATAACTAGGTAAAGACCTTTAAACAAAACAAATGTTAAAAAAAAAAAATCACAAAAATATTTTCTGGTCCTATGTAAGACCAATACATACTGACATCCACAGTTAATCGTGTTTGTGGGTGAAGCAAATTCCATTGGGTGTAGTGTGGTCCTCATGGATAAGATTCAGCTGAGGTATACTCATATTTGGCAAAAGTGGAAACCCCAACCGATTCTTGGCTCTGTTTTGTTTTAAAGAGGGAAGTGGGAACTGACACGTTCTGTTCCTCGATGTGTCACTGACCTGATCTATCACACTGGGCAATTCATCTACTTGTTTCAAGTTTCTGTCTTTCAAAGGAAGACAAAAGCTTGTTAGAGTATTATGAAGATGAGCTAATTACCATTTATGCAGAGGTTTAAACGTGCGAAGTGTTGGTTTACAAAATGCTGTATGACATAACTTGTTGGCCTTCTTCGCAATTGACAATTTTTATCATGTGTCTTGAATGCTTTTCTCTTCCACCTGTACCATCTACAAGCCATTTTGTTTCTCCACGGATTCTCCAGTTTCACGTAGTTCTTGTTCACACTGTCTGCTCACATCTTCTGCAGACTACAGAAAAAGACAGTGTTATCCTTTACTCATGCTGAATTCACGAGTGATCCTGTAAGAACAATAGCTAATAGTAGCAGTCTGTGTAAACAAACGTTTCCGAATCTCGCTGCTGGGCCTCGTTCAGATGTGAAGTTGAACCATCTCTGCTGGTAGTTAGATGGTTCCAGCCTTCTGCCCCACCTCTCTGGGTGTATAAATGTCCACCAACATTTGTAGATCCTTCAGTTAATAAAAATAAAAAAAAAAAATCCAGTGTGCCACAAGTCCCCAGTCTCTGCCAGGATCTGTAGCCGGTGCTACTTGGCTCCCCCACGAAGGAGGCTGGTGTCCAGGAGCAAGACTGGGTCACCCTGACAGCACATCTGCATGTCTGCTTGTGCCCTGAGCCACCTGACAGACAAAAATAAGCAAGATTGCAGTCTATATCGCTGATGACCAGGCAAATACAAAGCACCCTAAATCAGAAAAATATTTCTAATGTTTGAGATTTGAGAGAAATTAGTAACGTTTTTGTAGTAGTAGCCTAATCCCGATTTTGAATAACAAAAAAGCTGTTTCTCAGTAGCAGGAAAGGTAAAAGAAAAGGACAAAGAAAATTTATCACAGACACATTCCTTCTCAGTCTCAAAAATACTGTCATCTCTCTATTTTCTTATTTTCAGATTCTGATATTGTCAGTGCAATGTTTGCCTCCCAATATGACATCAAATCATTTCTCAATGCTTACGTCTTGGCTTATGACTTCAGAAAGGAGCACTTTGTTCTGCTGTGTTGTTTAAGATTACCCTTCGCTATTATTGGCAGAAATATGTTACTGTCACTTCCACACTGACACAAATTCAATTGTCCTTTCAGTGGATGCCTTACCCAGATTAAATTAACCAATATGCATTGTATAAAAGCATTTCAAGTTAAAATGGTTCATGTCAGTCAAATAACCAAGAAGCCCAATGATTCATTATAGCTGATATCTTTAGTTATGTTAGAATTGCATCCTTATTTTTTTTTAAAGGCAATTAATTTTTTGCAGCCTGGATTTTCTTACTGCTGAACACATGGGCCTTTATGATTGAATTTGCTTGGAGTGGGGAGCTGTATGATTTTTTTTTTCTTCCCTCTGGCTTTTTGTCCCATGTTTCAAGGGTGACAGAACAGTTGCTTGGTCTGATGCAGGCAGCAGCTGCAGCTACTGTGTGGGTGATGGACGGGGCACAAAAGCACCCCTGCATGGCACCCACACCCTGCTTCCTGCTGGGGCACTTGTTTCCTTTCTCCTTGTCACAGTGTTGTGCCCACACTTTTCAAACCAGAAGATGACATCCTTGTGGAGCAGTTTATTCCATGGTGAACAATTCAGGTGTTTTTTCCCTAGCTTATGAAGATGAAGAAAGATAGCAAAGCCTCTCCTAATGATTCAGTGTAATAGTTAAAAAAGTCAGGGCTTATTTCTAGATGGATGTGGTCATAGTTTTCCCTTTATAAGTGCATATACCAAGTACAACTCAACTATACTGCCATATGAATCAGAAGTGCCTATATAGAAAGCCTGCTGATGTGGGAGTTTCAAGCATGCGTTAGTGAAGAGAAGCTGTGACTACCTTAAGTGCTTTTTGAAAGCCCATCTCACACTCTATTACAAATACAAGAAACAACTATCTGCATTAGGTACATAGCACAGATACTCTTTGCATCATCTAATTGTGAAGATGGGGTAAGATGGAATCTTACTTCACTTCGTACAAGTTCCTGTGAGAAAACCACAGAGCTACAGCTTTCTGCTTCATTGCAAAAGCGTAATTTAGCTACTTGGATCTATCTCTTCTTGGTAATTCTATAATGCATTTTTATAGCAAATTAAATAGGAAGGGGATAGATGAATTTTCCATGCTATTAAGTATCAAAACATCCTTGGGCTAACTCACAAAGAGTTTTATATAGTGGCTCCCCCACACCCCCAAGGCTACACGTCTGAAATTAGAACCACTTGGTTCAGAAAAGACAGCAACAATTAAGGATGGAGGGTGGTTTCCATGTGGTGAAAATCGATAATTTTTCACGGTTCCCAGTAGAGCTACCCAGCCTATTTCAGCAGAGCGCTTGGCTCCTTAGATGCCTACAGGGCTTTTTGTCAAAGTTGTCTCTGTTCTTGCGGATGCACGCCAGAGTTAGCAAGCTGCCGGGCAGCCCCAATGCAAAAGAGACAGGGCTAAAAACTCTGGACTTAACACGTGCTGATGCTGGGGAAAATCTCAGGTTTTCTAGTGCCTTCTTCCTTGCTCTAAGAACTAGGTAACACTGATGAAGCGCCTCAAAGGAAACTTTCCATAGCAAATTTCAAATAGAACAAGTAGGAATTTGTGACTGTATTCAGCGTCAGAGACTTCTGAATTTAGGGGGTTATAATGGAATATAAGGGGCATAAACTGGCTTACCTTTTTTAATAGGCTTCAAACAGTACAATCAGCATACAATCTTTTAGCTGATTATTTCATCTCATTAGCTGATTTATTTCCTTTATGATGAGTCTGTCAGCTAAGATACAATGGGACTGCAAAATAACTTTTTAGTTTAATGGCTTTCATTAGATAATGAGGTTCTCACTTGAATGAATAAGTAATTAAGAGCAATTTAGCTCATGAAGGGCAGCAGTGATCACAAACCGAATTTGGACTTATGGAGGGGGCCAGGAGGAGCAAGAAATATTGTTATGAACTTTAAACTGCTGTTAAAATACACATGGGGCCTGTGGATAGAAAAGAAATACAAAACCTGAATACCCTGATCATTTTTTTTTAACTATAAATACTTATTAACCAATCATAACATTCTGACATTCAGACAAACAGCTATATTAAAACATAGCATTTGAGTAAAGCAACTTTTGGCTAGGACCTTAAATTTAGTGCTGTTCCCACTGAAATAAACTGAAATCAGGAGTGGCCATACTGTGCAAGTTGAGTAAGACCAAATGAGCATCTTTCCCATCTCCAGCACAGACCGGGTCCAGACCCACAGCTTTATTAACGCAACCTTAACACAAAATCTATTGAATTCAAAGAAAAGATTTCCCTGTTGATTTCAGAAGGAGCAGAAGCAAGCCATATAAGTGGCAGTTATCTATTCTTTGCCTATTTTGAAGCAAAAAAAAAAAAAAAGAACAGAATATTTTGAATACCCACAAAATAGTTGAAGTATGTTGCATTAATCTTAGTTAATACAAAAATACCCCAAAGTTGAAAGAATTATAGTAAGGATATTCTCAGTTTTACTTGTAAAAGCATTTATACTTACCACCATGACATTTGTCTTTCCACTGCTGTGCTCCATGGGAGACACTTTGATGCTGTTGGTGGTGTTATTTAGTTGAGTCCCAGCCCTTCTCAGAGCCAGGTGCCTTGCTGCCCTTTATTGTAATAACAGCAGAGAGTTTACTGGTGAAACAAGCAACGTGGATAATTACTTCAGGGTCCTATGGGCCAGTGGGCATGGGAAGAGGGACGAATGGTCTGGGATGTGGGTGGGAGCGAGGGGGGCTCTGATGAGCCTGGGGAGACGTAGGAATTAGGAGCTCTGGGTTTTATTGCCCACAGGTCACTGGGGTGTTGTGTTACTCCAGTCAAGGACTTTACGTGGATGAACGCTTGTAAAGGGCTTTTGGGTCCTTGAAAAGAACATGCTCATGTATTTCCGGAGGTAACCTCAAGGGTCCTAAGGAGAGGATGAAAGACTCACATTTCCTCAGACTGCTTTCGAAGAGTGCAGGCTTCCTGCCCTTTACACAGTCCTGAAAGGGAGACCAGGACTTGCCCCCTCTCTTGTTCCAAAGGGCCATACCAACCTTTTTTAAAAAAAAAAAAGCTAATTAAGGAAATAGTGACTATGTAGTACGCCAGAACCTGCAAAATGTGGGTTTGTATTTTATGTACACAGTAAAACAAAAACTTTTTCTCCTTTATGTGTTGCTATGGAGACGCATACAAAAGAGCTTATTAGGAGAGATTTTAGGCAGTTTAAATGCAAGTGATTTATGTGAAAGGAGTATAAAATAATTAAAGAAGAGACATAATTTTCAATTTAACTGTTAGCTTCTGTTTGCTGTGGTACTGGAGACTGGAAATTTACTGCTGCAGTGACAAAATACATACTGATGAGAGACTCAGGCAGCAAAGAGTTATCGGGGTGTGGACCCTTTTATCAAAAGAAAGGCAGCATGAGAATATTTTTGAGTATTTTTTTTTTAAGGTTTAGCACATGCTTGTTCTAAATTCCCTTTACTCCAACACCAAAGAGAGCTTTCTGTCAAACAGACCCTTGATCAAACAGCTTAGAAGTTGTTTTTATTCAAGCTCCTTGTGTACAAGCTGTTCTTGTACAAGTCCTTAGATTACAACCAGGTACTAAAAGGCAGGAGAAAAAAATTATTGACCTCCAAACCCCACTGTTTCATGATGAGCCACACTCCTGGAGCTAATATTTCCTCCAGAAACCTGGCTCTTTTTTGTCTTTTCAGACTCAGGTTGTCTGGAAATTGTCCTGGAAAGCACAGGCAAAACTGTCAGAGTGCTTATAACTTCAGGAAATTCATCATGGACTGCCAAGGTCCAACATCTCTACACTACATTTTCAAGTATAGTAACATGCACCTAGTTACGAGTATTATATGTGTACTTTCAATTAACAGACACCTAGTTACCGGCTGTCCTAGCCAGTTTTCCAACACAGCAGGATAAAAACTGCTCACATTGACTTCAGTGAATGCTCCAAAGCACATTGAATTGTAGCATGCAAAAGGCAGGATTTCTTTCCCATCTGTTCATGAGTATCAAATATTGCATGAATGTAAATGATGATAATTCATGCCAGTTGGGGGTTATTTGGATGTAGTGTTCTGTTTTGAGCTCATCTTTCATCAGACCATGTTCATCACTGCTTGGGTCCGTTTCATCCTCTGGCAGTTAGGATTTTTTGAGGCACGGAGGGGTTGCTTTGTTTGGCTTTTTATTAAATTCCTGTTATGGAAGGATAGCAGGTATGATCTGAGAGGAAGAAAAGCAGTGCTTTTTCACAGAAGTAGGAAAATACAGTTCCAGTGTGAATGAGATCAGTGTCAAAAGGTATCTGCTGCCAAGGAAATATACTGTATTAGAGAAATAAGATCGCAGTTTTCTCCTACTGCAGCTTCTCTATTTTGATTAATATCTGTGTTACAGTCCAGGGGAAACGGCAACAGGAGGAGAAGCTGCTGTTGCAAAACAACTGGGCACACATGGTATTAAGAATAATCTTTTTTTACAAAGTGACAGTAGGATGATACTTGATGCTCTCATTAGCATTGCAGGACACTCTGGAGCACAAGGATGCCCATGACCTGAGGCTCATGCCTGAGGCTGTCCATCAATTCTCCCATCACTTTCTCAGGATCTCAAACCTGAGAGAGTATTCTTCACGTGTGAAACTGTGTAGTGACAGAGAAGCAAGTAAAAGTGGATGATGATTTAACTGTTTAGGAAAAATCCTTGTCACTTACAAGTTCCTGTGTTATACACTTGTGTTAGTTATCTAACCCACTGTATCGCCCATCAGGAGATTAGGCAAAAGCTATCCAGCCTTCGCCACTTGTAAATGGATTTGAACCACATGGCTTGTAAACCCCATAGCAGTCCTAATGTGAGTTTAGTTGGGTCCCATGTGCTGCTTCTAAAAACAAGTATTACTAATGTTTTTACATCAAACTCATAAAACTTGGAACTGGTTTTAGGTCTGGATCTGACCTTTCCCAAAGTCTGGGAATGCTCAGATGATTATTATAAAACTGTGAAGCCAAAGAGTAAAGGCAACACTTGGTAAACGTCCACAAAGAAAAGCACTAAGAAGCACAAAACATTTTCATGTCACATAGCTGCTATGGCCCAAACCCAAGGGACAGTGACTCTGTGGTGTAATGTCCTTGACTCTTATTTGTTCTGTGAAGTACCTCTCTGTTAAGCAGAAAAGCCACACAGTCATACAGGTTTGCTTAATTTGTTCAAAGGAGTTGAAAAGGTTAGGTAGAGTCCCTTCCTGGCTGTGTGCATGCTGGGAGGAAACAAAAGCAAATTATTCCGCTGTTAGTTGGACAGCATTATAAAATTAACATTCAGCCAAATGCAAATTTTCCTCTGCAAAAGATCTTATCAGCTTTCGGAAGAGAATAGCTGCCTTTTATTTGCTGGGTGCCCAGTAGAAGGGGTCTGATAAGAACGGACACTGAAAATGAACAGCAGCCCTTTAAACCACCAGTCCGTCACAATAACAGCTGAGGATGGTTCACTTCTGTGTATTTGCTAGTGTTTGTTCCAGCCACAAAACGTGGGTTTTTTGGAAACCTGATCCTTATGAGCTCCAAATGCCCATGTGGGCGAGGAATTGCCCTTTATAAAAGGAACACAGCATTTCTTACTCCCCTTCATGGATATTAACCATTTTCTTCTCAGAACATTGCAATGATTTAGCTGACTTCTCTGCTTTGCAGATGTGAAAAATAAGGTTAAAATGAAAAGTACAAAACCCAAGAGAGAAATAATTTAAGGACAGAGTTCTGGAAAAAAATGTTATTGGTCACCTTTTTAATATTTATCTTCATAAAACCATTGAGTGGTTGGGGTTTTTTTCTTTGTATTCTCTTATCCTTGTTAGGTCAATTTTGTTGATGATCTTGTAGTCATCCTAAAATCCTTCCGAGGGCCCAAGATGTAATGAGTAATACTGTAAATAATGTGATAGCATTTTATTATCTAAGGTATAAATGGAAAACTATTAAGGGTGACAAAATATTTTTTAGGGGGGAAATGAGCTAAGCAAATACATAAAGAACCAGGCAGTACGCAGTGCATAACCCATTAGCCTAATACATATCTGTAAAAAAAGCAACAATTAACTGAGTAAGTTTGGAGAGAGTTTCTTTCCCTCAGAAACTTTCCTTTCTTTTCTTTGCAAGGAAATGATCTTCTTTAATGGATCATTTATTTCATAGCTGTCTGCAATAGGGTTCTTCCCCCTTCCTTTGAAATCTCTAGGTATAGTCATTGTGAGAGACAGTGAGCTGAAAGAAACACACAGCAACTCCCTTGTTAGATCACCTATTACTCACTCTGGACATGATCTTTGCCCACTGACTTTGACTGGGGTTATGATGGGGTATGATGTTTGAAAATAAAATTCAATAATACTGACCTTTCAGGACAAACTTGGAGTATATTTGTATCACTGAATTAATTCCTGCCACCTCTGGACAGTTGTTTGATCTCTTTGTAAAGATCTTTTCTTGTCAAATAATGGTCAGCTAGTCTTACTGTCTGCAAATCTCCCCCCTTGAAGGGCGTGCTGCAGTTATTAAAAGAAGACTGCCTGAAAAGCAAAAAATATACTGTTAGAACCTAATTATTGTGCATATGAGAGTAATTGAGATTGCAGCCTCTACTCGTCTGACCTAAGCTCCATAGTTCTCTGAGGTAGATAAATACTGGCATACCCATTTTCTGGGTGGGAAATAGAGGGAGAGAGGTTGCGTTATTTGTCCATGTAACACAACGAGTTCTTGATAGGGATGAGATTGGAAATCACAGACTCTCATGGTCAGTCTATAGACCTTGCTGCTTTCCTGAACACCCTTTCCTGAAGGATGAGTCCTGTGAATGTGCCCTATAATATTGGATATTAAATGGTTGCAAAATTCACTGAAGCTGGTGGACTGGTGTTACAGTCCCTCAGAGAGAGAGAAGCTAAGCACTCTTCCATTCAGTGAGAGATAGAATGGTAGAAGATACTGTCCAAAATTACAGGAGTAATAGGAATAATAAAGAAGCCCATACATGATGGCTTGGGGGGGGACACCAAACCAAACCAATAAAGAGGGGGCAGAATGTCACTTGAAATTATGCCAACGAAAAAGCACGATTTTTTTTTCATTAAGAAATGGTTGCGTGAATTCAGATTTAACAGAGTTTCAAGATAAAAAGTGTTCTGCCTGGGGGATACAGTTCATTTTCATATTACAGGGATTTTGGGTAAAATACGTTTGGATAAATAAAGTTCAATTGTATATAGAGCATGGTGAATGGAGTGGTTTGTTTTCAGGTCAGTGTCTGGAGGTGGAGATTGCACAAGAGTAAGAGCAAGGGATTCGGTATATTAAGGAAACACATTCTTTAGGTACATTTCTTCTACAAGTGTCATGACAACTAAACGGACCTACTAAACAGCAAAAGTTTATGCACTGCTGTTACCACACTGAAGGCTGGCTGTGCACAGTCTGTATTCTGCAGTACCACTTACTTTATGATAAACTGATTGTCTTTCCTCATCCTCTGTAACTGCATTGGGGAACAATGAATGAGTACGAATGTGTAACTGCCATAAAGTAAAGCTTTAAGATTTCATGCACCACCTTCTCTAAGCCATGGTAAAAATACATTTCAATATAAATATTGAATAGTACTCTGAAGCATGTTATTGCAAAAGCGTGGTTAATTCAATGTTGGGTTGAAACCACGGCACAGCATAGTGATGCAGTACCCCCAGAAATATCCTTGTATACGTCAACAGCAGATTTAGCAACCTGTGCTTGAGCATTTAAAAATATTGTAGTTGTAAAGATTAGGGGGAACAATTCTGCTTACCTTTTGGGTCTTTTTGTCCTCAGGGCCAGCTTCTGAGGGGCAACTGAGTGCCTTTCTGGTATCTTAGCCAACACTAGTCTTTGCCTGAACTACTCATCTCGCAGGATTAAACCAGTCAAAACTTCAATGACCTTACCTCAGAATACATTTATCTGAAAATGTAACTAGAAATATCCAGAATGAAGAAAGAGAAATAAACCAAATAAATGACATCATCCTTGTGTCACCTAATATTTCCTGCTAGTGTATAATAATTAACAATTACTAGGGGGCAAAAGAAAGCTAACCCATTCCTTGGAAAGTAAAGCACTGTTATGACAAACTTCCCAAGTAACCTCAGCTGCCCCAGTGCATTCCAAGCCAGACAAGCTGTTTCAGAGATAGCAAGGGATCAGGTTATACTGGAGTGATGTACTACAAGATCTGCACTTTGAACTGCATCCAGAAGTGAATAGGCCATCAAGGCAGCTGCTGAGGAGCCAGTGAAAATGTTCCTACTAGTTAAACTGGTCTAGCTGAGGGGTGGCCAGATTCAGCTCAAGTGGTAGTTTTCAAAAAAATACATAGGGATTTTGGTACACATTACCCAATTTCTACAATTTTCACCAAATTAAGAGTTGGAAAGTTATTAAGTTATCTGGTAAACTATTTTGAGGATGAAAAATGCTTCATAAATGACAGTGAGAATTATATGAATAGTGACTAAATAAAGTGTGAGAGCTTGTGCTCCTGAACCATGTTTTCAGAGAGCAGAGATAATCCTACTTGTAGTTTTTCTCCAGTGCTTACAGTTTTCCACACATACCCATGTCTGACAGCTGCACAGAAAACACAGCTCTGCACACCAAAAGTTTTGTGACGATGTTGTAAGAAACTTTATTCCAGTTTCTGTTGTTACTAATCTGTAAAACTGCAAACCTGTCTGGAGCTTCTTTATAGCTACACTGAAGTGACTGACGGTAGAATTTGGTCTCCATCGGATAGTCTTGGTTGATACTTAAGCATTTGTGATGTCTAGTTTGCAGTGTTGGGTGAAATCTGTATCTTCTGTTTCAACATCTTTGCTGTTCTGGAACATGACTTGAATATTTTTCCTCATATGTGTGTGAAATGAAATCCAAAGGATGATATTTCACTCTGGCTTATTCCAAATTTCATTCCAGTATTGACCTCTTTATTTTACCCTTGCAGTGATTTGGCAAAAAAATGTCTATCAGTCTCCATTTCTTGAATTCTGTTTGATCCTGGTAGGTCTCTGTGCATCCTGGGGCAACCTGCAAACTCCAGGTTGTTGCCTTCTCTGCTGTTTTTGTATTCGTGGTGAGATGAAATGCACTGTTAGCACCAGGTGAAGTGTTTGTGGCAGCTGGTTAAACCAATACAGGTATGTTCACTTTGATATCTCTCTTTACACTTTTTAGAGTGGTGAATGCCACCAATGGTTTCCTTCACAGCAAGCCCATCCTTCACATGGGAACCCTAACATTGTGTTCAGAGCAGCAGACACCTGCTGTGACAAAGGGGACTGAGAGTGCCATCCCCCAGCCATATAAGAACATGGGTAAGAAAGACAACCATAGGGGAAAAAAGGGGAAAACTTGTTATGGTTCAGAAAGGTCTTGGATTGATTCGTTAAAAGAATCTCCTTAGGTTCAGATCACATGAGCAAACCAAAGCAGAAGACTACATAAGGTTGCTTACCTTTTTTCTAGATCTGCTAATATATTCTCTTATGTAAAGCAAAGTGATCCTTTACTGAAAATAATTCAAAACTTGTGAACCATGTGTTCCTGGAAAGATGAGCTTGGAGAAAATGTGTATTGAAGCTGCTCTGGTGCGGTGTGGAGAGAGCCGTTACTGGTCTGGTGTGCCCTGGGAGAAAGGACCCAGGAAGATCCAGGTCTTCAGAGGGTTGCTGGCCCCACAGCCTGTGCCACGGAAGTCTTCCAGAGAGAGCAAGGACACGTGGCTACAACCTCTTTAGACTGAGGAAACCTTAAAGCTCTTCTAGGTCACAGTAGAGCAGCCAAATGAGTCATGCAGTAAGGCTGAGTGAACTTCAACGAGGCAATGGAATAATCTTCTACTATTTGATATAAAATTAATAAGTGAAGAGGAACATTTTTCAGAACAGGTAACTGAAATGTTCTGCTACCATAAACATATATTTATATGTCTTGAAAACAGTTGTCCTATTGTTCTTCTTTAAAAAAAATTACTTGATTTTTAAATTGCACACAGGCATTCAAGGAAATTAACATCTCCAGAAACATGGTCCTCCATGTCATTCATTTAGTCATGTCTAATAAATGCTGTTTCAAGTCTGCTGAGTGTATTTAAATGAGGAAACTTATAATTTCCTCCTACCGTACCTGAGTTTTCAGTCAAGATGAAATTATATTTTTTGCATTTCTCTGTTTATCTGGTACACAGAACACAACCCAATCTAATCTAAAATGATTAATCTAACTCATACCAAAAAATAAGGAACAGAGACATAGGTAAACACCATACAGCTTCTGGGAAAATGCATTTCTGAAGTGAGAGCAATTCTAGTGGAGCCCATGTACAGTGATTGTGCACCCTGCTCTTGGAAACCTTTTCTTGGTTTCTTTATATGTACACTATAAATTTTATTTCTTTAAAATGTTTTAAAAGTATGGATTTGCCATTTATTTATTTCAGTCATCTCCTGTGGTTTAAATTTCTTTCTCCATCCTGCAGTGAAAAGCTTATGTTCTAATAACCTAGGAATAAATTTGCAGGTGCTTCAAGGTTTTTAATTTGAGAGGAAATCTGTACTGTAAGATGTGAAGTGTTTTTCAACGTAGTCCTTTGATAGTCTGATGTGCCATAAATCTTATAGCATGTTAGCTATAAATTTAACATGCAGTTTGACAGCTATGTTTGATTTTGGTTCTCTAAACGATTCTGAAGGAATAACAAGAACCCATTTAGACAAGAACAAGAAACTCCAGCCTTTTATTTACCTCAATTTTGAGAAAGTAAATTGTGTTTGTTAATGAATAACATCAGGAAAATTAGCAGACTACAGGAATCTTTCAATTCTCTGACAGAATTTTAGACCTTGTTAGCAAAACCCTTTCGCAATCTGGTAGTCACAGGTAAAATCCCAGGCTAAAGGGCTTGGGATTCTCGTCGTTCCCTGATGCAAAAGGTAATTCAATTCTAGCTGCTTTTTATTCTGTTCAGTTTCAGCTGTTCTCAGTAACATTGGCAAGGTCAGTGATGTGCTTTAACTAGGTACAGCTCAGTCACACAATTGTATGTATATTCCACCAAGACACCTCATCAACTGCATGCAAAATTTGTTCCCTTAAGACACTTCAGAGGCAGTTAGCCCAGGTGGTGAAATATTCTCTGAAGTCACTTAAAATGCAATGACTCCATTAAATGAAATAAAAAGCGAGCATCAGCAGTCTTGGCATCTGTAAGAATACAGATACCTGACATTCAGAAGCATGTTGTGTAACAACCAACATCAGTGTTCAGCCCTAGACTGGCTCCAGCTGAATTCAAAGCAAGATGAATGGAAGCAAGATCAGCTAGGGAGTTTATTTTATGTAAAATATAAACACGTTAACAGGAGAAAATACTGTTTTCTTATGTTACAGCCTTAATAACCAACATGAAATTTATCTTACAGTTCTGCAGGTAGTGCAGGGTTTAATTACATGTACATGATTAAAAAGAGCAGGTACTCAACTGTACACATACACCGCGTATTGTACGTTTTACTAGAAATTCAGTATTTTCATGTGTCCCCAATTATGTGCCTAATATTTCTACTACCTCTTACTCCATTTAAAAAACTAGCACAAAGTACTTAAGTAGTTTTATTATGATTGCATTGTTTTGACAAGGTAGAGAGGGACTATATATTTACAAACAGATATACATATTCAAAGCCTCCAAAAAAACCAGCCCTTTCCTTATTTCTTCCTCTTCTCTTTCTTCTTCCCCCTACCCTACACTCACATTCGTACAGCATATGGTAACTTTACTCCTAAAGAGTCATGGGCAAGTTCTGGAGCTTGCGTTAGGTCTTCTTTAACAAAAGCCACTGAAGCTAGAAAATTGTCTCCAGGAAAAGCACTTGAACCTGTAACATGGCTGCCCTGGTGTTGCTGTTAGAATGGGAGTTGAGAGAGGACTAGGAAACAATTTAGTATGTGAACACAGTCTGTCTTGGGACATTTGCAAATATGAACACCATTGTAGAAACTTAGCCTCTTTAAGGAATGTATACGTATGAATGAGGTTTTGGGGAGCGGGGAGAGAGGGGTTGCAAATACTTATTAATTATCTCCTGTGGCAGCAAGATGTTTTGGTGAACCGCAAGGTGTCTTCACAAAGGGTTTTCTCCTGCCACTTTGGAACCCCTAGGAGAAGGGTTAGGATTATCTAGAGGTTGGAGCACCAACTTCAGCTGGGTACAAGCTGAGGGTTAGGAAGCTGCATGCTAGTCCAGCTCCTCCTACAGACCTACCACAGAAAAGTGACTTGCTCTTTGATATTCTTACATATAGTGAAGTTGCCACCTGCAACAGCCTTCATCAGAAGCATTAGGCTGTTAAATTGACTACTGTGAATGGCACACAGAAGTTAATCTATTTTATACTGTGCAATAGTCCCAGTCGATAACCAAACGAAGCAGAATTATTAAAGAATTATAGCAACTCTGAGACCATGAATAAAGGGACTTATGTGTGGTTTCATATTAAATCTTTCAGGCAAAGCCAGCGAGCAAACCTCCTAGGGGGTAAAGAATCATTAGTGTGTAAAAACATGTGGGCTTAGCCCAGATGGCCCCATCAGGTGGGCACATACCTCCTGATAGGTGTTATTTGACTTTGTATGCAAAAGGAGTGTGTTAATCTGAATAAGTCTTGTGGACAGGTTCAAGCAATCTCTTTGAAGTAATGCATGTTAACGGCAAAGAAATTATAAGGGCATTTATTAAGGCTTCCCAAGGGCTATTTAAATACTAAGTGCCATGTTAGACTGAGAAGAAGCACCTCAGCAACAGAACTGATGTAACAGGAAAAAGCCCTGGTCTTTCCATTGATCAAAGAGAATACAATGTCTAAAAAACTAAGAATAACCCTTGCATAACAACACAAAAAGTCAGTGACTTTCTCTTATGGATACCACAGATGCTGGCCTTTAAGAAACATCCAGTGTCTTTGATAGATGGTGTGGTTTTTTTACACCAGCACTTACTCTACTTCATTCTCTCTTTCCTTTATATGAGTCCAAGCGGAGAGAAGGAAGATGCAAAAAGATTGCTCTCCTTGCTAGCACTCACACAAGGTCCAAGAATAAATGCAGCTCTCAAGATTGTTAATAATTGAGACTGTACAGAGCACAGATAAAATGGCAAAGAGAGCAATACCTGTATCATCAGCTGATTGACAGCTAACTCCGTGTTTGGTAAAAGAGAATTCTCCTGTAGAGCTTTTCTAAATTATAGTCATTGATAACTGTGCCAGAGATTAAAGTATTACAGTCATTCTCAGACGGGTTAGCAGGTAGAGTGCAAAAAAGGTTGTGAAATGTGCACTGTGAGTGCAACTCATCAGCTACATACTGCTATGTGTAGCAGACACATAGTAAATACTGCATCCTTGTAATGTATGAACAAATTTAGGCTTCCCAAATTTACAACCCAACTAGGACTACAAGCCTAAAAATTGAAATTGGGTTGTAACTAGAGATGTTGGATCACAAGCAAACATCTGCAAAAGCAAAAAGACAAAGGCAAAATGTTAAGCTGATTGGAATTTCACAAGATTGACTGTTGCTTAAAGTGCTTGGGTTGATTACATTTTAAAAAATCAAAGTACATAAAAATTTAAACAGGAAACTAATAATATTAACTACATAAGTTATTATACAAATACAATAACAGACCAACAAAAGAGAAATAAATTAAAACAAAGACTGATAAAAGATACTGGCAAAGAACAGGTACACAGCCAAAACTTCTTAAAATTTCTAGTACACATTCAGCTGTAAGATACTGCTCACACTTGTCAGCCACAAGCAGCAAAAAAGAGACAAAACAAGAAGGGTCTGCTGCTGAGAGGCATCAAATCACTGGCAGCTGGAAGCTGCCAGCTCAGGTCCCAAGTACATGATGCTGTAACAGATGGGTGAATGAAATGTAATGTCTGAAGATAAAAGACAGGTTGTGGTAGCACTTTAGGACCCACCATGTAACATGAATTTCAGTTTCAGCTTAGTTAGGTCTTTAATATCTTTATTAAATCTATTGCAAAGGAAACACCTACTGCTTTATTTTCTTTACTCCAGCTGCTAAAGGAACAAGACTTTTAAGATGTAATCTACTGCTCTGAGGTAACTGTAAATTATTAAAATAAAATTGATCGGAGTAATTTTGGGACTGACAATTTCAACAATGTGATCTGCTTCACTGGTATGGTTTCTCCATCACTCCCCTCTTCTGCCTCCCTCTGCTATGTCCCTGAAATAGAAATTACATAAAATCCTGACAGCCTGTTCTGTGAAACATAAAAGTTGAGGTCTGAGCTCATCCTCTAAGGTAACTGATTCATCAGCACTGCAGTGCTTCATTGGGTTCAGTGGAAAAACAGCACAGGACAAAAATGTTCTTTTTTTTTAAAGTAAGAACATAGTACTAAGATTGATAAATGGACAACACATCTTAGCAACAGTGTGTGAAACAAATAGAAAACTTCATATGTCATAAGGCCTAATGTGCTCAGAGCCTGACACCATAAAAATAGTAATTTTAGGGAAGCACAGAATACTATTAGACATCTGTGCTACAATTTTGTTTTCTAGCTGCTGGCTGAAAAGCTTTTATTGTCCTAGATATTTTTCCATTCTTTCATAAGGGGCAGGAAATCTATACATAAGCGTAAGAGAAAAAGGATTATGTTTTATTTAATCAACTAAAATACTTCACATCATATGATTGTTTCTGTGAGGATCCCAATCCTGCAAAACCCATGTGAATGTCCTTAATTTGACATAGAAGAGAAGTTCTGCTGCCCGGACTGGTGCTATTCATACAGCCGTGATGGACAGCTTTTGCTGGACTGAAGTCAAGACATTCAGCACACTGTAGACTGGATATAATTTATAGAATTGTGACTGCAATTTATTTTTTTTTAATCAAAAGTAGATGTTCCTTAATCTAGCTGGTGTTAGCATAAAGTGAGTATTCCACAATTTTTCAGAGCTAATATCAGACTGCTGGTGTTGGACTGGTGTGATACCAGTACTGTGATCTTTTCATGGGCTAGCATGAATTTAAAATTTTTTTCATACTTTATGAAAAAGCTTATTCTAGTAATTTTACTCTCAATAACATACTGTATGTTTTACAACCTAAAGCTGTCTTGCAGCTGGAGAAAACCAAAGATTATTATCCTGTTCTTTAGCATTTAAATATTAATTCATATTAGTAACATTTAAAAAATCAATTTTCAGATAAGTCAATTGACATATGGAAAACATTTCCTAAAATTCAACTGATTTAAAAAATATTTTTATGAAAAATTACTTTTCATATAAACATGAGCCCTAAACATTCAAATGATACCTTAAGAATACCTTTTTTGTTGCTTGTTTTAAAATTGAAGAATGACCTAAGAATGTTCAACAGTAAACTGTGAAGTACAGATCTTTGGACTAGCACTGGTTAATGCTGATCTAGAAAGTGCCATCATTCACAATGAGGAAACCTTACCCATTTTAAAAAGCAAGTGATTATTATATTTTTATAGGGAAATTCTGAATGCTTATAAATAAATCCATTAAAGAGGGATTTGCAGCTTTAGCTTTCCAGTGGAAAGGCTCCTGGGCCTCTGAGAGTTGAAGTCTCCTGTAAGATGTCTGCCTTCTGTGTTAGAGACAGAACATTTCATTCTAACATCAATAGAAGAACTACAGTTGCATCCCAATTATGCTTGTCTTGAGCCTGCATACCAGCCTTCATTTATATGAGTGATCTCTGCAGACCACTACTCTAAGGTTACATTCTACGTCTGTTTTCCTGTATAGGTATAATAACATGATAAATCACAAATAATGTTAGATGAGAAGTCCACTTCTGTTTCTCATTCAGTGTAAAGTGCTACATTTCATTAGCGTACAAAATGGCCATTGATAAATCCAACTGAACTTCAATTATGTTACAGTAGAAGCTAGTACTTCATTTTCACCATTGTTTAACAAAAGATATTTCACATTCACAGTAGATAGATTACAATGAAAAAAAGTTATTCTCTTTCCTACAGAAGACTAAAATATAAGATTTAGCTACACTTCAAAAGCCATTTCTTGAAATGGAGTGTCGGCCATAAAGTGGCAGGCAGAATTCTTAAAGAAAAGAAGGACCAAAAGCAACATTGTCTAATAAATACTTAATGAGAGTGAATTAAATATAACAATTAGAAATAAATTTTGTGAGATGAGAATATTTCCTTCTAAATACTAGAACCAACTGTCAATCCCCCTGAAGACAAGAGTGGTTTTGCTGTTGACTTCATTGGAATAGGAATTTGGCTACTGAAGTTCAAAAATTGTGTAATGGAGTGAAAGTGTCAAACCAGTCAAGGTGGTTACCCAGTGTTACCACTGCCACAACCTGTTATCGATCCCTTCGCATACCCTATTGATACTTTCTTCTACATTCATTCTTTGCCAAATTCCAGCATGTGAGTTCAGCAATTTTATTAGCCAGTGCATGACTAGTGCCAGCCAAATTTACCCAGTAAAAATCACAAACTAAGCCTTTTGCACTAAGCCTTTTGATACTTTTAAAATCAGACACTCCAGAGCCATATCTGTTTCCGTGGTGACCCAAATGCTGTCAAACATGGCCAAAATGTTAGAGATTATATATACATGGCAGTATGTGTAAACTTATGGTTGTTATTTATTACATTATGTTGCTAAGAAATGGACTCTGTCTTGAAAAATGAAAATGGGACCTACAGATATTCAGAAAATTGCAGGATCAAGCCATGTCTTCTGTATTGTATGAACAACACTTAATTAAATGGACTGTGTAATTTCAGTCTTGACAGATATGCTAGATGTGGGCAGTGTTGCAATCTCTGCAACTCAATTAAGTAAACAACCTATGATATTGTTTTAACAGAAAGATAAGCTCAATCTCTATAAATGTAATTTATCTTTGTGTCATACATGTCATCTCACTCCCTTTATTCCAGTGCTCTGTGAGTTCTGAAATCTCACCTCATCTGTACTATCTCATGATAAACAAAATGACTGGACATACAGAATTACTTAGTTCCACTGTAATTTAAATCCCGCTATGTGAAGTTTAGGCCTGAGGTTATCCACTGAAAGTTTTTAACAGCCCAAAGCTTAAATGATTTTGGAAGAATATCTTTTTTGCAGCAGAGAGTAACATGTAAAAAAATCCCCTATACAATCACAATTCCAATCATAATGAAACAGATTTTTTTCCTTACACTTTAAATGGGTAGGTATATATCAGGATGTATTTAAAGGAATGCTTTGTAAATCAACACACCCCAAAGCCATTTAGAAAGTTTTAAACAATTTTGCCCTAAATGCAATGAACACTTCCATATAAAATACTACTCTAGCTGTATTGGGTTTAACAGTTGACATCCAAATCTTATTATCTGTAAATGTTAGTCCATATAAATTCCACTAAAATCTGACTGCAATTAACTCTTCAATCAGACTTAAAAACTACAAACAACTGCCCCTTCCCAAAACAAAGTTCCGCATGTCAAAAATGGACAGTTATAGTCAATATCACACAGACCATTTAATAGGAGACAGAGCGTATCGTTGTTCAACCATACAAGATGTGGTCTGTGTAAAAGTCAGTTAAGGGGGGCCATCACCTTCTTTTGCGTGCAGCATCATTGTGCGCAACTGCCACAGTTTGCCAAGTCACTCACTCTCTTGACTGATAGAATAAAATATAGCCAGACTCTGAATTTTTTGATATATCAGAGGTCAGACCATAGAATTCTTCAATAGCTTGAGCATCTATTTTCTGCAAAATAAATAAAAATTTTTAATGTGCTGTTAGTTAAAAGAAATACCAAACATGGATTAAATGGCTGCATAAACACAAAAGACAAATTCAGTTATTTGTTTCAGGGTAGCAATTAGCAAATTCTGTTTGCAGTTTAAGCAGTGAAAGGGTAATGTTCAGGGGCTAAGCCCTACTGGTCTCACTCATGGAAGTCAATAAGAATGTTTGTTTCAGCGAACCTAACTGAATTAGGCTTTTTCCAATAACAGAGAGACTGCTTGGAATGCAGTAGTGAACACTGTTAAAACATATAAATGTGACCATGTCACCCTATCTTTCTGAAATTTCCAGAAACCCTCTTCAAGTCATGCCCCATCCAATGTCCCAGTGCTTACTTTCCTCTGTTGCATTTACTCCCGGGAAATCAGACTCAAGACCTCAGTTTTGCCAAGGTGCCACAATGACATAAAGGGTTTGCTTAGGAATGAATTGCAGAATGCTTGAACAGAATCTGTAATAGCTGTGGGCCAGATCCTGCTCTAATTCACATTCAGACAAACCCAGATAGACTACAGAATCCAGACTTTCTTGTAACTTCCCAATTGTCAAAAATTAAAATTCTACAGCAAGGCCAGCTTTACCCAGACCAATTTTGCCAAGTGATTTTGCAAAGGATTGCAACATAATTCCTGGATATTTTAGGTTTTAATGAATTAAATTGATTTTATTAGATATAGAAAACATTCCAAATTAAACCCTTGAAGTTGGATATTAAAAACGTTTGATGTTGTTCAGAAATAAAACAACCCCCTCTGACACTGACAGAGTAAGAACTACAGGATTAATAATTTTGTTTGCAATCTTACTTCCTAACTGAATGTCTCATTACAACCAAACTGTGGCTTTGCAGACTAGAAATCTATACTGAGACCTGGATCAGAATTTTAACCCCAAATAGAGAAGAGAACATAAACACAAAAGTTGTGCCCATGACCTTCAGCATACTGACCTCTACAATGTCATCATCAAACAAGAGCCAAAATCCATGACTTTTCACAATAGTAATATAATGCCCCCGATTCGGTCCACTAGAAAGCAAAACAAAAAAAACCCAAACCACAAAATATTAGAAGATACCATTCAGTCCATTTTGACAAGTGACATTTCTATATGCAAGCAGACTGAACTATAACTAAATGTTATGAAAAACATAGTAAACCCACCCGGGTGATGCAGTAGACATTTACTCCTTTCACCTTTTTACTGACTTGTTACAAAGACTTCATCAACTGAAAACTAAATGTGTTGTTTTCATCCGTGCCATGACCATTTACAAATTAACCTATAGAACACTTAACAACTATTAGGCAGGCATCAACTATTGAAAATTTTTTAAAAACATTATGAACTAAATTTAAAGGGGAAAATTGTTTGGTATTGACCATGAATATTTAGTTACACACAGCCTTTAAGAAGAGGGAGAACAAGTCGTGTTCCTAGACCCCCAAGGATTTTTCTTTTTGTTTCATATTTGACAATACCCCATATGTGAGAAGCTTTATTATAGCTACCATTTTTATTGCCTTGACAGGAGACTGAGGTGATCTGTTGAAGGGCCTACATGCTAGCAGTGTCTGGCCCTCACAGAGTCCTGGCTCCCAAGCTCTCTAAGTGGGCTGATGAGGAAGGAGACATCTCCATTAATTTAAGCCAATCTTGTGACTTTTGGAGGCCTGAGACATTATTTTTTAAACAAGTACAGATTTACTATGAGGGAGGGTGGCTAAGAGGTTCAGGCTAAGACACAGGCTAGTTGGTGCAGCAGCAGGGTTTATGTCCTCCCTTCCACTCTCCTCACATTTTGTCAGGCATGCCTCTGCCTTTGTCTGGCAAAATGTCTGGCAACAGCTCGAGATATACATGAAAGTATCTTACCTTCCACAGTGAACAACGACAGCTACCAAGTCATACATCCGATCTAAGTTGACAGCATCGCCAGATGTGTTGAAGAGACGTAACTCCAGAGGAAATACTACACGATAAGACAGCTTAGTATACCTGTGCAATTGCTCCATATACTTGAATCTCTTGAGGTGTAAGGCAAGAATCATTGGCAGTTTTTTTACTCTCATCCTGTGAAACCAGTAGAGTGCATATGATAAAGTTCAAAGCCATTCTGTCTTTCCTTAATGAGTAAACATTTGCATTATAAAAGCACTTTGTAATTAACAATAGTCAACTAGCAGTAGCTTCTAGATACACAAGTAATAGCTTTGAATCTCTGTAGGTTCTCTGGCCCATACAGAGAATGCAGCTGGGGTGTAAGACTTCTAGATATCTAAACAAAATAAATTCCAAGGAGGAGGTTTGTCAAAGCCCAGGAGGGGCATGGTGAAATAGCTTGCTATTCGCTTACCTTTTCTGTGCCTCTTGTTTACTGCAGCAAGTCTCACAGTAGTATTTCTGTTCACTACATAATGTCTCTGTGTTACTGAAGTCTCTGTAAATAAATACAATTATCAGTTCTTAAAGGATCTTAACACTTTTTCCCTACTTGGGCTGATGAACTGGAACCCTAAAAAGACACACAGGATGAAATCCTCTCTCCACTGAGTCCAGTTTTCTAAAACATCTAAAGCAGCTGTACCAGGGTTTGCAAAGGGACTTAAAAGTACCTGGCTGGTATGACAGCCCTGTATTAGGAGCCGAGGCCCTCCACACGATACAGGTAGAGCATCAGATATCTCAAAATGGGATTTATATCCTGGTCTCTTACATGCCAAGGGGCTGCCTAGACTTGGGTGTAGTTGCTCAATCCATCCAGTCCCTTTTAAAATTATTTGCAGAATGGAACATCTTCAAATGCACTTCTGTCATCCCCAGATAGCTCACATTTTATGGTGTTATTCTGTAAGATAGGTTTGAATCCTCTTACACAGAAGAAATAAATTGAAATTCCCTCTAACCTTTTGAACTGTCATCCAGAAGTTATTTGATTATACCTTCTTGTTGTCTAAAAAGGAAAGTGTCAGCTAGTATAGAAGATTTTGTAAATCCTGATCAAGTAAATATACTTGGAAATGTTTCTGGATTGAGCTTTTGAAGTGAGAGAGGCAGAAGGCAGCTGGTTTGATAGTATCTCTCAGTTCACAGAAAAGATTTGTTGGAAGTCACAGTGCTGATACGTTTTGGAGCAGAATTTTAGATACATAAAAAAACTTAACTGTATAAAAAATGACAGTAATTTTTTGTCACCTGTAGTGTTACATTGCAGATGAGCAGGTGTTTTGAGAACTGTAAATGCAGACAATAAGCATCTATCTTCCACTTTAAGCACACAGGTTTTCTTGTGACTTTGGGCCTTAAATAGATATATCTGAAGTACAGAACTGTCCTGTTGATTGCACCTACATTGTACCTAATAGACTTCTGAACTCCAGAAAAATTTAGACCCATTCAGACCGAATAAACTCCATTCTACCATTGCAGTTCACATGTCGGAGGCCGAAGCCGCACTGCCTGCAAGTTCAGGCTGTTCTCACAGTAGGCAGCACCAGAATTATCTTACAAAGGCAAAGGGAGGATTCCAGATGATTATTTCTTCCTGGCACCAACACCACAGGCATAGATAGATGGGAGAGCTGAAGACTATATAGATTGCCAGGGCATAGGTATTAGAAGTTATTTACCTACCTCATAAAAGGGGAGGACTTTCCATTTTCAAGTTTTAAGTTCTTTAAGGTTGACAGAGCATGACAGAGAGACACTTCATATGACTGAATAACATTTATACTAACTGAGAATGCTTTTACTAAGTTTTTTTTCTTTACATGGTTTTAAATAATTTGATCAGAAAGTGCTGAAATTTAGGACAAAATACATCTCTTGAAAGGTAAGTTGCAACAAAACTTTGATCATAAGTGTAATTTTTTTATCTAAAAGAAAAATAAAGCATTATCACTGGAAATGATTTGCTTCAGTGATAAACACCGATCTCGAATATCTGATTTCATGTTTAATTTTAAAGACAAAATTAACTGAATTCAGCCAATTCCTCTGAAAAACGTGGTAACCTTTCAGGGAATCATAAGTGAAGGGATGAAATTTTAGAAAAGATAAGAGTTGGGTTATATGTGTGGGGAACAATGCCACAAGATTCAGTAGAATGTGCTTGTCTAAGTTTTAGATCTTCTGTTAAGGAAAGAGTCTAATCTTTATTTTCAGAGCCTAAAGTCTCAATTTAACAATAAACAAACAAACTTGTGGAATTTATTACTTTCCTTCCCACCTCAAAGTGAAGCAATGGAAATAATATTTTTCTAACATAAAGAAACATGTACAGAAGATAGAAATTTGATAGATACCGGTTTGTTCTATGCCAAGCCTCCCAGGAAAATGAATTAAACTCAAATAGTTTCTGAATTCCTTTTAAAATGTATTAATTATTCTGGAACCAATAATATCTAACATTTTAAATTATAAGTTGACTGCTATGGGAATTACAGCTGTGAAAGCAGGAGAAATATGCAAATACCTGATAAGCTGATGGACATTCCTTTACATGTCCCTTAGCATTTGTTCTTTTATTCCTTTGTCTTCTACTTCCACCCGACAGGCTGTTACCCTATTCTACCAAAGCAGGTGAGGCACAGTCATGAAATTTAGAGGCACTACTAACTCACTTATTCAGCACATATTCATTCCTTTTTCTGTACCAGGAACAAAACTGGTGGCATATTTATAAGCAATAACTCTTTCCTTGGGGGGAAGGAGGTATGCAGGTGAGAATTAGATGCTTTTGCTGCTCTTTACAGCTGCAACTTCAGTAGCTGTTTCATCAATTGAGAATTTTCAGCATGGCACTTCTAATATATGTTGAACAGTTAAAAACAACAGATGGTTGACTGGAGTTCATGCAAAGTCTGCATGTACAAGAGCTATAGGCTTGAGGAACTTTCCTCTATACCTGCAGAGCTAGTTTCAAGGCATTTCTAACTCTTTCCTATTCCATTAACAGGCCAATCTGCATTCTGTTTATATGGTATTTTAACAGGAGAAAGGAATTTTTAAATAAACCCACTCAAGATATACCAATTTATCATTGACCTCATGTGCTTCCACACTCCATCTCTCTACAGCCTCTATGCTACAGTGTGGAAGATGCTTTCTATTGTTTATATGTATAAATAAGACAAATTTTCTGTTTTAAGAGATGAGACAATTCTCAGTGGAATAAAAAAGCACAGGCAGACTAGTTAAAAGGCAGGATCAAATGGACTGGTAAACTTTGCAGCTCCTAGTGGAAATAAAAATAATGGAGATGTACTATATTTGTTATTAGACTTCTACTGCTTCAGGCCTGATTGTCTACCTTGTGGAGTTAGACTATGCCAAAGGCTTGTATTCTTTGGACCTCTTAATTACACAAGAAGCTTTTCAATCTGAAAGCTACAGAAATAGCTAAAAAGAACATTCATCTGCAGTGGCAAAGAAATTCATTCTACTTAAATGTTATCTTGCACAGTTTTTCTTTAATTTATCTTTTCAATGCAGTAGCACTTAAAGTTGTAAAGACACAGCAAAGCAGTTTTTAAAAAAAAGGAAGCAGTAAAGGTTCCAGAAAGAGTAATAACTTGGCCGTTCCTATTAACAGAAACCACAAAAGCACTTACACTTCATTTAATGCATAATACCATAGAGCAATGAGAGGAAATCCATATTCTAACTGAATATATGTTTTCTAAACAGAGGTAGACATGCTGCTAGTGTGAAAGACAATCAGAACAGATGATAGGTGATGACTCTCTTCCTGTTTAATCTGCAAATAGCAACCTACACCTCCCAACCCAAGAAAAGAAAAAATGGGATTTTGCTTCCCTTTCTTGCCAAAAGGAACTATGAGTGGACTTCAAAAGGCATGTCATGCTGTTGGAGTAAAGGCAGATACTATACTGGGATATATAAACAAACTTTTAGGGCATCCATTCTTCTCAGGATTGTGTAGATCTCTGCTGGAATGTTGTGCCTAATTTTAGGCAACTGCACTTCAAGAAAGAAAGAAGTTTAACTGGAGAGAGGGTCAAAGAGTAATGAACATGAGCAGAGATCTAGTGGTGAAGATAGCCTGTGAAGGAAATGTTGAATGATCTTAGGCTGTTTAACTTAAAAATACAGTGATGACATTCTTCCTGTATGTAAAAGGTTGCTGCTAAGATGAAGGGGAGCAACCCCTGGTTTATGTCCAGAGTACACAGGGCAAGCAGTAGCGGACTTGAACTGAAACAAGGACGGTTCATGTTACACAATGGGAAAAACTTTTTAGTAGTAAGAACGGGAAGGACTGGGATAGGCAATCGAGCTACTACTGCTAAAAGATCTTTTGGAACAGGTTGGACAAGCATCCTCTCTGAGGTGGAGCTAGCAGTTAGCCTCTTGGGGTCTCTTCCAACTCCACCACTCACCTGTTGATTGCAGTAGTGCAGATGCAGTTATTCCACATCGTAAGCTACAGCCGCTGGCTGTTCAGTAGTAGAAATACTATTGGTACTGCTACTGAAGTACTCTGTGCCTTTGCATAAAACAGCCTTTCCAAACAAAACATTTCCAGGAAGATTAACAACTAAGAAATTAAATAAAAAATTGGAGAAAGCTGAAGGACAGGTGGTAAGTTAATGTACAGCAGCAGTTTCTAGCAAGTTCACCAGACTAAGCTGGAAGAAAAAGTCAGTGCTCAGTCTCCAGTAACTGTATATCATAGAATCAAATAACAACTCAGGTTAGAAAGGACCTCGGAAGATGCACACTTCAGCCTCCTTGCATGTCAGTGGGATTTCAAATTGACTTTGAACACCGTAAGGAAAGGTAGGTAATGCTGACAAAAACGAGTTCAAAGTAGTGGCTACAGTGAAGAACATAAAGTGTGCAAACAAAAACCTGGAGTACCAATACTGATTCAATTATTCATGACCATGGAAAGACAAAGAGAAAATAGGTGAAAAAAAGATAATAATGCACTCCTTTTCAAAGTCACTCTTCAGGTTGCTCACTTTTAAAATGAGGCTAGTTACTGCAGTGTGGACTACTTGAGGGCTAAGGACTGCTACAGTATCCTACAGGAGACTGAACAGAAGTTGAGAAGGAAAAAACTTACTCCATCTAGCACTTCAAAATGTAACACAAGTTACCTATTACAGTTGTGGTATCCACAGAGAAATCACTGCTTTCTGACTCAGGAAATGGTTAGTACCTCATATGCTTTCTCTTTCTCTAACTCTCAGCTTGGGGGTGAGATGCCAGACAACCCTTCCTAGGCATTCCAGAATAACTGTTAAATGCAATTTCAAACTTGGCAGCAATTTTGGAGCTTGAAAGAGTAATTTGACCAACTGATAATCATGACTTTAGAGCAGCAACATATTGTCTTAAATCTAGGTATCGGGTTATTGTTTCAATTCCAAAACTCCAGATATTTTAAATCTCTCAGAATAATCATCCATGCAAGTCTGAAAATTATTTTGATCTCTGAAGTATTTGTTTAATAGTTAAAAGTGTACTAGAAGCAGAACTGAAACTTAGAATAAAAGACTTATCCCCATAATTTTAGGATGAGACACAGAATAGGAAACTTACATGCAGAAAAGCAGACTTTTGAAATCTTTTGCCCTCTAGGGACTCTAGTACTCATTCTGCAAAGCACATGCTTAACTTTTATTATGCACATAAGTCCTAATCAACAAAGCACTTAAGTAGAAGCTTGAAGATAAGCACACTTAAATCCATTTGAAGCCAGTTACTATTCTGCAGCAATTCTTCCAGATGACAAGGCAATCAATTATTTTCCCCGAGAGATGATTTTTTTTCCCATTCAAACACATACATTGAAAGACAAAGTGAGTAAAACAAAATACATTAATGTATATTTTGTCATTAGAGGAAGCACCCAGTTTACAGTCTTTTTCTTCTGCTTAGGAAAAGCTCAAAACCCAATGCTATTCTACTTCTCTTCTCTGTATCTACCAGACTTGGAAAATTTAGCAAAGTCAGACAGAACTATCTGCCAAAGAGATGCATTTGTTTACCTTAGACAGTGTGTAATTGATGTGTTCTGCTCCACATCAACAGAAAGGTCAAGAAAATCTTCATCTTTGCTACTAACCTGTTGCAAAAAAATATACATGTGAAACAGAGACTTAGTAACTAACGCCATAATTCTAAATGCTGTTTATATCTATGTGCAAATGCTAAAGATAGAGAAATTTCTGCAGAAATAAATTACACAAAAATAATTAATTTTAATGTTTTAAAATTTTTTTTCTAGTTCAGCGTGACTATATTTATTAGTAACTCTACCAATCCAGCTTTCATATAATTTAACTTCTGTCTGTTCCACTTATCCAAGCCCACCAACCAGTAGACCATAGTCTACTGTTCATTAAAGGGGGGCCATCATCCCCTATATAAGCTGTGACTGGTGCATTACATATGTCCCCTTGTTACACAACACAGCCTAGTTTATTATTTCACTGGAATTTTATTTACTATTTGTATAATATATTACACTAAATAATCACAGTTTGTGCCCTATATTTTTATTTAATTCTACTACTAAAGATGCAATGAAGATATTTTCCAAGTTGTATTTTCTCTCCAGTGAGCATTCAAAAGACTGGCTTTATATTTCTGGCTGACACAGCTGCATTTCCCCATTGAATATTGTTCCTCGTCAATAATTTTGATTAAAAAAATCAAAGATTAAAGGTAAAAATGGCAAAGTGATAATATTTTGCAAAATCATTTTGATTTTGCCAATTTTTTTTAGACAGGAGAAAAATTCTAATAAAGAGTTTTTATTTTAAAAAAGTAACCCCAAATATTTTCAGAATGACAGATCTTGATTATTGCTTTGAAAATGATTTTTCACTTAGTGTTTAATCTTGAAGATGAAATAATGTTAAAAAAAAAAAAATCATCCAGACAGATAATTGTTGTAATACTTCAACTGAGTCAAAAAGACTGCAGAATTACTTACTGTACATGAATTTAGTCATATTCATAACAACCAATTCTGTTTATAAAATGCTGCATGAACACTCCATATTTTGCCTTCTATGACTGCATTTCCTTAGAATAACTAAATCAGATGATTGGATAGTGAAGTTCAAATCAAGAACTTCAGTAGAGGGGTTGAATCCATTGTTCTGACACAAGTCCCTCATGCTCAGATTTCTGCAATTCTATGGATGTGGAAGTTACATACTACTTTCAGCTCATCTTTGCGTTATGTCAGGGGTCCTATAAACATGGTGAATGCAGCCCCTATCAGTTCTGAATCCAGAGGAACACCTTTAACAGGATGAATTTGGATATTATCAAAGTTGTACAGAGGCATAATGCACACCCAATTAAAATGAACAGCAGTTCTTCAAACAAAAATCCTCCCTGAGACCTGATTTGACCCACAGGGGACAAGAAACCACAAAACTGGCAGCAATCAACTGCAGTATAAACATACAGCTAGAATTCGAAAGACAGAGCAACGAAGCTTCAGAGAACATTGTGTCTCTATGGCTGGAACTAGAGTTCTGTCAGACACATTGCATATCAAGAAAGAGGTTAAATACTTGGAAAAGTTTTTGGCAAGTATAGTGTTTCATCTGAATACCACAAAGAAGCTAGGAATTTTGTTATTGATTTCAGCACATCAAATATTTACTGAAAGGGGAAGATGAGCTAGTTGGGGCTAGAATAACACAGACCAAAACTAAAGGTAGCTGGAAAACCAGATTCAAATTGCATTCTTTGTGAGAATAAGAACTGCTGGAATCTGAATGATTCTTCATGCACTACATATGAATATTTTAGCAAAGGAACATCTTTTAATCCATTTTACAATTTCCCAAAGATTTCGAGATACAATAATACAAGAAAAACAAACTGGAAAAGTATCCTGAGTAGTATACAGTGTTTTTGCATTCACAGGAAGCTACAGACAAGCCTTTCTACAGCAGCAATACCTAGCATGGACTTTTTCCATAAAGCTCGGTCTCATTGAATTACAAATAGGGTGTTGTGCAGTTTTGCTGTTACTCAAGGACACATCCTGACTTCAGTACAGTTTATCTCAGTAAACACTGGATATTAATTTATAATTAGGCCACAACCCTTTGAAGAAGCTTGTCAGATAAAAAATAATTCTAAATTCTACCCTTTCACTTATTTTAACTTGCTATTATTACTTGGGTTTTTATAATTGAAATAGATTAAAGAATTAATTTTCAATATCTCGCTCTGGTTTTCACTTATACAAGCTTGTTCCAAACTTGGTACAACCCCTTTTTTCAGGTTCACTATCACTGTATCTCTTTTTTCCCCTCTGTCTGACCCAAATCCCTGGAGAATTCATATTTTCTTCGAGTATAGAGCTATTCTTTATGATGATCAATATCAGAATATGTTCTTTTACACATCTGGTAGGACCCGGGTAGGGTTTATCTCACCTAACTTCAGCTGTCTAAAGTTAGATATTTAACCTCAGCTTGCTGTCTGAAGATACCTTCTCTGGGCACCTTCTCCAGGCACTTTAATGCAGATAATCTATAAAGTTGCATTTTCTTTAAAGGAAGTCCTTGGTAGCAGTGTTGCTGTGAGATAAAAACACATTATTCTTAGGCCAGATCAGTTTGCTGGCCCAGTTCACAGCATTGCTGCACCAACAATTGCAAAAGCTCAGTAACACTGTAGAGCCAGGACAAGATGTATCGAGCAGAATACCTGATACTGCTGAAAACTTTCAGTTTCATGAAACAGCCTAGAGACAGATGGAGACAGCTTCCTGCAGGAGCTCCTTTGCAATCTCCATCATCTACAGAAGGAGCTGAGAAAACTAGTTCATCCTTGACAGCTACCTTTTACAAAGCAAAGGTTAGGTGACGTTAATTCCAACCTTTTTGGAAAGTCAGGGTCACTGCTCTCCCCAAAACACATTTTTTTCTTGTCTGTGTTACTCTTTCACATAGCAACCTCACAGAGAGAAACTTTTTTATTATTTCTTTTCCCTTAAAGTAGGAGCATGTGATTGAAAACCACAGAAATCAATAGGAGACTTGCAAGCAGGTTTCCTAACTGAGACTCATTTTTACTCATACTTCAAATATGAGACTTCAAACTGACAGCATCCTCTAGAAAATATTAGGGAGATAAAAGAAAACATATGGTTTGTTAATAACAAACCCTCTGTATGCCAGTCACATTCTTAGGATTGAATTAACACAAATTCATCTTAACATTTTACTTATTCATGGAATGATGATGTGAATATCTTCTTCCAAAGTTACAGTAATAAGGAAGGGTATTCATTAACTAGCAAGGATTTTAACTGTAGGGATATGTATTAGGACAGCAAGACTTGGCATAGGTTAGCCAAGTAATGCTTAGAAAAATAAATTTTTAGAAAAGAATATACTCACTTCAAGAAGTAAAGTCTACAGGAATATCCACAATTCTCAGATGTCTGAAAAGATTCATATATTTATATATATAAAATATATCTATCTATTAAAGAGCAACAACCAAAAACCCCCAAAAATCTATCCCAATGCTTACGGTTTCACAGTTCAAACATCTAGTTTCGTTAGTCAGTGTTCCCTGAAAAATCTCATGCACCCAGGTGAGTTCTTGCTTATTGTTCTCTTCAGCTTCATTCATGTTGCCATTTTTCAGTTTCCCATTTTGCTTTTCCTGTTTCTTCTCCTCCTGCAAAATGTCTGCGATGGTGTTGAGCAGGTAATTTAAAAACTCATGTGCATCCTGCTGCATGTAGTTGTCAAAGAGATCTGTGAAGAAGAGAGTTGAGATTTCTAAAGCTGAGTATATCCTTTCCTTCAAGAAAGCAAACTAAATTCATTATTTCTTTCCAAATACATGTACTGGCCCTTGCTCAGCAAAGTTATTTAAAATCATGCCAAAGAAGAGCAGTTTTGCAGTCACACTGGCTTCCATGAAGCATCTTTGGTGGAAGGCTTCATCTCACCTAACTTTAGGTGCCTGAAAGGTTATGCTCTTCTTTGGAGTTGGTTGTGTAGGCTCCCATCACAGTCAATGAAAAAAGCAAGAGGGTGACTCATCCCAAATTAATTCCTTAGACTAGATGTCTAACTTTAGGCACCACTGACTCCCACCCATATATTCCAAGTCCCTCAGACACTTACGAACATCACAGAGTTTGGACAGTAAGACACATGGCTGGGGAAACTGAAGACATTGGATGCTGACACACACTAGTGTACTGTGTCCGGCTGCGATGGAGTTACCTTTCCTCACAGCAGCCCATACAGTGCTGTGCTTTGTACGTGTGGCTAGAACAGTGTTGATAGCGCACCAGTGTTTCGGCTATTGCTGAGCAGCGCTCACATAGCATCAAGGCTGTCTCTCCAGCCCACTCGCCCCCAGCTCCTGCCAAAGGCTGGTAGGCTGGGGGTGGGCAAGAAGTTGGGAGGGAACATAGCTGGAACAACTGACCCAAACTGACCAAAGGGATATTTCATGCCATGTGACTTCGTTTCTAGCAATAAAAGCTAAGAGAAAAGGGCGGGGTGGGGGGCGCATTCATTATTACGACATTTGTCTTCAGAAGCAACTCCTACGCATACCAAGGCCCTGCTTCCCAGGGAGTGGGTGGAAATTGCCTGCTGATGAGAGGTAGAGAATAAATCTCCTTTGGTTTTGCTTTGCTTCCGCATGTGGCCTTTGCTTTTTTTTTTTTTGTTACACCGCCTTTATATCAACGCACAAGTTTTTTTCATCTTATTTTCCCCCGCTGTCCTGCTGAGGAGGGGAGTAAGAGCCAGGCTTGGTGGGCACCTGGCAGCCAGCCAAGGTTAACCCACTACAAATAGTAATAATAACACCATCTAACAAAGCTCATTTTTCACACACAAGTCTGATGAGCAGAGACTTGTCCTCTTCAATGAGAAATGCTTGCAGGAGGAGGGGAGAATATCTCAGTGGTGATTTAGTACAGACTTCTCCAGTGAAGGCTTAATTTGCCCACTGTGTTGAAGAAAAAAGAATCTGTGTTCCCAAGAAATGTGTATTTTTATCCCCCTTCTCCTGAAAAAGCTCACGTGGATTTCCTCAGAAAATATTGTGCAGATCATTCAGCTTTGCAGTGTCTAGCCTGGACACATAAGCAGGTTAACACACACTGAATCTGGCCCTAATTTAAAAAAGCTGAAAACATAAGATCCAGTCCCTAAAAGTGATCCCCAACAGTGTGGGGGCATTTATCACTAAATGACTCAGAGCTAACTTTGCCACACTTTCAAAAGCCTGCTCTGGAATGAACAGTCTGCCTATTTATATGCTGTCACCAGGAAGCAATTTCTTCCAGGTGTTTGATTTGTACTTGGTCTCTTCATTCAAAGCTCCCCTGTTTCTAAGCATACCACCCACATTGATACGAATCCAGGCCAAAATGGAGCTGTGTGGCAGGCTTCCTTATTTCAAGATGTTCCTCATATCCCTTAGACAGAACTACTGCAAGATTAGGCATATGCTGTTGCCAACCTAATGCTCAAAAAGGGCCTGATGCTTCACAAAGACTTCTAAGAAAAAGAGCAGCAGTCGATGTGTAGTCCACTCAACACTCCCACATACATACAGTTACTTATCCTCCAGTGTTTTGGACTAGTGGTGCCTGTAGCACTCCTAGGTCACACAGTTTCTATACAGCCAACTGCTCTCAATGTTTCTCTCTGCCATACTCTCCAAAAAAAAATTTAAAAATTACAGCAGAGTGTCAACCTATTCCCAGCCCTAGCTCACTGTACAGTGCGGTCTGTCCCACCATACTGTGACAACATCATTAATTCATGCACCTCTCGGAAATTATGAAACCTGGTATGGTTATTTCAAGTGTAATATCACGTACACAGATACTGAAATATTAATATCTAAACCCCCAAAAGTACTAAAAGCAATTTACAAATCTAACCTGAACATCTGATTAATATGACCACATTGCCCAATATTTATTTATACTTTCCTGATCAATGTATAAATGTCTAAGAGGATTCCAGTTTTACACTTACCGTTCTCTTTTCGTAACCTTGATATGAACTTCTTTGGTGGAATAACTCCAACTTTCTTCTTCTGAGTAGCAATACTATGGAAAAGATCTGCTAGGCAAGTCAAGAGATTTTCCTTCTTTTTCTGTTGGGCCTTGTATGATAATACATTTTCCCGAAATGGCCGGCAAAAATACAATGCCTGCAGCACGGAGTTACAGTAGCAGGTGTTCCCAAACTGCCATGTAAAATTAAAAACAGTCTTAATCCCTGTGCATCACAATAAAACTAGTTGCTTCATTCAACTTCTGGCTTCTGTGCCCCTGTCACATACCAGCCATTTTGCCATGCAGCTGCTGTAGGAATATATTTCCACACCCACCCCGACACTTCACAGAAAAAAACTATGGTGTTCTAAATTAACTAGCATACAAAGTAAAAGTTTCCACATGCAAGAGATATATTTATTGTAGTGGATCTCCTTAAGCTTGTTTCCATATATTTATATACTCTTGCTGGGCTCTATCCTACTGCTCAGTAGCAGAATGACTAATGTTTTCAACGGAAAGAGTTACTCTATCTGTTTTATTTATATGGGAATAAACAAGTGATTAAACACCCTTCTCACTCATTCTCTCCTTAGTCAGATAAAAAAGCTCCTCCTAAGAGAGTCCCCAATGCAGACTGCTGTACCTAAGCTTGTACATACTTCCATCACTTTTCCCCTCATGTTTCATAGCTAAAATAGACTTTTAACGTTATTGAGCTGCAGGTTCTAATCCCTGGAAACATCCATAGAACAGTAAACTGTTTTCTCTGGGGGTGTATGAAGCTATCTTCAAACAACTGATACAATTTTGCAATCCACTTTGCCTAAAATTGGAACATGAGTGGCACTTTTTCAAAAAAAGGCAATCCTACCTTAGAACAGGATTGGGGGAGGAAAAAAAAAAAAAAGAAACCAAAGCTCAAGTAACTTCAAAGCCATAGTTCTGTTTATGGTTTGCCTACTGAAAATGGTACTTACATTGACCAAGCCAAAGTAGTGTTCATTGATTGGAAACTGCTCTGGGCCAATGTCTTTTTCCAGAGCAGAGGCATTGGTGCCCTATAAAAAAAGAGAGAAGAAATTATTTAGAATATTAAGATTCTAAAAGACGTTATGGACAGCATCAAGACAGAAACTTATTTTTTCCTTTCAGCTACAATTAACCAAGCTAACTCTGCCTTACTGATGGGCCAGTATGAGTCATACGAGCCAATAAAAATATTTGTGGTTCTAGGTAGTGGAGCTGGCCTGACCTAGACACTGTAGTAATGGCTGAATAGAAGTGAACAGGCCACAACAACAGTGGTTCTCCCCACACCCACCTCCTCCTTGTTTTTACTGTGTACGTGAACAGCTGGGTCCCATTACCCTCTTCCCTCATAAAGATACTTTTTGATCTTAAGCAAAACCCTTAAAGTTATCTTGGATAAACCAGTTCCTAGATGTATGGTAGGTTTTCTAAGCATTACTGAAACTCCTCTGAATTCCTTCTAATTCATCAACAGCCTTTAACAATACTTGGGGTCCAGGCTGGCACCCAGTTCTAGTAACAACATCACAAATGTTAAAAGCAAGTGTAATATATCTGCTATTTTGTCTTATCTAACATCAAAGGGTGCATAAGCCCAAGCACTGTTACATCTCTTAGTCACTGCCTCAGTGTGGCAAGTTATGTTCAGCTGTATCTTCACTCCAACAGCAAAGTTGCTTCCACAACTATTGGTTGGTGAAGTACAACCACTAATTTTATATGTTACCTGTAGTTTTGATATATTAAAATGCCCATTTTTGAACAAGCTTAGATTACCATGCAAGCAAGCAAGCTAGATTGCTGGCAAAGTAAATGTAATCACTCCTATTCACTCTATAAGCATATAGATCCCTGTAGGACCTCACAAAATGGGTGTATTTGGACAAGTACTCCCTACATACATTTATTCAAGACCTATCAGTTAGCCAATTTTTAATCTGCATGATAAGTGCTTAACCGACATCATACATTTATTTCCTTACTGAGCATGCTCTGCAGTGTGAAGCAGTAATATATTATGCCTTAGAATTTCCATCACACAAGAACAGAACAGTTGGTTGACTTTCATAAAACCATGTAAAATGCCCCTGCAAACATGCCAACATGTAAAACATCTGAAAATTGCTGAAATTTCCTATGTTCCTGAGTTCGTTCGATATATCATTTGTTCAGAGACGTCATCAGCTAAAATTTTCAAAGTTACTGGTAATCAGATTCAGTAATTCTGGTGTCCCTCCCCCATCCTCTCCCCAAAGCCTGATTTGTGTTTTCTTACTGCACCTGCCATCACCACTACTTGCTATACTAGATTATTATTTCATGTTAACTCATCAAAAAAAGATTATTTTAGTCAACAGAATCAGTGGTGTGAAACTCAGCACAGGTGCTCTTTGAGAATTTGCAAGCCTTGAAAGTAAAACAGCTCCTTCAAGTTGGCAGCTTCCAGAAAAGCTCCAAAGATTTTGTATTTCACATCCCCTTATCAGACCTCTTTCCAGTCTCTCCCTTTCTCACATATACACATAGCTCATTGCTCAGACCAAGTGTATGTGATTTCCCAGGCATTCCCTTTGAGACTGAAGTACTTTACCTGCACAAGGCTCCATGCAAAGCTTAAGGGGTATGTTATATGTCCTCACCAGGCTCTGCCAAGCCTCAGCGAGAAACTTGGAAACAGGAAGGATCTATACAAAGTGATTATTGGCTACCTTTCAACAGAGATGACAATGTGATAATTATGTATGTTCCATATGAAGATTAGTTTCTTTGCTTGGAAAGTCAGCCTTGCCAAAGAAGCACAGATTCAGCAAAAGCATCGGACTTCCTGAGAGAGAGGAAACTGATAGACTTTTGCTTATCTGATATTAACAGTGAAGCAAACAGCCACTGTTACCCTCAAAACCTTGTCTGATAAAAGAAAAACATGACTACAAAAGATTAATGCAGCTTCTGAAGAAACCATCTTCATATTAATACTCATTCTACAGCATTCAGATCAAAGCAAAGGTTTTCTTTGATTACACTTTTAGTGTTCAAATCAAGTTCCCTAACATAAGAATGAAATGAGTGGTTTTCCAGTTTTGCAGGAAGTATTTTCCACACTGTAAAAAATTCTCCCTCTAGAATTCATGGAAAATAACATCTCTAAAAAATAACCTCCTACTCTTTCATAAACTACAGGTTAGTGTATGCTGTTAGATAAGTAGAATGCAAGTATTTTGCTAACTGGTTGCTCCTACATTACTCACTTGACTTTCCTCCGGGGCCAGGGTTTCTTACTTCAAAGGATGCCAGATGGTTTTACAAATCCTTTTGAGCATTTAAATTGTCTTGTAAATATTGTGAGAAAGAGCAAGAATCAGGATTTACCAAACAAAATTATCACTGAAAACCAAACAAATCCATTATGTGCCCTAACTGATCTTCATATAAAAACTATATATTGCATGGAAATTTCCAAAAGTACATGGTGTTGAAACAACATATGCTTAGTAACAGCTCATAGTAGAGCTCTACCTCTCCAAAACCAGGCCTTGGCTGTTGCAAATAGAAAATGAAGCACTGTGTGCCTGTTTCCCAATAAAACAGAGAGGCTAAATTAAATCTTTGGGTAAGCTGACATAACTCCCATGGACTTCATTAGGAATTGTGCCTTCTTATATCAAGGGCAATTTCAGTCTGGTTTATTTTAAGGTCTCCAAAAATATACTGTTAAATTCATAGAAAAAGAAGAGTAGGAAAACAGGTAAGAAATACAGACACCTAATACTTCAAAGCAGGATATATTTCTTACATGAAGAAAAAAATGTAGACAGACTACTTAGTAAACTCAAACCATGCCACAATGCATACATATTACATGTTTTGCATAGGAAGTCTCCTCAAGAAGCAATTGACATGATGGCAGAAGAAGAAATTGGAAATTTTTGCAACCAAAGTATACCAGAAACTGTACATGCAAGCCAGGTTTAAACTGGAAAAAATGTTATTAGAGATGTGTTAAAGATGATTCAGAACTCAATTTAAACCAGCTGTATCAAATATAGAAAACATGTTAGCCTATTGAGGTTAATCTACAGCAAAAATCAACCATGATTATTTAACATTGTTTTAAGCATGGTTGTGCTTGTTCCCACTCCCAGCAAGTCATTTTGGTCACTTCTGCAGTGAAAACCTGCTCAAACATTTTTAATGCAATCCATTCTCTATGGTTTCATAAACAGTCCTGTACTTCAGCTAGGAGAAATATCCTACTGCAGCTGAATCTACTGGAGTTTCATAAAAAGAAGCAAGAGTGGCAGTGCGGCCACAGAGCCTGAAATGAGGAGAGACCACATAGGTTAATGAACCGGGATCTGAGACTATTAAATAAATTCATATTAGGGTATAGAGAAAATAAAGGAGACTCGCTCCTTCTTAAAAGAATACACTAATGAAGGAAATGCAACAAAGTGACTGTGGTAGCCAGACCTTATGAGAATGAGAACTAGGTCAATGTGGAAACTCCTACTATATATTCTGTGGTGTTGGTGAACCTTGATTCCTCTGAAGTTTTACCACTTAATTCAACAATCAGTATTCAGCCCTTATAAAATGGCAAAGACATACAGTTGGAGACATAGCCAAGCATGGGACAGTTCAGGCTAAGCCAAGATTTCTACCACAGCATTACTCCAAAAACATTCTGGCCATATGACCTATATTTTATCCTCTTGTTATTTTGCTCTAGGCCTTCCAACGGATAAGTCTGCCAGTTATCTTTTCAGCTGAAATTTCTGATAATGTTGCTAAGAGTTTAATATGTGCTTTGCATCAAGTGAAACAGACTAAGTAAAAACACCTCCTGTTCCTTTGCACTTTAGCATGTAAACAAAATAACGGGGGGGGGAAGACATCAGATTAGATCATTAAATCACATGTCGCAAAATAACCTAACTACAGTTATTCTATGGTGGATGAGAAATGGAACAGAGCTAATATGAGAGATTCTGCAAACAGAAGACAGCAAATCAGACTCAACTTTCTAGTATGACAGAGCTTTAAAAATTGGCACCAACTTTCTAGAAATATGCATGTGCTTAATTTAAAGTAAATGAGTGCAGTAAAGAAATTAGGACATTTCATGTCACCTATGGAAAACCTATTAAATAGGTTATTAAATTTGGTTATCGCCAAATAAACAGAAACACAATAAAAATAACCATCAAACAATAAAATACAATGTAAGAAATAACAAGAAATATCTTAGTCACAAGAAAATCTAAAAAATACAAGAAAAAACACATAAAAGTTGAATTGTGAAAACAAAAATTTAACAAATATATAAAGAACAAGAAATGCACGCAGGAAGATGGCTGGTCCATGACAAAGGGCTTCAGATCATATACAGCTGTGAACTAGATTTCTTTTTCTTAGTATTCAGGGAAAGTGAGAGAAATGTGCTAGAAATAGAGTTGTTTCCTGAAGGGAGAAACTGAAGACTTAAGACAAACTAAGGGTGACGTTTGGGCTGGTAGAAGAGAAATTAGAATAAAAATAGAAATGGCTTGAGGGCCAGGCAGCCTGAGTTCCAGGATTTTGGACGGCACAGCATATGGGAGGGAAGGGAAAAAGAAGATAAAGAAAGATGTGGAAGGCCTCCTGGCCAACAAATGGTAGTGATGCATAACTCAAAAGAGAGGAAGCAACTAAATAAAATCCAAACATAGCTCCCAGAAGCAACACAAAGAAAACGAGAGTAAGAGAAGAGCAAGCAATGTCACACCATGCAGTATATATCCAACTGCTTTCAACAGACACATCACCTGTCCTCAGTGTTGGACTTTGACTATCCTCAGGGACAACCTCGACTTTCAGAGAGGTATGGTGAGTAACTGGAATAGCTGAGCCAGCCTTCTTCCAAACTCACAGATATTAAATGTCAAACCGGAAAGGTTTCTGTAGTTTTTAAAGTGTAAGTAAGTCCCACAAGATGGTTGAATTTAACCAGATTAGCTTTTTTTTCTTTCTGCAAAGAAATGTTTTATTGTTCCTCCAGCAGAGCTATTTTGGGTCTTTGTTGCCACAAGATAAAAGAGGAAAGAGAGGATGCTGTGAAAAACATAGGGGAACACAGTAAACAGTAAAAGGATATTGACTGACTGAAAAACCACTGTGTACTCACATTTTTGAAAGACAGGTGATTTAAGACAATGTATCTAAATAAATAAGTTATTTTTGTGCATTTTCTCCAAAGAGTTTTCTGATCATTAAGGCAAATTATAAGAGCTTGAAAGGAGATGTCTAACTTATTTTTTGCTGGATGCACTGAACTCGCTCTAATCACAGATCTAAGTATTACATATACCATAAATAACTTCAGCACTCTACTGTGTGGTTACCAAGAAACTGATAAAAATTTAGAGGCCTGAAATCCTGAACCACTTAAAATCTTGGACAAAGTGTTCAAGGCACTCAGTTTTATATAGCTTAAAAAACTTGGTTTTCTCAAAGCACAAAGCAACCAAGTACTGGAAGTCAGGTTCTAGTGAAGTACTGCAAGTTCAGTACCTAAATCCATAAGAATTTTTAAAAAAATATTGACCTTTAAAGTTTCCATGATTAGACAACCTTTACCAAACTGCAACTCAGTATTCTCTCATGAGGTTGTCTCCATTCCCAGCTTAATTGTTCTTGGATTAGTGGCACTCAGGCTTTTGCTGGAACAAGTAGCAGAAACTTTTTTTTTTTGGCTTGTTTCCTTCTTCAGAACACATAACCTCAAGATGGCCTCACAAGTGAAAAAGAGACTAAGATTTGCTTACAGACTATAATTTCTTCAATAACATTTTTGTCTGGGCCACCCAGGCTGCATACGTGGTGCCCCAGAGCATTCTAAAGGCAAGGCACATTCTAGACTTCAGCACAGCTGCACCAGCTGGAGTAGTCTTTGATTACCTGGAGACAGAATAAAGAATATCTTCATTAAATCTCAATATAACAGGAGTTATAAGGGCTGCAGTTATGTTGCAGGACAGGTTTAGAATTCAAAATTATTTTGACAGGCAATTTTTGACAATGTTTCTCTTTTTGAGAAATGCTCTAAAAACTGTTGAAATTCAGCTGAGACAAGTGCAAGATTCTGCACATGAAGAAAAGAATCACTTGCACATGTACAGAATGGGAAACAGCTGACTAAGGTAGTAGTGCTTAAAAAAAAAAAGAAAAGAAAAAAAAAAAGTCTAGAGGCCACAGTGTAGTATAAGATGAATAAGGATCAGCTATGCAATGCTATTTTAAAAAAAACACAACAACAAAAAATGTGGACAACATAATGAAATTCTTACAGACAGGAGTCTATGAAGTTCTTAAAGTAACTTTCCTGTTTAACTTGTCACTGGTAAGACTTCAGACAGGATTTTACATCCGGGTTTGGGTGCTAGGTTTCAAGAAAGATGAAGGTAACTGGAGAGAATCCAAAAGAAGGCAGTGAAAAAGAAAAACTCAACTCTAGAGGAAAACGACCTGTAAAAAAGGGTTGAACAGGGTTGTGTTGCATAAGACAGAAAAGGTTGAGGCAGGGCATGACAATATTTTCAAGTATATAGTTTGTTACAGAAGGGAAGTAGTCTGTTGTCAATCTTAAGGGTAGACAGGATGAAAACTACCAAGCTCAAATTACAGTAATGTAGATTCAGGTAAGACATTAGGAAACATTCTAGTCGTAAAGACATTGAAGCATTGGGATAGACTGCCTAGAGAGATGATGTAGTCACCATCACGGGAAATCTTTAAGTTTGACAGACATACATCAGAAATAACATAGGTTTATCAAATGGCATTCCAGTGGACAGTTGGAGACTTTATTGTCCTAGGACAGTTTAGATGCAACTATTATTAGGTCATTAATTGTGAAATCAGATTAAATAACCGCAACATGCAATATCCAGTAATGGCTGGCTTGAAACCGTCAGCACAGCAGCCTTCTGTGCAAAGGCTGAGCACACCTAAAACATGCTTACAATGGAGCCCTGACAGTGGAAATGCAAGCTCATTTCTTCCCCAGAAGTACTGATACATTGTGGTGTTAAGACTACATAACGTATATAAATGTATATAAGTGTGTCTACCAAACAGCCAGCCAAGGACAGTTTCTAGAGGCTAAAGGAAGATCAGCAGAAGAGACTTTGCTGACTGCTTCTCTGACTGGCCACGATTTACACTCTACAGATTGTGGCTCTTCAAGCCCATCAGCACCTCACCTTCTGCGTGGCACTTGCCCACCATGCACAGTTAATCAGGGTCCGGAGTCTGCTTTTCATCCCATCTCTTCCACAATGCAGACTCACTCAGCCTTGCTGAGCTGTATTTAAGAGGTTCCTTTATTAAGGTATTTAGCATAACCATTTGTTTGCTCTTAATTCAGCAACTTGAAGACAAAGACTATATGTGTCTAACAGAAACGCACTGTAAACCACACATTGTATTCATGAATTGTCCTGTTGTGCTTATCTTCTAAACAACTAGTAAGAGCATGATAACCACTTTAGCCATAAAAAGGTAGGTATTCATGCAAGACAAGCCTCAGTCATTAGTCCAGGTTATACAGTGGAAATTGTATATTAGGATGTTTCTCATTTTGCATATCCGCCTCTATCCAATAAAAAATATCTTTTGTGGACTTCTGTTCATCTTTCGATGGAATGCACACTTTTTGTTTGTCAGTCCAGTACCCATTTGTCAGCCATACTCTCAAGTTTCTCATTACTTCAGAAAGGTGTTAGAATAATTAGACTTCACATTCTCTATATTTTTCATATTTTCTATATATGTCATACTGAAATTGCGCACTCGAGACTACGCTTCTAGAATTGCATTGCTTGAACTGCCTGTAAATAGTCTTTTCAGATGTAAAAATCTATTTTCCTTTATCAATCTAAATACGCCTTCAGATAGCTGTTTTAACTGTCTAGGCATGTATTATTCTGCCTTAATCTCTGTTTATGAGAAGTTTTAAAAGTGATGAAGAAATTATACACTGCAGGTTGTCCAAATGAATAAATCCAGTTGAAAGTCATAGTGATCAATTCTGTAATCCAATAACATTCTTATTGTATGAAGCAGAATTTGACTATTTTTACAGCATTACAATTGTAATTTTCTTGATATCAAGCATTTTCCAGATCTATATTTGTAGTTGGAGTCATCACTCTGCCAATGCCCTATATTCAAACAAATCCTGCAATGAGTCTTTAAAATCATGACATTAAAAACAAACGAACAAACAAAAAATCCAACAGTTATTCTTATTTGCTTCCTGAATATAGAGATTCCCAGGTTTTTATGTTTTTCTCTACAACTAGTTTCTAGGATGTTCAGAAACTTTTTTTTTGGTTTTTTTTTTAAATGAAAGCTGAAATTCACAGGTATTCACATAATACCTGGTGAATTTTGTGAATGTTTTCCTGAAGAAAAACACCAATTATTATGAAACTCATAGAGACTATGAGAAGAACGGGTAACATGAAAGCCCAGTTAATAAACCCCAAAATTTATCTGAGGAACTGCAATGTTTTTCCAAAGAATACCTATACAACTGTGAGGTATCTCAGATGATACCTTGATCCAAATGTGTTCAGAATGTCCCATTTATTAAGTTGACAGAGCACTCTGAAGTACAGATCAGATTATTTGAAATACTATTACAAAATTATGAAAGGGGTGATTAATACCTGTTCTCAGCAGAATACTAAAAGGTACTTAGGAGAAATATGGTCCACAGAGCTTGTTAGCCATCTCTGTAAAAATATATGTCAATACATTCTCAAATGGTTAGATGTCCTTCACTCTACATGACAGTAACATCCCTAGGCCACACCTGCAGCATAAGCTTAACTTAGAACTCAAGACTGTACCAAAAGCTCATCAACAGAGAAACATACTGCAGAGGATTTCAGTAACAACAATCTTAAAATGCCACCGTGCCTATCTACTCTGAAACAGCATTTTGTACTTGAGTCATCAGGTTATCTCACAGAAACAATACCAAAGAGGATTACAGCACATCCCTAGTTTGTGTCTACAGTCTACAAGGGTTACACGGCACCGGGTGTTGCTATTCCCTCAAACCGGGTTTCTTCAGTGTATCTCATGCTTCTTCACATCTACCGTACCTGTCCTACATAATGATTGTACACATGATTGTATACCTCCTGTGGTGAACCTGGTGTGCAGACAGAGTGGATAAACTTTCCCGGTGTCTGAAAGGCAGGTAAGGGGAACACCTTGGGGACTAGACCTCCAAATCAGCGAGGGTGGCCACTGTGCCCAGATAAGAGTCCCACTGATTCCTTCAGGCACAGTTGCCTTCATCCCCTCCAGCCCAGCAGAACAAGTTTTAGCTCTTTGGTGTCATTAAGCTGTTAGTTACAAAACTATCATTATTATAACCAAGGGGACAAAACCGGTAAAAGACAATACAGGAATTTTGTTTAATTCTAGAAGGTTGTGCATTTGAATATTTACTACAAATAAATGTGCCAAGTGGAAAGTTTTGCACCTAACATTTTTTCTTACTGGTTACCTCCTACTGTGTCTGCCTCAGCATGAGGCAGAGCTTATCCAGTGTACTAGACCTCTTTTGCAAGCAAGTTACATACTGTCCCTGGCTTCCTTGCTTCACTACACTTGTTTTGATCCTTCCTGGAAAAGACTGAATCTCTACCGTCTTCGGGAGACCAAAACTACAACCTGAGATACTAGACCTCAGGCAGTCAATTAAATAGCAAACATGCATCCTGCAATGCTGACTACCCAAGTTCCCTTGAGCTAAATTTCATCTATTTTTCCCCTTCAGGACATGAAAGTACTTGGACAAACAAACACAAAAGACTTTGTCAAGAAAGGACTACCATTGAAAACATAATCTATGTTGCATTCAGAGAAGGACAAATATTTCAGGATCAATTCCTTCCTCTATCTCTCTCCATCCTCCTGCTCCCCGCCCCCTGAAAATCAGCCAAGCATCATCCATTTTTTTGCAAAAGTTAAGGAAAAAAAAAAATCTCTGTGAACACTCTCAAGTGGAACAGGAACGGAAAAAGATAAAGAAGAACAGAACTTTTTTTTTTTCATTACTGTGTTCAACCAGGTTAAAAAACTTAGAAACATACTATTATGCAGCATTATATACTAAAATATATTATATTACCTAAGAATGTTGCAGCTATTTCTTAGTCCACAAATTCTAAGTAGTTCAGTTCTTCAAGCACTATGTTATAGTGCAGCAACAAGTTCTGGGAATTAATATCTTTGTCTGGTAGATTTCTACAGATGCCCTATATCAAACTAGCACTGCAAATATTCAGGTTTTATACAGGTAAAAGATTTTCTTATATACCTCTAACCTTCCAAAGTCCCATTCTTATGGAGGGTTGTCATAGTTCCTCCTACAGACCATTGAGTTCAAGTCCACCAACTCATCTAAGCCAACACCTTTTTGGAAGAGCCATAATGCAGTGTTGCCAATACTTCCAAGAATTTATGTTTTTCTCACAGCCCCAAATTCCTGTAGCTTTCTGAAAATCTCAGCTTTTTTTCCTAAAAGATTTTCCAGCCCCTGTGGGTTATCCAGAAAAGACTAAATGTGATCAGCACAACACAACATCTCTAAAAGCTAAGTACACAGGTCCCAAGGAATACGTAGCTTTAAAACATCATTATTGTTACACCAACTTCACCTTCTGTCACAGTACTGCTACCATGAACTGGAATTACCTTGAACTATGAGCCCTTGCATGCTTTTTCTCCCCGAGGCTCTAACTCTTCCTTGCAGTCTCCCCATTTCTCGGATGCTACTTTTGCAGGATATACTGGCAGTGACAGCTGAGCAGCACACCATTAGAACAACCTCCTCAGTTTTGCTGTGAATCTCTTCAGTCTTTGGGAGAAGCGTACTGTATGCAAGTGCATCTGTTTGAAGCGCATGAAAGAAATAATGGAGTTCCTAGTACTTCATGCCAATGCTAAAGTCTTACAACCACCTAAGAGTCTCCAGCTCCCCTTCATGCGGTGCTCTCTTACGCAGTCTGCGGGGCATCACACCCACCATTCATCAGCAATAAAAAACAGAGACTGCCTCAGAAGGAAGGTTAAGTGTGCCCAGGTTTTCTCCTCAGCCATGTACTGTTTCCTAAACCTTTCTTTGCAGTATCCCTGGCCCACTGGCCCACAGGACTGGAAATGATTAAGAGCAATGAAAAGCTTAGAAAACTACTTACTGTTGGTGAAGAAAGGTGAGCACCCAGATTATTTTACCCCAAGTCTGGATTTTGTATTAAGTTTTTTTAACCCCAAATCCAACCCTTCCTCTCTGCATTTCAGAGCAGGCATTTCAAAGTGAGGACTGAGGCTTAAGTCAGAACTATGCATGGGATGTCTGGGCATCTGGTTGAAAACAAAAAAGCAAGCCCACTTAAGTGGAAGTGTGGGCACGTGGAAGGGGAGCAGGCTCGCAATCCGCACTCCCTCCCCCAGACCACTGCTGCTGACCCCGCAGGAGCCAGGCCTCTGGGGCTGTGCCTGTTGCCTTACCCTAGAGGTAGGCTCCATTCTCCAGGGCAGATGAATGGTATGTGTGGCATCACCAGCACAAGGCATGCTGGGGCACCACATGGAGGGAAGCTGGCAACTGCATGTAGCTGCTCTTGAAGAACCTGGAAATAAGGGGGAAAATTACAGACTAAAACAATAAAATGTGCAGAAATAAGCTTCTCTTCTGTTTGCATTGGGGTGCTTAGCACACACCCATTTCTTTGGCAAGTTCATTACTGCCTCACTGTATTAAGCCTTTGACAGACAAAGTTTGAGGTCTCCCTTCCCCCACCAAGAAGTTTCAAAAATCTAAACACAATCAGATGCTCCAGGTTTGTTAGGATTAAAATTGGTCCCAAGCACAATGCAGAAAGTGTCCTTTCAGCTGTTCCTGGGGAGGAAAGCAGCCAAGGCTGAACATACAAACAAAAATATTAATATTTCCTTATTACTTCCTAATTGCCTAGTCTGATTTAGAGAAAGCTAAGTGATTCAAGAGTACTTAACAAACAGCAGTCCTCTCCGAGTGGCACGCAGTGCAAGCTAAACACTGATGTTTGCTCTAAAGCCAAGACTTCCTAGAACAGGTAGCTACCGTCGGAATCCCAAAGCGCGTTATCAGGCACCTAAACATCCTCGTTTTCTGCGTAACCGGGGGAGCTCCTGGCCCCCTGTGACCGCAGGGTACCTGCCCGGCCTGAGAGGGTTAAGTGGGGTCACTGACCTAACGAGCATTCAGAGCCCAACTTTGGGGTCCTTTCGCAGGATTCTTAGGGCAAGAGGAAGGGCAGGAGGAGGAAGGGCGGGCTGCGGCTCCGTCTGCAACGCGCATCGGCCGGGCCACCTCGGCTCCGGAGGGCCCCGCACCGGCTCAGCATCTCCGTCCCTCCCCGGCCCGCTCCCGGGCCGCTCCGGGAAAACTCCTCGGGACGTCGCCGCTCTCCGGCGGCCGACTCCAGCCCGGGCACGTCCCGGCGCAGCCTGCCCGGCTCCCCCGCCGCCGGGCGCAGGGATGCGGTCGCTTCCTCTGCCTGGCGCCCCTGGGGGGAGCCCCCCCAGCCGCCCCTCCGCCGGCCCCAGCAGGGCCTGCCCCCGGAGGGGCTGCTGTGCCGCCCCCCGCCGGCGCGCCTGCCCGCCAGCACTCACCATATTACAGATGGAGGCGATGTTTCTGACAGTCATGAGTCTAAAGGTTGCAGCGATCCCACACCGCCATCTTTATAAGGTGAAAACAGCCCCGCTCATGGTGGGAAGAGCGCAGGAAGGGAGAGGGGGCGGCGGCGGCGGCTCCTGCTCCGGGGCTGGGATAAAAGCAAGAGGAGGGGACTGCACGGGCACCCTTCGCGCCCGCGGCGCGGCGAGAAGGACGGACCTTCCTGCCCTCCCTCCTCCGGGCGAGTGGCCGGGAGGTTCAGCAGCGCGGGGAGAGCAGCCGCATCTCCGCTCCTTCCGCCTCTGACTCTCGCACGGCCCGCAGGGCCCCGGGCTCCCGCTGGAGCGCTCAGCCGCGCCTCTGCGCCAGCCGGCACCGCGCTAATCTCCCCCTTCCTCCTCCTCCTCCTCCTTCTCCTCCTCCTCCTCCTCTCCTGGCGGCTGCCGTTGCCGCTCGCCGCTCCATTGCAGCGCCGCGCCCGCTGATCCGCTCTGACAGCGCCGGGGAAGGGGGAGGTCAGAGGCAGTCACCGGCTCGGGGCACCCCGGCGGGCCCGGCCGGGGCGGCTGCTGCTGCCGCCGCAGCCAATGCGCGGCGGGGAGGAGGGGGCGCGGGGGGGCTGCCCCTGCCGCCTCGCCCGGCCCGGCCCGGCCCGGCCCGGCCCGGCCCGGCGCCCCGCCGGCGGCACGCAGCGGCCTGGGACGGGCGCGTCTGAATCGACGGGCGCGTCTGAATCGCCAGGCCCGGAGCGGGCACAGGGCTGCAAACGTCGGGCTTCAGCGCATACGGAGTCACATTGGCAGGCAGCGGGGGGGAGGCCGGCAAGGCAGAGCCCGGGCAGGTCGGCACGGGGGTGCGGCTGTGGCGGCCGCGCTGTGCTCCGGGACGTGCTCTCTCCGCCTAATTTGAGGTACGCAGCAGCCCAGGCACTCGCAAACCCCAGAACAGCGGGCCGGAATGTCATTTACTGCCCACAGTAGGTGCTTTGCATTGCCATTCACGCAGACGACGTTTATCTTCGCAAACGCTCTTCTGGGACCACGACCACACCACGCGTCTTCGTGCCAAAGTGCTCACTCACGAGTTTACAACACGCGGCATTTGTACAGCACTGTTCATCCAATAATCTCAGTTCCTCTTCAAACACAAGTCAGTCAAAGCCCATGCCTTTCTCCGAGATAGAGCAGTAAGAGCGTATTAAGGTTACACCCGTGATAGTAGGCACAAGGTTGTTACATAGCTAACTTGAGGCCGCACAGCAAATCTCTGAGAGAAGCAAGAACAGAGTTCAGCCAGGGCAATGCCTCATCTTAGAATTCCCCTTTTCCTTAGCGGATGTTGCTGTTTTCAGCAGAAGCTTAAGGCCCGTTTGTTGTCCCTCTGCTATGCTGAGGAAGTCATTCAACTGAAGAGAGAACTGATAACATTTCTACAGGCACCTCTGCTCCTAAGGGCACCTGGAAGTATGGCACACTCAGGCTTGGCTACGCTTTTTACTTCATGAAGCTAGAATATAATAATTTCAGTCTAGACAGCCTGTCCCCACAGGCTTGATTTACAGGAAACATTCTGAAGACAGTAATTTTTTTTATTTCAAAAGAAGGTCCGTGATTATTAACAAAAATCTGGCACCAGCAGTAGCATCTAAAGATACATTCCTAGCCTGAGAATACTGTTAGGTAAGTAGCCTCAGTCCAGCTCATTGTGGACGAGTGACCACTTCATAAAAACGGTATCAAATTTGGCACTAGTTGGCATCCTGCTGACAGTTTCAGAAAAGAAACTCAAAATGAAGTTGTCACAGAGACAGAACTTCCTTTCCTCAGTAAGTTGGATTAGTTATATTAAATCATTGCAGACATTTGAAGTACAGGATGGAGAAAGATTTTTGGACATTATGGAGTAAAGTCATCAGGGCTACTAAACTGCTTCATAAATCCACAAATCACTACGTAAGAGAGCCATCAAATAATGTAACACTGACAAAAAAAAAATTTTGTTTGCTTTAATTCTATTAAGTTCATGGTCTTACATTATGTGTGAATTTGATCCCAAGTGTTTAATTTGCTTAAACTCTGAGGACTGGATTATACATAATGCCACAAGTTTTCTCAACATAACCAAGGGAAATGGGAATTAAGCCTAGGTGTCATTTCAGGAGTGGCCACCCCCAGCCTCCATTCTGAAGCAATCAAGGCCTGATTGGTCTCCAGTGCATTTTCTAAGTAGCCTATAGAGACTGACAGTACTGCACTATGGCTGGTTTTTAAACTCAGATCCCTTTTATTCCAGAAGCCTAATTGTGTACTCTTTGCTGCAGCCCATTTATTCCAATTTACTGTATATAATTGTACTTGCTCTCAGTGAAAAGTTATGAAGCAAATGAACGGGTTTGAAAGGTGATTAAAAATCTAAATGAAATGAAGTGTGGTAACTAATAAAGCCATTTACCTCACATATATTTTAATGTCAAGTATATTATTCCCATAATATGAACCCCAGAGAAATCACACAAAGTAGGAAAATAAAAAAGTAAGAAAAAGGTAAGTGGTATTTTCATACTGTTGCTTTCTCACTGATGACAATTATTTGACTTCAGGGTAAGGTTTCAGGTGGCTTCTGTTTGTTAAACTTTTTTTTTTTTTTAACCACAAAATTAAATTGCTGTTAGTTAAGCATTTATTGGTTGTTCAAGGAAAGGACTACTGTTGAAACTAAACATATTTGGAAATATGAACATATATACATGCACACATGGCATTCTGTGAAGAATTCAATATCATTATCCTCAACATGAATAAAAATACTTTCATTTAAGGGTGGACACATTTCATGTCTTATTTCTGAGAATTTGTAATAAAAATAGGAAATAATATACAAGTATTTATGTACCAGTTTAACAATAGTTTAGCACTGGCTTTTTTTCTCTTCAGTCACATATCAAACAGGTAAAGAGAAAAGAAACTTTCACACTTGAAATGGGGTGGTGAGTGTTTGGGTTTTCTTCTGGTGTTGTCATTTTCAGGTCTAGAAAGTTTATTTCTGTGGCTTTTTGAAGATAAAAAAGTGCTAAGAAAAGCAACAAATGCTAGTTACAAACATTATAGGAACTGTATAAATACAGAACAGTGAACAATTGTTTCCACTCTAAAGCATTGCCCTATCTCTTCATAACAAACAACTAACCCTGTGTTTCTTCTGAGTGTTAGACAAAGAGAAGGGAAACAAAGGACTATTTATAACCTATGAGTGCTTATATAATTTCTGTTGAAAGGTCAAAAAATGCCTCCTGCATTTAATTTTAGATCAGTCCTGGTCTCATCTGGTTATACGCTTGAACATTTTTATTTCACTAAATAAAATAAGAACCTATTGTAAATATCCTCTTCGGCTAGTGGACTTTCATAACATTTTCCATCTGACATTCTCAGAGTACTTTGCAAACGTTCACTCAGACTTGTCAAATTATTGGGTGGCAAGTTAATATTAGCTTCTTTTACAAAGCAAGAAAAGAGGCAGAAGAAATTTAGCAATTTGTCCAAAGTTACACAGGAAAGTTAGCAGCAAAGCTGGGACTAGAATATCTGCTCACTCTGTACTACAAAGAGGATATTGCATTTCCTCTCCAGAAATCTTGGAAAATTCCACAGAGGGTTCATATATGTTTTTCTTGTAATAAACTCTGGTCCAGAAATGGCTAATCATCAGCCAGTTTTGCTGAACAAGTGTTTGGAACAGAATCAAATTTAGGATAAATTTCCAGGCAATTAAAAGGGCATATTAATGGAAAAGGCAGTTAAAAAAATACTCAGGTTTTCTGGAAGGTGGGAAAATATATAATAGGAATTAAAAGAGAATTCAGATGTCTGAAATACTTTCAGTGCTGACAATGTATGTTTATTTAGCATTTTATATTTTTTTTAAATATTTTGTATCTCACATTAAATTATGTTCTACAAAAAATATCAATATGTCTTTAACAGAATGGAAAATATGTAGACACAAGCATGAGGACTAAAGATTTTCCATGAAGCTTGGCCCCCACTGCAGAACAGATTGGAAGCTTTAGTACAATGCCGAATGGCAACTTGCAGACCATGGACTGAGGCTGTAGTGTATGGATCATAGCAGGTCCACGGGAAGCCACTCTATTTACACCTGAAATTCTAATGGTCAGAGTGAATTGTAGTCCATGAAAAATTCATGGCAATCCACAGAAAATGTGGGGTGTCTCCTGGGGGCCCCTTAGTCTAAAAAAAAAAAAAAAAAAATTACCTCAACTCTGGAATCACTATTCTTCTTGAAGACTGTCAGCTTCAAAGCAACCCCTACCCAAAATTTTCAAATTAACTGAGAAATTATCTTTCTTGATATAAAATACAGTAAAACTTTATCTTTAGAATCCTAAGTCATACTGTCACTTACCAAATATGAAGCACAGAAAATAAAACTTCATATTAAATTAGTCTCTGAATCTTGCCTGTATTTGCTAATGTAAACATTATACTAGTTGGCAGAGAGGAAATACCATCTTTTCATTTTTCTCAGAAATTGCTATTTTGCAGAAGAAAACCAAATACATTTACAGCATCTGACTTCTTTTTTTTTTTGGCCAGACATCAGATTTGAAAGCCCAAAACCAGCAGAATAAGACAGATGCAAATACATTGATGTCAAATACACCAAAAGCGGACTGACTAGATAAAAGGGACTAATAGTTCTATAGTGATAACCATTAAACAGCCTATTCTATGAAGAGGCTGTTTAGGCCTTTAGTCAGTTCAATGTTCAGTAATGGCCTAGAGGTGTGATTATCTCATAATATCTTACTCTTGCCTTTTTCCTTCTGCTTAATTGTGTTTTTAAAAAATTACATTAGGAGCTCTGAACAGTGACGATAAGAGAACTTCTGTGTATTGATTGCTTCATCAGTTTACATAACATTGATCTTCCCTGACACTCAATACTCAACTGAAAATATTCCCATACTTCTGTGAGGTAGAAGCTTGAAGAATGGCCTCTTTTTCAGGTATTTTATTCAGCAAGGGAGTTCACTAGCAAACTTTACTGGCATTTTTCTTACCTATACAAAATGTGCTTTCAGTTGGAAAGATACTATTTAAGTTCTAATCATATGTATTGGCTAGAAAGAGATAAATTTTTAGCCATGGAAATAATTTATCAAACAAGAAAAGACTCACTGAGCAAAAATAACAGAGAACTTAAGTTTCTAACAGAAATGTATTGTTATTTCTGCCTCTGGAAAGGAAATAACAATTCTGGCTTGCCCTCCTCTTCTTCTCCAAAGATATTACTTATTATTTTTCTTCTATTCTACAGGCTTTAATTTTAACTAACATAGATTCTGAGGACAAATCACAAAGGATATTTTGACAGCAGACAGGCTGTAAATGGCATTTACTCTATTTTCAGCATGAATTTAAAATAGCCTTTTCATTTTATGCAAATTGTGGCATAAATTAATCAAATTACATTTTTATTATATTAGCATATCAAAGTTTTAATCAAGTAAAAAAATAATTTTAAAAAGGCTGCTACATTCTAAGGTCCCAAACCTGCCAATTATTTAATGCAGATGGATGCTGTCATCCATCTGCAAAGACTGATGGTCCCATTAAGATTTTACTTGCTTTGTTTTCCTTCATATCAGTGTGGAGAAAAAACAGTGAGATTGAAATGAAACATTAATGACAATTGTGCATTGTGGTGAGCCCAACATGATGTTTTTAAACAAATGTTTTTCAAGTGTCTTTCAGCTGAGAGAGGTATAAGGTCTGTGACTTTGACATTAAATTCACGCATCCCACAAAGAGAGACTTGACTGATTAGAGCACAACTCTTCAAGATTTGTACAGTTGGGTTCAGATCACCACAGACACCTTAAAAAGCTCAACACTAAATCTACAAAACAACCAAGACACCCAGCTGCCACTTAGCTAACTTCAAAATGCAGACTTTCAATATTCTTCTCCATGACTACCTAAAGTGGAAGTGCCCTAATGTAAACAGACCTCACAACATCTACTGGTGTAGTTGACCAGGTGTCTGACAATTTTTCCTGGGCATGTGTAGAACCTGCTAACCTCTCACGCTGAAAAGAAAGGACAAACAGGGCAGGTGGCCTCTGCATCTCTCTTCTTGAAGTTGTGCCACTATCAGACAAGAAAGTAAGCCTCATGGAACCAGAGAGAAGGCAAACAATGCAAAGTTTGTATGGGGAAGACAGAAGAAAGCTCATGCAGGGGAAGAAAAACTAGTAGGATTTTATCTGAATGATTAAAATACTCATCTGGGATGGACACTGATCACTGGTTTGCTGTGCTAACAGAGGTGCCAGTTTACATTCTCTACTGGAAGAGAAGACACTGAGCTTGATATACATCCCACTGGCACAGGTGGTAAAAATGTGAAGGTTGGATGCCAATTCATCTTTTTGGCCACATTACAAGAAAGGACGATCTGACTTATGTGTCTAACTGTAGAAAATGGTCATTGCAGAGAATCCCACTTGAAATAACCTGAAGCTACATGTCTCAAATTCATATGCAGAGAATGACTTACCTAGAGCCCAGAGACAGCTTTTGAATCCCTATGCACTCACAATAAACTGACTGGCACCAGGGATTACACCTGCAACCATGTTTTAAGCAAGTATCAAGAATTAGACTGAAAAAGTAATTAGAAGTGATAGGAAACAATTTCTAAAGCTATCCCTCGATTGCAACTATGTGACTGTTTGTTTCAGGCGGAAACTGATAGGTTTAGATCTGCTGAGGGTAGTTTAAATGCAGGGTTCAGAAAGCTGGCAGGGATAGTGGGCCAACCTGTTATTTTCTTTCCACACGCTTACAGGTGCTGTGCTGGTAGCAACTCAGTATGAGCCAAGACACACTGTTTCTCACTGAGGCAGGAAGCTACAAGTTATCAGCAATATAGCCACCTCTTTGTGAAGCAGAGACTTTCATTGAATTCAGAACTCCACGGGAACCAAGACGCTGTGGTTCCTACCTACTAGCTTGGCTGGGCAATGTTCAGAGTCTCTGTACTACAAATTACTAATTCCCAGTTTATGCTAATCTGCTTGTACTCACCCTAAAACCTCTTAGTAGTGTCCCCAGTCAGGCAGCACATCTTAGCTGAGGTAGAACAATAGCTGTGTTTTGCATCCATGTTGTGCACTAACTTGCAGGAGGGCAGGCCTGGTTCCACCGTGCCACCCTGTGAGCTGCAGCCCAGGCGTGCTCTAGAGCAAGCCACATACGCTGTAACGTCAGCGAGGGTATTAGCGCAGGCTTGAGGCTTACTTCGCTATCCTTACAGACAGATCCTAAGCCTCCTAAAGCAGGGCTTAGATGGCAGTTTAGACAGAGATCAGCAGTATTTAGTTCCTCAAAACTGCTACACAGCTGCTACTTCACACCAAAGACGCTTTTGCTTCTGTGTGCAAAAGACCTCCGGGCCCCCCGAGTTTGGCCTGGGCAGAAATCGACAATTATATCCCAACGAAGACAAAAGCCCCCTCGTGACGCAGGCCGCGGGTCCGCCCCTGACTGACCGCCGCAGGGAGCGCGACCGAGCAAAGCGGGGCGCTTCTCCCTGAGGCAGAAGGCCGCTCCCTCCTCCCCGACCGCCGCGGCCCGGGGTCACTGGCCGTGCCCCCGTTCCAGGGGCAGCCCCACTCGGTCTCCCCGCGGGGCAGCGCGGGCGGGGAGGCGCAGCGCGGCGGCCTCTCCCCTTAACGTTTCGCTGGGAGCACCGGTGCGCGGCTCGGTCGCCTCAGGCCCCGCAGGGGCGCCCTCCCGCCCTTCCCCCCTCGCGGGGTCACGTGCGCCAGCTCGACCAATCAACAGCGACGCCCCCGCGGGGTCTCGCGGGAGCGGCGGGAGGTATTTAAGGCCCCGGGAGGCGCCGCCCTCCCTCTTTCCCCAGCGCCCGCCGCCGCGGTAAGGCGGCCGCAGCCGCTCCCACGGGGACCTCCGGGCTCCCAACGGGCGGGGTGCGGGGGGACGAAGTGGGACCTGCTCGGGTCTTCCCTTCACATCTTGCCCTCTCGGAGCCTGGCGGTGCTCCGGGGAGTCAACACAGGGGGATAGAGCGCCTTTCCCTCACAGAAACCCAGTGCGGAGCCGTCCCCTCCGCCCTGCATCCTGTCGTGAGGCACAAGCGGTTCCCCCTCCCTTCCTCCCCGTTCCCCGCCCTGCTGCTCCGGGCTGACTTCTTTCTCTCTCTCTCTCCCTCCGCAGTGTGTGGGGTGGGCCGCCCGGCGGGGAGGAAGGCGGCAGAAAGCGTCCCAAGGTACCGGCAAGGCCTTCCAATGCCCCCGAAAGCTTTGTCCGCTGGCCTGCCGCGCTCGGCTGCGCCCGGCGTGGGCAGGAGGCCCAGGACAGTAGGCCTGGCCAGTGGGAAGCGCTGGGGATCTGGAGTCGTGCCTTCGAACTGCTATAGGTAAGGGGGCACGCCGACCTCATCGCACACCTCACAGCCTGGGGCTGGTTAGCTAGGGCTTTGGGCTTCAGAAATGGAGAGCTTTGGATCCTCAGACTTTGTACCACTTAAAGACGAACGTATATCTGAGGGTACTGGTCTGTGTCGCTGTGAGACGAAGGAGTATTTGTGTTCATTGGTACCCTTCTGCTCTTCTCTAAATTATAGGTGTTGAGCTGCGCAGACCTTAAATCTGATTTCAGTGCAGCGGTTTCTTTTTATAGGCTGCATCAAGAAAATTGCAGTTATAACCTGCAGCGTTTAGGGTACTGAAGGCTGCAGGCACCTAAGTTCAAATGGACTTAATGTTTCAAACGAAGAACAGTCACTCATTACATAGGCTTTTGGCCTCATCTTGTATGTCTGTAACAGTGACTTGATGTCTCTCTTGGTTGAGAGTGTATAATTTGTTACAAGGTATATTTAATTAGGCACAAGGTAGCAAAGAACTGGCTGGTAAAGTCTGTTAAATCTAGAATTTACAGCTTACTTCAGGGTAGTGTCAACACTAAAAGCAATTTAGGCTTAATAAACTTTCCATTGTTTCTGATTAGCAGTATATTTTAAAAGATGTTAAAAATATGTTCTGTGTAGTTTAAACAGGCTAATTAAAACAATCTTTTCAACAGATTGAACCACTGACTACCTTTTGCTCTAGGTCTTGATTTGATAGTCTTGATATGTAAATGACTTCTGCAACTTTGTAGACTGACTTTAAGAAGGTCTAATTCAATGTAATAGCAAGTCTGTAGAATATGGCTTTAAAAAGGTCTGTAATTAGATGATATAAATTATATTATAATTTAATACTTTTTGTCTCTTTTTTTTGGCCTGTTTAGAGGTCCCACATAGCAACTTTATGTTTGAAATATTCTAGACATGGATGATCACGCCTAAATTAGAAGCACTGCTCAGGACTTCTTAAGAATGAACAGAACCATCTGCTAGAAGGTAAGTATGCTCTAGTCTAATGACAATTGTAGATAGTTTTTAAAACTTGCTTTTTGATAATTCACAGATTTCATGCAAATTGTAATCTCTTGAGTAAATGGTAAATTCAGATTATCTTAGTTAATAAGAAAAAAATAGTGCTATAATCTACTCCCCTTTTATGCTTTGCCCTCTTAAGTCTGGCAGTGTCTTAAGTGGCCAACACAGAGGGGTATAAAAGTTCTCTCTCAAACCCAGAGGCGAGGTTGAAACTCTTCTTTGGATCATGGTGAGAGGAACAACACATTCATGAAACTACTGAACTTCAGGAAGCTACTAAATCAACTTTATTAATAGCTTGTAGGTAGGTTTTGAACTGTCATCTGATTATCATGTTATCTGCGTCTTGGTATCAGTTTCATGTAAATCTTACTTTTTTGGGTTTCTCAGGTGTGTTGGTGCTCTATGAACCTGTGATAAACATGTGAAAAGAGTTCCTTGTAAACTGGTTGGTCTCCAGGTATGTAGTTTAAAAAGGATTATCAGATGTTAGTTGGATGGATTGCCTTCTATATCTAAAGAAGTTTAATTTATTCCTTACCTGAAAACAAACAAACAAAAACCAAAATTAGTTTGGACTAGTGGAAACCTGCACGGTAATTGTTAGAACTTTATATAGACATAGCCAACCTAAATTGGAAAAAATCTTAGGAAGCTTATGATAGTTATTGGGTCCATTTATTCTAATCTGGCTGGTCCTCTGGAATGGAATCCATACTAATGGTCTGGGAAAGGAAAATCCTGTCCTGGATAAATGAAGAAATTTGTATTGAGAAATGGCTCTGACTTAAGATTTAGTGTCATGTAGTATGTTCATATAGCTCAACCTTAGGCCAGTTACCTTTTTTGTATGTGCGATGCTGACTGCAAATTAAATAAAACTTCTTTTGCAGGGAAGAAACAAGCATGTGCAAGGGATTTGAACAGATATTAAACATCAGCTTATGGTTTCATGAGTGGCTGATTTCTGAATTCATACTAGATGACTCCAGTTGTCACCTGTAATGTATTGTCTTGAAAGTGGAATTGAGACAAGCAATGGCTAAAGCTACACGTTTTCAATGATCATGTTTAATCAGGAATCTTGTCATTTGTTAAAACAGGTTTCTTAACAAAAACTGCTGTAATTTATTTCTGTGTCTTTGTGGATTAATTGAAATAAAATATGAGAACGCTACCAGAAGTTTGTGTGTTCTGAAGGTTTCTTGTTTAGGTATGTCCTGTATGAAGGCTTTGTTTCACGGATGTGAACGCTTTTGTGTTGTCATGCAGAAACATTCTCTTGCCCGGTGCAAACTTGATAAGTTTAATCTTTAACTCACAAATCCATTGAAAATGACCCTCTTAATCTTTTATTCTGAATGTCTGGTCATGGGTTTTTGGGATGTATTTTAGAATGCAAAAGCACTTTGAGATCAACTGGCCAACTACTAAGTTATTTCATTAGGCTGTATGTGTTTGCATGTTCTCAAACTAGTCAAAAGATTGTCTCAAACTTTAAAGACCAAGAATCCCATTACCTGCCTATTTCAAATAAAAAGGAAAATGTTGCAATATTCCATGTAAAGAACAACTAGTGTGAAGATCCTTGAAGAGTGGTATCGATATTTTTGAGCAATTGAAAGCTTGTATGTGCTTTTCAGTTGCTTATGTCTAAGTAAATATTAATAACTTATTCCTCAATGGTAGGTCTTAACATGAGGTTGATTTATGTGTATCCTATTACTAGCCAATGCTTCCTTAGAATGCACAAGCAAGAATATAAAATACAGTTAGAAGTAGCTGCCAGGCACTCCCCACTGTCTGCACAGGAAAGTGAGTTAGTGCAGCTTTAGGACCAAACTCTTTTACATACTTGGTCAGATTTAATGCGCATCTAGCCAAGAAGTGTTTCTGGTGATTATCTTTGCTTAAACATATGCTAAACAGGGTGAGTATTTAGTGATCTATTACATTTGTAGCTTGCTAGGCTTACCTAAGTGTTTATTGTCCTCTGGATTGTGTTTTAATATAAGATGAAACTAAATTTGAAGTATACAAAAGTACTTTATCTTCTTCATATTAAACCTGACAACTGTCTAGTTCCTGTTATGAGAAACAATGAATCATTTTCCTACAAGCCTTGTCAGTCATTTTATAGACCTCTGTACTCTGCAGTCTTGCTGAAGGATTAAGCTTTAGTCTATTCAGACTTGCCTTATGTGAGTGTGGTTTCATATGTGATCTATGCTGCCCTGTGCAGGTTTTCTAAATCTTGCTTTTCTTAGGTTCAACACTAATTGATGGTATTCGGCATAGGTAGATTTCTAAATGTTCTCTCCTGTTTTCCTTGACTAGTAAGCTTGTTTACTTTTGATAGCTTGGGATGATGTTTTCAGTGAGCCGTCTACACTTCCAGAACTTTTCAGAAGGTGAGTAGAAGCTATTTTAGAATTAGGGTTGGACTCTTCCTTCCCAGATTCATTAGTCATGCAAGAAGTGGTGTTAAATTCTGTCTGCTGCTCTGTCCATGAGGATCTTGTCAGAATCAAGATTTCTGGGAGTCTGCAGCCATGATTAGCTTAGAATATTCTGCTTTTTTCACATTAATTGATGCTGAAAACAGCTTTGAAATCCTTTCGCTTCTGAAACTATTTGTTCCTCTCCTTTCTGAATTAATGGTCTAGGAGTACACTAAAGGTCCCTTCTCTTTCACAGTAGCTGTCATACCCTTGAAGGACATATCTGAAGACTTTTCTAAAATAGTGTTCCTTTGTGTCAGGCTCTGTGCTTAGGTGCTGACTCCTTCAGAGACTTGTTTGTTCAGTTTTTCTGAGGCATTACTACTCTTCAACTTCATGCTGTGCAGTTGGTGATAAAAAATACCATTAAATTCTAATGACTTGGTCCTTATTCACAAATTTGTTCTAAAATGTTTCAGGTAGGTCCTTGTTCATTCATCCCTGGGTTTTAAAACTTTGGGAAAGTAATCTTTATCACAGACAAATCATTCATTTGGCTTTTGTGATGTAGCCTTCGAATTCTCAAAGGCTCCTTTCATACTTGTTCATTTCTGGGGCTTGCTAATTCTTTTGCAGACTGCTTGCTCCTGATCAATTTGAAGATATTTTAATATTATTTTATCATATTGCTCCTTAAGCTTTTCTGCTGCTTCAGTATTGGACAGATTTAAACTGGGTTATTAATTTTTACTTTGTTTTGACATGACTTGTAGTTACTGGTTTAATACAAAATCAAAGTACAGTTTGTATTTTAAACTAAAGAAGTATCAAATTATTTCATATGTTTATAAGGCTTATGACTTTTTACATTTGACTATTTGTTATCACTCAGTTGGGGCCATTCTATGCTGAAGGCTCAATTTGAAAAAATACTGGTTGGAAAGATAAGTCACTTGAGAGTACTCTGTTCTATGACTTCTCATGAGTAGCTATAATAAGAAACCTCTTATCAATTAACTTTGACTTGTTGTATTCTATCGTCAGGCTTTTTGGAATTACATGACAGTTCAGGAATCATTCACCTAATTAATTTTATGATATGTTAAAGTAGTGAAGCAAAACAAAGGGATTAGTATCAGTCTAGGAGTACAAAGTAAGTCTAAATCTGATAACTTTATTGTTGTAAATTAGTTCATTCACCCTGACCACCACCCTGTGGGACTGTATGCTTGGGGCTGTGCAGCTCACTAAGAGAAAGCTGGTTTGTATGAATGCTATCCTCTAAATGAAGTTATAACATTGCAATTTTCCTTTTTATTACTCATTGGAAAAGTGAAGACTAATGGAAGAAAAATAGCCAGGTTTGTTGGAGAATAGTCAAGGGTTAACTAGTTGGCTTACATCATCACAGATTTGTATTAACTAGCCTTGTTACAGGCTAAATGACATTAAGCTAAGTTCTGTCATTTTATAAATTTTTGTATGTATGGTTTGTACAACAGGGATTGTATGATTTTGGGGGAAACAAGGATGGAGGAAAGCTATAATATAGCTTTTAATCTGTACATATCTGTTTATTCTGGCTATTGATTGCAAATTCAGGAATGCTGCTTTGGCTTCTCATTGACTAAATCTGCAAGAATGTTAAATTTGTTCAGCAAGACTGAAGACTGTCAGAAGGGAGAATATTTTCATATCTATTCCGTGTTCTAGCAGTTGAAAAGCATGATATTTCCTACTTCCTTTTAGTAAGTTGTTACAACTCTTGAGACTCTGATCAAAGGAAACGCAGATAAAAAAGCTGAAGAATGACATGTACTTTGGGAATAACGTGCTAAGCCCTGGACTGTTTTCTGTACACAGGGCTACATGCAACAACATTGTTATGTGTTCTGTGCAAGGGTCTGGCAAGACACAAAAATGCTCATTCTTCCTTTTTTTTTTTTAATTGGGAACAGTTGCTGGGGGACCACCTTGAAAGTCTGGTACTCCCCAAGAGTTTTAGTTCTGAGGAGCTTGGCAATATCAGAATTTGTGTGACTCCTACTTAGTAACACAGATTCGTGATCTCCAGGGTTTGTCCTGTGTTGTTTTTAAGAATCTAAAGTCTGGAGGCAGGTATCTTCTTAGGTACAAGTGCGTTCAGCCTATATTCTCACTCTGCTGCTATTTTGCTCTTTGCATGAACTCAAGAACCTTGGATACAACTAACATTACGGGAAGGCATGAGGAAAAATAAGGAAGATGTTGGCGACTAACCATCAACTCAAAAGAATAGCTAGGACAAGAAGTAGCCATTATTACTTGAGTATTGCCTCCAAGCTTCCCACTGAAGATCAGTAAGTATGATTGATTAATGAAAGGCCACAAAAAGTCATAAACCTAACTCTAACATTGTCATGATTTTAATTCATAGGGTGAGAATATAGGCAGAATGCACTGTACCTAAGAAACAGTGAGTGTGTAACCCATATATTCTGGTTTGGATCAATGCAGGCAGACGCTTCTTACAAAACTAGTTTATGAGATGGAAGAATCCTCTTTTTATGGTCATTAGATATCAGATCTATATAGAACACATTTTCTTAAAACTTCCTACATTTGGTTTCAGGTGCAACTTGCATTGGATTTTTCCACACATCAATACTTTTGCTTATCTAAATAAAGGTGAAAGCTGTGTGACCTTCACTGACATTCATTGCTGCAAAGGGGGCCTTTTCTGCTCAGTGGACTTTGATGTAAAGATCTGAAATTAAAATCATGAGCAGGAATAATTGGAAATAGGCAGAGGCCTAGGAAGAGTAGTGTGCACAAAACCAGGGGATGAAAAAGATGCTGGGAGTTCCTGCTTTTTAGCACTGTGTGGGTTTGGAGACAATAGGCTATGCAGATCTCCAGTTTGTTTAATGTGGTAGAAGATGAGGTCATTTTATTTCTTTCTCAGTGGCATATTGCACACCAAAACAGAGGTGGTGTGTGGCCTATGATTCAGAGTGTTTTTCAGACTTTGTCCTGGTAAGTGAAGGGATTACATGAAGTTAATTTGTAATATTGAATTTGGCTTAGATTTCAGTAGTGCTCCTGCCATTAAGTCTTATTACAGATGGTGTAGGAAGATGAAATCCTAGCTTCTGTTTGGCTATATCATGATCTGTGCCTTAAAAATAGAAAATTATCTTATGCAGTTTGGAAAGTGAAGGAAAATCAATAGCAGCTCTACAGAAAAAAATCTGCGAGCTACTTGAAAAGATTGCTAACTGTAATGTTCTCAGGATTTTAGTAATGGATCCTATTAGGTTCATCACTTCATTTATATTTTTTTTCCCTCTGAAGTGTAAACATAAAATACATGCAACATACATTATTGGTAAAGTAACCAGAAGGAAATAAAGCCAAGGAAAGCATACAGGAGGATGCAATCTGTTTCCAGAAATAATGTATTCTCTCCCACATACCCTGACTCAAGATACTGATTTCAGGTCCAGTATGACACAAGCTTTTTAGAGTTGCTGGGATGCTATGACATACCATGATTTTTTTTTTTCCAGATACCCATGGGTTTCCTCAAAACCTCTCTTTTAGACCTTGCTGCTGCTGTTTCAATTTGCAGATAGGTTATGGCCTCTCTGTCTTCTGTTGTGTGGTGTAAAAGGGGGAAAAAAAAAAAAAAAAAGAAGGAATAAGATAAAAAGAAATAAGTAGAAAGTAATTTAAAACCAAAAAGAATAAAAAAATCTCTTCTGCTGGTTTACATGAAATCTGGGATTTTCATCCAGACATACTCCTGCTATCAAGAAAAGCTGGAACGAGAAAAAAAGGTATAATGAACTCATGTATGTGCAATAAAAATGTTTTAATTCTATGATGTGTTTTTGTAGTAACAGTAATGTGAAAATTATTAAAAAGCAACCACAAGAACTATAAGATGACATTAAGTCCCTCCCAGATTCAAGCAATTGCTGCTTCCTATACTGCATAATGAGTACATTTGTTGGAACTGCACATCAACTGCAATCCTGTCAGCTGTCCACTATTCCTTGTTTGTGTGTCGTTGATGGCAGGGCATAAATCGTTTTTGACTTTATGCAAAAAGATGCTGCCAGGTCAGTATTTTCATATCATTTATTTGGAGAGAGAGCATCCCAGGTTTGGGTACCTTAACTGTAGGCCATTTCTTCTTCATAGTGTTGCAGATGTAATAGCAATGCAGTCTGATTCCCACACGTGTCACGTAAAGGCTGAGAAGTCTCACTGATCTGAGCTAGGTCCATCTGCCCTCTTGGTCTGAGCTGGGAAATGATGGTTCCAACTGCTGTGGCTCCTCTCCAGCGTTGTTTTACCATGTGTTAGTTAAAGGAAACTAATTATACAAATAAGTAACAGGGTGACTTTTTTTACTGCTACTGGGGTGCTGTAACTCTGATTTTCCTTCCAAACGTATGTTTTATCACTGTATCTGTTTTAATTCTTGGTAAGTATTTCATCTGTTCTTACCCGACTTGTTGCAAGACCTTGGACTGTGTCAGTTTACTGTGAATCAAAGCAGAAGGAACATGTCAAGATACTTCTATAGGTTGGTCCTATTAAGGTCTACACCAGGTTCCTCAGATTGCCATGTTCTTTCTAGGCTCCTCTGTGGTAGCCATGATTTTCGCTTCTCGTGGAGCTTCCTCCCTTCGACCAACTTATGGACACTCAATAGATTTATTATAGTATTCAAGTTATGTTGTTACCATTTCTCAGAAATACTAAACAAAAAACCATCTTAAACTGACAGAATATGGAGAAGCAACTGTTTCTAATAAATGCTATGGGATACATGTGTGTGATTTGAAAGAATTACAAAATTAGGCACATAAACACAAGTTTAAGATATGGGAAAATATTAACGCTGCCTTGTAGCTGTCTGTGTAACTCTGATTAATACTTACAATTACAGACAGTATTAAGCTGATATTTAAAAATCACAAAGATTTTTTTTTTTCTTTTTTGCGTGCCTACAGGCAGCATGTTTTAGAGGTGAGCAGGAAGAGAAAAATTACTGCTGTTGTCATACTTCCGTAAGGAAGTTAGCACCACCTGGCTCATGCACCATATACTGTGTAGTCCACAATTTTTATAAACTCTTTCCTTGAACTACTTGCTCACTTTCTTTGGGAATTGCTAGGAAAAAGAAAGTGTGACAAGAATTCACCATAAAACATTGAGAACTTGATTAGCTCTGTTTATGCCATTAGAGAGGGGCTGGTGGATTTCCTTTTTGACCAGAATTGTGACTGTTAACTGAATGCGGGTTCAGCTATCAGATGAGTGTTCTCTCTCCATATTTGGATATAGGGTTTGGATAGGAAATAAAAAGGTAAAGAAAAATAGTGAATATATTATATACCCTCTTAAATATCCCATGTATCTCAAACTGCTTCACAGCACTATGAGTTATAGTGCTGCTGTCACTTCAGGAACTGTACGGAGATACAGCATTTGTTATGTAGTTCGTAACAGCTCCCATGTAACCCTTGGGCAGAACGTGATCTATAAGGAAGAAAATATAGATAGGGTACTACCACTGGTTAATTTTTTTTTTTAGAAAATTGTTGCATTTTTTATTAAGTGGAGATGTCATTCCATGTAAACTGTAGCATGACACAAAAATGAGAGCTTCTCTCTCAGCTCTGTCTGGCTTGAGACCTATCAATTAGAATTTGAAAAGGCTGCTTGAATCTAGGTAGCTTTAAAATTTCCAAAAATAAGGTATGCAAAATTACTTGAAGGTCACTAGGACCTGTAAATCAATATGGTGGATGACAAGCATGCTAACACAAATGTAGGGTAGGTCTACAGACAATTTCACTGAAATTCAATGAAACTGTGCTTGTTTACTTCAGCAGAGAGTCAGGCCCCCACTCCTCTCTACAAACCTTAGTTATCTTTCTGAGGTTTCTATTCATAACCTAATGTCTAAAATGATTTGAGTTCCTGTCCTCAGTCTTGCCTCTTTCTTATCTCAGTAGCTCACCTTGCCATTCCCGCTCTATGCTGTGCTATCAGGTGCCTAGTCTGAAGGTTTGGGGTTACATAAAGTTGGGTTATTTATACCATTTCTCACTAATCCTCATGCTGTTAACCTGAACTCATCTTTGATCTTGTTCAGCAGGGTGTCACAAGTTTCTAGCTTGACTCATACAGTTTCTCATGTACTGCCTTTGTTTTTGCTTTAAGAATAATAATCTTTATTCTTCCATATAAGTGATCAGTCCTTCCATTGTGGCTTCTGCAGTTTAATTATGAATTATTCCCATTTCACCACTTTTTGTGTTTATTCAGAGTAATTGTATTATTACTGAGTCTGCCTTAAGAAGGTCTTCCCGATATTTTGTGTATGTTTGTGTGAGCACAGAGAGAAAAACTCCCTTGCAATTTGTAATTGGAATCTTTAAAGTAGTTATAGACTGTGATTTAGGTGCTGTTGGTCTTATTCTGTTAGACTTTTACCTAGTTTATATATGTTTTTATTGCCTTGAGATTTGAGTACAAGTTGGACTGCTTGAGAGGGTCTTGCATAAAATCCAGTAGTGCAAAATGCTGTTACCATTTTCTGTGGAAAAATAAATTAGAGGTGAATATTTCATGTATTGAAAAGGGGTTGGAGAGGAATTGGTTTTCCTTCCAAGTAAATTATTTTCAGTTGTCAGATTTCAAAGCTCCAAGTAAGAATATCATATGGATCATCTGTTTGCTTGTATTCCCAGCTGCCTTTCAGATCCACTTTGGCAGAATTTCTTATGGTAGATTATCTATAAATTGCATGTTTTGAAGTAATTTAAAATAAAGATTTTTAGGGTAGGGTTTTTCAGAAGTATTCAGAACTGGATTCTTTCCAGTCTTTCTGAAATTAGAGTTTTACTGTTAATGTCAATAGAGCAAATCTCACTGCTGGTTAGTAAAATCAAAATCATTGATATTCCTTAATCTCTTCAGGTGGCAGGGCATGTTTGGTTCAGCCAAGCAATTTGGATTGACCACACTGAAACTGTTGATAATGTAATTCCATACTCATATCATGAAGCCAAGAGGAAAAATTACCCTGTAGGCACTGAAGGAAATACAAACCACACAGATATAGTTGTAGACTGTCTTTCAAGAAGCCTTAGTTCATGCCCTATGTATCATCAAATACATCACACAATATAAGTAGTCTTGCAAATATGAACTATTTTAGTAGGCAGGAGCTTGATTTGAGGAAATTGTTTTTGTTATGCTGTAGTTAAGAACCTGAGCTAGTCCCACGTAATACTTAACTCCTGGCTTGAATTTTGTTTCCTCAAATACAGCTCTAGAGGTAGAGTCACGCTTTACAGTTCACACCCATAGACTGTAACACACTACAGGGCCAACCTGCATATCAAAACAATCATTGAGGTAAAGAGGTTTAGGAAAAGATGAATTTCATACAGAGAAGGGTATGGAACACTTGATCTAGTATACAAGGACAGTCTCAGACTGTTGTGTGCATGTTTTAGTGTCATTGTGGTAGCATCACTGGGGTAGAAGAAAATCCTATTTAAACAGTATGTAATTAATTGTAATTAAAAACCAGATAGAGCATTGAGTTAAAATAATGAGACAAATCTACTTAGAAAATGATAGCTTGAGGAAGCACCATGAGATGGCTGAAAAAGAGTTGATAGCCATCACATACAGGAGTGTTGTAATTCCAATTTGAGTTTGAAACTGGAAAGCTACCACAAATTTGATTTACATTTTTTGGCATGGACTGAAGAAAAGTGTAGACATGGTTGTGTGAATGCTTCGAGAGAATGGAAGCAGAAAGTGAAGATGCAGTGGTTTGTGATTCCAATGTTGTTCAGGAACCTTGGTAGCTGGGTTTGATTGCTCTGGTTTGGAATAGTTGAATAAACACCATTAACTGAATGCCACATACTGTGGGAAGTCCATTTCTTCAGTCCCCTAAAACCATTAACTGAGGGAAAAAAACCCCAAGGCCCCAGGATGTTAAATATTGTTTGTCACAACATAAGCTCAGTAGTCTGTTCCACCAATGAAGTATTGATATATGATGAATTACAAAATCAAAGTCAACATGAGAATTAGTTGGTGATCAAAACTTATCTAGATCTGATATAAAATTGGCAAGAACAGAACAAAACATAGAACAAAATGTAGACATTTTGTAAAACTCAGTATGTCTGGTCCGCATTGATGCCAAACTAATCTTTCTTCTCGTTTGACAGTTTATATATAAAACCCAAAAACATTTCACACACCTCTCACTTTTCTGATCTGTAACTTAGCAAGAGGTGGGATATTCAACACAAGGCATTGGTTATCAGTGTCTGTAGACTGATAGTTTAGGATTCTGAAATATACTTTGTTCACAATCATAATATACTAAAAAGATGTCTAAAACACAAGCCATATGATTAAGTCTGTTACATAACAACTCAATAATGTTGATCTAAAAGCTCACTTGATCTTTTTAATCTTGGATAATTCTCCCCCCTGCCCTCCCGAATTGTTTGCTCTGCTGAATACAATGCTGGGAGTTTTACCACATTTGCTTGCTGCTTTTGATTCCAAGCTGTTTGGAGCAGGTCTGCTTAATGTAAACATGCACACAGACATGATCTGCACCAGGGATGGATGGCTACACAAGATTAATCAGAACAAAGATAGAGGACTTGTCAAGAATGTAGGTCCCAGCAGGCCCAGCTTCTGTGGGGCAGTATGTCTTCAGGAAAGAGTTAGGGAGTGAGGAGGAAGGTAATGGAAATGGATGGGGCCTCATTACAGTTGGCATACCTGTGAAAGTATGCTCTAAGACATTTGTAGGGCAAGAGAAGGGTACAGTTCCCTCACTCAGGAGTTTATTTGCTGTTCTCTCCCTGGAGCTGCAAATCTACAAATGAGCCTAAAGGGATGTGATCAGTGCAGTGTAAAAAAGTCCACTGCAATTTATATAGAATCAGTCTTGGTTGTGGTAGCAGAGAGGAATGTGGTAAATAAGCCTATAGGGAACACCATAAAATTGCATTTAGACTTCTTGCAGTATGCAAATTAATCTGCTAAGACCTAATTTTGTGTAGGAGTTTGTGCATGGAGTCTGGATATATCCTAAGGGACCTTGTTCTCTATAGTGTTGGGCATCCAGCAGCAGCACAGGATATATATAGCATTAATGATTTTATAACAATAATAATTGCGATTTTCTGCAACTGTTTTAAACTGCTGGAATTGTGTGTAAAGCAATAGGAAAAAATATGTCTCCTTATAGTCATACTTCTATAAATAACTGATTTTACTGTATTGAGAAAATGAGTTCCTTCCTGTGTTATCCGTTACCTCATCATACCCACTGTACAACAGCCAAACACCTTGGCTACCCAAGGTCAAAAGTGTCATTTTGTTTAAAGATGTACTTGTGCCTCATTTATTCAGGGCATCTTAATTATTAGATTCTCTGCATATGGTAACAGAGCTGCTTTTTACCAAGTGATAGCTTTACCCTGATTCACAGCAACATGAAAGAAGCTTCTATAAGTCCCAGAAATGATAAAATTCTAGTGAAGTGTCATATATAGGTTTTTGAAACCTAATGAATTGTAGCAAAAAGGCTTTATGTCTTGTGAAGGAAATGTTAGTGTATCAAATCCAGGGTATTTTGTACAACGCAGAGACCTTGCCTTGTTCAAGTTGCAACACTTAAATCATGGGTTGTCTTGAAAGGAGGAAAGGCTTAAACAGAATGAGAGGCAAAATGCTGGCACATACCACTGAAAAGCAAAAAGACTTCACTGTATCATCAATTAAGGGAAAAAAAACCAAATTAAATTATTATAAAATTTCATTTTGAAACCTAGACTTCATTTTTTTCAGTTTTGAAAATCTTAAACTTACACAAAGCAATGGGACAAGGGACGAAAATTATCCAGAGGGTTGCACCAAGGTTTCTGTGGGGCCGTGTAGGATCCAAACCGACCATTAAAACCAAGGGTTAATAATCAGCACTGAAGTAATGTGAAGTTGGTAAGATGGGAGTGGAGAAAAGACTAGTGGCTTTCTCCTCTTTGCCTTTATTTTGTAAGTCAGAAAACCTGATAGCTGAGACATTTGCTAAATAGTTGCTAGTAATAACCATATCAATCTCATTTTAGAATTACTGCAGGTTTATGCCAGAGCCTGGTGGTTCTTTTTTTATGGAGACAGGCATCCCATGCACTGTTTTGTACTCATCTAATCTCTCAGCATACTGGGAAAAAGCATACAGGTACATTTTGTCCTCAGAATAATTTTTAAAGAGGTTTTGAAATCATTAGGCTATAATCTTTCACCATCGGTATTCAAGACTGTACTGGCCTACCCTCTTACTTATTCTTTTCTACATATAAAACATTTAGCAAGTAAATGGAAAGAACACCACTGAGCTTCCCTTCTTGTTCCAGCATGAGAGCAGGGAACTTAACTGCCACCATACTGTAACACTTAAGATGACTTTCAGCTGATACTGAAACACTGAGACACAAAAATAACTGCATGTAAAGGGTCAAAAAATCATACCTTTGAGGACTTTTGTTACTAGAATATAGGTCAATTCATGCTATTATTAAGGATGCTTGTGACCTTTCTGGTAATGATCTTATTGGCTTGGCGATATTCAAATCATGATTCTATTTCACAAATAACACCTGGGTACATTTGCTGTTAGAATGCCTAGATGGAGGACAAAAATCTTACTGAATGCTTAATTGAAAGAAACATGTCTGGTCTGCATTTGTGTTCCTGGTGATCAATTGTTCTGGCTTAGCAGCTCCACTGGCTGCATAAAAATTCAGGGTACCAGAGGCCCTTTTCAATAAGCATGCCAGTTCAGTTAAGCTGCCTAAACTTCTTGTACCTTTTCCACATTCCTAATTTAAATTGGCAGTGCTTGTGAATGGTATCAGGTTGTCAGTGCTAGTGAAAAGAACCGTTCCTTTTGTTCTCAGAACTAGTACAGTGTGAACTTTCTCATCCGGCGGCACAGGATGACTGGGGTGAAGAGGAGGGAAGAGTTCCCATCCTTCACCTAAAGTAAGAGCCACAAAGGATGACTGATTTTATAACTCAGCACTAGGCTTAACAGAGGAGTTGCTGCTGAATCCTATGGATACCAGTTTATGCTGGTAATCTCAATTTTTTGCTGGGAGGACAGCACATAGCAACAAAATCCCTTCTACCACAGAGCAAAGATCAATACACAATGTTCACCTTGCTTACTTATATGTAGATAACTCTTGACCCTGTGCTCCCTAGAGTAGGTAGTAACACCATGCCCATCTTCCTGTACTCATGCCTTTTTATGAACCAAGCAATCTAGTTTATGTATTTATTAAAAATATGTAAAGTAATATATCTCACAGTACACCTGGAATACCTTATTCAACTGTTAAAGAGCAATTAATTTATACTTGAATCATCTTCACATTAATAATGTAATCAAGATCAGAGCAGCCAAACAAGTATGTTCTGAAGTTCTTGCTGTTAGAGCAATCAAATTCCACTAATCTATTATCAAGGTTTCTTTGTCTTACTTACCTAGAAGCATTTCAGTCCTACAAATTATCACATCGCAAAACCTTGCTACCTTGCCATTCAACAAAATGCCTTATTCTGTGAGTGAAAAAAACCCCAAACTAATTTCTGCTTCTGATATGCCAACTAGAAAAAGCTCTGTCCCAGAAGTCCCCCAAACAGCTAGGTGGCTGTAGTGCTCAGGAAGCATGTGAAATGGGTGTTTGGTTGCTGGCATGATGGTTTCAGCACAGTGGACATGCTGCTCCATCAAGGCTTTTGAAAGCTTCTGCTTGTAGTGCTGAATACAGTTTGCTTGGATGAAAATCACATTGAGACCAGTTTGAAGAGGGAGTGGTTTTGGCAACTGCTGCTGGGATAATTACTCTAATTCTGGTCTAAACCATTGCTTGTCCCAGTAAGGAAACATGTTTCCTGCACCTCCTCACATGAAACAAGTTCCTCACGCAGCTCCTTCTTAGCTGGCAAGTAACCTCCTGTGCCCCCCCATCTCCCTTGCTAGAGCTATCTCTGGGGGTGTCTCCCCTAGTCCTGGCCTTTTAACGTGATACTTCACCTCCATCAACACCTTCTCCAGCAAGGCTCCAGCAGAGAAGTGAAGGTGACTAGCAGATTGGCTTACATTCTCTTCCCTCCAAAATCTTAATGTTTCATGCCCCTGCCAGGTCTTCTTCCTTCTATTTACCTTCATCCATCCTCTTCACCTGGTGAGACAGGGGAATCCATAATCCTGCTGTTCAAGGTACAGAACACTTTGAAAATGAACTATGTAGTACAGACCCATATATATTTTAAAAAACATGTACCTATTGTACTTTTTACAAGCTGGTTGTAAATTGTTTCAATGTTTACTGATTCAATTGTATATTTTCCACATAGGCTCGCTCAACAAAGGAATGTTTCTATTTAAGTCTCTTGGCAAGGTGAAGCAAAAACATGGCTTGCAAAATCGCTTCTGTTCACATTAGAAAATGCTTTTTACTATTATTTGTGGACTTTGGATCAGAAATCCTGTGTTGTCTGTGTTCCCCAATGACTGCTGTGTAATTAGGCCCTGATGTTTCGGCAGAAGAATGCTCCCCAGCCTGCTGCCAGAGTGGCGCATTCCCTGGTGCACCTGCACAAAGCTTTCTGATAAGGCTACTCTAATCGGCACCTGAAGGAATGTGGTGTAGATCAGCAGCAAGTCGCCAGTACAGTGGCTCCACTGTATCCCCAGTTAAGCTGTAACTGATATATAAACAGGAAAAAAAGCTGACTTCTTGTTTGTAACAAGCAGTGCATGGAGTTAGAGTGGATTAGATTTGTATTTTGAAAAGAGTAAATTTTAGTGGCTTTCAAACACTTGGATTTGGTTCAGATCCTGCAACAGTGAAGAAAGTTTGCAAATCTAAATCCAGGCAATCTTACAATCCTTAGATTTATTTTTTTTCTCTATAACCTGCAATTCTTCTCATAGGTAAGACCAAATTAATAGTTTCCCCCCTTTTTTAAATTTGGGAAACAATTATAACCATTCTTTTAAAAGTCATGTATTTTTTCTAGTACTTTCTTTTGAGTATGGGTTGTAATTACTTGTCATATATTAACACTTAAGTTATCAGCTAAAATCCAAGCCACATTCTGCTGAATTCTGCACATACTTGTGCTCAGGGAGTCTGCATTTTGGTAAGCTGTTCAAATAAAACATACTAATAGGAAGAGAGAAGTACTTTTCTCACCCAAATACAGGTCACTGCGAAATCACATGAACCAATAGTTTGGCCGATATGATTCAGTGGGACTGAATCACTATCTGTACCAACTGCTGCTCTTCATACTCCCTGTTATACCATGAATCTTCATCAAAAGTTACAGGTGATAGACCAACACCTAGAAGGGTGATTGGTATCCATGGGTCCCTTCATTTAGACAACTGACTGATCAAGACAGATATTCCTAGGAAGGTTAGATTATTGCCTGAGGTTATTTTTCTCAGACATCACATGTACTTCTAGCTAAATGGTTATCAAGAAATCAGAAAAGAGTAAGAGCCAGAATGGGCCCGACTAACTGATTTCACAGCTGATGGTTGGTGTGGCTCTGTTACCAGGTTGTGTGCCAAGTAATGCTCCTTCCTTTTATGCCCTGAAGCACTAGAAAATATGCAGTACAGACTGAGACATTGCCTTGCCATGGCAAAAACCTACACATAGGAGCCTTTTTGAAATCACAGCCTATAAATTGCTTTTTTCCCTTTCCAGTATGTAAAACCAGATAAGCTCTTACTGAAAAGCTTTCTGCTCTCCAGAGACAAACAACAGAGCACTGGGGCAGTGTCACTGTGAATAGACCATATCTCCTGGTGACTTGAAGAGCTTTCCTGACTAAAGATGTTTTCCTGACTCAAGTCCAGACCTGTGATAACACAGCCCCTTTTGCAGCCACTTTTACTGTGATATCTGAGTAGTTTGGGAGTCTTGAATCTATTTATCTCCTCTGTGATAGAGCAAGGCTGCACACAATTTACCCAGTTATTTAGAAGAGCTATGGCAGTGAAGGAATCAAACTAGAATCTCAGAAATCACAGACTATCAAAACATTCCTCACCTTGTTAATGTTTTACTAATGGGGTGGATGCATTTTTGCTTTTTTTTCTTTCTTTTTTTTTTCTGTTTGTTTTGTTTTGCTTACATTCCCAGGTGTCTTGGTCTATCACATTTTCTTTGAGAATGTGTAGACTTAAAATCACAACTCAAGTTAAATCCCTGTCTGTTTTTAGCTTGCTTGTTGCTAGTACTGAAGTATCCTTTGATGCATTTTGCAATGATGTAATTGTTACCCTTTCACATGAGGTGAAGGAAGACAACAGAACATGCCGTTTTCAGAATGCTATTCCCAAGATTTCGCAAGAGCCAGCCTCTGACCCAGGCTGCATCTCCACCTTGGCAGGATGCACTCTTGGGTGTGGGAACCTATAAAGGAGCCCCACTGTGACATGATCTCAAGGTCACCACCGCTGCGGTCTCAGAACATCCAGCTCTGGATAAATTATAGCCTCACAAAGCTTTCATCCGGCTTATACATCACTGCTGCAACAATGGGTTCACAGTGATATTAGCAGCAGAGGAGATGGCCATAAATGTGACATAGCATGTGGGCTACATACCTTTAATGGTGGCACCAGTTCCCACTAGGGACGCTGGTGAGAGTCTTAGGGTTCTTTTGAAAAGGTTAATGAGGGAAGGGAGACTCCAGCATTGCAACTGAATTTCAGAGTAACCCCTATCACATTACTCATAGTTCTCCTCTTACTGATGGTGTGGGGGTGTGATTGAAGTGTTTCTCCAAGATCAGCTATGTCCTACTGCATTATTCATGAATAGAAACTGGATTACTTTTGCCTGAAAGACATGTAGGAGGAAAACTCAGTTGAGTTTGTTCACAGCATGAGACTACCTTAATTTCTAACACAGCCAGTGTGGTTGCTGAGTTAGTGGTGAAACGTTGTTTGCTGTTCACAGGGCATGCACTCCTGCCAAGTCACTCACACGGGTGTCAGCAGGGCGATGCTTGGGTGTTTTTAATTTGTAGAAGAGGTGAAATTAAAAAAAAACCCAAGCCTTTAAGTAAGGGCTTGTCTTTAAGGACACAGTGGGACAGGGGAGAGTTATGTACCAATGATTTTAATTTCTGATATCAGCCATGTGGGCAGTTTGAATTTTCTGTCTTTAAGAAGTATTTATAGTGCACGTCCTAGTAAAATCCAGCTTCCTTCAGTTTTAATGACTTCCTGTCTCTTTGAGTAGCTCAGAGATGAGAAATGTAAGGGCAGATCCAGCTCAGAGAGCTCTGGCTGATTTGTGTCCAGCTCTGAGATGTGGTCAGCTTGCAGACCACTACTGCAGCTTGCTTGAGTCCTTTCACGCCCTTGGATGAACTAGAGACAAGGGCAGTTTGAAAGTGCAAAAGCTCTGGAAAGGTGCTTCTACAGATTTCCTTTCCTGAGCCAACAGGATCTTGGCTAGAAAAGCCCGGTGAGGAAGGGGGGATACAAGCAGCAAGTATGGTCTCTGAGTTACTGGTAACATCTTTGCATTGTTAGGCAGGAAAAGTAAAAATGTCTTTTAAATTATTTGTTATGCTTTACTTGCCTTGTTTACTTATTTACACTTCATTTTCTCAGTTCGGGCAAAAGAAGGAATTTCTTCTTTTTCATTCATGTTATTAGTGACAGTGTCCTCAGACATCAATCTTTGAAGTCTAATATTTACTCATTTAAAAAAAAGTCCTTTTAAAATGAAATGGAAATTATTCATACCTTTTTTTTATTTTGCTTGGAGTTTAAATATTAGACAAAGTTGGACTAAATAATACCCTTTTGACAATGAAGCCCCTGCAAATATCTCTTTATATTATGTACTGTTAACCCAAAGACTCAGTGATGTGGCAGTCAATAGATACACATATCTATATCCACTTTCCCTGTAGTTAAATAAACTTTTAAAGCAAATGCTCCATTAGCTCCTGACCATCAATCTTAACGTAATAATGGGGCTGTTTAAAGCCAGATAGGCTCCCCCCCAGTCCCCCCATTCTATTAAAATATTTACATTGTAATAACTCAGTAGAGGGTTTTTTTCTAAATGGAAGGCCTGTAAGTGGGTGAAAGTATTTTAAAGCAGGGTGAGACTGAAGGGACGTGACATGTTATTGAATTAAGGGCCTTAGAAGGTGAGAGCTGTGCAGTCATAAATTCCAGGAATGCGGATGTGACTCTCTGAATGTGTATATGAAGTTGACAAAGTTTGACAGCTACCATCTGTGAACAATAATGTATAGAGAAGCAGGGCTACATGATGCAGGCTGGAATGTACCTATCAGGCTCTGAGGACTGTAACAATTTACTACTCATTATCAGTGACCGTGGTCATGATTAGCTGCAGGGGTTGGAATGAAACTTGGAAATTATGAGAACAAAGTTCCCCTTGTTAAAAAGCAGAGTAATTAGTTTAATACATACGAGTCAAAAATGGGCAGGAGACTTCCTTTTTTTCCAGCTCAGGAACACTAAAAAGCTGCACAGTGAAAATGGATAGACTGTTACTTCTTTCTGCATCACTTGAAATATGAGAAAATGGCTATTTTATATTCATGCCCTTACTATTCCAGGGCTTTCCACAACTCTACAGTCCTTGCAGCAGAGAATGGTAGAGACATAATTATGTCATAACTGTGTTTAGGCTACATTTGTTGATCAAAGCTGATTTCTCATGGTCTGTACTTTTCTGTGTTCCATCAGAGCATAGCATTTTGGCCAAAATATACCTTTGAGACATAGCATTTTGTACGTAAAATCTCTATTTCAAAAAAAGGGTCTTTGCTGTTTTCTCAGTAGCACGTATTAGAAAAAAATCTGTGTTTTCCCTCAGGTTTATATTTTTTTCTTGGTAAACACCATCATGTACAGTGCAGCTGGAGCTACAGAGAAATATTGTGAATTCTCATCTGAGGTTGCTCAAGTACATTGTCAAGACCAAGAGCCAGCTTATTGCTTAGCGTAAACTGGCATGGGTCAGTCCTACTTGAAATTGTGTTTATACAAGCTGAGAATCTGTCCCAGAAAATCAAGGAAATTATCAGACAAGAAACAGAAAACATACCATCTCCATAATGCATATCTCAATGTCCACAATAATATATATTCCCATTCTTTTCCTGCAAGCACTTGCTTTTCTTACAAAAATGACATCAATCCCAGTCTACACACATTAGTCAATAGCAAACTCCGACAGCAGTTTTATCTCCAACAACAAGGTGCCCAGATTTCTAGGAAGGGCATTTGACTTTGAAAAATATCCAGCAAAAACAACACAGAGAGAGTGCAAAACAGCAGGAAGTCTATTGAGCAAGAAAGATATCATCCATCCTCTTTTAATTGAAAGAGAAAAGTTAAGGTTGGCTTAAAAAGAATGTGTGAGCAGACAAGAAAAGTATAGTAAGCAGTTCCTGTGATAGATGGTTTAAATTTAGTTGTTCCCGCCTGGGGTGGGGGTGGTGGGGTTGGACTATGTGACCTTGTTGGGTCCCTTTTACTGCTATTGTAAAAGGAAAAGCGGAGGTTATTTCTCAACTGGAAAGGTTGCATGTTTTTTCTTTAGAAAAACGCACACTAGTGAGGTTATCAACAGAAAGCAATTACTATAGATGTGTTGCATCCTTGTAAAGTGACTGACTTACACAGACACAACTTAAGGTGTGTCTGTCACAGTCACAGACGTGTACCTTATCTCTTGGATAAACTAACCTACCCTGAGTTTTGGGTTGGCACATTTCTAGTATCCAGGTTAGCTTGGTATGTTTTTTCTGCATTGAGATGACTGCAGGCTAAACATGCCATTGCAATGGCAAGCAGATGGAACAAGTGGGATAAGATAAGACTCTTTTCTCTTGTGTTCTGCAACTTGATTGGAAATTTTACTTAAATCAGTCAATGGCCTTACTAGCAGATCAGAATCTTTTTCCTGATCAGATCATTTTCAACTATATAAAGTGGAAAGAAACCACTTTAACATTTTCCTCAACATTTTTTTTTTTATTTTTCTTTGGACAAGCTGTATCTCAGAAATGGAAGAAAGGTATGTAGGTTAGATTTTTGATAGAAAGAGCTTATTCTTCAGTGGAGAAAAACCCATTTTTTTCCAACTAGCTCTGATTAGTGATGTATAAAGTGCAGTTCCTGAAGGGAATCAACATACAGATGACTGGTATTGGTGTGGAAAGGGGCAAGGAGTGCAATGATTCAGTGTTGCAGTGAGTTATGTTGACAGTGATGAACTTGAGCTGGATCTTGTATAATTGTCAGGTAAGTGATAGCTACTGGACTGACAAGGCATGGACACAGCAAGCTGCCGCTTCTGGTGTTACTGATATGCCATTTTGTGCCTTGCTTCCTTGTCCAAAGCCTGTTCAAGTGCCTATTAACCTAAATTACTGGCATCCACTTCATTCCTCCCCTTACACCAGGCTCTCCTATTGCTTTGCCCTATTTGTGCAGCACCTGCCACAGTGCAAATAATAGCCTTAATGATGATTGTTTAAAAATAAATTAAACAATAGGTGGGAGATATTAACCGGACCTTCTGGTCACTACTTACTAGGCTGGATTTGAGACAGTCTAAAGAAAAACAGTTTCACTGACCATTTCTGGTCTTGTTGTATCCAATCATTCCCCAAATGGTTTGGTATTCAGACATCACCCATAGAGACACAAGCTGCCAAATATCCAATAATAAGTACTAGTCAGGGAGCTAGATGGGTCTTTGTGTTCTGAGAACTTTCCTCCCTGCAGATCTTTCTTAACAGGTCCCGTTCTCTTGGTATCACAGTTAAAACAGATGTGATATGCAAAATGAACCTTCTGCTGACTGTCTGTGATACCATTTGATGCTGCATGCAATCATCAGCTTTGTCCCTAGCCTGTTCAGATTTCAGTTAGGTGAGGGGGAGCTCCATTAATTAGGCATCGTTATCATTTGAGTCTGCTGCCTGTAAGGCAGAAAACATGCCTACACAACACAAGATGGACTGACACAGACTGGAGCACAAACTAGCAACCCAAATATAAACCACCCTGGGGCTCTATATGAATGTTACAGACACATGCTGGTGTGGAAAGCCCTTTCTACCTGCTATGTTTTTGCTGCTATTGTTATCTGTAATAGCAAGATAAAAGCTTGTGGAGGTTTACCATGCTATTTTGTGTCCTTTATTTTGCTGCGTAGACATTTCCAAAGGATTAAAGCCCTTGAGACTATAGCAGCCTGTAAAAGAGAACCATTTTCTAAGCCTGCCTCTCTAATGCAGGTAATCTACTGCATTCCTTCAAAGCAGTAAAGAAAATAGCAACGGGACTGAAATTGCCTGTAATTTTCCTCCTAGCATTTTGTAACTGGAGTATTACTATGTTATTTTACCTCTCTCTTTTATGTGGGGGCAGTTTCTGAGGCTTTGGGATCACATTTCTTTAAAAAGTCTTTCTTTATATGCTTTAAAACTTCAGTATTACATCAAAGTTGGTAGAGCAGCTACCAAACACTTTAATACTAAGTTACAAGTACTTTTTATCTTTACCAGTGTTTGCTCCTCTCCCCGTCCCAACAAGCTAGTAAGGTAGTGGGACTGGGCAGTCTGACCTCATTCCCTACTTTTGCTGCTTGCTCATTTTAGAATCTGTTGTCAGCCAGGAATTTGTCTTACAAGTTCCCCCCAGCTCCTAGTTCTCCTTTGCATTCAAGCTGTCTTGTAGTGATTAACAAAATTATAAATGAAGTAGGAATTACTAAAAATAATGGGTCTAACCTAAAAAGATGGTGATCTCAAAGGGTTTTGTGGCTACTTCATGCCCTGCAAGTTCAACCTCAACAGCTTCTAGAGTTAGCACGTTAATTTCTGTAATGTGGTTTTGAGACATTGTTGGATTGCTTGGATTTTTAACCTGATTTATTACTTTTGTTTAAGCAATAAGTTTCTGAAGATATTTTCAAAATGTGCAACATTGGTCTAACTCAGCGACTACTAAGTGACAAAATTTTCATTGATTTTCACTATTCCATGCTTTTCTTTGCCTCTGTATTCCCACGACACTAAGCTGTAGATCTCAGAGGACAAAAGGTTAGTTCTAAAAGATGAGCTATCTTATTGTTGCCTGCCCTTGCAAAATGTTTACTTTTAGTTTTACTGGAGTGTAATCTTCCTTTCCACTGAACATAGCTTTTTAAAACATTTTTACTTCTGTTCAAGATCTGATATAAAACTTAATCTTTGTGCAGGGTTCTAATATCCTGGGTATACAGCGATGTTTGGCAAGAAGTACAAACACCTTTTATTCTGTATAACTTTTATCTTGTTTAACTGAATTATTTTTGAGGTGGCATTTCTCAGGTTTCAGGTACAAGGCAGACTTTAGGGTACAAGTGGCGTAGTTCCTATGGCGTTAATATCTAGGGACATTCTAGGTACCCAGAAAATGGATTAAAGAGTAAAACTTGATGCTGTCCTTTTAATGAGAAACCTGATAATGAGTAACAAAGCGTCAGCCTACAAAAATGGGCTGGAACAGCATTAAACATCTCTGGCAGACAGGCCGGCATTAGCAGCAAGCCTGGGGTGCAGGACACACGCAGGCATGTTGCCCTGTCCCCATATCCTGGCTATTGGCTCCCTGCTTATCAATTAAGAAGTAATTGAACTTGACCTTCACTCCCTCTCTGAGCATTTCAGAGGTTTGGATCATTGTCAGTCTCTGTCCCCTGCTGTTCTCAAAAGCAGAGCCAGCAGCGTGGAGAAAATGAATGCCAGGAAATGCATGCACTTGTTCATGACCTTAACAGATCCACCACCACCTCCCCAGGCTGGCTATTGTTAGGCTGCCCTGCTGCTGAGTTGGCAATTTTTGAGCCCCGGTTAAGACTGCAGAGCTTACCTGTGATTGTAATAGTCAGAGAACAGGACTGGTCTGTGAGGCTATCAGGTCTTTGGACTGCCCCTTACTTCACGTAGCCCAGGAGGGCTCCAGGGAGGTCTGAACAGTTGCCACAGTGCATATGACTCATCATAATAATAAAGGTTGACTTGGGCTTGCTTCCAGTCTGTGCTCTAATGAGAGATAGGAGGTTACATTCATCAACAGGATAACAGCCCCTACCTTTCCAGCTAGAAGTATTAATGAATCATTGGTTTGTCTCTGCTCATATAGGATACGGCATTCTAGCAACAGTTATTGGATTGGTTTACTCGAGAAACCTTTTATTTTTCAAGAGGGGGTCTGTTCATGTTAGTTATTCTCACAGCTGGTATGAAAGTATACAGCTCTTAAACTCCTCTTACAATTCAGAGTTAGCAAATGCCAATAGTTGTCAAGTAACTTTAGAGTGAAGATGTCGGTATTTCATAAAATAACAAGTACAGTTGTTCCCACCACCCCTGAATATTTAGTGCTATAACGGACTGGATAAAAATATTTAAGCTCTTCTGGAAGGACTGGAGCCAATGCCTCATTCCTTCAGCTGAATGCCCACATTAGTGGGCAACATAGAGAGGTGCTTTCTTGCTTGTTCTCTCTCTCTCTGGCCCTCTGAAGCTCGTTTCTTTTCTGTTCTATCACTCCACTTTGAGAAAAGAGGCAGGGAATGCCCTGTCTCCATAGAAGTATGCAGTCCAGTGGCTGGAGGAGACTCCTGGAGGGAGCAAGACATGTCTTTGAATCATCTTAGGCTGAGGAGAGTACTGAATATAGGTCTTCTGCTTTCTAGATGAGCACTTCAACCTCTAGGCAGTCATGGGCAGTCATAGGCAGTCTCCAACACTCTGCCCTCTGAAGAGAAAAAAATGCACTGAACATCTGCACCCAAAGAATTGACCTGTGTCTCTAAGCATCACCACCCCTAAGTGTCTTAGTAAAGCAGGGTCTAAGAAACTTCACAGCATCAGTGTTCATGCAACCAAGATCATCATGTGACCCTACATCTTTTTGGATGTGACCATGGTTGGATATAAAAGCATCATCCTTCCTACTGACTCTGGCAGATAGCAAAGTCCCTGTGAAGCTTTGTGGGCCACAGACAGTCCTGTGGAGGTCCTCCTGAAGCTGCTTTGGCCATCCCCCAGGAGAGGAGCAGCACTGACACAACAGGGGGGCAGAGCCTCCAGGCTTTTTACCTCATCTTCGACTCAGCAGTCAACGGTCACATTGCCATCTTGCCAAGTTGACAGAAGTTAATCCCTGCTAGGGAATCATGGGACTTCACTCCCAGAAAGCTCCCCCAACTTTCATCCTTTGCCAGCACAACCTGGCCTCCCTTGCATACCGAAAGCACCTGCACATTTTTTTGCAAGCCACTGTTTTACTAACAATGCATCACACCTTGATAGTGCTCTTCATCCGCCCACCTTAGAGTACTTGATGATGATGGGAAACATTATTGCCTCATTCCAGAGATGGGGAAAATGAGGAACCAGGCAATTCAGCTTGCTTTTGATATAATTCAGAACTGGAAGTAATACAGCATTACAGCAAACAGCTAGGTGGATGTTTTGAAATTTATGGTCCATTGGAGAGGGCTAGCTACATGTTTTATAGCTAGGTGAACAGCAAAGCATGTTTTAGAGATGCACACTCTGTGGCCAAAATTTATACACCCCAAAATGTCTATCATCAGCAGACTTGGAGGATGAGAAGGGGGAAGGAAAATAGGAAAGAAGCTTCTTGAACTATGCATAAAGTTATTTCTTGATTTTCCTGCAATTAGGAAATCAGCTACATGTACCATTGTTTTTTTTCCTAATAATATTTTTGTGTGTAGCACGTTTTCTCTTGGTAAAACTGACTGAATACTGGGGACTCCAAGAAGCAAGTATGTAGAAAGGCATTAGGAGGAGGCCAAAGAAACCTCCCAGAGCAATGGGGCTGATCCAAGAGCTCATATGGTTCTTGTATCAGTGGTCTTGTTTGGGTTTTTTTGCAGAGTCCTGCTAATCTTGGTCTGTCTCTCTCAAAAAAACCAGTATGTATCACAAAAACATAGCCCACTAGTACTTGATACAGCACATATTGCTTCCATTTATCTCCTCAAAAGATACTGTATATCTTTACCCACAGTTTGTCTTCTCCATGGGCTGAAGTATGTCTGAGCTCGGAGGAGCTTGCCTTAGTTGTGACTACAGCGTGTGCCAGTTGGGTCTGCTCTTTCTTCCCAAAGGGCTGCAAGGCAGGACAAGTCAGCTGAATTTGGCAGGCGAACAAAAGCCATTCGGTGACTGTAAGAAAAACAACTGTTCCACGGTTTGGAAGCTGTTGTTGGATCGCACAGTGAATCAGAGCGTGTCCCTTACTGCTTCACAACAGCTCCGCTCCTGAGAGCACAGCCTTGCAGCGAGGCCAAAAACAAGCCTCGTAGTGTATGGATTTTCATCTTGTAATAACAGCTTCATTTTCTAGACATGAAGTATATGTCCTCCAGTAATACATGATGAAATGTAAATTGCACGTGTTCGGTATCCAGCCTTGTCACCCGCGCTGGCAGTCTCTCCCTGGGAGCCTCAACAGCCCCGCACACCCCCAATACTTATGTTTTCTTATACGTCCCCTGACAAAGCCATGCTTGAAGCCACAAATTTCACCTACAAGCAATCAGCAGTTTCTTGCATGATGACAGACCTTTATGGCAACTAGCCAGGCAAAAATATGTGCAAAGACATTGAGGGGGAAAAAAAAAACCCCTTGTGAGAGTGAACAGACTAACTTGTCCTGAGACGCAGGGCTTTCTGACCTCAGACCCAAGGCCACTTCATCTCTTGTACAGCATCACCGCTGCATGCCAGTGCCCATACCACCGGTGAGACCGTGACCTGGTGCACACCCAAACCCGGAGCTGGCTCTGCTCTCCTCTCGGCACCTCTGGGGCGGCAGCCAGCGGCTGTCTTGGGTGTCCTGTCAGCACTAGCGGGGGCCAGGGGAGGCTCTGGCTTCTTGCCTGGCAAGCCTTCAGACGCGAGGGTGGCCTGGCACAGAGGCCTGCAGGAGTGCCGCCAACGTGGGAGCCGCACTTTTGGCGGGGGATGCCAAAAGACAGCTCGAGGCATGGGGCAGGGGCGGGCAGACACATGCAAGGGCTGGGCTCGGTGTATGAGTTTGTATGGGATAGGACGGTGGTGGCGGGGTAAGGCATGGAGTCTGGTTGGACTTGGCTCGGTGTTAGGGTGGGTGGCACAAGGATGGAGCGAGGGGATTGGGACATGCTTCATCCTGAGGTGTGACCAGAGGCAAGCCCGCGATCACTGCTGTTGGAGGTGTCCGCTGTCTCTTTACATCTTGGTACCTACTGCTATCAGTGGTGGCACTCAGACAAGTCAGCTTTGGGCACCTCAGGTCTAGGGAGGCACTCACCTCCTGGAGGCCCTGAGCCAAAGCCACCGAGCTCCAGCAACCCTAGTGATGTCAGTAAGCTTCAGATCTGGCTGTGCGCTGAGTCTGGGCTGAACTGAGCAAAGAGAAAGGTTTCTTAACTCTTCTGATCTCCCCCTTCCACCTTCGGCTGCCCATATACCTCTCTGCTCAGCGAGACAGCTAATCTGTTTTCTGAGGCAGATGAATTGTGTCTGCATTGCCTTCTGCTGCTTGGACCGCAGGAGTCAAGTCACCAGCAGAGCCGGGAGGTGGGGCTGGCAGCAGGGCTCATCTCTCAGCACATGAATATTGCTGCATATCATTGCTGTAGCTCTTGGTGACTGACAAAACTCTGAGGATGTAACAATCGAAGCAACTACCTGCAGAACACAGCGGTATGGCTCCATTTAAGAAACCTATGCATTATGGACTACAAAATATTATAGGGTGAATGCATTCTTCCCAGATCCCTCATTTCCCAGAGTACTACCATGGACTCTATATCCCGCCTGCCTGCAGTGTCTATCTCTCTCCCCATCCCAGATGCTGGCTGCAATTCATTTTCGCTTCTTTTGCAGAATTTGCTTTCCATTCTCTACTTGTTGCATGCTTCTTTTCTCATATTTGAAGACCTTTTCCCTGAAAATATGTTGGGTGCTTTTTCAAGTTCAAGTGGAACTACAAGCCTGAAACACAAACCAAGACTCACATAATTTGCCTTTATATTTTATTTAAAACAATAAGACATGATAAATAAAATATCAGTGCTTAGTACTACTTTGCCAGCTAAAGGACAGTCTGTTCTAGTGCTAGGAAAAATTGTAAGCTAAATTGGCATAGATGAGCTGCTGTACAGCTTCCAGAGAGTCTTGAAAAAACTGTCTCTTTCTGTAAACGCAATCTCTTATTATAACTTTGAACAAAGGTTTCTACTTCTGCAAGTGATTTGCTAGTCAAAGAAAGTGGGATATTCATTAATAAATGTAAATGTTGGTTTAGAAAATACTGTATGAGTAGAGTTAGAGAAAATTATGCTCTATTGTAGTCTCAGCCAGTTTTTCTTTTTTCCCCAGAATATTTTTACTGATTTTTTTCCAGGAGTTTTTATCTCAGAGTTAATTATAACATTACAATTTGTCCCAAATCAGTAATAATGTAGTTGTACTGCTTGCTGAGCGGACAGGAGAGTGAATTGCAACTTCAGTTCTTTCATAGCTGATTCATACACCAGAAGAGAATGAATCTTTTATGTACAACTGCCTTCTGGTATTTTGAAAGAATACATATTTTGAAACAGCTGAGGTTGCAGTTACTGCTCAGATACAAGTGAAAAACATTCTAGTTACTTGTTAATGTTTTATTCATGACTGCATGTAATATTAATGCAAAATACTTCTACTTCTCTGTTAGAAATCCTATTATCAGTTTGTGATGTTTCAGCTATTTCAGATGCCAAGATGTGAGAGAATGTGTGATTCTAAGCAGTGAGTCAGCTGTTGTCTACACCTACAGCTAAGTAGTATGGCTGGAATAACACCTCATTTGGTTCTCCTAATTATTTTTCCGCAAAACCTATTCCCTTTCATGCCCACGGGAATTCAGGAGAGATGCTGACAATAACTACTGGGGAGAATTACTATTGTTTCTAGTTAGACCTGCAGATACAGTGATTCTTTGTCTAGAATGCAGTAAAAACCCAATGCATATTAAATGTCAACATTGTTTAATTTTCCGGTAGTTGATTGTAGTTGGAATTGCTCTTAAGCCTGACTTATCACAAAAATTTTTCTATATGCTTTTAGCAAGCATATAGCTTGCTTTATAGCTAGCTTAATGCTGATACTTAGTATTCATCTCAGCAATTTAAAATCATATCTTGAGTTACAAGTCAGTCTTGATCAGAATTCTTTTTCAAATTAAAAGAAAAGAATCTGGTTTAGAAATGCAACTGTGAAAAAGCATAAATTTTACCAGACTTTCAAGACACTGTTTTTTTGCCCAACTTCAGACTACGTGAATGCATTTTGTAGTGAATAATTCTATTCCCATACCATGAAAATTAACGTAAACTTTGTTACTAATATCAACAGAGGTAGAACCAAACCTGTAGCAAAAATACACACTGCATCAGTAGTACAGTAGCATATAATGGAGCGTTTTCTTACATACTTTAATGAACAAAGGGTAGTACTTTGCATTTAAATGCCCCTTCATCTTAAATACAAAGTGCAGCATGTTCCAAGTTGACATTTAATGGAGACTGTAGCTCCAGTCCTCCCTTTGCCGGTTAATATAAAAAGGCAGAGAAGTCCTAAGGTCAGAGGGAGCCCACTGGTAGCTAAGTCGCACTGAAGTCATCACTCTGCAACCTGCTCCAAGCACAGGAAAGGGTTCCTGGAAAAAAACATAGAGAGTTGTCATTAGGTCTAAGGAGGAGCAACATGGAAATGAAGATGAGCCATTGGCCGTCTTGGTTGTTTAGGTTATATTGCAGGGGGTTTTATGTTTTGTAACAGCAAAACCAAGCTCAGTCCTACTTCCTAAATGGTGGCTTGTCCACCGATGAGAGCCTTGGAAAAGCCCAGTCACCTGCTGGTATGTGTAAGGCTGCCTCCAGTCCAAGCTGTCCATCCCATCCAGACAGGGGGCAATTGCTGTGCTGTATTTGCACTCCTTCCGCAGCTGTTCTGTAACAGTGTGACTCCCGGGACAACAGAAATTAAGGAAAGCCCATGTTAAACCTACGTGCAACAAAGCCAGATAGGAAGTCTCTGCCTTTAGCCAGCTGGCTTGCTCCCTTGTCATCACACTCGTCCCTCTCAGCAAACGTGCCACCCCAGCGTGCACCCAGGAGAGGGACCTTTCTCAGTGGAAGTAGTTTAAGCACAGGTTTTCTTTCACATTTTCACCTGTGTCCAACAAGCATTAGTACTGATGGGCTTTATTTTGGCCAGCGTGAATAGAAACTTCCTCTCAGGTTGTAGTTTCAGCCCGGCTTGAATGACAAATGATTTCTAGGCAGCTGGATAAAGCTCATCCTGGACTATGGTGCATCAGTGCACGAGGCACTCGGGCACAGCCTCTCCTAGGCTCTTACCCCTACCAGCATCTAGCTAGAAGCTAGAAAATAAGTTGTTCTCTGTTAGTATTTTCCTTTCTCATTTGGTGGAGATTTCTGTAATTCATTCTGTAAGGAAACATGACTAATGTATTCATAAACTGAGACTTGTTTGTTTGTTTGTTTTTGAGAATTCAGTGCAACTGTGATAAAGGTAAGTTGTAGTTCAGCCACAGAAACCCATCTCCAGGATATTCAGGGTAAATGAGAGCATTTTTTTTCAGAGTTCCTGAATATTTTAGGAAGAAGGGAAAAGTGCTCTGGCATAGGATAAGAAACGAGTGGAAATGCTCTCCTTCCATCTGGGCTTGACGCTTTCCTTTTCTTCTTACTAATAAGATGGCATTAAACCTTAAAATGTGCAATTGCATACACTGCAGTGGCAGTGTCCCCTTCAACTTTGCAAGCAGTGCAATTACCCTGAAGCCTGCTGGAGGGGGGAGGCCCTGCCAGGGGTGAAGAGAGGAGGAAAGCTGGCGGCTGGCGGGACCAGGGCCCCATTTCCTTCCTCGCCTGGGGACCCATTCCAGCCATACCACACCGCAGCGCTGCAGGTAGCACAGGGCAAATAACTCTGGGCTCTGAGCAAGAAAGCAAATATAAAAATGACCATGAAAATTGCCCAACCGGTTAAAACTGGTTCCAGCCAGGAACTGAAGTCCTACCTTGAAATACTTAAATCCCATTTGGGCGGCATAGATTTACATTCCAGATGAAGAATTAATGGCTTTCACACAATATCCTCAGCAGAGATGTCCTAGCATACCAACCTCTGTGTTTTTGGTAGATGGAATTTGTAATTCCTCCAGGAGCTGCATTCTTCTAAGTGTTACTTCTATTTTTGGACTGACTACTTGCTTTATTTAGAAAAAAACCTGTGCTCTTGTCAAACCATAGAGGCTATATGAGTCATCTATACAATAACACTAAACTATCCTTCTCTGTTATGGCGCAGTCCATCATCATCATCACAAAGGGATTTATAGAAAACAAACATAGCTGACAGAGTCTGCTCTTAAGCTTCCTGCGTTTAATCCTTGTGCATGTTTAGCCAGCTGAACAGTGTATTGTTGAAAAATGGATTGTTATTAGAATGTTGGGTGTTGCAGTAGCTCTGAAGTCTCATTTTTTTGCTAATAAAAATGAATGCCATTCCTCTGACAATTTTTGGCTGCCTATCAGTAGTCATCTGCTGGCATAATAATTGTGTGAATGCTAATGACTATCCTGAAACTCTGATGAATAAAAATTTTTTAAGGCTGTTAAGGCTGCCTCATAGGCAGCAGTGCTTGCTCATTTAAATGCCTTAAAACACATCCTTCACAAAGCATCACCAATGGGCTCTAGCCTCAGACAAAACAGAACACAGGAATTTATGGTACAGAAACACAGTGAAGGAAAATATAACCAGCTTCTTGTAGCCTGCATATCTATGTAGCTATATAGCTTACTAGTAGTGTTTCCCAAGTGGGAATCGTTTACTTCCCAATTTTCCCTGTTACCTTTTTACTGTTTATCTATATTATTGACAAAATATTTTGGATCACCTGGCTTCTTATGGAAATCTGTACAGTTGCAGGCTTTTTAAAAAACTGTTACTTACAAATTGTTAACAATAACTGCATTTTAAAATGGCAAGTGGATGCAGTTCCTACTGAAAGGCAGTAGGAGTGGAGTGCCTCGTTCCTTTAGGCATTCAAGGTCTGCAAAGCCCACTCGTAAGGAAAACCTTCTGACAAAATGCTCCTTGCCCCGAGGAGCTCTCCTCTCCTCTCCTCCATGATCCCTTTTGTGTGAGCTGGCAGCAGGTAATTATCATCTCCCCTCACAGGCACCATTTGCTAAACTAAACAAGGCTGTCTTTCCTTCTCTCTTCTTGTAAAACTGGCATTTCTTCCCTGATTGCTTTCACAGCCCCTCGCTGCACCAGTTACACCTGGAGCATGGGTGGGAAGACCTCTGCCTGGTATTTCTGGGGAGCTCTCGCCCATCTCACCACCCTCCCCTGCCAGGTACCTGGCCTAACATGCTCTACTGTCGTGCTTGCTTCCTATATGTTCAGGTTGCCTCTTTTCTGCCCAGTTTCAAGGAACCCCTTGGCCCCAGGTCTGTGACATTTACAGAAGCAAGCTCAGACACCTGGTCTAGCGTGTAGCCTGAGACGTGGCTCTCTTAGTCTTCCCCTCAAAGTTGTTCCACTGCCCTGAGGGATTTGATGTTCATTCAGGTAAAGAGAGAGAAGGGCTCCTTCCTGGTGGTTCAGCTGCTCATCTCAGAAACTTCAGGGCTGCGGTCCCTGCTTCAGTGCAGTGTGTCTATGGGACTTTGCTACAGAATACTTGGGTGTATAAAGCATTGAGGTGTTTTAAGATGAGGAAGCAACTGAAAGGAGTTTAAGTAAGTAAGTGGCAGGTACGTGCCAGACTTAGGCAGCCTAGTTGACTTAGAATTTGAACTTTTCTCATGTGTCTTTGCTATACATCATGACAAGCCTATGAAGGAGATGATAGTAATTCCTGTACTAAGGGAATACTTCCTGTGTTGCACCGCAGGCCGATTAATTGAGGATTTAAAAGAAATGCTGAATAACATCGAGATCTTCAAGTATATTAAGGTGCTCTGTTTCCATGGGCAAATAGAAGACAGAATGCCTGTATGACAGGAGACGGTGTAATGGTATGACATTATGCAGTTAAGACTGTAAGAAAATGCATATGCATGTGGGAGGATGAGTTAAGGTTGCCCAGGCAATCTTATTTCTGGCATTTCCTATATTTTCTGCATTTGACTTTGCAACCTACACATTCACTCATCATAACTTTCTGTTGTAGTATGTAGGCATGACTTGAATTTACATCCTTCTTGCTAAAGAAGTTGTATTAGAAATGTAAAGCTTTCAGTATCTTTCCACTTCAGAACAAGGTCAGTTCAAGGTCTCTTCACTGAGGGCTTGTGCCATCCTGGTTGACCCCCCCTGAGGACGGCAGGACACGTGCACCCACCAGCAGAGCTGCAGGGCCAGTCGCTGCCTGCCCAGAGGCAACAACCGAAATCTGGAGAGGTGGTGACAGAAAGACTGCCTTCCCGGTCTGTAGTTTCAGGGATGCGACTTCTGTGTGATGACTCCATGAACTTAAACGATCTGCAGAGGTTAGACTTGCAGACGGTATATGCAAAAAGCTCTCCATTTGCTTAACAACTGAGAGAAGGTGCACCAGCCCCAGCACTCCTCTGCCAGTGTAATAAGCATTGTCCTACAGTTTGCCTGGCACAGCAGGACTTGGCAGTCACCTTTTCTAACGCAATCCAAGCGCTAGCCCCTTGACAAACTGGCTCTGTTGTAACACAAGGTGAGATTTAGAGAGGCCGGCAACGGCACTTTAATGTCAAAGTTTTTAGAGGGCTTAATACAGATCCTGAGGCATTCCTAAAATGGAAAACAAAAATTCTGCTAAGCTCTCTCATATACATTTTTGAATGAAGCATTAGAGCTTGTATTAATTAAAGAGATTCTGTCATTGGGGTTTCCCCTCTTCCTTTTTCAGATCAAACCGTCATTCCGCATGCAGAACAACTGCTTGTAGTGTTGGGGCACAAACCACCACAATAAAATACTGGCAGCAGATGGGCAGCCCTGAATGGAAGAGAAAACCTTGAGCTTTTCACTTCTTGGATTACAGTTTGGGACCATTACATAAGGAGGAAATGGGGGAAAAAAAAAAGGCGAGCTTAAGAGAAGATAAAATCTGATTAAAATGCAGACTAATATAATTGCTGAGCATTACTCAGGCTTTCTTGTGGAGAGAGAAAAATGTCTGCTATTGTGCTGCTATAGAAACCAGGTAGGGTCTGTGGGTAGGTGAGGGTGCATGGAGCATGTCCCTCTCTCCCTCCCCCCTTTCTCTTCCCTGGAATGAAGATCCTATCTTACTTGATAAGCTCGGCCTTCCCTGACCAGGAGATCTCTCCCAGTACAGAGAGAAGTTGTTTTCCTGTTTATGTAGTTTCTTTTAATATCTCTGTTCCCTCCCTCTTGTTTTCCTCTTGGAAGGCAATGCAGGGCTGTGTCAGAGGAGGGGGTAAACTCTGGTCTTCTCAGGCTTTTCACAGGGGTTGGTCAACTTGGCTTTGTATGTCAGGAGCATGGGACATATGTCCTGTGACATGAACAGAGAGCTTTCTTCTACTTATTCCTATAGAGCCAAAGAGAGAATTCACAGTGCTTTGGAAAGTAAACACTTATCTGGAGCGAGCAGACCTTGTCCGTGTTTCTGAACCACTTGTTTCTCTGAAGACACATGTTAGAAGTTAATTACCAAGCACTAGATAACAAAGTGAGGTTCATTCCCTGTCTGTCGATGGAAGTGTCTTTATGAAAGGTGTAAGCTGCATGCAAACTTACCCTCCGAACAGCGGCACAACATAAAGTATAGAAATGCGTCCCTGAAGTGCAGAAGTGTGTATTCACACCAGCTCTGACCCATGACCATCCAGGCTAGGACCTTGTCTCTGGCAGCAGTCACTTCTGCTTGACTGAGAGGAAACATAAGAAATTTTGTATTAAAAAGACTGATGGATGAGAAAGCCTGTCCACACTGTGTTAGAGCTCTTTCCGGTCCATAATACTTTAAGAGACTGGTGCAAAATTTGAGGAGATTAATTTACTGCTGCTTATGAATTTTATGCTAGCATAAAGTACTGTAAAAAGGCATTTTCTCATAATTGATGAATGCATGCTCCTTCTTTGTATAACGATAATTTTAATTTTTGCCCCAGTGCCTTCCTACAACAATCGACTCAGCGGCTCAGTTACGTATTTTACAAGAACATATTTTGTATCTCAATTTTTCCAGAAGTTCCACCTTTCAGTCTGGCTGATTGTTTTGGTTTTGGTGTTTTGAGACAGAGAGAGAATATCCCTTTCTCCAGTTATTTTAGCACTTTCATCCAGTCTCTAATTAATCATCTCCTTTATAAAACCCATTTATTGAGGTGTCATCTCAATTTTGTCACCCTTGCCCATTTCCCCTTTTCTACCATATTCCTTTACGTGTTGGAGACACCACTGCTGCCTGCATTGCTATATGTTAGGCCTAAATATTTATTTATGGAATGGTGTTCGAATATTGTCTATAAGCCTCTAGAAGGGATCTCTTGGTCATCCAATCTCATTGCCACTGCAGTCAACCACATTGTGTAATCCCTTCTGTAAACTCCTCCAGCTCCATTTAAAAGAAGTTAGACTTGATTTTGCTCCTGCCACGCTTGTCAGAGGCTGTTCTGGTGTTTTCTACTCCGACTGCAGAGTTGAGCCTATACCCACTTGTTCTCATGCTGACATTGGCCCTTAGTTTTAACTTTCCTGGCTCTCCTTCTTTGTTTTGCCAAACTGAATACACCAAGTGTTTTTATTCTCTTCTAAAATGGGCTGTCCAGACCCTGATCATCATAGTGGTTTTTGTCCATACTTGTTCCACTTTGATTTACTCTTGACTGGCTGACAGAATCACACATTGTACTGCAGATCTTTCCTGAAATTACTTATCTGACATTGCTGGGTTTACGTTTCCCTTTTTACATAGCTCCTACTCATCTTGTGATTAACTAGTCTTTTTTTTTCCAAGTGCTGATCTCATAGTCAGTGGAAGAAATTTTTGTGATTAATATCTGCATGTCATTAGTATTATCAAATTTTATTACATTTTCATTAATCTAATTCTGAGAGGCATGCAGTTTTTCCAATATACTATTCCCACCCTTGTTTGAACTGGTGATGTCTCCCAGCTCTGCCAACAGCAGATTTCATTAGCATGCTCGTGTTCTTGATGACACCGCTATAATGAAAATATGAAGGACGACAGGAGCCTTGATGAATCCCACAGAGCAGCTTTCTTTCAGTCTGACACTTCCCATATAAAACACCCCTCTGTCCTTTTCTCCTGATTCCCCACATTCTTCTGCTTAAATAGCCATTTCCTGTCTGGAGAGTATCAGGTATTATTGACCCCAAATAGATTACATCCACCACATTTCCTTTCTTTAAGGAAAAGGGAAACAAAGTTGTATCAGGGAAAGATATCTTGCTGAAGCAACATCTAATGTAATTGCATACTTCATTTTACCCCATTTATTCCCATATCTTTAATTATTCTTTCCTTCAAAATTTGTCCAAATTATTGTAAATTATTTCCCTCCCTTTCTTTAATGCAAATATTCCAGAATGATTTGAGTGCCACAGTAAAACTTCTTGCTTCTCTCACACTTGGCCTGTCTGCACTCTGGACGAGATCGTTTGTTTTTCCCCACTGCAGTAATTACCCGTGACTTTCTTCATGTTACTCATCTTCCTTCTGCTACTATCTTTCACAAAGTCATCTTTATTAAAAATGGAGGCAAAAGGCTTATTGGTTTTGTAAATACTGTCAGACTTCCTTCAAGCTGTATGCCTTTCTCACTGCATGACAGCCCTGTTTCTTTTTCCCTGCTTGAAGTAACTGCTTCTAGCTGCCATTATTTATCTTCTGTATTTCCTCGTCTGGAAGACAAACCTTTCTTAGGAGAGTGATCCTCCTCACTGCTACATGTAGGTTTTCTATTTCCAGTGACCCTAGTTACCAAGCTGCCAGGAGATCTTCTGTGAAACCCTTCCCCTTTGCTTAAGATACAATGTCCAGATCGTTTCTGCTGCTCTGGCATGAAGAAATCCAGTCTTTCATTTGTATATAAGTCCTTGAGTCCTCCAGCCCTGTTGATTTTTTCTAATTAGTTCTCTTACTCTTTCCCCTTTTGACTTAGAATGCCTTTTTATAAACCTATGTTTTACCCACCTATTTATTTTAAACTGCAACTATCAAACAATTTTTTTCCCCTATGACCTCAGTAGCCTCACAATATACCCACTACTTAAAAAGCTAAACCACCAGCACCTCTTGTTGGTCTGGTGGCTGGCAAAGAGAGCTGTTCCTCTATTGTACCCTGCGCTGCTCAGCCCCAGGCATCGTTCGCAGCATCTGCTCTCACCTTTATATCTGGGAAAGCAGGAGCTACTGCAGGAGCAGTGACTTGTTTCATTATATTCCAAGTATCTTTTTCTCTATGCAAACATAATTTTGCAGCTTATAGAAAGCTGTGCACAAACAACGCGTGTTTGCTGCGATGGTGACAGTCTTTGGCCAATGTCACCATCAGGGTCCCAGTTCTACCCCCGACTCTCTTTTAACACTTTCCCTGCTGTAGTTTTGAGCCGAACACTTTGGGTCTATTCCTTCTTTTTGCATAATTAGCATTCAGTGTTATCCAGTGGCCTTAACTATGAGGTCTGTCTTTCCTGAACACAGGAGAGTGATTATACCCTGCTCTGTTACCTCTCTTCTAGCAAGCTTTGTTTCATGCATGGGCAGGTTTTATTCCTCCATTTTGCTGCTCAAGCTCCCTGTGCTTGCGCTGGCTCAAGTGTTTTGAGTGCTTTACGTCGGCCACTCCCTGCTCCCAGGCTGGTTCAGTCCTCCGTTCCCACCCACCTCTCATTTCTATTTCTCCTTCCTTGCCATCATCTTCTGTTGCTTCTTTAACTGTTGTCATATCCTTGCTCTACTCGATTTCCTTTCCTATTTCTGCGCATTACAGCCGAGCTGAGGGGGCACAAACCTCTCCCAGCCTCGTCCCTTGGTTTCTGTTCTGTTCTCCACAGTTGCTGCACTTCGGATTTCAGTCCAGTTTAGGGAAGGGGAAAGGGAAGGGGGAAGGGGAAAAGGAAGGAGGAAGAGGAAAGGGAAAGGGGAAGGAGGAAGAGGAAAGGGAAAGGGGAAGGGGAAAGGGAAGGGGGAAGGGGAAAAGGAAGGAGGAAGAGGAAAGGGAAAGGGAAGGGGGAAGGCAAGAGGGAAGAAGGAAAGGGAAGGCTTGGCTTGGCTTCCCGGAGGTGGGTGGAGGTCTGGGACTGCAGCTGTGCACAGACCGACCCCTGCCCCGGGTGTGCGGGGGGAAGCAGGACTCGGGTACCCCCGGCAGGGTGAAAACCAGCCAGATGACCGAGACGTTACGCCGCGCTGGGTGCGTGTGAGTCTGCCCGGCGGGACTCTGAGACGTAGCCCCAGCGCTGCCATCCTCGGAACCGCTCGGTCGGCTGCCGCCGGTAAGCGCTGACACGCGGGGGGCGTGGGGGTCGCGGGCAGGCGCGCGCCTGCTTCCAGGCGCCTCCTCAGGCCCCAGAAACGCCTCACTTCTGGCAGCCTTCGCCGCCCTGCCCACGGCCGCCGGGGCCCCCTCCGCGCCTCACGGGGCCGCTTACGCCGCCCCCTCCACGCTTCCGCGCCGCCGCTCGCCTCTGCCCGGCGGCGGGGCGGGGCGGGGCGGGGCTCGGGGGCGGGGCGCGGCGGCGGCCGGGCCCGCGCTGAGTGGCCGCCGGCAGCGGCGGGCGGGGCTTGGGGCGGGGGCGGGGGCGAGAAAAGCGCCGGGGGAGCGGACGGCGGCGGCGGTGGCGGCGGGCGGGCGGCGGAGCGGCGATGCGCCTGACGCAGAGCATGTGCACCATCGCCGAGTGCGCGCCCGGCGGGGAGGGCTGCCCTCCCGCCGCCGCCGCCGCTGCCGCCGCCCGGCCCCGCCTCGTCAAGATCGCGGTGGTGGGGGGCAGCGGCGTGGGCAAGACAGGTGAGGGGGGGGGGCGCGGCGGCGGCGGCGGCGGGGCGGCGGGGGGCGGCGGCGGCGGAGCGCGGCTAACGGTTGCCTGTCTGTGCCTGCCCGCAGCGCTGGTGGTGCGGTTCCTCACCCGGCGGTTCATCGGCGACTACGAGAGGAACGCAGGTAGGCGAGCGGCGGCGCGGCTTTGTTCCCGCCGGGCTCGGAGATGGGGGCCTCCGCGGACGGGCGGGGGGGGCTGGCCGGCAGGTGAGAGCGGCGGGGGTGGGGGGAGCGGCGGCTTCGCCCCCGGGCGGGCGGTGCATGCGTGCGAGTCCTGGAGCTAAGCGTGCAAAACCCGGCGCCGAGCCAGTGTAAGCGAACGAAGGTGACCGCGGGGCCGCAGGCCGGTCTGCGCGGGTATTTTTACCGGCCCAGCCCAGCGAGAGGTTACGAGGCTGCAGCCCGCTTCGAAGTCGTTGCCGGTGCGGGTCCCGGTGCCCTCCGGTGCGTGGCAGCCCTCCGGCCGCGACCGCAGCTCCGCGAGCGCCGTGCTCTGCCGCCTCTCCCCGCTCTAGCAGGGCTGGCTCTGTGCGGTGCGAACCTGCCCCTTCGAAGATGTCTTTTAGCTAAAACAAGAAAGCGTTCTGTAAACCTCCTAGCGTATTATTCTTGGCAAGCTGAGTGCCAGCAGCTAAACGATCTAGACGGTGCCACCTCAACGGGGAAGTCGAAGAGGTGATGTTACGTACTTGCTTGAGCGTAGTACGGTGGGATCCCTAAAATGACGTGAGCGTAAAATGTACAGTAGTCTGTTGAGGAGCTGACTTGGGAAAAGCCAAACAAATGGAAAAAACAACAAATCGTACAGGTCAGCCAGCAGAGCGCTTCACCAAAGTGTGGAAATACTAAATGACCAGCAAACTGTTCTTCTATAACAAAAGCTGGTTATTTTGCACACTTGCCTCTATCATCTAAGCTAAGACAGTCTTTAAGAAGTGATTAAGTTCCAAGTTGCACGTTATTAAATGCCAAGCTTCAAAACAAGCCAATGCCAGATTAAATCCCAGGCTTCTAGTACTGGCATAAATTTATGGGTTGTTACACGCAAAAAACCTGTAACACTGGTCCCTCACTTCATAAACAGCGATACAACTTTTCTTGCGCAACTAATGGGCAGCAGAAGCGATGTTTGTCTGTGCGTAGAGTGGTGGCTGTACTTGTGAACCTGTTGGTGTTCTTGTCAGGTAATCTCTACAGCAGGCACATCCAGATAGATGGAGAGATGTTGGCTATTCAAGTGCAAGATACTCCAGGAGTTCAGGTGAGCTAGGTGCAGCCATGCAGTTCACCAAAGCAGCTCTGAATCTGCATGTGCGTGAGTCCCTCTGCGTGCAGCGTCTTGTTACGGTCCGTTTCAAAGTTTGGTGTTCTGTGTGGGAAAGGTGGTAACTTGTATTATAACCAGCGAAGCCAGATGTGTTGCATGCCTGTAGTATGCTGGTAGTAAAAGAAAACAATTCACTGTTTTGGTGGATCATTTGTATGCTGGAGGCTCATTACTTTTGAGTGGCTGAATTACTTAAGTGTCTTGTTCCTATATATTGGGAACATTAGACACAAACCCAGAAACAATTCTGTGCAAATAAGGTACGTGTGAAAGAAAATGTCGTGACCGCTGCCCAACAAGCTTTGTAAATGTGTATGATAGAAAGTGAAGTCTGCTGTATTGTGCCTGTGCTCGTTAGTGTGTCAGATGTTAAAGTTTTGAATGTATAGACCTGAGTAATGCTGGATTGTTGCCTTTTGAGCTGGGCAACACTCCAGGTCTAAATGCTTCCAGCTCATATCTTTGCTTCCCCAGACTTACTGTCTAGCCAGTTAATTTCCCATTCTGTGGAACTACAAAGTCTTTCTCTGCATGCAGAACTACTCAGGTCAATTTTCCATTTGAGTATAGCAAACTCCAGTGTTAAATTCCAGCTTTTTGCAGCTGAAGCAACATATGCATTTATTCACCACGCTCAGATTAAGTTTGTACTTAAAATGTGAAATGCAAATATATGTCCGAAGCTGTAAAATGCTGTTTGGCTTTACAGACTCTTAAAGACAGGTTCCTTTAATATTTTATGACTTCAGCTATCTAATTTGAGACCATTCATTTTTCAGATCCGTGAACACAGTCTGCATTGTAATGAGCAGTTGAACAGATGCATTCGCTGGGCAGATGCCCTGGTGATTGTCTTCTCCATCACAGACTATAAGAGCTATGAACTACTCAGTCACCTTTACCATCATGTTCGACAGCTGCATCCAGGAAACACAGTCCCTGTTGTCATTGTCGCAAACAAAGCTGATCTCTTGCATATCAAAGAGGTGGAGCCTCAGCATGGACTTCAGCTGGCCAACATGCTGGGCTGTACTTTCTACGAAGTATCTGTCAGTGAAAACTACAATGACATCTTCAATGCCTTCCATCTCCTCTGTAAAGAAGTCAGTAAACAGCAAATAACCAGCACCCCTGAGAGAAGGAGAACCTCTCTTATTCCACGACCAAAATCGCCCAACATGCAGGACCTGAAGAGAAGGTTTAAGCAAGCCTTGTCTGCCAAAGTGAGGACTGTCACTTCTGTTTGATAGCAGAGCCATTGGTCTTCCCAACGTTTAGCCTGAGATTGAAACCTGAGGTGTTTAACACTGGCATATCTAGAGTTTGAGGCATTGTGAAAGAAGGATGGCTCGGGTAGCCTTTTGCATGGCTGTAGAAGTTTCTAAGCATTTGCTTAAAAAAGGAACAGTGGCAGACTGGAAAAGGGAAAAAAAAAAACCAAACTCTTGAAATAGATCGAGGATGTGACTTGCAGAACAAGTATTTTCATTTGGAAAAGGAACTCTTCAGTAAATGAAACAAGCTTTCGGTTTGCCTTTTCTCCAGTTGGACAGATTTGGCTTTCATTTGTGCAGAAACAACCTGTTAGCTGTAACTCAACTTGTACTTGAGCAGGGAAACACCCTGAACTGCAGTTTACTGTTCAGAAGTAACCACTTGAGTCATGTTTTCACATGGGTGAAGGACAGCATGACATATCTGTTTAATTTTATTGCACAGTAGAAATGTTTATTTCCCATGTATTTCAAAACAAATAGCAAACATGAAGTTGCTCTGTAAAAATAAGTGTAAAATAAGTGGACACAACTGGGTATCAAGAGTGTAAACAATGGTCCTTTATTTTTTTACTAGCTATGTTATTGTTGACAATTTGACCAGACTCTTTGTATGCAAAACTATTGTCTGCAGGGTGTAAACATATCCAGTTACAAATAACTTGTGGGTTTTTTTACTGTCTGAAAAAAATACTGCCCAGACTAAATGATCCAGTATGGAGATTTTGAGGACCAAGTGTGGAGTTGGATTGATAGTCCATTAGAGCTGCCAGTGTAAGACACTTCTCTCCGTGTGCGAAAGGCACAGAAGGAATGTGGCTGTGATTCAGCTTGGTGTGAAGCACAGCTGGCTCTAGGCAATGAAGCTGGTGGCTTGTTCTGAGCTGAGCCAGTCCCTCTTCATCCTTAAACACATGGCAGATTTATATATATATAATTTTTTTTTTTTACATTGAGCCAATGGAGTTCACAGGCTAAAGGCCTTATACACATGCACTTTAAAAAGCCAGTTGTGCTTTTGTTTAAACTGTAACTTATTTATTTTGTGTACAGTTACTCCTCATAGGGAGTGGACTTTTCATTCTTACTGCCTGGTTCAACATTAAATTTTTGAATTGCATGTTTTCTTGTGTGTTCTTCATGGGTGAGAAACAATGGGTAATAACCAGTGAAATGTTGAGGCAAAGTAATGGTTTTCTCAAGGTAGTTAACATACTTTGCAGAAACAGTCAGAAGGCCTTTCCTGCCTATACTGTTGCTTTATTAGCATAAACCCCAGGGGGGAGCTCGCACAACTGCTTTACAACTTCCTTTTAAGAAACTCTTTTAGGAGAGGAATTGAATAAGGCAGAGACCTTTCAAATTAAAATGGGATCCTTCATTTCCCCTTGTCAAAAAAAACCCTCCCAGTGAGAAAGGAATGGTGTGAAGTAGGTCAAAATGTGGAAGAACACTGACTCTTCTATGTAAGTGGCTGCCGCTGTCTTAAAAAAAAGAGAGAGAGCTTTATGTATTGAGCTATATCTCAATGAACTTAATCAAATTACAAATCTTCAACTATATTCATGTTTAAAGTAGCTTTACTGGGAAACTTCCTGAGAAAGATGTTTGTGCTGGGACTAGGGTGACTGTGGCACAGGCTCACCTGGTTAGCACACAGCTGTAAAACCTGGTGCAGGGAAACCCTGACAAGGTCCTGCTGATGATAATCTTTTTGACCATGAGCTACTATCATCATGTGACTTAGGACTAGACTTGTGAATAAAACTGAGCTTGCCCTTCCAGTCTGAGCTTATTACCAAATACTGCTCAGCTTATTAATATAGTAGTAAACCCATTTGCCAAGGGTGGCTTTGTGTTTTGTCCTTCTCTTACCTTTTGAGTATCGTTTAGTGTCACACACAGCGGGCTTAGACACTCCGTGCTAAGTGGTCCTGCACCTGCCCAAGCAAAATCTCTTGTTCTGTTCCTGCTCACATGCAACTAGCAACAGACCTCTCATTCCCCGGCCTCTTCCCTGAGCACAGGCTATGTGTAGCTACTACAGCTACTTCCTACAAATAAGGAGCTAACTATTACACTAGGGCCACTAGGAAGATTCCACTCCAGTCTTGGCCTAAAAGAAGAGCAGGATTTTGTGACCATCTTCTTTCATCTCTTCAGCTACTGAGTATGAGATGGTGGCTGAGTCCCAGCATCCATTGCCACAGCAGTGGCCACACTGGCTGAAAAGATTCCTCCAAAGTGTGAGCTGGAAAACTAGTCTCTGCCTCAGTCAGAGCTACTTGATCCACAGGAAAAGCAAGAGCACCAGTGTCTGCTTAGACACCCCCCCCCTTCTCACTATCCTATACAGAATGTCCTTAGGTGGCCAAGTCAGAGACCTGAGAGCATCTGATGAAGGAGAGGCGAGGGAGAGAAGACCACAACTGCCAGCCTCCATCATCTCAGGAAAGCAGCAGCATCTCAAGAGGTGCGAGTGCCTGAACTTGCTGGCCGGCAATGGCCAATGGATGTAGGAGAGCCTTTCTGCTACTAGCAGGGTGTGGAAACCCCTCTAAGGACACCTCCGAAGACAGAAGGTCTAGGTTCTTAGGGGCAATCAAATAATGCAAAAGAAAAATGGGTCACAGGAATATGCAGTCCTGGCATGTGTAGCCCTGCGTACTAGGAAAGAAGGAGAAGATGTATGAGGTTCGGCATTGTAAGAGCATTGCTTTATTGATTATAGAATTTACAAAACATCCATATTCTAAGATTAAACAGTACAGAAGGACAGAGAAGAAACCAAGAGACTGGCTATTTGCTTTACAGTTGCTCTGTTCAAACTGTTTCTTGAGCTTTTAAAATTGCAATCTCATAATACTTCTCATTTTTTATAGCACAAAGTTCCATTCTATAGTCATTCTTATAAACCTCTTTTCCATAGAGGCAACATTGTCCATGCTTTATAATGGGTCTGTTGTTTCCTTCTAGCCACTCAAAAGTGAATTTAAATCAAAATGCACCCTTCGCTGAAGACCATTGTAAACATTTAAGAGAACTTAAGCTAGCTAGTGAACAAAGGTTAAAAAGCTACTTCCCATTTAATCTATTCCTTTGGCATAATAAAGAATGCTATGATAGAGTGAATGTCACTTATAATTTCACATTCTCATCTCGGTTTAAGCTGTAGTCTTAGCATCCCTTGGATGAAGCAAGAGGATGCAGCTTTAGAGCTCCACCATTTTATGTTCCAGTTCGGAAGTCTTGGTGCTATATGCAATCACAATCTCTATTGGCTGCTGCTTTTTCATCACAGATTGTATCAAAGTTTTTTAAGGAAAATTTGATAGTGGGTCTTTCGTGATCATAAATTAAAAATAAAAGCTGTTCTCTAATCATGCTGTTCAGAAACCTAGCTTGAGAAAGAATCTGTCACTGTGGCCTCCTGAAAATGGGATCATGCTTTTTTTTTTTTTTTTCCTCTTTTTCTTTTTTAAATGCATGTGAGGGGAGGATTCTTCCAGGGTTATCATCAATTCATCACAGCCCATATGTCCTCCCGCGTAAACCTACAGAGAATTGTGCCATCAGAAACAGTCTCTTCTCCTGGGACTGTAGGTGGAGAAACTAGAGCAGGAAACGGGAAGCCAAAAGAGAAGCAGCCACGTAACCCAGCCCTTGAGTCTGGCTCTCTGCTTCTCTGCCTCTACCAGTCCCACTGGGAGAGCATCACCGGACTGGGAGCTGCTCTGCCAGCTAAATCAGGGCTGTGCTCCGTCACCTCTCTGGGATGAGGGACAAAGTAAGAGCAGAGGCGGTTAATGCTGTATAAGGCACACGTGTTTTGCAAGGTAACATGACAGAGAGGGTGGATTTTGCTAGCCTTTCACTCCCTCAGCAGCATTTCCCACCATAAGGAACCCCAGCGAAAACATCAGGGAAAAACATACTGCTTGGAGAGTGCAAATTCAGCATCACCTGGTCCTCAGGGGCTCCTTTTCTAGGAATTATGACAAGCAATCATCCTTGCCACACAGAGCGGGGCTGGGGTGGTTCAGCATGGCACGGTGTTACCGTTAAGGAGGGGGGAGTTGTCGCTGGACAACTGGACCATTTTGAAGAGCTGCCTGTGAGCTGCACGTGTTCCCTTGCAGCCAGATACCCAGCTGCTTCGCTCCGTTTCAGCTGGAGCCATAACCGCAGCAGGAGACGTGCAACTTTTTGGAAGGCTATTGGGAAGAGCGACAGACCAGGGATTTGATGTTTCCAGCTGAGGGACTCACTCATCTTCTCCACAGATCCTGCCCTGTCAGATATCGGTGTCAGGCTGGAGACGGTCTGTGGCAAACAACAACTCAATAGCACTACGTGGTGTCAGGAGTGCGGAGGAGAGCACAATTACCTGAAAGAAGGGGGACAAGAAACAACAAGTCAAAATGAGGGGATTAAGACTGATCGCAGTACTAATGAGCCGTGGATACGAACTGTTTGCTTCACGCCGCACTAGACAGGCTGTGTGTTTCTGGTGTTTGCTGACAGGGCAGTACAACTTGCCCAGTGAAACTGTCTGCTCACTAATAACTGTAGTTAAATCACTTTAAGGAGCATAATGACTGGTAGCATTGTACTCTTAATGAATGTGTGCTTTGACTCATTTCTACCCACATCTTACCCGGTGATTTGTTGTGACTGCCATTGTGTTTACTGTGAGGCACCAGCTGATGAAGCAGGGGTTTCCTCTCCTATAGCACAGTTTTGAGTGACGGCTCTTTCCTCTCAGTTGAAGGTAAGGTGAGCACCACAGAAGTGCTGCCGGCCTGCTGTGGGGAGCCACAGACCCTGTTCAAAACCATCTCTTCAGACCAGGCACAGGCTGTTCTGCACATCAGGACCAAGGCTCAACCTCGAGCTCCCTTGGGATGCTAATGCTTTTGTTTGTTCAAATTTTAAATCCAAGACGGGACTGAGGACTGAAACGGTCGCTCACTACAACCATCATACACATGCTGCTCGATGCAGGTATCTGTTTTTCTTAAGTGAAAACCAGTATGCAGGTGCCTACCATGAAGGCTTCTCTGCAGGGCAAAGCTATCAGCAAGGAGCGAGGGCGTATGCTCTTGCTGTGTGGAGCTAACCCACGGTCGAAGCCGTGGGACGCTGCTCTTACAAAGCCCCAAGTTCAGCAGTGTCCATAGGGTCAGGCCTGCAGGCAGGGACGGGGGGGCAGATTTGTCTCATTAGCCCACTTGAAAATGAATTTGCTTCTTCAGTGCAAATCTGAGGAGAGGAAGCACGAGCATCAACAACAGAGTATGTCTGTGTGTCTGTTTCCTGCAGTAGCTATCAAACCACTTGTGCTCTTCATCACATGGCTTGAATGTGTGGTAGTGCTGCATTTCAACTTTTTTTGTTGTTTTTTCTTTCATCTTTTCACTTCAAATAATGAAAGGAATCTGGAGTTAAGTTACTACAGATCCCTTCTGTACCGATGATAGTCTCCCCCTCACTTCTCCCCTTCCCTTGTCCTCCCACACAATCTGTGGCAAACTGACACCGATTATCTCTTCTCCTTCCTATGGATGAAAAACTCCTTCATTTGCAGATGCCAAAGGCTGACACTGCCTTACTTATGTTACATGAGAATCAGACTATAGCACAGTATGTGCTCATTTTGTTATCACGCAGCTTAATTCTGAAAAACACGAGGGGACACGTTACCAAAGTTTTTTGGGTGTACAAGCCAAACATCAACAATAGCCACTGCCAGATAAAAGCAATTTCTTCTTGGAGTCCCACCACTGAACCCTAAGGGGATTCATGCAACTAATAGCAAGCCCAGAGAGAAAAGCGAGAGCTGCAATTTCAATGTCTGAGAAAGAATGTGGCAAAATACAGTGGGACTTCCCTCCTTTCCCCCCAATAGCTCTGAGGGCTCATTGCGGGGGATAAATGTGAATATTCCTTCATTTTTACAGAGAAGGGGGGAATTGCCCAGATAAGTCATGTCCATCTCTTCTCCAGGCAGGTCCCTTCAGGACAGTGTATCTCCTTTGCAGACCTTCTTCTTGTTCGGTACAGCATGCCTGGTTTTGATGCTTCACCTGAAGGGCTACCCCTCCCGATGGCAGCCGAGGAGCCAGGAGCTCCGGGCCCGACCCACTGCGCTGCAATGGGCAGTTCCCCCTCAGCAGAGGGCAGGGAAGGATGCAGGTAACATCTGACGGTGCATCTGGAGGGGTTTATCTGTCTGTACGCCTCAGCCACAACCACACAGATGGTTGTGCGTGTTAGGAGGGTGAAACATCCACTCACGCTCTTTCCCCTTTTTTTACTCTCCTGATTAAAGTGGAAAAAAAGGTAATTTCTTCCTTTGAAAGTAGGATAGTTCTCACTAGGTTAGGGGAGCTATTCACCGCCATCCAAAAACAAATGATGCGTAGGAAACGCTGTATTCCTTTGTGCTCCTCCATGAGAAATAAATTTGTCATTCATATTCAGATGCAGAGCAGTTCTGTGGATGGAAACATGTGTCTCCTACTCCACATTTAAATGTCATTTGCCTCAACTCCAAACAACTGTTGAAGTAATCAGTGCGTTCTGTCAGTTTTTCTGTTACTTTCCTCAATTCTTTATTTTTGCACCCACACATCTCTCCATTTCTCCAAGAGCCAATAATTAGTATAAATGTCAGTGCTTTGTTTGACTGGAAGGAACTTGGGAGGCCAGTGTTCCCCTGATGCCCGAGCCTGATTGCCTGAACACCACAAAAAAGCTCTGTTAAATGCTGGCTCGAGTTAGACAAATGCCTGGCTTTTTGAAAAGAGAATAATCCCAAACAGGTGGCACATATTCCCAGCTATAGTGCAGAAATCCAGGTAAATCCAACAAACACATAAACTTTTTTTATAAGAGAGACTTACACAACTGCTTCCTTTCTTCTTTCTCTTCCTCCTCCCACCTCTCCCCCCTACTCCTTTCACCTCTAACACACCACATTTGGACAAAGGGCAAGATGCAGTAAAAGCTTAAAATTCTTTAGGAATCTGCCTCAGAGGGTGACCTGCCACTGGGGTTAAGCCAAAGCAAAGCAAGACCAGATCCCACGTCACTACTGTCAAGCCTCAAGTCCCTCTAGAAAGCCAGTCAAAAGTCTCCCTGCATAGTTCTCAACCAGTTCATGTGTTAACCCTCTGCTTATCTTTCAGGGTGTGTTAATACATTTCGGGTGTGGATTATACTTGTCCATCAGTGTGTCACAACTCAATCCCCCTTCAAGATGGGAAAGAATTTTATTTGCTTTTTTGAGGAGATTAGCAATAGGCTAATTGGGGAGAACTGTGTTATCAGATCAAAAAAAAAAATCACTAAAAATGGCAGTCTGTCTTACAAAATACTGCTTGAGACTGCCTTGCAAAGACAACTAAAACGTGGAAAACACATGTCAAACCCAGGGGCTGCTCAGCCTTTGGCTGGCTCCATTTTGCTAACGATTTCTCACTAATCAAAACTGCATTCCATAGGAATCGAAAACAAGATGTTTACAAGCCACCCTGGAAACTAGACTTATGTTTACAATGCAGCTGGTTGCACAGCACTTCTTTGCAGTTTTTAGATTACCCTGTAGTTCTGCACTACTCAGCAGATACCTGATTGCTCTTGTACACGCTCCTCCACACAGTTAACAATGATTTTTAACATCTCAGACACCACCACAGCCCATCCATCCTCCTCCTCCTCTCCCTCCCCACTCCATTCAGATGACAGCTGCTGTAGCCAAGTTCTGCTGCCAGAGAGTGGATGAGGCAAAGACCAGCTGCATGGACGCTATTGAAGCTTCACTGTGGGAGCCATCCTCCTTCCAGGAGTCCAACAGCACATCCAAGGGCTGCAGAGACTTGGGGCTTTCTCCAAATCACCTGCTTCAGGCTACATAAGGCATCTAGCAGTCAGGTATCTATCAGAGATACCTGGCCTGGACTGGAAACCAGTACAGCTGTATCAGGGCTAATTTATCTTGCTCCTCAGCAATGCCAATTGACTTGTTTCCAGGATCACCACTGGTATGTCACTAGATGGTACCCAGACCCTTGGCAGGCTCTTTCTGAGCATCCCTGCACTATGTTCTGTAGATGCAGTGCCAGGGAGCCTGAATGTTTCTGTTTATGAAGAATATGAAGAAACAAATCTTTTTGACATGATGAAAGCTCCTTCAGAATAACGCCAGTCTGTTCTGAAGTCTCTAACCTGAGTTTGAACTTCTATTGCTGACTCTAACATGTAAAAAACAGACCCTTGGTGCCTGAACACTTGCTGCCTACATATGTTTCACAGCAAAATCCTAACACCATTCCTGTCCATGTGGCTGTGGCTTTGTGTAGGCTTGGTACCAGTGCTATAGGGAACATTTTCTGATGAATTTTCTTAGTCTTTGTTCAGATAGGAACTGTACATTTAGAGCTGTTTTTACCTGGGTACCAGGTTTGCGTGTTGCTACCAGATCCTTCACCATTTTGACCTCGGAGACTGTCACTCCACCAACCATAAAGATGATCAGAAAAGGATGATCACCAGGGTGAGGGCGATTCACCTGTAAAATGAAGGAAAGCATTATTTGTAGTTGCTCAGTCCAGCTCCAAACCTACGGACTAGCAGTGATCGGCTCCCTGAGCTGCTGGAGGAAGACTAATGAGGAAGCTCATAAAGAAATATTCATGGAATGCTGGTTTCTGTAGTAGCTGAGAGGGAAATCAATGGGGATGATGCCCAGTTAAAACTAATGAACGGTTTCCAGGGAAATGGAGTCTTCATGGCTTCAACTGAAACCTGGGGGAGTTTCTCATGAGACCTAAGGGCTTCTCCCTCCATTCCTTTTTCATTACTTTCCTCTCCTTCCCAGAATGGGAGGAGAGTACTTGGGTGGATGCACAGTTTGGATACACGTATGCATGAGGCTTTAAGGAATGAGGGGTAAATTAGTACCCAGTAGAAGCAAGGAGTCCAGCCTAAACATGCTAGAATCCCTGCTGGAGGTCAGCAATGGAAAGAATTGTAAGTAATGTGTTTTCACCAGTCCAGTGAATAATCCTTTACAATTCATCCAATGAAAATAATTCAGGTCCATTATAGTATAAAATCAGTTTCTAGCTTGTTTCACTTCAGAGTTTTCAATACTTCTGTGACTGGGTTGTAACTAATATAGAGAAACTTTAGCTCAAACAAAATACTTGTTTCATTTTTCCCCAATTATCATTAAAATGGCACAAATATTCCACTTCAGTTAAGACTTTATAAACTTGCATTTTAATTTTAAACGTGAAGGTAATGCTTTACATCAGTTTCCTCTTAACCACTTCTAGAAGTTTGATTACTTTGCTCTTTCCTAGCGAACTCTTTCTTTCGTGATAAAACACGGTCCCCAGATGACGCCTTGCTCCAGTCTTTGGGAGTGATGTCAGTGGAGCCCGTGCAATTGCTCTTGTCACACCACCTTTGAGTATGAAACACGCCAAATGTTTGGCTCTGAAAAGTGACAGTGAGAACAGTTTAATTTGCTCCTTTTTAGACTCTCCGCCCCCTCTTCTTCCACAAGCGTAGGTTTATGACAGCATTCACTCGACAGAATGAAAGTGGTCATCAACCCGTGTTTGGGCAGAGGGCAGTTCCCTTCCCTTCACCACCACGGCAGCTATCTTTGATCCCTGTGGCTCCAGCTCCTGAGGGTACAGGTCTTCTGCTCTTCCTTGTTGCGGCTGCCCTACATTTAGTCTTTGGGCAGTTTTTCATCCTGCAGCTCTGTCAGGCTTTCTGACTGGCAACTGTCAGAAGAGACTCTTCCCTTTGAAGGGAAGCCGTGCTCTCTCTCCAGGCTAGCTGGCCTTTGATTACACAGGGCTCCCTGTTCAGTGCTGCTCCCCAGGCAGGAGGCTCTTTGACTCCCCGGGAGTTTGAAGCCAGTACAAAAAGCCTTAGTTAGATGTATTAGTGAGCTGAGTATTTGTGTACTGGATGTTTATTCTCTTAATCGCCCCCACTTTGCTAGCCATCTTCATTGAACTGATGGCACAGATAGCATATATGCTACCATGCAGCAGGGTGTCCTGCAATTCTGGTCCGGTATTGAGCAATTTTCCATTTACGCCAACAGATCAATTAAATGGGTACAGCAGAGCTTACAAAGACTTTCTTTATGCGCTTTCCCACATCAGGCTACTCGCTTCTCACTATCTGCATATAACATGGTGTCGACCTCGAATGAAAAAAAAGTCCATTCCTGTTACAAACACCATGAGGAGTTTAAGTGAGACCTAAATATTTACTTACAAAGCAGGTCAGATAGAGCTATTACTTGCTAAGATATTAGAGTTTTTCATGCCATAATTGCCGTAAGCAGTGACACAAGGTTAAAGAAATAACTGCTCGCAAAGATGGTGAAGATAAAAGCTGACAAAACGCTCCGCTATGGCACTTCAAGGTAATACAGGAATTACCGTTTTACTCCCTTTCATGGATCTTTGCTCTTCTTAACCCTGTCGCCAGAGCAAACAGTTCCACTCCATCTCACGAAGCTTCTGAATGACCCAAGATATATGCAAAGAGCTCGAACTTCAGAAGCTTGCTATTGAATAAAGCCACTCTTTCCTAATATCTTTCCTAGTGACAATAAACGCATCATAAACACGCACGCATAACTTCGGACACACTGAAAGGACACCCAATATAAGAGCGTTAATCGGAAAACACAAGCTTTCATGGCAATACTAAAGAGAAAATGTCTTGACAAATCATTTCCTTCAGTCAAAATAAACCTAGACCCAAACACATGGTGCCTATATAAAACTTATTATTTTTCAGAAGACTAAAGTTCAAACCACAAATTCCAGAAATGCATATTAAAAATACTATTAGGCATGCAAACTCTAAATTAAATTAAAATTGTAATGAAAAGGGTCTTGGAATCTCTAATTTTGTTATGCTATGCACAAGTGTTTTGAAGGAGGACAATACTTTGGGTACAAAATATTTGGCTGTATTAAGAATGCAAGTTTCTGCCAAGATTTTTTTGTTTGATAATACAACCACCCAAGGCTCTCTCTTTTGAAGGAACTGGCTGCATGTAGCTAAACACAGCTCATTTCTGTGATACAGAAGAAGAACTGAAGTGCACTGCAACAAAAGCAATGTGTATCTTCTGGGATCCTTCTAAAGTTCAGTTGTTCTGGGACATTTCTGAGGCCTCTGAATCCCATTTACTGTGAAATCTGCATTTTGCAAAAATCCCCAAGTGAAATTCACTTTCAGTTCAAAATGCCATGCATTAAAAAAATTGGGCAACAATTATCTCAGGCAATTAGAAACACTAACCAAGAAAAAACCAATCCCATTACATCAAGTGAAGGAGCCTGAAGGAAGAAGGAAGAATGGTCCCCTGAGCTAGCAGAGCATCCCAGCTGGACATCAGCCTTCTCTCCAGCTTCGAGCCCACCACTACTGCATTTCCTCAGGATGCTGATGGTTAGAGGGCTCTTTGCTGGCACATGTGTTTGTGTGGAGGAAAGGGAGAGGGGGAGATGGGAAAGCGGGGTGACAGTGGTCAGTGAAAATCTAAAACTGAAACAGGAAGGGGGCAGAGGACCTGTTTGTTCTCATGGCAGATCACGAAACACAGCCTTTTTCTCTGAGGAAAGTCAGCAAAAACAACTTCTACTGCCCCACGAGGACTACCTCTGCCAACCAGGACACCAGCGTCAATGCATCTGGTATTTCTGACCAACTAGAAACCTATTAATTTAGCTGAATAACTGGAAAAAGGAAAACACATCAATCACCAGAAACTAGACTGCCATGCAAGGCACTTGGTATCAATGATACCAAGCTCAGATCATCACAAACCACGTGTGTTCTAGAGCAGCAGTCAAAAGAGGAATCCTTGCAGCAGGGAGGCCTTTTCCTTTCACCTTCCCTAAGCTTCAAAACAAACACACCCACCAGAGAAGCAACTTCTGGATGAGAGGTATCTTTAAAAGTCTGTCCTGGATGAACATGTCTAAGTCCATTACTTACCAAAGCATGTTTATGTGAGTTGGCATTTATATTCAGGCATTGAGGAAGAAATAAAAATAAAAGGAAGTTCATGAAATAATTACAGTGCTGATGGTGCAGTAAGTGGAGAAGATCCTCTCATGTGAGAAATACAGGCTGGTCAGAAACTCATTCATGTAATAATTGAACACTGGCCAACAAACTAGGCTACAAACTAAAGGAGCAAGCACGGACACATTTGGGAGGTATGTGATCATGCCTATGAAATACTCATCCTACAAAAGGTTCACTTGCTCATCTGTTATATATTCCTTACAGTAGGATGTTTTTCTTACTAGCAGAGATGCAGGTGCTTACAGGTACATATTGCCATAATATACTTCATACTCTTACATAATACTATTCAATGGAGAACTCGGGATACGCAGTAAGACAGAGCTGAATGTACAGCATGCTAGCCACTCCACACTTCACCTCTGTAGACATTTAATGAACACTTAGCATAGGCTACTTTGTAAAGCAGAGTGAGGTCTTGTAGTGACTGTCTTAAAACATGCTATGAACATCCACAATGAAATTTTTGACTAGTAAGTTTCCTCCCTCCCCACTGCAAGTTGAACCTTACCAAGTTATAGAAAAGGCACTGAATATGGAGCCCCTCTGATGACCTTCCTCCCCTGTGAGACCTGACTGTTCATACTTACTTCCCTCCTGTCTCAAGGCTGCTTGGTGTCCTTAAAACACTTTGATGAGGTGCCTTGCGGAATGCCTTTTGGAAATCCAGGTAGGTTATATGAACTGGCACTCACTTACCAATTTGCTTGTTGGGTGTCTCTGAAGAGTTCTGAAAGCTACGTGAAGTAAGACTTTCCTTTAGCAAAGCCACATAGCCTCCTCCCAGACATATCACCCTTATTTAGGTGTCCAGTATCACCCTTATTTAGGTGTCCAGTCTGCTCCATTCCTCTTGTTTTGTTCAGCAGGTGCCACCCATTTGTACTGTACGTGCAATGTGGTGCCTCAAGGTATTCCCAGTCCCCCTGCAAGGATTTAACTCTCCTAATCACCCCTTAAGTTCTTCTGAACAATATCAACACAAATACGTAAAATCAGCTACTGCCATATGATGCTATGACCTCAGGTAAATCTTACAGATAAGCTTGGGAAGCCTGGTTTACCTTCATGAACATGCTGAATCCAGTTTTAAGGAGATCAGTGAGGCCTGATGACATGTGCTCAATATCAACAGGATCAGGTCGATCAGGATTACAGATCTCTTCCACTACCTGTTTCAGCAGTGGTTTGTAAGAAGCCTGCACAAAAAGAACAACACACTGTGAGTAAAGCTGTTTAGACTTGGTGCAACTGCTCTTCTAAATGTTTTACTTCCAGTAAAGGTAACAAAAAAATAATTATCCTAGAAAGAAAACCATTCAGAGAGTTAAAAAATTATCGAAGCAGCAGCAGTCTTTGTGACCTTGACCACAAACGGTGTGCACCATCAAACTGAAAAGACAGGAAGACGGGCACACATTTACTCTGCCCCATGTGTATTATATGAGTAAAGGGAGGCAAGGAAGGAAGGGGGCTTCCAGTTTCTCTGGGATCTTTTTGGAGGTAGTACAGAAAGGGATAGCAATACGGTTGACACGCTGTTGCCCGTCGTGCACCCAGAAGATCTCATTCCCTTTGTAATGATTTTACAAACACTTAAACAGGGATTTTTAGGAGGGGTTGCTTACTGACCAGTCGTGCCTTCCCACAGGTGTCAGCACGGAAGCCTGGACATCAGCAGGGCTGGGAAGAGGCCAGCCTGACTGTTTGTCCAGCATGGAAGAGCAGAGCTGAGGAGTCCCTGTTAGTCCTTCAGCTTCTATGGCCAGGGCACTCTACATAACACTTCCACTTGTGGAAAACCTTGAGAAAAATAGGCCAAACAACCCCACCGATATGCACGTCAGAGCTTCAGAGAAGTTAGGGACCAGGAAAAGTGGAACATGTAAAGGTAAAAATAGTCAGCATCCTGGAAGATCTGCTTCCAAAGGATCCACCCTGCACCCTCTTCGGGGTCCACAAACCTGTGCTGAATATGAATTAGTAGCCTAGAAATTTCCACATTCCCTTACCAAGGTTTAAACCACTCTGCCATCCTGAAAAAGTTTCCAAGATAAAAATTTTAGGGACTTGTGGAAATATGCTCTTTAATGAAAACTCGACCTTACTTGCTTTAGAGATGGAGTTTTGTTTTGCCGCTTTCAACTTTGTCCAAACTGCAACAGAACCACAATTATTTCAGGAAGTGCAACAGTCTTAGAAAATTAGCAGCTTTCAAATTAGCACATTTGTTTGCCTTTGGGATGCCCAGGTATACATCATCCCCTAGATTTCTTAAGGGAATCAAGTGTAACATCATTCATTCTGTAAAAATGACATCTACAAGAGACGTCATGCAAGATAAACATAAAAATGGATGGAAAATAAAAAGCAAGCTGCTTGGCTTGAAACTAAAATTTTCTGGAGTAATTAAAGAAATGTTTTTCATCCAACACTTTACAGTGAGAAACAAAACTTACAGTTTTTTAATACAACCCTGTCAACGAAGATTTATACAACTCATCTAGTTCTTCTCACAACACGTGCATAATTTTTAATTAAGCCAACGAAGCAAATTACAGCAGACATGAGCTGCAGGATCTTTTAGGATAACATGCCAAGATTTGTGTCAAATCTAGTCACGCAATAAACAACTGTTTGAAAATACACATGCAGGCATGAAGCCCTATGTATAAAAATCTGTTTAATATCTTCATAGATGAGGAACAGAAAGACATTAGGAATTAAATATTTTTGGAGTAGAGACCAAATCACAGTTAAACAGAGAGGCTTACTGCATGAAATTAAAGGAAAAATGTTATCTGACTTCAGAAAAAACTATGTACTTAAAAGATGTTAAAAATGTGCTATGATTTTTCATGGTTAAATTTTCAGCACCAAAAGTCAGTGCCCTTCAAAATGATCGAATTCAGCTACACAGATACTAAAAGGCAGATACTAAGATCACTTATGTTTTTTTGGCTATGATAGATTCAAATATTTTCAAAATCTTTTATGACTTGAAATTCACTTATTATATTTTTAGGGAGTTTTTACTCTATTTTTTATACATGCCCCAATAGCTGCATTGATTTCTAACTCATATAATGAAACTTTTATCAACTTTAAATTTTGCTGGGACACAAACTGTGTTTAAAACAGTTGTTAAAAAGTTTGATGGCTAAGGGACACGCCTCAGACAAGATTATAAGGAGAAAAGGAGAGAGAAAGAGAGAAAGAAAGAACAAGAAAAGGAGAGGGAGGGAGGAAAGGAGGGAGGGAGAGAGACATGGAGGAAGGGAAGAAGGAGGGAAAAACATACTTCAGATCAAGATGAAAGGAAAAGAACAGTAGTTACAATATCAGGCAAAATAATTATCTCCTCTCGCGTGGTTGCTACCCGAACTGGTTTGATAACCTGATGAAAACATTTATCATTTTATGTAAGACATATAAACTTCAATGCTACAAAAAGTCCTTCTAAGAGGCTATCCAATTCCTACTTACTTATCTACAGAAACCTTTTCTGAGTCTTAACAAGAAGAGTGGGCTTCCCAGGTCCTGACAGATAAAGTGGAAAAGCACCTATAGGCTAAACCCATTCCCATAGCATTGAGCTGGGCCAGGAACGCATATGGCCATGGGAAGGGCACCACTTCTTTAGAGGAGCTAAACTGATCACACACAACCCATGTATTAACACCTGCCAGTCAAAAGAGAGGTCCATTTGTAGAGAGCTGTATGTATGATGGAAAAAAACATACTGCCTGCTTATTTCTGCTACCCTAAACCTCCTGAACTGCCCTCAGCAGAAGGTTGGTCCTATGCAAGCAATTAAATCCATTGCATAGCCAGATTAGGGGGCTGCAAGGTGTTAATACATCCCTTGCTATGTTCCAGCACTTAGCCCTAAGCAAACAACCTGGGTTACATCCAAAGAACATATTGATGCTAATTACACTTCCAGGAAACTTTTAGAGAGTATTTTCTTATCATCTGACTGATCCCCCACTGAACTGTATTAAACGTTTAACAATTTTCCCCGTTTCAGACACCAGACTGGTTGTAATGCTAGGAGACTTCAGTAACAGGTTTTCTCCACCTTAGTTTTCCAGCAACATTTTGCAACACTCCTGATTTCTGTTCTTACAAAGCAATGCTTAATTTGAACTACATCCCTTTGCTGGTCTACAGCATACTTATGAGTTTGGAAGGATTTTTTTCTGGCTCAAGGCTAGAATCAAGTTTTATGGTCTCTCTCTAAATCACTGTATGTGCTTTCCATTGTAAAACTCTATTTTTAACTGAAAAAGTTAAAACGCTTCAGGGGAGATGGAGAGAGAGAAAACTACTGTATATTAGTCCTGATGACCTATAGTAATATCATAGTTCATGTGTTCATATTTTAGAAACAAAAAATTTTTCATCTATTTACAAATGGGACTGCCTCTCACATTTATAGGGATGGGAGAGAAAATACACAGGAATATAGCTGCTGTATGGATGCGGGCATCCTGCTATGCTATGTCATGAGGGGGTCTTAGTCCCAAACTGTCTTGACCTAGCCCTGCCTTTGACCGGCATTTATGTCATATCACAGTGCCGCAGAGCAAACCCCAAATTTCTTCTTCAGACAATTCTTTGTTGACATTGACACGGATATGCCTGAGTTTGGATGAAGGACTTGAGGAAGTTCTTGATGATTAGGTCGATTATAAAATCTATACTTAAATATCTTCCCCATGGGTAGAACACATATAAGATTAGCACATCAACAAAATTAGTGCTGTAATTGTGACAGCATCCTAGAGAAATAACATACACAGGGAGAAGAAAGATCCACTTGCCTGGTGGGTGTTGCTGCCTGCATTATGTATGGAATTAAACTGTTTCATGTGCATTCGAGCTCTTGCAATATCCCTGAGGGACTGAAAGATATCATCCACTGCATCTGTGGCTTTCTGAGATGTCAGGTTCAGTGATGAGTCACAGCCTAAAGAAATAAAAAAACATGGATCTGAGTGAGTGAAAAACTTTCAAGTGTTTTGATAATAAGCAGTAGGAAAAGGATAACCAGGAGGAAATTTTAAATTAGTTTCATCATGTTATATTCTAGAAACTCAGGGGCTTGTCAGACAGCATGTCCTCAGCATGGCACGGGTCTCTGTAGCTGAGCAAGAAGGCATAAACCCTACACAGCAAGCAAAGTGAACAGCACCTCTCTAAACACATTCGTAACCTAAATCGTACAGCGATTTCATCGGGCCAGGGTATATTTTGCTCTCCACAGCAAACAGAAGATCCCATGCTAGCAGACCCCGAAGAAGAGCCCCAGGTGGAAAGGAGCCAGCAGGTTTGCTGGTCTCCTCAGGGTGACACAGCCATGAAGAGGGGAATTGCTCCACAGGCATCGTACGCGGGACCCGGCTGGCAGCCTGCTGGCTCCAAATGCATTTCCTACCTTTGCAACAAGACAAATGGGAAGAGTCTGTGCTAAATACAGCAGAAATGATAGCTACACATTGGAAAGAGCTGTATTACTATAAAAAAGTCCTTATTCCTCAAAGTGGCACAGTTATTACTTTTAATGTATTTTTCCAAAGCACTTCTGCTAAGATATAATGCTTATCTTCCACTGAGGGCAAACTCCATTTACAGGACCATGTAAAAGGTCCCTCCAGGTGGCCAGGCAGTGCCTTGGCAAAGAGAAATTCTTAGCCTTGGCTCCATCCCCCTCATCACAGGGCCTATATTGCACAGAAGCATTGAAAAAATACTTTCTCAGCCGAGCTGCTGAGGAGAATTAGCCAAGAGATAACTGGGTCACCTGGTATTTGTATTGCTCTGTCAACACAGCTCTACACCTTTTGACATCTCTGCCTGCCTCTCTTCTCGCTTGACTCCTCATCCCTGTGGCAGAAGATCCATCACAAAATAACCCTCCTTGCCACATGCACACACAAACACACACACCTGCTTATCGGCAGTGTCTTCTCTGGGGGATGCTGCTGTAGTGGTTTGTGCATCCATCCCCCGGTCCCACAATCGACCCTGCGCTGGCAAACCTCTATGTCTGTGCAGAATCCTGCTGAGAGGATGGGGTCTCCCTGCAGGTCCCAGCACCCACCGGCACCCGCTTGCATCGTGCTGCACCAGCAGAGCCTGGCACTGAAAACAGGCATCCAAACTGTCGTGAAGGCACCTGGATTTTTGGGTGGGGGGACTCTGAACAAACTTTTCTCTACAACTGACAGAGGACAGAATCCTTATGCACTAAAGAAACAACAGAAAAGGCAGTACTTTCAAAATTTACAGGGAATTTGTAATAGCTAATCTGGATCACTCTTTCACATCTTTGCATTCTGTACAGCAGAATATATATAATATATACACATGCAAACACACTTATAGAGGTCTGAAACTATTCCTACAAGATGGTGATTAGACACTGAGCTTTCATTTGTCTGAATATTATTTGTTGAAAGACTCCAAGTCGGATCCTCAGATGGTGCAGCAGAACAGATAAAAAATGACTGTACTTCTGCAGGGCTACATCAAACCAAGCTGCTGAGGATTTATGCCATTACAACCCACAAAGCAACGAAGCGAACACAAACTGGCCCTTGGTGACTCCCATGTTGTAATTCTAAGGCAGACACTCATATATTTTTGGGCAGGCTCTTGATATTATTAAATTTTTTTTAACTGAGTGCAAAACAACTTACAGAAATATTTTTGTTGTTATGTATGTGCCAGATCTGCATGCTCTGATACTCTGATTGACCAAAGTTTACTTTTTCATTTGGCCAAGGAGCCTGTGTGTTGCCAGTGAAACAAACCCCACTCTGCAGCTCATTACCCCGCTCCACTTGTGCTCTTGAAATCAGAGAGATGGCTCCTGCAAGTGATCTTGTGCTGGTTTATGTGCAAGGGAACAGTGTCCAACCGCTGAAAAAAAGTGAAAGTGAACACCTCCTGGACAGATGAGGTTAATAAATAAAGTCTGAGGTAACAAATCCTGGCTTATATTTATCACTAGCACAGGCAAAATATTCAGAGATCTTGTATTGTCAGTGTGCTTTTACCCTGCCCATGGGAAAACAGGAATGAGAAAATGGGGCAGTCCCTGTTAGCTCCAAACTCAGAGGCTGTGCTTGTTTAATAGTTAACATTTATAAAGCACTTTACAAATGAAAGTCAAAAGAGCCATATCTCATTATCATATTACTAGATTTTGTCCTCTCTGAGAAACAAGCTTTCTCTGTTTTAGCCACATTAGAGATAACTAATTATCTCTAGCGCCTAGCTAATATAAGTAGCGATATTTTCTTTGTCCTCTCTTCTTCAATCCTTTATCAGCAAAAGCCATTGCTTTTGGCCAAGCCACCTCTGTAATGTTTCCTTTTGCTAGCGAACTCAAGTCCCCCACGTTGAACAAGTTCAGGCAAGGTAAAAATCACATCAGGTTTGCTTTGCTGTGCACACTCTTTTTTTTTTTCCTTAATTGTTTATTTTCTTGCACCACTTGAAAGCCTTTTGTTTTGGCCCCACAGTTATTTTTCTCAGGAAAAGAAATATTTGTTTCCTTCTCCTGTTGGCATCCCTTCTCTTTCTCTCTCTTTATTTTAACAAGAGCCTTTTGACCAAGAAGTTTCAAATCAGCTTGTCAATTCCCACTTCTGGAACTGCAGGGCAGTTTCCAGTGGACACGGTCTGGCTTTGTGTCTGGAGGACCCCGAGATTCTTCTCACCTTGCCTGGCCCAGCGCATCCCACTTTGCTTTTTGTTACTGGGTCAATCTTCTCTTGAGCAATTTCTTGGCAAAGCGCAGCCTCTGTAACATCACTCACCGCTCGAACCTCATTGCCAGGGAGATGCTGTCTGGAGCTCAGACTTTCCTTTACAGCTTGTGCTGACACACTTATGGGCTGGAGGCCATGGAATTGTTCACCCTCACCATCTGTTTATCAGGCCACATTGCTTCATCACCGTCACCAGAAACAAAACGAGAGGCACGGGAGCCTCGGTGCGCCGGGCTGTGGGCCAGCAGATCCTCACCCTCCGTGTTCAACCGTGCCTCCCGGCAGACCGGAGCATATCTCAAGGAGCACTGGAGCAGGTGCTGAATGTGTGCTTCCAGTCTCCATGGCAAAGCGCGGTGCTGGACCCAGTCTGGGAGCCAGCGGGGCACTGGGAGTCAAAGCTCCGGTCCAGTGCCAGTTTAAGGCTGACCAGACGAGGGAAAAGGGGCATACTTTCAAAGGTTTCTCTAAAATGTGGCTTCCTTAGGACTTCTGATCAAGAAACGTCACATCTGGGGATGTCATGGCTCTCTTTTTCCAGCCTGACATCCACTTCTTTTTTTAAATGAAAATTAAAACAAAAGTTTTCTTTGCAATCCCTTATTGTTGAAATTAATAACAAAACCACAGGTTCTCTGAAGGCTGCTGCCTACCTGTCACACTGCAGTAAATTTGAAGAGGGGAGCTGGGTTTCTCTCCAAGCTGGAGAACAACAGAAGCTTGTGTTGTACAAATGGCAGGCGGCTACAAATCACCTCCCGTTCACACCTTCCCTGTGAATGGGGCTGTGTGCGCATATGGAGAGCAGAACACAATCCCTCTTCTCTGCCCGCTTCATGCTACCAAGAAATCTGTTCCTTTTACAACAATGAAGAGGTGGAATACATTAGCTGCTGCACAGCTCATGTGCTAATTAAAACAACTCTTCCTGTTACTGTTTTTTCAGGGGAAGTTAAATGGCATTTGGAGAGCATGCTGAATGAATTCCCTTGAATCCCAAGCCCTGTTATACAGGGGAAAAGGCATTTAAATGAAATTTGGGGATTTCCTGTCCGACTTGAAGAAGCCCAGTTGTGGAAAAAAGAAAATCACTGTTAACCAGCATAGGACTAAAGATTTTAAAGCACGTATCCGAGATCTTGATGTTATCCCAAGAAGAACACAGCCCAGTTCTGTGGTAAGTGGTCCCCGACCTCACTGATATTGCTTCTGTTCTGCTTCCATCCACTTGCGCCAAATTTGAGGAGAGTGAGACTGTCCGGAGCTGCATTCAGTGCCTAACAGGATGAGGCTACCGCCCCTTACTTTTTACCTACTTTTGAACTTTTTCATCGGAGTGAGCACATCTCCTCTTAAGCTACACATCTGCATAACCATTAGAACCAGAACTAATCCATTTTCACAAGAAGCTTGAAAAGAGGAGAATGGAGATGCTCTTCTCCACAGTTTGGAGTGACCCAGAAACTAAACTGGACCAGTTTTTGCACTGATTTCTGAAATGGGAAGGAAGATGGTTTAAGACAAGGACACAGACATTGTGAACCCACGAGATCTATAATTATAAAGTGGCATGTGATTGATTATTCCCTCCCTGAATGCAACAAATGAGAATTTCAGACCTGTATCAGAAAACCTTTCACTGTGCTTTGTCTCTTTTGGTATGTGGTCCAGGCGTCATAAACAAACTTGTTCTTTCTTTAAACCAGTATGATAATTATTAACACTTTGTGAAGGTCTTTGATACTTCCAAGACATCACTGAAAGGCTACAATTCTTACGAAGTTAAAAATTTAGGAAAGCTGAAAGTTCAGCAGTTTACGCTGTTTTATTGGTACTAACTTAGGCTCTCTCTACCTTAGGCTCTCTCCATAGCCCATTTACAGAAAACCTGCCCATGTACAATATAAACCCTGCAAACCCTGGAATGGAAGTGGCAGAGTAGCCAAGCCGTTCTGGAAGCACACACTGAAGCATGGGCTAAACCAGAAAACCGGTATTTTGAAGAAGAGGAAGTCCAACATTATGCAAGCTATTTTCTAGATATGCAGAGTTAATTTGCTTGTCAGCAAAAGACTGAGGAAGAACAAAGATACAGGGTGCCTTGAGGGTCAGAACTCAAAATACAGCACTGTGATATTAAACTAATGAAAATCTTCTATTTTTATACTTTGGATGATAGCATAGCAATGAGGGCCCTTCTTTTTCTAGCAAATAAATCTAACAGCATACATATGTATACCCACAGCTATATGTTTTATAATAGTTTCAATATAGTCATGCATTAAGATTGTTATGAAAAAGTAGGTACGAATGCATATGGTTACACAGACCACGGCTGGTTTTTGCAAGGGGAAAAAAAATGTGTAAAAACCCAAACTGGGACAAAGTTTGTGTGATTCTCCTCTCACCTTTCTTCCTGATGGATTCTGCCATGCTTTTGAATGTTTATTCTTAAATTTGATTTGTATTAAATTGTGCTGTCTGCTGCATCTAAAAGGGAAGCTGGTAAGCGAGTGTAACACTGTGGGACAAGGAAGGATGGGCCAGAATACAAGACATCTGTCATTTCCCAATAGCAACATCAGCAGAAGGTGAAAAATGAGAATTGACTCCATTTTAGTTTGGGGGATTGTGGAAGAGAGGTGCATTCCCCAGCCCTTGAGAAGAGAGCATCCAGAGGGGACAGACACAGCGGTGCCTGTGGCAGCCTCCCTGCAGCACACGGCAGGTCCCTACCCCTGGGGATGCAGAGGGTCCTGCTCTGCGCTTGCTCGGTCCTGCGCATCCCCAGCCAGAGTGTGTGCGGCACCGGCTGGGGCAGCCACGTCTGTGCTGCTGGCAGCGAGCAGCGAGCCTCCGGGCAACCTTGCAAGGCTGAAGGCCAAGTCAACACTACAGTGGGCCGAGTTCAAAACAGGGCTGGGTTTTCTGACACTAGCAAGTGATTTGGGTGCTACGGCTTGGGTTAGAGGAAAAGAAGGGTAAAAAGAAACAGGGGAGAAGCTGAAAGATTTTTCAAAATGGTATCTGCTGTTCATAGGTGAATTAAAATCCCGAGAAAATAGGCACTTAGTAAAAAAATATATGAAAGTTATAAAAAAAAAATCCAGGTTCATTTTGCTGAAGCCCTGGCAAAGCAGTGTGTCGGTGCTGCTGGCACAGAGGGGCAGAAGCTTGTCAGCTGGGGAAGGGGCAGGCGCAGAAACGCAGAGATAACCTGTCCTCACCCACAGCCTCGAGACGTTCTTGCTCCATTCCCTACCAGCAACCACAGCAGATTTCTAAGCCGTCGTCCCGATTCAACTCCTTTTCTCACCACCCCCCCTTCCCTCCCCGTTTCCTGCGATGGCCCCTTGCCCCAGTCATGCCTCAGCCCTTCAGTGCATCTGGGAGCCTGAACTCAGCTTGGACCACACCACTGCAAAACCACTCCATCCCTACAGCCCTCCTCAGGAGAGGCAAGTTATTTGTGCACCAAAGGCGAAGAAGTCGAAACTCCACCGAGGCGTCCAAGAGGTTAGCATCACAGCCAGAGAGGGAACTCAGGGTTTCCCAGCCCTGGACTCGATCAGCCCTTCTGCCAGTCCACACAGCACCGAATAACAGACTGCAAACGCTAGCAGGCAGAAAGTTAAACACAGGGGAGGAGGAAAGCAAAGAATAGCAGTATCGTCCTGGTTTTGGCTGGAATAGAGTTAATTTTCTTTCTAGTAGCTGGTATAGTGCTATGTTTTGGATTTAGTGTGAGAATAATGTTGATAACACTGATGTTTTCAGTTGTTGCTAAGTTGTGGTTAGACTAAGTCAAGGATTTTTCAGCTTCTGATGCCCAGCCAGCAGGAAGGCTGGAGGGGCACAAGAAGTCAGGAGGAGGCACAGCCAGGACGGCTGACCCAAACTGGCCAAAGGGGTATTCCATACCATGGGACGTCATGCCCAGTATATAAACTGGGGGGAGTTGGCTGGGGGGGTGGATCACTGCTCAGGAACTAACTGGGCATTGGTTGGCGAGGGGTGAGCAATTGCATTGTGCATCACTTGTTTTGTATATTCTAATTCTTTTATCATTATTATTGTCATTTTATTATTATTATTATTATTATCCTCCTCATCATCATTTTTTTTCTTTCTATCCTATTAAACTGTCTTTATCTCGACCTATGAGTTTTACTTTTTTTCGATTCTCTCCCCCATCCCACTGGGTGGGAGAAGTGAGCGAGCGGCTGCGTGGTGCTTAGTTGCTGGCTGGGGTTAAACCACAAGAATATGGGAAAAACATTAGAAAAGGGAGGGAAAATGTATACAATGTTAAAAATCAAAGAAGAATCTTTTTCTCCCTCAATTGTTAGCAACATCTGCTTTGAACCTATTTGAAACCAAGGTTTGCATGGAGGGTCACTGTAGGGCTCCAGCTGAGGTCTGAAACTTCAGAATAAATCAAAGGGATTATCTGCAAAGCCACACAACAGAGAATGTCAGCTCTGCGTTTCTATAAATGTCATTTACGATCTGATTGGCACACAGAGAATGAAAACACAGCAGCGCACAGGGATGCTCCAGGGCAGTCACCAGCACAATGCAGCCCAAGTGGAACTATGGATGTAGTGTCTGTGATGGGAGGAGAGAGGGTCTGATCCGCCGCCAGGGAAACCACAGAAGCTAGTATTGCGACTGGCAAAGGTGCAATTTGTCCTTTATTTTAATCATGACAAACATCTCCCATTTAAGAGAAAAGCCAAGGATGTTTTTTTAAAGAGTAACTAAATTTACAATCCTAAATCTCCACTTCAGCTTTTAAATAAGCATTCAAACTTTAGCAGTGCTGAGCATCCAGGGATTGCATGTGTATGTCTCCATGGGCAGTTCAGCACAGATCTGACATTTATTATATAGGGGCACATCCTGCAATCTCTGGAGCTCACTGGGGAGGCATGGCAAGAGCCAGCAGTGTGCTTGGAAAGCTTGTTGTTGGCCTCAAGTGTAGGAACCTCTTCTGGAAACTGCTCTTTGGCATGCAAGGCGCGCACAGCCCGCATGGCTAAGTACTTCACTGGATCTCAAGCTCTGAAGCTGCATGCATAAAAATCTGGCCACTTACCTACATGACTAAATATGGATTTGAGACCTACCTTTGGAGATTAATTTTTTTTTTTTTACATTTTGGCCTCAATATCTGTCATTTGGACGTTTCTATTTTACGGGAATATTTTATTGCCTTCTTCTTGGCAAAATTCAACTGCACAACATGTAATATCAACTTTTATGAAGCACTGCAAACTCAGTACTGGAGGCTCTCAAGTTACATGAAATTAAACCTGTCAATTCAGAGAACAATTACAGAGAAAAACTACAGCACTTACTAGAATAAATTACATAAATTAATTGCAGAAGGAATTTAAGTTAGGCTCAGATGTGCTTTCTGAAGGAAGTTAATGTAACGAATTCATTAGGGAACCATTCAGTTGCTCCCTCAAGTAGTCCATATCTTAATTAAAAAACCACACATGTTAATAAAGCTATGGTAAATGCCCTGTAAGTCTAATAAGGCCTCCCAATAACGTTCTTGCAAGAACTTAGTAAAACTGCAGGTTTTACTAAACGATATAGAGCTTTATGAACATACCACCCTAGGACCTATACGTTCAAATGTCCTCAGTCTTTTGCAAGTTATTCTCAGCTAACCTCCTTTTGTCTACAGACTGGTGGCTGCACTTTGGCAAGGACAGATTTGTGCTCCCATCAAGGATTTTCTTGCTATTCACGCATCAGCCAACACCCTTCAGCAACGCTATGAAGTTTCACCCTCAGCTCTGCTGCCTCTCACCTACTCCGCAAGGTACTCCAAGTGGTACCACGCACGTGACGGACAAACGATACATTGGGAAGAGGGACGAGGCTCGTGTCCAGCCAGCAGTGGGTGAGGCAGCAAGTACTACCAGTACGGCAAAGCCTCCTTGGCCAGCGTGCACCAGAACAGAGGACACGTTGCATGTGTGAAATGGTGCGGCTGTCCTCCTTCAGAACAGCTGGCATGGTGGGACACGGATGGGACCCTGTGTCGTGGTTTAACCCCAGCCAGCAACTAAGCACCACGCAGCCGCTCACTCACTCCCCCCCCATCCAGTGGGATGGGGGAGAAAATCAGGAAAAGAAGTAAAACTCCTGGGTTGAGATAAGAACGATTTAATAGAACAGAAAAGAAGAGACTAATAATGATAATGATAACACTAATAAAATGACAACAGTAGTAATAAAAGGATTGAAATGTACAAATGATGCACAGGGCAATCGCTCACCACCCGCCGACCGACACCCAGACAGTCCCCAAGCGGCGAAAACCCTGCCTCCCCCACTTCCCAGTTCCTAAACTAGATGGGACGTCACATGGTATGGAATACACTGTTGGCCAGTTTGGGTCAGGTGCCCTGGCTGGGCATGAGAAGCTGAAAAATCCTTGACTGTAGTCTAAACACTACTGAGCAACAACTGAAAACATCAGTGTTATCAACATTCTTCACATACTGAACTCAAAACATAGCACTGTACCAGCTACTAGGAAGACAGCTAACTACATCCCAGATGAAACCAGGACACCCTGCCACTGCCTTTTCTAACGTACCTAGTCAGGACCCTATAGCCCTGTTTTTTCCTTTCATTCTCCAAGCATCTGCAAGCCCCCGTTGTGCGAGAGACCACCTGGAGCCAGACGACCTTTTGTTCAGGCTACGGCCTTGCTTATGCTCAGGTGGCACTGTTAATGCAGCACTTCACGCTACTGGGGCTGAGGAGCGTCATATACAAAGAAAAGTGTTCCTAAGCAACTGTGCTTAAAGCCTTCATAAAGAAACACCCCAATGGCCTGTTTTGTCTCTGCACTATGAAGCAGCAGGGCAGGGAGGAAGCTCATGTAGAAGTCCACGGAAGTCTAGATGCTCTACCCACTTGGCCTCAGAGGGCAACCTCAGGAAAACATGGCAAGATCTGTAAATGTCCTTATTTTTATAAAACTTTTGTTCCTTATGTTGATTACAAGGAATCATGCTTTTAAAACAACAACAAAGTGAAATAAGTCCTTTAGTATTTTTGTTTAATTTTTCCATCTTTTTTTTAGCATGGACAATGGAAATGAATAAGAACAATGTTTTTTGCATTCACGGTCCAATTTGATTGTATGTTCCTCATACTGCCAAGTCAAGCTTGCAGACATAATTGGAAAATGCTTCCTTCTGAAAACAACTGTCCTACCTAGAATTTTTAAAAATGCATGAAACCGTTTCAACTGATGTATCTAAGAATAATAGTAATGGAGAAATATCCAAGAGACATTTTCTTTCCCAATTTAAGTTCCGAGCCAGAACCAGAACTCATGGTGTCATTAAACTGGTGAAGGCAGCTATACACAATAACATAAATTTATAGAAATATAAGATCACAATTAAAACTAATAGTTGTAATCTATTTAACAGCTACTGAAGCAAGACAGGAGCAGTGGTGGTGATTAATTGGAAATGTATCGGAAAGTGTGGGATCTGGGCATAACATAAATGGTATAGAATAAGGGGTGGATACTGTCCTGGTTTCAGCTGGGATAGAGTTAATTTTCTTCCTAGTAGCTGTTACAGCATGTTTTGGATTTAGTGTGAGAATAATGTTGATAACACACCGATGTTTTAGTTGTTGCTAAGTAGCGCTTATCCTAAGTTAAGTATTTTTCAGTTTCCCATGCTCTGCCAGCAAGCAGGTGTACAAGAAACTGGGAGGGAGCATAGTCAGGACAGCTGACCCGAACTAGCCAAAGGGATATTCCATACCGTAGAACATCATGGTCAGTATATAAACTGGGGGGAGTTGGCTGGGAGGGGTGGATCGCTGCTTGGGCATCAGTCAGCGGGTGGTGAGCAATTGCATTGCGCATCACTTGTCTTTTCATGGGTCTAATTTCTTTTTGTTATATCCCATTTCATTACAATTATTATTATTAAAATATTTTATTTTAGTTATTAAACTGTCCTTATCTCAACCCACGAATTTTACTTTTTTTCCTGATTCTCCTCCCCATCCCACTGGTAGCGGGGTGGACTGAGCGAGCGGCTGTGTGGTGCTTAATTGCTGGATGGGGTTAAACCACGACAAACAGGAAGACAAAAATAATGACATTTTAATGCTATGCATAAGTATCTATTCAAAAAGGCCTCTTCACCCAGTATGCTACACAACAGGTGAACAGCCATCTGAAAACTGACAAGGATACTAGGCACTTAGGCTGCATTCAGTGGGCTTTACTTAATAACAGATAATAGTTGCAATTTTATTTTTCCCCCTTATATGAATTAACAGAATTATGGTACATCCCTTAACTACCTTTTGCTTTAAATTCATAACTGTGCTCAGAATAATTTCTTTGTTTCTGTTTAAAAAATGTCATGGCTTACCTTCTAAAATTAAAATTAAACTATAAAAGGATTAAGTGTTAGCCAAAACACTAGAAGTTTGCTTTCCAGGAGACATAGCATGAAAGAGCTAAAAGCTAAATGCCAATCCTGTATTAATCTACACTGCTATGACAGTTTTGATGCTAACAGGAGGTAGAAATACACTATAACAAGTTTACGAAGTTCACGGTAATAAGAAAAGGAGCTGTCAGATAAACAAAAATATCACAGATTTCTAGTTCTTGTAATATTTGAAATTCGAGCATGAAAATCTGAAAAATGACACACCATTTTTGATACATTTTATTTACTATTCAGCTAGCATCACACTACCCAACTGCAAGAGAAATGAAAGAAAGACTAAATGCCATGCTCAGTGTAATTATGACAGAAAAAAAATGTATAACAATAAATTCTCTGAAGTGCTAAAGTTAATCTATGACATTGGAGTTTATAGCTTAACTGCAATTTTAGAAGAAGAATACATTGTTTGAGCTGCACCATGCTCAATTCTGAAATCCTGATTACAGAGGGCATTCGGGTGTGCTTAACCGTATGTGAAGTCCCACCGAAGTCCAGCCAGAATACCTTCAACCTTATTTTAGCATCCCAACTCCCCAGGAAAGAGAAATCCTACTACTCTACTTTTACTACAGGGAAATCATTCATCTTAAAATAAAATATGCAAAGTGACTGTAACCAAGAATAACACCCAGCATAAGTGGACATTCATGGTAATTGCCCTGGTGACTTTTAATTCAAATTTCAATGAAGTGTCTTACAGGGCTGCCTTTTTCAAAACACATTTCATTGACACTACCAATGATACATATATTCACAGTATATGTTAATGACACAGAAGGTGAGTATTCCCATTTTGTGGCTAAATTTCCAACAAGATTTGGAAAGTTTATAGCCACGAACTGGTAGACGGATGATCTTGTAAATCACCACCCAGCAGCTCAGGCACATGCTCAGGAGCTGCCTGGTACTATGTGCCCACAGGACCTCTGTGGACTTAGCTGGCTCCATCAGATGCTGCTACCGCCTAAATAAAAACCTAACTCCAAGCTTGGCTCAGAGCAGGTTTGCTGAGGGAACGACAAGGATGACTTACTGTGTGGCCTGCTGGGCACAAGCTGATCAGAAGAGAAAGTCAAGCAGCACATATCCCAGGGGCTACAGGTGTTAGGAGGGAGAAGGAAGGGTTTCCTTTTTTCTATACTATCAAGCACCTGCCAGAGCATTAGAGAGAACAATTTCCCACCTGGCAGATCACACAAGACTTTCTCTCTTCCTTCCATCAGTAGTGCAAGAATTGCAACATGCTCTGCCTCCCCAAATGTAGCGCACAGCTGCCTATGGTGTGTGAAAATGTTAATGATGCTGAAAACCAGAGAAATGTGGCTCGTGATGCTCTGCTGGAGACTGGGGGTTGTACAGGGTAAGGACCATTTTATACTTTTTTTGCTCCTTCCTTCTCTGAAAACAAACATTTGACACTGGACACTGGGGATAAAACAGGGTAAGGGCAGAACAGCTGTTCTTCTATCCTGCAAGCGAGGTTAAGTGAAGTGTAACAATTTCCAGAGAAAAAGAACATAAATGTTTATGGTAAAAAGGCTTCACTGCATAACATAAAGGAAAACTTTTAAACACATAATACTGAAAGCAACAGCCACAATTGTCCACACTGAAATCGGGAATTCTACTTTAATGGCAACCTACCACAGCGCAAGTCGTACCTGACCAAGGGCAAAAGGACTAGAAACTGGAACGCTGAAAATTTCTGCATTTACACCATGACAACTCTTGGCCCTCACTGGAGCTGTTTTGCCCTGCTACCAGTGGTACCATGCACGTAAACGAACGGTTACGTCTCCCTGGTGTCCTGGCCTCACCAGGGGACACCTCTGGCAAGGGGCTGGCTGGGGCTGCGGGAAAGCTGCTGCAGACTTGTGCTCTCCCAGTCTAAGAGGCTTAGCATCCCATTGCACATTAGAGAGGAAAACGGGTAGCAGGCAGTGAAGGGGTGGCAAAGAAGCTGTGTGTGCATCCCTCAGCTGGTCACACGTGTGCTACCTAGGCAAGGGGTGTATATAGGGCACAGACGTCCATATTCTGCAGGCAGACGAGAAGTTACGCCGAAGCACAGCCCTCTCAAGCTCTTCCATCACAACCGATGGTGATCATGGCAAGGAGCATGTGTGGTTTAAGCCACACACAGTATCCACTTTGTGTTACCAGCTCAATTGTATTGCATGCTGTGCATACAACAGACTCTCTGGAGACAAACCCCTGTCTCTAGTGAGTCACTGTATTGATCTGCTGAACAAATGACCTGATGTGACGTTACCGTGTTTCATATCTTCCTCTGCAGAATACACAGACAAAAACTGCCACCATTTGTACAACTAACCGTCTATCTGCAAAGCACAACGTTGTACACGTGGGCTTGGGATGCCTGAGTCAATTTTTGAAGCTATGAATTGTAAACAATTTAATTCTAGTACAAAACCAAGAGATATTGCCTGTCACCTTACCAGAGTTTGACATTAGAATGCTTTGCATCTAGATAAAAAGGTAGATGATAGTTTAGCCTACAGCATGGGTGATTATGTTATTTGGAATAAGCATTACGTCTCTGATGAGATTAGGAAAACCGTATTTTGCAGAGGCATTTGCTCTTCATGAATCTCATGGAAATATATATGCAAAACCAGTATTAGATTTGGAGTCAGAAATAAAACAGGAGAGGTCTTGTCAAATTTCTCTCTTCAGCTTTGGTTTAAGTGGTTGTTTATATTTTTCATCACCTGCTGTAAAACTATTTCATTTGAAATCATCGCTGGAGTAGTGTCTCAAAAGATAACTCATCTTGTTTTGGGAATATTTCACATCTCAGTGAGAATAACATCCTCTAAAAAGTACCTTGACAGAAGATTTTTTTCTTTATGAAAGCAGATAACACTGACTCATCTAAATGATTTAAAAGTCTTCCTATGTTCATCTGCTCTTATAATCCATTGAAACTGTGCACTGCACTTTGCAGAGATCATAAGAATACAGCCCAGTCCAAACATCTAACAATTTGCAGTTAAACAAGAAAAGGCATCCAAGTAAAAAGCATGGGCAGAAAGAACAATAATAAAGCAATAAAAAATGCAAGTTAGAAACAAACCACTGCATAAATTATCCCACTTTATGTTAATTTTAAAATTGAAATTACTGTTATACAAGAGAAAAGACACAGACTGCATAAAGTATACTTCGGGTGAAAAGCAAAAGAGAAGAAGTGAGGCTGCAGAAAGGATCTGAAAGAGGAGAGAAGGAACCCTACTATGGGAAGAGAGACCAACGTGGCACTATTTGTTTCCAAAGGATGAACAATGACACCATGTGCCAAGCCACCCCTGCCTCTGAGTACATTGGTGTTGCAGCTGGCCATTACCAAGACACAGCAGATCCCTGACTACGAATAACACAAAATTATACAATTGATGCTCATTTTTATTCTTTTTCTTGTCTATTAACTGGAACGCACACTGTAGTGCAGATGGCAAGTATCAGTCAGTGAAGAAAATGATCAGCAGTACAAGCTGCAAGCACATGTATAGAGGGAGGAAATATCCTAGAGTATTGAGTGGAATAATCTCATATTCATAAAACAGATAATAATTCATAATATGTGCAATAGATAAAAAAGATGCTGGCAGAGGCCTCAGTTTAGCAGAAAATGTAAACACACATTCAACTTACGAGGTGTGATGGGATGAAGTTAGGCCAGTGCTTAAGTGCCTTGTTGAATTAAGGTTAAACTCTCCAGTTTAAATTCCAAAATAATTGTGCTATTTTAATTAACCAACAAATGAATAGCTTGTAGAGTTGGTCTAGAATGTTTCTTAAGCACTTAAGAATTAACACTTTTTGCCTTTAAAACAAATCGAAAACATTGTAAGCTTTGGTGAAAACACAGCTTTTAACACAGGCTTGAAGAAACAACAACTGATAGAAAATGCCTGGGATCTGTAGTCATTTCCATTTAGTATAAATTGTTAATGTTTCCAGGAAAAAGAAATAATGAAAAACACTCATAATGTTGTAGCCAGGTTTCAACACCTGCTTATTTATTGTGGCCAAAAGAATGAGGATAACATAATCTACGCTTCAAGCATATGGCAGAAGCATAGGGATTTTTTTAATTAAATTGTGCCTGCCTAAGAATGAAAGAGGACATGTAATTTCAAAATTAACTGGATTTTTTTTGTTTGTTTGTTTAGGAAACAAAGACATTAGCAAATGCAAGCAACCAGTCAAGCCTAAAGGACTGACAGCAGCAGCTTCGCCATGAGGCTGATCTGTGGCAGCCCAATGCTGTTCACTGCCAGGGGACTGGGCAAGTGCAGCTCAGAGGCACTGTGGCTCCAGACCACCAATGACTGTCATCTGCAGGGTGCTCGTACAATGGCAATTGTATAAGTGCAATAGAAATATTTACAATAATATATCTAAGCTAATAGGCTGTCAAATGATCATTAGACATAGATGCACTTCCGTGGGTATGTACCACATGTAAATGAAGGCTGTGGAGGAGGGGAGGAGACACCTGAGACTCCTACCATAACCATGTTTCATTTCAGAAGGGGAAAATATTGACTAATTTTGGTCCTGAAGTCCTTATACCAGCTTGTCACCGCTAATCTCAATGAATAATTCCTGCAAAGGGAAGAATTATATGAAGATGTAGTTGTGAATGTCAACACTGTGAAAAATCACATCTACAGCTTTTTCTCCTGCATGCAAATTCAACCTCGAACCTGACTGAACCTTTCACACTGTTACGTTCCCTCATTCACTACTAATTATAATTAATCAGGACTGCATTCATAATGGTTCGTTAACTTTCCTTGTGTGGTTCTTTCCTGTACAAAACCACTCAGAGAACGAAAGACACCTCACACTTCCATGAAGATCTTGAAACCAGAAGAATGGCCTCATTTTCCCCACTTTTAATCTTTTAGCCAAAGGACTGGTGAAACTGGTGAAAGAAAAGTTTAGGAATAAGCCAAAAAATTGTAAAAAATAAAACCCCACGTCAGAAAAACTGTGAGTTATCTGCTTCCTTGATGCATTTGCTACGGACCAAGTTGTTTCTCACCCTTCCCTGATAAGTTGGTGGCACATTTGGAGACATACATGCTGCCCTCTGTAGCTAATTTCTGACTGCTACTTCACCTCCCTTTTTAAGCTGCAGAAATGGAGAATTCTGAACACAAACCAGCACCAACAGCACCACTCCCAGTCATGCTCCTCTTCTCCCACTGATTATATATCTATTTTCTTCAAAGCTTTGTCCCTGTGCAACAAAGATGTGTAAAAACCAGCCCCTGCCAGCTCGCCTGCCTTCTCTTCTAGCAGCTTTGGGCACAAAGTACTTTGTCATCAGTTATCTTCTGCTGGCTGTCATTGAAAAACTGTACCATATTTTCACAAGAGAGATGGAAATAAGGCAAACACCTTGCTTTAGATTATTTTATACTGTTGTCTCAGCTGAAAATGTTACTTGATTCGATGCATCGACAAAGAGTGGCTCTGCACATTTGCAATGCTGTGTTTTATGCTGCCCTCTGAAAGAGGTACCTGGGGCACTGAAACAACTCAGCAGGAGAAGCATCAGCAAGGGTCACCTGGCAGTACTTGCTCATGTGTTTCTGTTGCATGATGCATGTCTGACATGGTGAATGCAAACAAGTTTCCCCTTTCACTGCAGAAGGATGGTGGTTGTGGCGAGTTACCACAGGTGGCCTAACTTTGAACATCAGCTCCCACAGTTAGGCAACACCAAATTAAAAATGCAGAATATAGTCATGCAGAATGCAGTCAATATAGTCACATGCCGAGGTATAGATGTGACATTGACAACTGACTAGAGAGCAGATGCAGGGCTCCTGTGAGGAGATTGGCCTTAAAAGTCCCCACCATCTTAGCCTCAGGCCACAGCTACCTCCCCTGCTCCCAACCAGGTCAGTCAATAAACTGCAGGTACCTGGAGGAAGACAAACCAGGGAATGGCAGAGGAGATACGGATGCAAAAAACCAGCCCTCTTGTCACCTCCTGGGCACTGGGTCTGATTTTATTAAATTTATTTATTAGCAGAATTCTGCTTGCTCATTTTTTCTCACCTGATTTGGAAGTAGCCCTAATTATTGAATGTCCCTATCTGCTTTGGTGGAAAACAGCGGTGAAATGTTTCTCTATTGAGATTCAGCCTGTACAACAAGAAACCCCATATGTTGGTGTCCAGATCTGGTTCTGTTCCTCAGCATTAACGTAAACCTGCCATTTTTTATAAAGCTCTTGCTATCCTTTATCTGCTTGGAAATATACCCATGTACTGCCTGCATTCTCTGCTGGCTCCTTGGTAAGTATGGTGGCACCTCTGTGCTGGAAATGCTGGGTGCTTCATGGCCAAAACACATGTGCCTAAGCAACAGACCCTTCTAAAATCATGAATCTCAGCGCTTTCAGGCTAAGGAGCAAAACGCATGACAACACATATAATTAATAGGCCAAGGACTGTTCCTTCAGAAGTGCTGTGGTTGATACATATCTCCCTCCCTGAATTCCTAGTGTCGTTAGTCATAATGTGCAGTGCCACGCCATTCAGCTCCCAGGAAAAGCACCATCTCACAAGGATCTCACTGACCAGGTCTGCCCATGGCAAGGATGGAGCGCTGCATTTTCTGGGCACAGCTGTTCTGCTTCTGGCTGATGGGACACATCCAGCTGGCCCTGAGCAGAGCACACAGCAAGCAACGATCCCCCTGCACTAGGTGGAATATCACGTTTAAGCTTGTACCGTGATCCCCCGGTCTTGAATTGTCCTGTCACAGCTTATTATAACTCTCTTAAGTTAGTTAACTCTCTTAAGAAGTTTAATTAGACCTTTTGCTGCTGTTGCAGAACCGCACTTGTTTTATGTTGATTATTGGCCATTTAAAAATATTCTGAAGTGGGATTCATCTCTAATAGTGTTAGCCATCTGAAAACCAGAAATCTAGTTCACACTTGTTATCTCATCCCAGGCAATCTCCTGCAAAGGCCAATCTGTCTGCACTGACTGTAAGTAGACTCTAGAAAGCTTCACCTGCTAACATCAAACTGTGAAATAATTCCCACTTCCAACTAAAGGCCCAAGTCATTAACATGGAATAAGCTAAAGTAATACAAATCTGAGATAAAAAAAAGGATTAACCTGTAGACCAGAAGAACTATGACGGACATAATAAGGCATGTGGTGGTGTTCTAAAAACCAGCTATGAATAGATGTCACCGTCAGCCCCCAGCACATTCAAAGTCAGAAACACTTACTCTGCAGATATAAATAAATTGTCCTACTTTCTGCTTATGCCAACACTACAGAAGGGAAAAAGTACAGATATATCAGCTAGATTATACCTTATCCTGGGAATGACAAATGGAACACGATCCATTTGTGAGGAGTCTTTAATATGTATAATACTTGCTTTATTTATTTAAGTTTTTTTTTACATAGTCTTTTTCATAGCTTCTCCAGAGTGCTGCACCAAAGTCAAAATTCAGGGTGCTACCTTTGCAAAGATTGTCTCAACCAACTCTTGTAGGCAAAGGGAGCCAAACAAAAGCAGAATGAATTTGTCTTTAACTAAAATCCTGTCTGAGCAGAAAAGCAGCAGAATCCAAAGCTCCAATGTGTGAGCCAAAATGGACACAGGTTGGCTTTCAAATCTGAGAGTGTTTTTGCAGAGCTATCAGCTATAGAAACATATTTGCAGTTGTAAGTTGAGCAAATTTGGTATGAGTCACAGTGGCTGTAAACATGCAACCCCCACAGAGTTGTTTGCAAGTCATTTCTCTGCATATACCCACTTGTGTTCAGTTGAAGACTGAATAACTGAGTAACCACAGAATACCACATGCAGTATATAAATGTAAGAGAAGAGGAAAAATGACACAGGCAACTACAGTCTGGTCACTTGCCTTTCAAATAGGCATAAAGTTCAAGCAGATTTTGAAAAGAAAAGCTAAGTGTTAAAAATGAATGAGGAAGGCACACAAAAACTTACAAATGCAGGTGATAACCAGGCTCGCCATACATCTTTCTGGGTGAGATAACTGACTGTTCAGCTGACAGAAGTCTGGTAGATGCAGTCTATTCAGATTTCAGTAAAACATCTGATACAATGCCACCTGGAGAATTAGTTTGGAGTGAAGAGATGGGACTTAATAAAAGAATTTTAACGAACAGGCTGAAGGAGAGACGACAATGGCCTGGGATAGACAGAGAGTCTTAGCGACATTCCTTGAGGACTGGTCTTACTATTTTTGTTGATGACTTTTGCACAAAAAGTAGGAGTGCTGATGACAAAATTATGAGGTATTGTCAAAGGTAGAAGGAGCCTGAAATATTATAGAAGATTTAAGTTCTGAAGCACAAGAAAAGAGACAAAGCAGACCAGTATAGCAATACAAAATGAGATAAACCTCATCAAGGTCATCAACTTAGTGGGCAATAATAAGAAATCTCTCCATCAGCTGGGACTCTGTGATGGAAGACAACAGGAAGAGAAGAATCTGAGTGGTATTAGTTGATCTGGGGATCACCTTGGGCTACCATCATTGCATAAGGCATGTAAAACTCATCAGATAAGATACTTCCTGCAGATACACAGTCATGCTAGTTCTGTCCTAAAAATGATAAAACTGCAACAGAAACAATTTTGGTCACTGGTGCTTGAGATACTTGAATTCAAATTGGAACAGTTGAACTTCCTTGAAAGAAGATCTGTGAGCATGACTACAGAAATAAGAAACCATTTTTATCTGCAAAAAATGGGGCATGTTCAGCTTAGCAAGAGGAAAATTGAAGATACGTAAGCTGGAAAGTAGAATAAAGTATCCAATCATCAAAGGAACAAGGTCCTGAAAGAACCCTTGTGTGAGAGTAGTTGGATGTGTCTGGAAACAACAGCAGTTTCAAGATGGATTTTGATAAGTTTATAAATGAGATTATGTTTGCCTTGAAAGGAGCAGGGGGCCTGATTTGGTGGTGAGGGAAGCACCTCCATGCTTCTGTCCTTCCACGTAGACCCTTGATAATTTCAAATAATTTTTATATTTCAGAGATTTAATATTACATCTAGGAGAAAAACCATGCAATTGTTCAAACTCTCTATAAATGTTCTCATAAATGCTAATGTAGGATTTTGACTATTAAAAGCGTAGAAATGTCTGGCAGCCTTTTTAAAAGCCTGGTTCAGTCTAGCTGCAGGCTCTCAGTGACCAATTTCACCACACACATTTTTCTGCCCTGACAAATGGCTCAGCGGATAGCTGTGGGACAGCCTGTCTGAGAGGTTTACAACCCGCTAATGACAAAGTGCTCAAAGCTGGGAATCGGTCTCTAATAGAAATGAAAATATCCCTCCCCCCCCCCCCGAAAGTTGCTACAATTCTCCTTCCTTCTCTCAAAGTATAAATGTTGAGTAAATTGCCCAGCCATCAGAAAAGACTGGTAGGAATAGTAAAGCCATCAGAGACCACAGACGTGTAGCTCTTTCACTTCTCTAATAAGCCAAACTGCTTCGGCATTGAAGAAGTGTGGAAAGGTCATCAGAGAGGCAAAGTAATGAAAAAGTCAAGGCTGAAAGGAAAGGCTTGAAACTAATTGTGTGTGTTACGTTTCTAAAAGGCAGGAGAAACAAGGGGCTTGCTGGCATACGCAGGCTAGCAAATCGGATTCTGTAGGATCTGCAATTCACTCTCATGGGGAAGGACTTGCACCACGTATTTCTGGGTGGCATGGAGAAGCAAATGCACTGCCTCACTGTTTAGAAAGCTTACTTGAATGGAGGGAAGGATGAAGCAGTGGATATATCTGTTAGAAAGTGTATTTCAAACACCTCCTGCTGCCTGTACTGCAGAGAACAGGGAGGTGGCATATAGCAACCGCCTGGTCCGACAGCCAGGGACATGCGTTTCCTTGTTCCTCTGAAAGTCTGCTCCAGTCTGGGTGAGCTGGAAACCTCTGAAAGATCATTGCTCACACATGCTCTGTTATGCCTTGCTGGATTTTCACCATCAAGATGTCTAAGGTTGCTCTTGCCAAACATACTCCAGTCTTCCACGGGACATGGTGCTAACAGAGCAGTCCATCCATAACTGCTAAATAGCGGCAAGTTGTGATCTGTTACTTCCCAGCTCCTAACTGTGATCAGACAGCAAAAAATGTGCCATTTTCACAAAACACCGTAAGCCTGTCCCATTTCCTGGGCTCTACCCAGCCCAGGGCTGTTCAGCCACCATGGTGGTGCCATGGGGTTAGACCCACAGCTGCAGCAAGGAGCAGGCTACTAATGGCAGCCAGGCAATGACAAGGCTCTGTCAACAGATAAAGTCTATGTTGAAAATGAGTTGTAGAAGCCTCATTTCTACTTTTTTTTTAATGTTTAGTAAGCTGTTAAACTACAGAGGAATTTAACAAAAAACAACTATACTTATCAATAAATTTATGACGCTGACATATATTTATTTTATTAAACCTATTCCTGGAAGGTTAGCTTCACAAAATTCAGCATCCTGTTTTTATAGAAGACTCAGGAAAAAGAGATTCATACTTGAGATGCCTAAAGGGCTCCAATCAAGCTCTTCATGTTTACTAAGAATGTAAACAAAATGACATGACTTCAGTAGGAATCATTTGCTCCAGACTTTTTACAAAGGACAATAAACATATGGAAGGAATTACAGAAAGGGAGTCAGTAAAGAAGCCTAGTTCACCAGAGAAATGGTTTGTATAGGAATAAAATTACATACGAAAGGGAGAAAAAATAGGTAAGCATAGAAAATTGGGTCAAGCATAAGGAGGAGTTCTCTTTTCTTTGGGCAAATGTTTCTTATGTTCTTGATGAAGTTTTAAGAGCAGCTGCTGCAAGAATGTAAAATCAGATGTCAGGAAGCAACAGTCTGTGTATCATATACAAGGAGAGGAATTTTATCAGGTTACATTTTTAGGGAGCCTTAAAATACGGTAAGAGGCAAAAAAAAAAAATCACAAAAAGCATTTAAAAAAATCACAGACCATGACAGACTCATAAACCATAGAAATTGCTAGGAATATGGGACCTAATACAGTCGAGGTTTATTACAAAGCATAGCAGAATTGGAAGCAGCGTACGTAAGTGTACCTGGCAGTAAGCACCAGGAAGAAGATCAGGATGGGACTGGGCATCTTTTGCTGTTTGGAGATCCTGCTCAACATGCGAAGTTCCCCAGTGAGAGGAACTGCTCCGCTGCCCTCAGGATGGAGGATGCAGGAATGATCAGAATCAAAAATACTGTGTAAACAACAAACAATACAAACAGGCTGAAAGGCCCAAATCCACATGGCTCCATGTGCCTTTCAGCTCCTCAGATTTTGGAGGAGACTGACTTCTAGCTAGACTTCCAGCTCAATGGGAATACGCTTAGGAAGGACTCATTGAACGGTATCTTACTGGCATCACGGAGATGTGGTGGGATGGCTCCTATGACCGGAGTGTTGGAATGGAAAGATACAGATCACTCTTTAGGAAGCACAGGCAGGGGAGACAAGGACGGGGCGTCACCCTCTAAGTCAATGACCAGCCAGTCTTGAGCATGGAGCTCCACCTGGGGATGGATGAGGCTGACCAAGAGCTTATGGGTCAGGATTAAAGGGAGGGCAGGGACAGATGATGTTATAGTGGGGGTCTGCTACAGGCCACCTGACCAGGAAGACGGAGCAGATGAGGCCCTCTACAGACAGATAGGAGCAGCCTCACATTCACAAACCCTGGTCCTCACAGGAGACTTCAACCACCCCCGTATCTGTTGGAGGGACAATACAGCAAGGCATAAGCAATCCAGGAGGTTCCTGGAATGCGTTGATGACAACTTCTTTCTCCAAGTGATAGAGGAGCCAACGAGGAGAGTGGCTATGCTGGACCTTGTTCTCACCAAAAAGGAGGGGCTGGTGGGGAATGTGAAGCTCAGGGGCAGCCTTGGCTGCAGTGACCACGAAACGGTGGAGTTCAAGATCCTTAGGGCAGCGAGGAGGGCGCACAGCAAGCTCACTACCCTGGACTTCAGGAGATCTGCTTGGTAGAGTACCATGGGATACAGCCCTGGAGGGAAGAAGGGCCCAAGAAAGCTGGTTAACATTCAAGGTCACCTCCTCCAAGCTCAGGAACAATGCATCCCAACAAAGGGAAGTCAGGCAAAAACACCAGGAGGCCTGCATGGATGAACAAGAAGCTCCTACCAAACTCAAAGACAAAAAGGAAGACTACAAAGGGTGGAAACAAGGACAGGTAGCCTGGAAGGAATACAGAGAAATTGAGCAGCCAGGGATCAGGTTAGGAAAGCTAAAGTCCTGATAGAATTAAATCTGGCTGGGGATGTCAAAGGCAAATAAAAAAACTTCTACAGGTACATTGGTGATAAAAGGAAGCCTAGGGAAAATGTAGACCCTCTCCGGAGGAAATGGGAGACCTGGTTACTCAGCATATGGAGAAGGCTCAGGTACTAAATGACTTTTTTGCTTCAGTCTTCACTGGCAAGTGCTCCAGCCACACCACCTGAGTCGCAGAAGGCAAAGGCAGGGACTGGGAGAATGAAGAACCACCCACTGTAGGAGAAGATCAGGTTCAAGACCATCTAAGGAACCTGAAGGTGCACAAGTCCATGGGACCTGATGAGATGCATCTGCAGGTCCTGAGCGAACTGGTGGATGAAGTGGCTAAGCCACTATCCATCATATTCGGGAAGTCGCGGCAGTCCAGGGAAGTTCCCACTGACTGGAAAAGGGGAGACATAACCCCCATTTTTAAAGAGGGAAAGAAAGAAGACCTGGGGAACTGCAGGCCAGTTAGTCTCACCTTTGTGTCCAGCAAGATCATGGAGCAGATCCTCCTGGAAACTATGCTAAGACACATGGAAAATAAGGAGGCAATTGGTGACAGCCAAAATGGCTTCACTAAGGGCAAATCATGCCCAACAAATTTGGTGGCCTTCTACAATGGGGTTACAGCATTGGTGGATAAGGGAAGAGCAACTGACGTCATCCACCTGGACTTGCGCAAAGCATGTGACACTGTCCTACAAGACATCCTTGTCTCTATATTGGAGAGATATGGATTTGACAGATGGACCACCTGGTGGATAAGGAATTGGCTGGATAGTCACACTCAAAGAGTTGCAGTCAATGGCTCAATGTCCAAGTGGAAACTGGTGACAAGTGGTGTTCCTCAGGGGTCGGTATTGGGACCGGCGCTATTTAACATCTTTATCGGCAACATGGACAGTGACATTGAGTGCAACCTCAGCAAGCTTCCCAATGACACCAAGGTGTGGGGTGCGGTCAACACGCTGGAGGGAAGGGATGCCATCCAGAGGGACCTTGACAGGCTTGAGAAGTGGGCCTGTGCAAACCTCATGAAGTTCAACAAGGCCAAGTACAAGGTCCTGCACATGGGTCAGGGCAATCCCAAGCACAAATACAGGCTGGGCAATGAGTGGATTGAGAGCAGCCCTGAGCAGAAGGACTTGGGGGTGTTGGCTGAGAAGAAGCTCAACGTGACCTGGCAATGTGTGTTTGCAGCCCAGAAAGCCAACCATATCCTGGACTGCATCAAAAGACGTGTGACCAGCAGGTTGAGGGAGGTGATTCTCCCCCTCTGCTCCTCTCTCATGAGAACCCACCTGGAGTACTGCATTCAGCTCTGCGGCCCCCAACATAAGAAGGACATGGACCTGTTGGAGTGAGTCCAGAGGAAGGCCACGAAGATGATCAGAGGGCTGGAACACCTCTCCCATGAAGACAGGCTGAGAGTTGGAGTTGTTCAGCCTGCAGAAGAGAAGGCTCCAGGGACACCTTACAGCAGCATTCCAGTACCTAAAGGGGCCCTATAGGAAAGCCGGCGAGGGACTTTTTACAAGGGTGTGTAGTGACAGGACAAGGGGTAATGGCTTTAAACTGGAAGAGGGTAAATTTAGATTAGATGTAAGGAAGAAGTTCTTCACTATGAGGGTGGTGAGGCACTGGAACAGGCTGCCCAGAGAAGTTGTGGATCCTCCATCCCTGGAAGAGTTCAGGGCCAGGTTGGCTGGGGCTTTGAGCAACCTGGTCTAGTGGAAGGTATCCCTGTCCATGGCAGGGGGTTTGGAACAAGATGATCTTTAAGGTCCCTTCCAACCCAAACCATTCTATGATTCTATGAAACCCTGGAAGACTGAGCAGTTGTGGGACGTCATGAACTCAGTTTCTCATTGGAGAATATTAATTTGGTTTAGCTGACAATCTTTTTACTAGCTTGTAAGTTAAAATGAGAGTGTTATTTTTACATCTTTATGAGAAAAAAAAGTCCACACAAAGTTACTGAAAAAGTAGTATTTGAAAGTGACATCATCAGAGCTATGTTACAAGGAGATTAGCAGTAAACCTGGGCAGAAGTTTGAAGAACCAGAGGCTCCAGGAGTATTAGAGTCAAAGTTTAAACACAAGTTCATTAGGCTCAAAATGTTGCACTAATCTGTTCTGTAAATATGGGCTTAAAAACTGTTTCAGAAAGGCTCCTTTGGCTACTGGAGAGGTAGGAGACAAGGGACTTGACTTCTAGAGAAGACGTATCTCTGGAGAGCTAATGTGTGGCTCAAGGGTCTTTCTTCAGGCAGTCACTGGTTTTAATGCGTGCCCGTTCACAGAACCACAATTCAAGTGACCTGAGTTGATAGACCCATTTTGCTTTTATGGATAACTGCAAAATAGGCCACCAAAGCCAGCTTGATCAGAATAAAAGCTGAAGACCGAACTGGCACACAGAATAGTCTGGATCTTCCAGGAATGCTGGGCAGCATAACGAAGCTTGTACTGCTGTGCCTTAGGCTCCCCTGCTTCATGTTAAAAACAGCAATTACTGTTTCCCTAGCTGTCGATGTGTAGCTTCTGCAACTACCACATTTGCTTCACAAATTGGGAAGACCATCTGCAAACACCACATACTTGTTACAGTAGGATTTTCACCACTGAAACCTCTAGGAATTATTGAAAATATTTTAGGAAGTAAACTGAATGGGCTGCGCTCTACTTTCAGTGAAAATGCATTTCATCCCTTGCTTCACAGGGAGCAACACTGAAGCAAAACTGTGCACCGCTGAAAATCTCATTATGGCTGTGTTAATACAAATCAGAAATGTTGGAATTGCATTTTACACCCAGCGTATTCTCAACTAGCAATCAAAAATGCTGTGTTAGATATCACATATCCAGATTAATTAAATCTTTCCATCCCTAAGCACTAAATTTAGCTTATTTTACTTACGAGAATGACCAGCATGCTAGCTTGCCCTATGGGTGGACAACCTGAATGCACAGAACATGCCAGACCTGATCACTCAGTTCTGCACTGTGAATAGCTGATTAAGCCTCTTTGTAGCAGTGGCTACAGCCTGGCCTACCTAGACGGGTAGACAGCTTTATTTAACCAATAGACCATACACTTAATATCAGATCAGAGCGATAGACACACACTAAAGTAGGTGGTGGGTCAAGTTCTTCTGAAGAGTACACCAGCATCCCCCCGGATCATTCAGGAGTGATAATGCGAGTGATAATGCAAGTGATAATCCATAGGAGCCACTGTTACAATAAACTTTGGGTTTTTTTTAAAGGCAAGATTTCTTCCTTTCACTTTAAGATCCCCCCATTATAAAGTGATGGGTGAATTATTTCTGCTTTGGTTAGTCTATTACAATGTAACCAAGAGAACAGAAAGACAGCCAAAGAATTGCAGTGGTATTAAAGTTCTCCAGACTATATTAAGGTATGTAAAATCACTGTTCTAAGGCATGATTTCAGTTCTAAGTTATACACATAAAATACTCTAAACCAACCTGAAACAGAGCCTGAGGTCTAAATTGCCACCAAACTCCCAAGCTCAACAGGGAGTCTCACACTTTCTTCACTGTTGGAATCACTTCTCAACAGTGATGGCCTTTATATCTCCGCCTCCAGATTGCATCTTAACCCTCCAGTAACTGCAACAACTGCTCAGCTATTAAATGACTGACGAAAACACTGAACACATTTTTACCATCTTTTCGGGGAACTTAGCAGCTACGAATAAGAAAGGGGTACTTCTGCGGTATGATCAGACAGCTCTTGGCAAAATACAAGCAAAGGCTGTTTGGTCACCGTTTTGGTACAGGCAGCCCATGCCTTCCCCAAGTCCCCTTCTCTCCTTTCTTGAGACAAATCCCTTTGGTAATTCAATACTGCAGTATCTTTCAAATCAAAGGATTTAAGCCAATTGTTCTGACAGACATCTAGGAGATTCCCCACCCTAAGGACGAAAGCATGAATTTTAGCACAAGTCAGTGTGAAAAAGCTACTTCAAAGAAACACCAATACAACACACAATTCTATAAACTACTTGAAATGATCCCTCTACACATTCATTAGACTGAAAAGGGGCATGCCATTGTATACAACCACTCCTGGCCTTAACGCTGCTTTCTGGCCTCTGATGTTCAAGGCATGGCCTTAGGGAAAACTGGAAGACTTAGAAAGGAGTGGCAGGCTTTTTAAGGTAGCTGTCTATCCACATGTCATCCTCTGGGTAATAGTATAACTCTCATCAACTTCTATTTGTTACTTACAAAGGGGTTTTGCAACTGAGGGGGCTAACTAAATGAAAAAAAAAAAAAAATTAAAACCGGTCAAGAACTGTGTTTAGCAATGTAGAAAAATCTGTGCTAGAAGAGATACCTTGCAAAAAGCTGGTGAATACACTGAGTGCAGGCAATGTTAGTAGGCAACATTTCAGCATATACTCATTTGTGCTTTTAACAAATTAAAGCGCTTTCTCAAATCAAGACCTTAATTTGGCAAACTGTGTTGCAACACCACAAGAGAGCTCCTTTTCTTTGCTCGAGGTCAAGTTTACTGATGCAGTATATCTAGCAGTAAATCTATGCAAGCAGATTTTTTAATGCTTATAAATCCACCGGGGAAAAGAATTCAGGATCTGATTGTTGATTCCCAATGTATGAGCTGGAACATTTTAGAAATCAAATTAAGATACGGGTTTTGGCATGTTCCTATACACACACGCACACACAGAGAATATTTATTTCTAATGTATCTATATCTATGTTTATCTGCTCTATCATCTTAGAAAGAAAATACTTTATGCAAAACAAATTCTATACCAAGAAACTTATCATGCTACTCAAACTCCAAGCCTAAGAACATCTATCAGATCTAAAGACTGTTTAAAAAAAATCATGAAAACAACTAGCTGAGCTAGAACAGACATTTGGTGGTGGTGTCACTCCAGTTACCCATGCATGACCATGCTAAAAGCCTATTACTCTGTGTGTTCTGTTGAAAAATGTCTGTAGAGAAGCTGTGAAGTAATTCTGACCCACTTTCAAAAGTACCTTTATGGTCTAGGCATTTAAGTCCCATTAGTTGCATCTACATTAGATTTTAGTTTGGATTAGGAGTTTTGATGAGAATCTTCTCCTAGTTCCCACTTGCTGTGCTTCAATTTGCATTACAGAGTAACCTTGGAGTGCACAAACTGAATTCCTTGCCATTGAAACTAAACCAAAAATGTCCTCCAACAACTAATCCAGATCACAGGAGCAGATAAGCACGAGTCTCCAGCTCATCAAGTGTGGACCCTGGATCCTCAGCATCAGCTGTGACAGTGTGCATGGAGAATAAGCAGAAGGGAAACAGAAAGTTACTTCACTCATATAGAAAACACTATGACATACACACAGAGCTATGTGATTTAAAAAAAGTAAAGTAACTTTAGTAGGCAGCAAAGACATGCAAAACTGCAATGAAACCTTCAGCTGTTTGAAAAGCTCTAAAAATAATAAATGACAGTGCTGCTAAGTACCATGAAAGATAATGGGGTGGAAGTAAACATTTCAGAATTGTTAGGATAAGAAAGGCAGGAGATACTAAGATGATGGCTCTGAAAAGGAAAAAGAATGAAAGAAAAAAATCTGTCAGTGAGTCTAGGTCACCCTTTTTCCGTAAGGATGCACAAAGCAAAGCAAACTTGTGCTCAAGGAATCACTAATGTCGGGAAGCTCAGCCTTTAAACAGATCCTATTTTTTTTTATTTTTGATTTGAGTTCCTCTCTACATCTCCCCTTTAAAAAAAGAAAAAAACACCAAACCAAAAAACCTGTGACATTCTTTTGTGTGCTGTTTATCTCCATGCACTTACTGCATGTGAGTTTCATTCAGCTATGTGAACGGAAAAGACCCACATCAGTTCACCATACCCAAGGCTGCAAAACAAACGCAGCAGCTAATGTATGCTGGTTCAGTACAGTCCTTCTCTGTGCTGTATCTGTGCCTTTGGGTCTTCAAAACCCACAGGGTACAAATAGGTTGAAGCATGCAAAGCTAAGATGAACCCTCATGCTACCTTCTATACCAGTGCTTGTCACACAGATGTTAGGAGTGATTTAAGGAGTAGAAGTTTCTCTCCTGCTTGTACTGACAACTGCTTGGACAGCATCATGTGGCACAATGGCCCCTAAGACCTCTGTGTTACCATAGATGATGATCAGGTCTTTTCTAACAGGTTCTTCAAACCAGGTAGTAAGGAAAAAATGGTATCTTTCTGTGTTGTGCTAATGTAGTGCTTCCATAGTCCAAGAAATAGAGGGATTTCTAGGAAGGTTACATCACCCAAGTCAATCTCCAAAGATTAACAAAAGGCCACAGTACAGATGCCTTTAGCTCAGCTGACCAATTTGCCTTACTCCAGTCCAGTTGGTCTTCTGTGCTGAAAGACCAGACTGCCAAATTCCCACTCCCACCAGTGAACTAGTCTTGTGCTTTTTAAGTTGTGTTTCCATGCTTTTGTAGAGAGGAGGGAGAGATTTCCTCCCGTCTGGAGGATCACCTTCTTCTTCCTCTGCCTACAGTAATCCAACTCACCCTGCAAGAGCTTGTTTTTGTGGGGAGGCAGAGAAAGGCAAAGCTTGGCAGGGCAACCCTCTCCAGGAGAGGCAGGGAGAATTAGGATGGCAGGATGCACACCGACACTGGATGCTCCTTCAGGTGCTCATTAGCCTGTACATGATTATGGAGCCGTTACGGCACCACTGTTCTGTGAAAGAATAGCATTAATAGGCCTAATTGCTGCCCTGTGTCAGAGGGCAAAACTGGCTCTCCTCACTTCATCGGTACATGCTTTGAGTGCCTCTGGATTGAGCGGTGCCTTAGCACGTTCCCCCTGCTCAGCCACACCACAAATCCCAACACGTGCAGCTGGATGCAGGGGTGCAATCCCATGAAACACTAATTGCACTGCAGCTCAGGAAAGATACCTGAATACGTGTCTAATATCCCAGATCCTTAGCTGAAACAAAAGTTGCTGCCTTGCTTTTTCAGTCCCCACAAGAAATGGTCCTCTCTTTGTCACAATAAATAAAACCAACATGTCAAGAGAATCCTGAATTTCATTTACAGCGTGTCTATGAAACAAAAATATTTATTTGAAGAAAGCAAATGGAATTTTAAGAGCTTCTGTCTTGTCCCCGATGGAAACAAAACATGCTTCCTAAATGACTGTATCCCTGCTCACCTATTTTGCTGACAGTTTGGGTGCTCAGACACTCCTGTACTGCCCTCTGCTGTTCCATCCTCAGCCTGCTAGTTTTGGACAGAAAATTAGCAGCCAGACAACCAAGCAAGCAACAGCTTGTTATTTTTTTTTCCTATAAGGTAGGAAAAAGTTAAATTTTAATGTCAGTTGTCAGAATGAACCTAGATTTGATTTTACAATGATAAGAAAGAATAGAAACTTAAAATGTGCATGGTAGGTAATACAGCACTGACCGTACTGAAGACTGAACAGAAACTGCTTGACTGGGAAAAATGCTTATTGCAATTTCTATTTGTTCCCCAGTCTTTCCTCCCTCCTATGTTATGCTGCCCTCGACTCTAACCAGGGTCATTTGAAAGATGCTACATGAGGACTACATGGGCACCAACACACCTTCCCTGATATCTCAGGGCATGCCGTCAAATTTGTCATGCTCAAAATTGCAGCTCTCTGGTGAGAAACACACACGATAATAAACACTCTTGGGCTGTTCTTGCACATGACAACTGTCATTAAAAAGCTTTTTGGTATTCTAGGGAGAAAACTGAAACCTGCCCAAACAGGGTCTGTCGTTGCACACCTTCCTGTCCTCCAAGCCACAGAAATTAATTTGCAGGGTCTCCAACCACAAATTCCTTTTAATAACTTCTTCAGGTTAATGGCAGTGAGAATTCAGAGGGTTCTTCATAAGTGTGGATTTTGTATTTATAACTGGCCAAAAGATGCTGTTTTTTTATTACAGGAAAACTAATCTGAATTAGCAATTCTGTTCTGGAGCAAGAAAGACACTGATTTTGTCAACTGAGGACTGAAATATCCTGAGTGCCTCCCGATTTCCCCACTTCTTTCCTAATGAGCACAGTGACCTCTGCTGTCTTGGGAAAGACAGCCTGTTTGGAAATGCAGCGAGAACTCCCCAGCCTTCCCCTGCTTCATCCATTCCCTGCCTTACTTGGTGAAAAAAGCAGTATACATTTATCTTATTGTTCTTTATGTTAAAAGGAAGAGAGGAATCCTTCTGGATGTCTGTCTGCCCTAGCTGCAGAAAATCTATCAGAAACTCTGGTCTGAGTGGGTATTGCCAGCACGTCCCGGAGGTGGTTAATGTCCTTTGCTTTTGTTTAAAGAGCGAGGTGTTGATCTGAAGGCTCCCTAAATAAAGCAATGATTCACCTACTCTCTTATAAGATATAGGGATTTTTTTTTTAACCAACTGCAACCATGTCAACAGCTTCTCACAGCGAAGGAAGAACTGGTATCCATTTAAATCCATTCTGGGAATCATAAACAGCTTGTTGACAGAGGTCACATCCACAGGGGAGCTCACAGTTGATTAGTTCTCCTTCACAGAGCTTTTGCAGGCAGTGTGACTTACGCTCCAGGAGAGGATTTAAGACAGAGATGTGCTGAACTAACCAGAAACCATTTCAGAATTTGTGTTGTGTCTGCCAAGATGCCTAAATAAATGGGAAATGAAAATAGCCATGAATTTTGAACTGAGCTTTGCTATTTTTGCTGTGCATTGTATGTCTGCATTTTTGATGCATTAGCTATTGTTCCCTACACTGTGTTATACCAAATTCAAAGCTTCTACCTCAATAAAAATACCTCTTAGATAATAACATGAGAATGCTTCCCATCACATTACTAGATTTGAACTCAGAAAGTGCAAGGGGGGGGAGAAGATTTTTAGTACACTTGAGACACAAATCTATAGGAATACAAATTCAGCAGTTCTGCTGCATGTATTCCCTCCCCCTGTCCATTTTCTTACCTAAGTGCCTTCTTAATTTCTTTTACAGTTATTTCAATTGTATTGTCTGAATTTCTACTTATTCACTTACTGTTGTTTTCTTGTCACTGCACATTTGCAAAACTCTCAATAAAGAAACAAAATGAATAACGTGCAAGATGTTCCAAATAAATAAAAAGCCTAACATAATCTATAACATGAATGCTCTATTGCATTAAAATTGATGAGTCAAATATTCTACATTCACTATTTTCCCAGACTGTTTACAACTAGCTGGTGTTTATTACTACTACAAGACAATGTGTTTGCCAATTATATTTTATACTTTCACCTATATTGTTCTGAATGATTGTCATTTCTCTGTTAAATCCCAATTCTCTAACCTCCATTCTGTTGGCTCTGACCCCGAGATATACTTCAAAGTTCCTCCCATTGCTGAACTTTAATTGACACAATAGCCAATTCTTGCTTGGCACACAATATTTAGGGCTCTACAACTGCTGGTCTAAAGCATCTTATTAGGTGGAAACAATTATCAGAACTCTGAATAAAGGATATTTTCCAACCCTTTGGCCATATATTTTCAATAGCTGTTAACATACACCCTGAAACAGTATTTCTGCTTGCCTAGTACTTTTTATGTATGTATACTCCAGTTCTGTTTAATATCTTTCCAGTTCTATTTAATATCTTTATCAATTATCTGGATGAGGGGATCGAGTACACCCTCAGCAAGTTTGCAGATGACACCAAGTTGGGCAGGAGTGTTGATCTGCTTGAGGGAAGGAAGGCTCTACAGAGGGATCTGGACAGGCTGGATCGATGGGCCAAGCCGATTGTATGAGGTTCAACAAGGCCAAGTGCTGGGTCCTGCACTTGGGTCACAACAACCCCATGCAACAGGCTTGGGGAAGAGTGGCTGGAAAGCTGCCCAGTGGAAAAAGACCTGGGGGTGTTGGTCAACAGCTAGTTGAATATGAGCCAGCAGTGTGCCCAGGTGGTCAAGAAGGCCAACAGCATCCTGGCCTGTATCAGAAATAGTGTGGCCAGCAGGAGCAGGGAAGTGATTGTTCCCCTGTACTTGGCACTGGTGAGGCTGCACCTTGAATACTGTGTTCAGTTTTGGGCCCCTCACTACAAGAAAGACATTGAGGTGCTGGAGCGTGTCCAGTGAAGGGCAACCAAGTTGGCGAGGGGCCTGGAGCACAAGTCTTATGAGGAGCAGCTGAGGAAACTGGGGTTGTATAGTCTGGAGAAAAGGAGGCTGAGGGGAGACCTTATCGCTCTTTACAACTACCCGAAAGGAGGTTTTAGTGAGATGGGTGTCAGTCTTTCTCCCAAGTAGCAAGTGATAGGATGCAAGGAAATGGCCTCAAGTTGTGCCAGGGGAGGTTTTGATTTGAAGTGAAAAAGTTCTTCACTGAAAGGGTTATCAAGCATTGGAACAGGCTGCCCAGGGAAGTGGTTGAGTCACCATCCCTGGAGGTATTTAAAAGATGTGTAGATGTGGTGCTTAGGGACATGGTTTAGTGGTGGACTAGGTTTATGGTTGGACTTTTAACCAACTCTTATGGTTGGACTATCTTAAGGGTCTTTTCCAACCTAAATGATTCTATGATTCTGTGGTTCTTTATATATACACATACCAAACAGGTTTCATATCATAACTTCTGAACTTTGATTTCTTACTACTCTAATGTCTGCAAGTGCATGCATATAGATAAATAATACTGAGAAACTGAACCATTACTGAACAAAGAGGTTTCACCTAATGTTATAAAAGCTGGTATTTCTTAATATATAATATATCAATGGCTTAAGATTTTAATGGCTGTGCCATTAATGTTAGCAAAGAAGAAATGTTGGCATTTTGTGGACTTTCCCCACTATCAGTGTAATAGCAGTGAAATATCTTACTTAAAGAGAATTTCCTTTAATACTTCCGCAACTGCACATTGTTTACTAAAAAGCCCAAACAGACTAAGACCCCAACCCATGATGCAGAAAGAGGTACAGAAGGCATAACTCAATCCTACTGCCTTTAGTAAGACTCTGTTTGTGCACCTGAGCTACCCTGTAACCATGTTTCCTGTATCAGGTCCTAGTGCAAGTCAGCACATCATGCTTTCAATGACGCTAGGGTCTGGACGTTAAAAAGTTTTGCCATGTAACGAACCTTTAGTTGCATGAAGTGTGAAATTTCATTATGGCTGGAGCTGCCAGTGGCAGCTCTAGCTGAAGGTTGCTGGTTACATGCAAAAGTCCTTCTTCAGTTTCTCATAATTCTGTCAAAACAGCATCTTCTTTATCTAATTTCTCCTCAACAAGTGGATGTGCTTAGAAGGAAGGAGTAAAAATAGTTCAACTGCTTCTGGGAACAAAGAGAAGAGAAATTCCTTGCCATTTTAAATATTTTCAGCAGCTCTCTTGCTTATCTTTGCTCTAACACCTAGAAGTAGCTGGGAAGTTTAAATCCGGGTTTGAGATTAGGTACGTATATATTTTACTGTGTCTGGTCAACATCCACTTTGATATGGCCAAGTCTTAAGTGTTTTTAAAGCACACAGCTGTAGCCTGTGAATAATGGCACCTGAAACACTTAAGAGCAGCTCCGAGATCCCAGAACTGTATGAAGCTTGAATCACTGCATCTAGCTCCCACCTGAGGTGGTGGTGCCCAGGCTCCCTGCCAAGTGCTGGGCACAGATGTGACCTTCCTTGGACAGGAGGAATTTATATTCCTGTGGCTGCCTTCTTCTAGAGTCTAGCAAGTAGAAAACATGGGCAGAGAAGTGAACTCTGACAGACAGCACATGAGGGCATGAAGCCCCAGCCTTGAATGAGAAGGGTTTATTTCCTGCAGATCTTGTAAAAAATGGAAGAAAGCATTTTAAATGTCAGCAAGGGGAGTGCAATTTCTGCCTGTATCAACCAAGGGCCCAGAGGAGGTGAGCGGCTTCTCCTCCCAAGCCCTATTTTCATCCCCGCAGAAAGCAGAGACAGCGTTGTGCTGCCTCTGGCCTTCCCAGAAGCACTGCTAGGCGTAGTGCCACAACACGCTCCGAGACCCTCTGCTCTGCTCAGGGAAGGCCCTACCCTTCCCAAAAGGCAACTGAAAAAGTGGGGAAAAAAAGAGACTGACTAATTGAGCCCAGCTCAGCAGATAGATTCATGAATTATTACATTTCTGACCCCCACAGCAATGCAAATCCTAGGATGTGCCAAGAACAAATTAGGCTGTCTGCAGTTGGGACTTCTCCCCAGAAAAAAGCCTTTTTTCTAGACATTAAGAAACAAGCAGCCTTGCCAGTGCTGGAGAACACACAGATAAAGATTCCCTCCTGAAAGTCTCATCTGGCAAATTCAAGGCTTTATCAGAATGAAGATATTACTTTTTTTTTTTTGTTAAAGTAACTACACAAAAACCGAACAAATTGAACTTCCACTGAGTTCATGGCTTTACATTTCCATTGCTGTGTGTCAAACACATGCTCCTGAGGGCTCCATAATGCTTTAAAACAAGAGGAGCTCCTACCTCAACTGCACCCAGGTCCTGGTAGGCTCTGGCTGAGCAAAGCAATTTTAATGTCACTCTCAGGTATCCTGCTAATTTTCCAGTCTCATTTCTGTCTGCCAGATACACCTTTCCTTTCTCTTACCAGGGCAAAACGGGATATGTGCAAACAGAGAATGTGGGATTTGAGTTTTCTTTCCAAAAGCAGTTCTTCAGCAGAAAGAATCAAAGGCAAAATGTTAAGTCCCAGAAGCCATTTGTCCCAGAGTTGCTTGGACATCCTTTAGAAGGGGGATGAAAGAAGTTTTTCAAAAAGATACTTTTCTGTGAAGCGCTAATCAAAGCACTTATCTTCAGTGTAGAATTCATTTGAGCCAAAACTAAAATTGCAGCCCTAACCAGACTTCCATCCATAAAGAAAAATATTAGTTCAAAAGTGATGGTGCTTTTAACTTGTGTGATTTGCCTCAAGCTATAATGAAGAGGCAAAATATTTAGTTTGCCCGGCTTAATCTCTCTGTGCTGCTCTACAGTCACATTGGTTATCCCCTAATTCATTTGTGCAGCTCGAGTATAATTTTGCAGGATGGCTGTTCTCGAGTAAGCTGTGCTATGCTGGGGGAAGTTCACTTGAGCGCAGATAACTCAAGTTAATTCAGCTGTCAAAATACAGCCAAAGAAATCTGAGAGCAGTGGTGCAATTTCCTAATATTATCTTCCTCACTCATGTTTCATTCACCCCTGGGACAGTAATTGAGTAGCTACTCAGTGTAAACCCTTTGCTCTGCAGTCCAAATGGGAGAGAAGTGGCAAAGACAATCAGCAATATCACACTTCAGCATGTCTGGAGAAATTGAGGCACACTCACATTGAATGTCTGCGGCTATTTTTGGTACCCTGCTCATGGCTTTTTTTTATTTCTTAATTTGTAACCAGTTAGTAATCTATACGTGAATTTTCCATACTGAGCCATGACTGTTTAGTTTATGTAAAAGCCTTGAGTAAGGGTTGTTGATGAAATGCAAGTATATTCTCTGGTGGGTCTCAACCATAGACAGCTGATTGCTGGCTCCTTCCTTGCTCTAATCGCTGAGCACTTATGCGTCCGACTTAACTCTGCAAAAACCCCATCGACTCTTCTCTCCAGCATGACTGATGCAGCCACTGGTTCATTAGTTCCCTTGTCTGTTACAGAGCATTACACCTCCGAAGCACAGCAATGTCAATAGAAACTGCTCAAGTCTAAATACAATCAGAATTTTCTTTGATTATTATTTGTTTTAACACCTGATGAAGAAAAAATTTGAAGATATTTTGCTTATGATGTAATCACTTATTAAAAAAATAGTAGTGTGCTGTGGAGAAATGCTCAGTTAAAGAGTAACTTTGTCAAAAATGGAATAAGAAAAAAATAATTTACTAAACCGGACAGTTCTGATTAATGAGGAACATAAATATGATGGGATTATTTAGCACAGTGAGAAATAAGCTTGGAGAAAAGACTTACTTCTACCTGAGATACAAAGGATATCACTTTTTTTAAGCCTTCCATTTTACCCCTGAAACAGGCAGTCATTAACTACAGCTAAATGGTATCCTTCACTTCACTACATGTTCCTCCAAACTCTCTGTAATTAGGTAAATAACATTAGGGCTTTATTTGGCTTAATGCTGGTATGGAGAATTGCCTACACAACTTTATTAGTCCGAATTATTCAGTTATTTCTGAATTAGAATTCATGAAAAGGGTTCAAAAATCTGTGAGCAATTTTAAATTTTGAATTCTTTTCATTGGCCTTGGCACATCTCGAGTTCACATTTTCAGCCTCTCTCCCCCAGCCACAAGGGGTAGCAACTTATTTTGCTTCTCTGGTAATAGCCCGAACCCAGCAGCTGTAGTTTAAAGAGAAAGACCAAAACCTGCCAGACTTGGACATGGGGCGAGTGGAAGAGCAATGAACAAGGAAAGAATCACAAAGGACCCTGACCCTGCCTGCACCAGCACTGAGTGGGCACCAGGCTCATTTCTCCCAACACCTAGGACCTGAGGAAGGTGAGTAGAAAAAAGTATTATTTTCATTCCCAGGATCCTTAAGCAAACGAATTCTTCCCACACTGCCCTTTTATTTCTTCCTGTTTCTGACCTTATTTTGCCAAAGGTATGGAGTGGATGTCAGAGCACCAGGGCTGCTTCTGCTCAGTGAAGACTGCCCCAGCAGCTGAATGTTATTTGTGTCCGCACATGCCCTTCATTCACACTTGCACTGAAGCAAAACCACCTTGCAGTTCCTGCTGTGCACTGTGCAAGCTTTCACAAGTCACGGCCAAAGTGTCCTTCTCATACATTCAAGGCAAAAAGCCCCCAAGACTTTTACAGTAAGAAAGACGATCTCTTTCCTCTGAGAGTGGCAAGTCTGCAGCTATTCAATTCCACCCAATAAATGGGAACCATATGACCATAAGGCGAGGGAAAGTGCAGCTAGTTTACACTGCAGCCTTTCCACCAAACACCTCTCCAATCTTTGCATGGGGAAAGCTTCTTCTGTGAATGTCAGACCTGTTCACAGCTTGGGATTGCGCCAGAACAGATGTGGCCCCTTTTGTAGGTCCCAGCACAGTTGTCAAATCTCTCTTTTGTTCTACCCTTTTTTCCCTGGTTTCTGTACCTTGCGTATTTATTTTCCTTCTCGGCCTTTCCGAAACGTGTACTTTTCTCTCTGTGGATTTTACCAGTTGTCCCAGTGCTGGTTCCTAATCAAGATTAAGGCACCTGCACTCTTCCACTTCAAGGAGTGCCAATCACAGCTGTCGTTGCTCATTAGGGAAACTGCACCTTTCCAAGGGGCCTAATCCCAACCAGAAGCTAGAGCCCCGCACCAGCTTTGTAACACTCAAGCTGCAAATGTCCTGGAAACTAGCCACTAGCCCCAAGAGATGTGCCTCTGATCAGTCACACGACAGCGACAGCAGGAAAGAGATGGAGAGCACCTTTTTCAGGGGCTGACCTTGAAAGAGATGCCCTACAGGACACTTGCAGACCTCTTAACATAAATATAACGGGAGATGCTATGACTGGAGTTCAGACTTCAACTGTTTGCACACAGGTCCACTAATCGTCTTTAAACACAATGTTCTGAAATGTAGATAATACCCAAACAGCTCTAAATTATTGACTTAGGGAAGTTGGGATGGTTTACCAAGGGATGCTCTGTGCTTTATATGCCCTGTTCTGCTGTTCTTTAATCCTCTACAGAAAACACACTGCCAGGCTAGCTAGGTCTTTGTGCCTACACAGTACAACTGTGCTTATGTTGTTAGTTAATTTTCAGTTGCCCTTACAACTTCAGCTGGCAAGATGCAGAGCTGTACTCCTGGAATTGTAGTTAACTGTACAGTGGGATCCTGCCTGCACCAAAAGGTGCCACTGACTGAGCTGGGCACTGCCCAGGAGCTGGAGATGAAACGTGCCTCTCCTGTCAAGCTCACTTACCCATGCAGAGACATCCTTTAAATAAGGGATCTGTAGGCAGTTGTCTTTCCCAATTTGCATGGTTGTCATCTTTCCCGTTGTGTTTTCATACGCTTGTCCTCACCAGACAAAAGGTCTGCTCTTGCTTCTCCTGAAGTCAGTGGGAACTCTGCCATCAATTCCAGCGGTAGCTGGATCAGGGCCAAAATGTTAGCCACTCTGCTTCCCCTTAAGTCATTCCTAAACAATACTTCTTTGATTACATATCAAGCCTGAAGGGGTCTTAGTTATCTTCTACCCCTCTCCTTTATATCTCCAGTATCTATGGATTCCATAGTGTAGGCAGGAACTGTTTGAACAGAAGGGCCTTAATCATCAAAAGTACTTTTCTTCCCCAGCCATGTTTTTTCTCAAAGGGAGTTTGTTGCTAATTCCTTTGGGAATGAGATGGGGAAAAATGAAAAGGAAATGACACAGGTTTAACGAGAAGCTAAAACAAAAAAACCCAACCCCACAGAAAGATAGTTTCTGACATTTGAGAACTAATATACCTATAATCAAATTCACCAGGAGAAAAAAAACAACTGCTCACAGTGAAAATGCTAACTTTTAAAATTATATTCGATGCAAATATGATACAAGCCACAAGGGTAAACTTGGCTAGATTTTCAGGGGGTTCACAATAGAGGGCAGTAACTAAGAAGAAAGGGGAATCCTGTTTACTTAGGTAACTGCGCAGTCTAACAAGTCCAAAATAGCTTCAATTGATTTTGAGTATCTTCCTAGACTTCTAAATAGTAATTGTGTTCCCCTTTAATTAGAGACTCTGATAGTTATACTCTTCCATAAACAGAAGCCGTACTTAGATACTTAGTTTTCAGCCACAGAGGGAAACACCACACCACTGTGTATGGTTATGCCTTACAGAGATGCCACTTGGTAACGGATGAAATGGCTACAGGAGACAATCAGTCTGACTCAGAAGACCAAAACAGGGCTCTCTCCAAACTGTGTCCTGCAAATAATGTCCTCTGGAGAACTTTGGCACTGAAGTTAGTATTATTTATAAAAACACAGAGAAAAACAACTCTGCTGCATAGCTGAAGAGCTTTACTACAAATCGGACATACAGAAGATTTCTGTATACTTAAGGTGAAATATATTCACTGTCCACATAGGACAGATGAGAATTTCTTGTTGGTTTTGCAAAATGTGCATGCAGCGAAGATGATGTGACAGCCACGCTAAGGGATACATAACTCCCCAAAAGGCTGGGCATTACAGGAGACGAAAAACTGCTATTTTAACTCCTCCACCAAATAGCAGGTGAATAAATGAACAAATACATTCAATATAAAATAAATGAACAAATAAATTCAATATAAAATATGCACATAATATTACTGGGTAGGCTGAATTAAAAAGTGGCGCTGGGCTAGGTACTGCAACACATGATATTTTATCAGCCTTCTTCTGTTAGATATTCTTAGGATGACTTATAAGACTATGAAATAATCTACATTGATTTGGGTCACTAATATTTTGTTGAAGAATTTTGGACATGATCTGGTATTTGGGCTGCTATATGAGATCATGAGTGAACAATGTCAAAATACTTTTAATTATTTCATAGCAAAAAAGCTTGCAGGTCTTATTAAATATATGCCGCACTGCTAGAATGGTAGCATTTGATAACATTTCACAGCATCCTGCAGTGAAAAAGGAGATAAAGCACTCATTATGCTAGTTGGCAAAGCACAACAGCAAGTTCAAAATGAAAGACCAGCAGGTTATATTTCTATATGGCAAACAAAGTTTGGGATTTAACTTTCACATCGTAGGCATGTTTTAGGAAAGCCACCAGCATGTCCAACCTGTTGTAAGATTTCACTGTGACATGCAAAGCTGGAAGGGAAGGACGTAAAGAAAAACCAAGCAATTCAGGCTTTAAAAAGGACTGTGAGAGAAAATAACTGTCTACACAGACATGGCTGAGGCTACACAAGGAGATCCAGGAGCTGGATTTGGGATATTTTTTTCTTCAACATTCACTTTGCTACCCTATAAAAACAACTGTTTTTTAAGTAACACCTCAGCAAGGTTGTGGGAGCAGTCTTTTCCTGATTGACATTCACTGAAACAGAGCCATCGAGGAGATTTTTAGGTCACTGGTTTCTCTAACAGTTGTTACGAAGATGGGGAGTGGTAAATGTAAATGTGTGCAAGTTCGCTTGTGTTTGGAGAAGACTGTGAATGCCCAAAGAGCAGCAGTAAATCCTGCCTACCCGCAGTCACCCAGCGACACTGCAACGCATCTCAGAGGGAGTTTCCTATGCTGGACTAAAATACACGTCAGTGCAAGAAAGGCTCCGAGATGGACTATGTGAAGATGACCCCACACTTCATGCTCTGATCAGTTGTGTGCCAACACTGCAGATCTGGTGGTGGAACAGGGCTTGCGATCACGGACAGCCAGGAAGGGTGGATTTATTCCTTGACCCCGCAGCGCTCAGCTGGAGCAATCCGGGTTTGTGCCTGCAATGCTTTCCACGCAAAGGCAGTCACGTGAAACAGCGGATTAGCTATGGGGTTGCACGAAACCAGCTCCTGAGCTCTAATCCCAGTTGTGCTGTTAACACACTGGGTGGCCTCGGGCAAGTCTATTGGCACGTCTCTAAATTTCCATAGCTGGGGGAAAAAAGATGGCTTCATGGAGGCACTGTGTGCACTACGCAACTGATGCTTTTATAGCACATTTTAAACTATCATGCACCTGATTTGCCTTCTGCCAGATCTCTTTTGTAAGAGTTTAAGAAAAAAAGGCCCAAAGTATGACCTGTGCTCATTAAAAGGCACTTCAAACTAGTCAGGGCAGCGTAAAGGGACTTACAGGGGAACAAAAATGAGAGTCACATTCAACGTGCAATCCCTCGAGGCACGTTTACCAACCATACCACCACCTTTTACTGCTTCTTATCAAGGCTTAGGAATAATGAGGTGGGTTTGTTACTAGAAAGCATTTCTTTTCACAGCAGTTTTAAAATAGATTTGTATCTGGATAAGGAGGTATGTAAATTTGGCTCATTTAATAATTGTGAAAGTTGAGCTATGAATAACCCTGAATGAAGCCAGGCATATTGCAGGCTGTAGCTACAGGACTTCCAAACCAGCAACGGCAAGAAGCATCAGCCCTGCAGAAAACCAGCACTTCTATTTATGCTGAGTAACTCTTCACTTACTAAAAAGACTACAACAATGAAGCTTATTTCTCTGCTTGCTTATTCATTGTGTACCCATTTCTCCTCAAAAGTGAAAAGAAAAGATGAAATCAAAGGGCAAAGCCCTTCTCCAAACAACCCTTATATACTATTACATATTATATATCATATAGTATATAATTATAACCAGTTGTACATCGCCAGGAATTTGAGACATGCTACTGTAAAGGATGCTGTTGCAGTAAATGCAAAGGCTGATTTCAGATGTCAAAATATGATCGGGCCATCTTTTAGTCTGACAGGAATTATTTTTTCCACGTCCATATTTAATTTTGATTCATAACCGCTAGTTTAAGCCACATGTCAATAAGCACGCTATCTTTCAAATTCCTCCACTTTCCCCCTCTTTCAAATGGAATATACCAGCATGCCAGATTTACTGTTAGAAAAATCCCAGCATGACTACATTATTACTTTAATTAATCAAGGCCTAACATATGATTAAGGCATCTGGGAATAATATTACAATCAATCCTGCAAGAAGCCCATGCATATAGGATGGAGGATTTGCATATGTCAAAAATTAATTTCCTCTGCAGTCATTCAATTTAATCTTGGGGAAGCACTTAGAGTATCTTTAAGAGAATATTCTAATGGAAAGTTATCATCTAGCTCTAGAACTCTCTGTGATAAACAGCATATAAATTAACTCAAGTATTTACATTGCACTTCAGGAGAAGTTAACATTTCTGTCCTTAGGCTCCATTTATACTGGCTGTAGTTCAGAAGTCAAAGCCCAAAAAACACTCAAAACACCTTCATGAAAACAAAATTATGGTAAAAATTACCAGGATGTTTCTAGAAGGAAACCCCACTCTTTCATTCAACAGGAAGACATTTTACTGAAGCCCCAAATGCTTGACTGGTATTTTACATTTAGAAATAATTTATGATTATTTGCATATATTTTCTCCTAAGGTGGACAAGGGAAGAGGTGAGAAAGGGGCTATAATTTCACATTTGATGTTTTGACACTTAGAACAACTCAGTTTCTCTCTTACCAGAGCACTATTGTTACAGGCCACACTTGCTGTAAAACCTTCACACTACACCTCTGTGCACGTTATGAATTTCACTACGACTTCACATTTATAAAAAAAATCTCAGATTCCTTTAATAATAATAGCAAATAGTTCCAGCTTTCCACAGCTGCAGAAGTTTGCTGTCCCTAGAGATTTGCCATGGTACAGCTCTTGCTTCCAATCAAAACAGTGACATAGCGACTGTGATTTACAGCTTGCAGGGGCTTGATTGGGGAATAGCACTACTGAGCAAATATTAAACAACCATACAGAATTTTTAATGTGTAGGGCCTTCTATGTTTACCCTCAAAAATAAATAAATAAAAATATCCAAAAACAATTTCCTGCCCAAAAGCTAAGGGAAATGGGAGCTGGTATTTAAGATTTCTCTTTCTCTGTTGTTGAGGTTTCAACCAGCGATGTTCACCCATAACCGAGACTGGCTCTTTAAACAACTTTATCCTTACCATTTTAAATAAAAAACATCTGCACTGTTACAGTAACAGCACTGCAAAACTTGCATGGTAACAAGGAACAATAATTATAAGGTTCAGCATGAGACTAAAAATGGCTCTCAGGTAAAACTGGCAGAGTTTTCCTTACAGATTTACTAGGAAATAAATACTGAGAAGAAAAATTAAAAATACGACAATTTATTTTAAAAACAGTGATTTGATATATGAAAGGAACATTTATATTTCTGTGTTCAAGCAAAAAGTCTTGGTAGACTACATATTTTTATTAGCATCAAGAGTAACAGCTATTATGTGATACCTTGTTGCTGTTCACATTGTTTACCTAAGCAAAATGAAATTGGGAGCTACGTATAAAAAATTTCAGAATTTTTATTTTGTGGGAAAACAAGGCTTAAAATACTCTACAGGACAATATAAAATTACACAGAGCAGGCTGGTAATGTTTTGAAATTTAATTAGTTGCCAAGCTGTAGTTTTTGGCACTGAATTTTTGCTGAAGTCTAGCAACTTCATTTTGAGAAAGTTAAAAGTACTGCATAAGATTTGAGTAGCAAGAAAGTGACCTCAGTTTTCTTCAATAAAATATTAAATTAGAGGAGTGTAAAGAGTGTGTATTCTAACTGCTAATTTCTATCATTTTATGATATACTTTCGATGGGGAGAGCGGAAAGAGACATCAGCAGTTTAAGGGTCTGCATTTCTGCAAATGCCTGACTTCGCATGCATGGTGATTTTGGGGTTTCTGTTTAAAATGCTGGTAGCCATGAAAAAAAGAAAACCACAGTGATGCTGTAGGGATTCACCACTTGACAGAGATCTCAAGCCGCAAATACAAATGGTACATGAAAATTTTATGAGTTACAGGATCTATCAGCGAAATATTTGCAAATGTCGCTATTCCTTATTCTGCAACTTCAGGGACGTATCTGGGAAAGGACAAAAAAAAAAAAAAAGGAATGTTCAAACTCTTAGCTGTAATTCTAATTCTAAATATATGGTTTAAAACTATTATTATCGCATACGTTACATATTAAGTAGAAATTCTGAGGCTATTTGTCTGTCTACATTTAATCTGATAATCTATTTTTCCTCCTAAAAAACTAGTTTGTGAAGTCAGATTTTCCACCTACTTTGTTCTCCGATAGCAGAATCCAGGTCTGCAGAATTCTTTCATTTTCTGCAATTTGCAGTCTTCAGCGAAGAAGCTGTTTACTTCCAACACAGTTATACAGTGAAAACACATCTGCATTTATGGAGTTAATAGTCTTCTTATTAATTTTACTCTGCACTTTTTTTTTTTTAATAGAAACCTAATGAAAACCATGTTTATGTGCTCAAAGGCACAGAGGAAATTCATTACTCTGAGGAATAACACACTCCACAAGTGAAATGAAAGTAATCTTATTTATGACAGGAAGAGGCCTTCACTAGACTCAACTCCACCACACTTGGACTGATACTGGCTGCATGAAAGAAGCTGCAAATTCAGGAACCAGTTTCAAATGTAAGCCTCATCTCAGCAATAAACACATTTGCAGTTTAGTCTCGCAAACATTCAAAATCTGCCGAAGGGGAAGTATCCAGCTATTGTATTTACTATAAACATTTTACAAAAAGAATGCGGCAATTACATGAAAAGTAGCGATACAGCCTCTCGTTCGGGGTTCCTTCCTTTCACTTAGAAATGAGCCCCCCCTCGGCTCCGCAGTCAGCATCCACTGCAGCACGCACCTACGCCTATGGCCAGCCTCCTTGCTTATCAGATCTGGCACTCTGCGTTGGGTTTAATAGCGTTATTACGGTATCTGAAATACCCAAGTTTACACGCACTGGCTGTGGAGAGAAGAGAGACTTGTAAATACACCCGCCTGGAGAATCCTTGGGGCTGAGAAGTGGGGAGGTAGAGGGATGGGACACGCAGGCGAGGACAGGAGCTGCAGGCAGGGCTGGGACCTCAGCTTGCTAAAGGTGTATGCAGTACCCTGCACAGCCAGGTAATTCCCTGAGCAGAAAAGGGAAATCAGAAACAACAAAAGATGATTACCATCCACCCAGCCCTGTATGCGTATGTGCCCGAGTATCTGGCATCCGTGTGCATGCACGCGTGTGTGTCTGAATTTGAAAGAAAGAGAAAAACCTTCTCGCAAAGAGGGAAGGTGATGAGAAAATGCCTGACAAGTTATTGCTACATCTATTTCTGTGTGAGACTGCATCTTTTTCTTGAACAAAATTCAATCAAAAAGGAAAAATGTTTCTTAGCGCTGTGAAAGTCAAACCCTACGTTCATCTCATTTCTATAGACTTCAAAAGAGCTTCCATTAATGGAAAGTTGTGGTGTACGGCAAACTGGATGGCTCCACATGCGTTTGCAATTTCTATATCTAAACCCACATGTTCTACATTCCTTGGGTTTCTTCCCCGAGTTGTCTTGAGTTAAAAAGGGGAAGGAAGGGGAAGCAGCAGCCCTGCCAAGGTTTCCATCCAGTAGTAAGATCTTTTGCCCACAAGAAGGCACTGTATGTTAACAAATAGGAGCATGCTGATCTTTCTGGAGGGAACTGCCAGTTTTTTCCTTCTTGCTGGCTTTTGCTAAAGGCCCAGCACAAGATGTCTGGGTTTCTCCAGCTGCCGTACTCTGCCTGCAGATGTTTGGCCAGTTGCAGTTTGGATGCTTGACCAGTGAGTGAGATAAGCTCTTCAGCCTTGCACAAGGAATTAACTGATATTCTTGTACATCTTTCCCCAGAAAGCGACTTTTAACACTAAAACAAGCTTGACTAATTTGAAGATTTAGTTAAAGAAAAACATATTTAGCTCTTCCTTTGCTATATTCCTTTTGCAATTACAGTATGTTTGCATTTGTACAGCCACTTCACTTTTTCCTCACATGATCTAAATTCCCCTTCTGCTTCATACCACAACAAAACAATTAATCCTTTGTTTGCAACGTTAGTCGGTTGTCATGGAAATTAATATGATTTCACAAATTTAGAAGTATGAACATTTTTGGATCACATATGAAGAGAATAGGGTGACATAGACCCAGCATGTCTTTTAGAAATAGCTTGGTACATACTAAGTGCATCAGAAAAAAAGGTTATTTTGGAAGAATATAAAACTTTTAAAGCAGGCAAAAACCCTGAAGCTTTGTCTCAATCTAAAATGTTTGAACATTCCTCCCAACAGGCAAGTAATTCTTTAAATCATACGCAGCCTTTTGTTTGCACAGAAGATTTTTCAATCTTTTTGTCTAGATTTGAACTTGTCAGCTAGTAGAGCAGAATTGAGACTCTCCTCTTCCCTTGACAAATGATCTATTTGCTGACAGAGATGAGCAAAGGAATGGACAATTTCAACAGTGCTTTTCTACAGCCATATTTTATTCCCCCCTTAACAGGAACACAGAAAAGCAGGAGCAGCTGCACTGAAGAAGTGATGCTGTTCTCTGATGTCTATATACCTCAAATTGTTGGGAAGAGCTTGGCATGGGCCAAAATTCTCCATGATGACACAGCTAAAGGCCAGCATAGAACCATGGTACAAGTGGGGTCACTGCAGACTTGCAAGATCTACTTTCGGGTAGCGTATACGCCGAGGCTTCTACATGATTCTGGATAAAACACTGTCTGAGCCTCATGAACAAGATGATAGATAGTGCCAGACGCCCATTTGGGTTGGGGGAGCTGCCAGACTAGCTCCATACGGCCGAAAGATGTTGTACAGAGAGATCTGTCGACATTATCAGAATTGAATTAAGTTGAACTGGCAATAACGACAGAGATAGTATATGGAACCACTTGCTTTCTAGCTGCTGCCTCCTCTTCCAAATTAAATTTGCTCTTCCCCTGCCCCAGCAGAAAGCTGCCTGACCAGCAGCTTTCTCCCCTCCACGTTTCTCACACCCATCTGAGCAGGCTTGTATCACAAAGCACCAGTGCTGCCAGCGCTCTCTGCTCAGAAAAGATGACACGGAGATGCAGTTTATAATGAGTATATTCACACCCTTTCAAAGGGTTTTCAAAATTATGTTTGCCAACATTTGCAACACGTAAGTTCTCCCTCTTACAAGATGACACACTGATGTTAAGCATCTCAAAGTGTTAAAAATGAAGAAAAGCTTGGGTGAAAATGTCAGCCTTAGGCTCCACTAAATCCCATAGCAATCCATAACCTACCCGATGTACAGATGGAACAGTGGGGCAAGCGTCCCCCTGCAACACAGGAAGCCAGTCTCAGTGATAACCACCAGCCGACCCTTTTCTCTCAAGAAAGAGAAGTCTAGATTTATTAAAAAATATTCTTCGGATATTCTAGAACATGTCTGATTAAATTTTTTTTTTCATTAGTATTTCAGCTTATATTAGAAAGTTTGTAGAGCACAGGTATCTGAAAGCCAATATTCCCCTGAAGCATTTGCAGTTCAAGCACTTGAGGACAGACACTTTCAAGAAGGAGAACTGGCTCGGCAAACAAGTTTAATTTTACTACTTGGGCACCCACCTTGCATCTGGACTCAATGCTGGAGCAGGGCCACCGCTTATAAAATCTGTGTAGCTTTAATTCACCAAGCTACTACTCCTAGGCAGAAAGAGTATCACTCATCTTCACTTTGATGAGTTTCTGTGTTAGCTCATCAAAACTAACTGTCAGGGCACCTGGATTCTGCCATAACACGGATGCTAAATAAACCCACCAAATTTTAAGCCCGCTGTGAGACATCTAGACTGAATGAACTGTGTGAACAATAAACTAGATTTAAGTATGCCAAGCTATAATAATGTAGTAACATAGTAAATCAGGTATGATGAAGAAAGTCTGAAACTACACAAAGAGAAATGTGAGGCTGGATTCTTTTACCCAGCAAGGTTACGCTTTCATCCAGTAAGGTTATCCTACAGCAAGTGATCAGAGGAAAATGCCCTAAATAAGTAGAAGAAATACAACAGAGGAGCTTCACTTCACCCTGCGTTAGCTGCCCAGATCCTTTGGCACAAAGAGAAAGATGATCCAAGCAGCAGAATTTCAGAAAAGTGGGTGCTGTGAAAGAGCCTTTTCTCAAGCTGTAGCCAGTTGCACTGAAATAAAAACGTACAGACCAGGTTCCCTGAAGCACTCCCTTGCAACAGCCTAGCTGACTACAACTTGCAAATGCTTTCAGGTTCATGGGTTTCCTTCTTTGTGCCTTTCCCAAACGCATGCAGCCCCAAGGATGATGCCAACCACAAGTTACTGGCACCCTTTCAGATGACACTCAACTCCGACATTAACTGAAAAACAGTCAACCTTACAGCTAACAATTTGCATCCTACTATTTTCTTTATGGTTAAATAGGCGTTTCCTGAAAACAGATCTCTGCATTATCTGTACTGAAGATCATATGTAAACTCTTGAAGAATACTCAGGAAATATAACACAGCTCATGCCAGTCTGACCTTACTCATTAATAAATATGTAGAGCATGTGTTCATACATAACTCTGGGATTGTACTTGTACAACCAAATTAACCTTTGGACTGCTGGTGTTCGGCCATAATTTAATGCATCTAGTTTTCAATTGCATATACAGTGCTGCTAATAGTACAGAAATACTATCCCGTAACAATCATAAGACTGACAACAAAGCTGATAACGGAGCTGAATGTTTCACTTCCACTACAGAAATATAATTAACTATCATCGCATACCCATAATCAGTTGTGTCTGCATCAGAGAAAAATGCTTTTATTTGCAGCCTTTGCTGAAACTCAGCCTAGAAATATTTGAATGGGGGTGGAAGGGACGAAGCAGAAAAGGCAAGGGAGGAAGAGACCAGTCAGTAACTTTTCGCAGACACTGATTTAATCTAAAAGGGTAGTAGCTTTTTTTTCAGTACCTGGGCCACGGCATTGTTCCTGTGTTGCCCGCGTTAGTTCCACCCCATTGCTAATTACTGCTTGAATGCGACCTGCTGCGCAGAGGCTAAAGAGGTCAGTCTCCGAAGCCTCCCCCAACTGGCACTATCTTGCTGAGCAAGTAGGAGAGCCACTCTTCCCACACCTCCGATGAGGGATGATGGAGTATGCTTGTCAGGCCAGGCAGGAGCGACCCACCTCCATCTGACCCACACCCATCACGACAGGACTCGACCAGAGCCTTGCCTACCGTACGTGAGCACCAACAGCACGTCTAATATGAGGAGACACCAGTAGTTGTTCCCAGCTTGCCTGTTTGCTTTGAGCAGCCATCTATGCTAATGGTGCCTAGACGTTAAACCAACACGCGGGATCTGTGCTGACCTCAGGTTTCCCCAAATCCACAGGGCAACAGACGTTGCACCGACTTTCAGCAGGCCCAGCAGACGAGTGTGACAAACCTTGCATGGCACTGTTTCCATTTTTCTGGTGGGTTCTCGTGATGTGTGAATAACCACCTCTCTCCGTACGAAGCCCCATTCTCCCCTGTGACCAGTGAGTCTCAATTCCAACCTCAAAAAAAAGCAAAATGCCTCTTTGTTCACGAAAAAATGACAGAGGTAATGGAACAACAACTGTGAATGCTCTTTCTTCTCAGCTTTCACAAATGCTGAGCTGATCATCCTTTGACACATGCTGTATTGGCTGACAGGGAAAAGATAATCTTCCATTTTACAAAAGAAACCTACTATTTTATTACAGTTAATTCTACATTTAAGAATGCCTCACTAGAAGATGCAGAGTTTACTGTAATTAACTTAGAAGTTACCTTAATATAAACCCTGTGATACTGTTAAAACAAACAATCCTCCATAACCAAGTTCAGCATTTAACATTAAAATATCAGTGCAAGGAGAGAGAAAATTAAACAACCAAACAACCCCCAAACTATTTCCCTTTCAAATAATGTTTTTTACCTTTTTGACATATGTTGGGTAATAGCATAGGAATTTCTTTCCAAAGCAATGCATCACTGCATGAATGTTGTGGCAAGGATGTTGTTTTAATTGCTTGCTATTACATTGGGAACATATGGCAAACTGAGGTGTGCACGCAAATACAATGTTCTCGGCACAAAACTGTCAGGGTGCATCTACAGTGACTTGTTCTGAGGAGGACAGCTGTGGTCTGAAGTTCTCAGGAATTCAAGACTCAGCTTGCAGTTCAATTTGTGCCCAGCACAGCTGCAAAAAAAAAGGCTGCATAATTTGTTTCTCTTTTCTTATGGAAAAAACAATAAAAGAATGCTCATTGCACAATATTTTGCTCCTTCTGTAGAAGAAACCTCACACAATAGAGTTTGGTTCCTTCAAAACTGCAGTTTCTTTCCATTTATGTAAATCATCACAATCTTGTATTGCTAAAAGAAAGATCTCATTGCCAAGAGACGCAATGGATAGCCTGCTCTCCTGCAAGGCGTCTTGGCACAAGAGAGACCTAGATAGGAACCAAGTGACACCTCCTGAACAACGGTGCCAAGACAGCAGCTGGAACCCATTACAGAGCAGGACAATCCTGTCCAAACAACCGAATGCCAGGATCTCAGGGTATGAAATAAAGGAGGCTTACAGGACAGTGCCGTACAAAAACATGGATCTTCATGTGCGTTTGGGTTTTTTAGTTTAAAAGAAGTTTTGCCAGCTATTGGAAGCATTCCTATCATTTAGCTCTCTTCATATTAATGTGAAAGGAGATATTCCCTTGGTAACTTGGCTCTGAACTGTGAATGGTCTTCTGGGGATGAAAAAAAAAAGAAGAGTAGACTGAAAGTGCTTCACAATAAAATAAGCAAAAAAGATAATTTTTAAGCCTAGAGCTAGTATAAAATCTCCTAACACCACTCAGGAAATAGCAATCTTACCCCAAGGTAAAACTGTTGTGCAGCTCTGTTGTGACATGACAGGTTTGCAACCGTTTTCAATAATTATAACCTAGATCTCAGCGAGACTAAAGATAAGTAATTCTGCTCTGAGGAACTTTTGAAGATAATCACTTTATAGCAAGGTCTCACTCCAAACATTTAAGAAAGCTGGAGGATGGGAAATGTGTAGATGACCAGCTACCGCTGGAAAGCAATTCAAAACTTATCAAAGGATGGTTTGGAATAGAAAGACTTCTGTTAGGAAGTGGGAGTGAGTAGGGTCTCTGAAATCTGGAAAGAGCACCAGGCGGCTCAAAATGCAGTAGTCTACCTCTACCTTACACAGTTCCAAGATGCTGGTTTTCTTCTGCAAAGTCCTTCCTTGTGGTGGTCCCAAAGAGCTGCTGAGAAATCACTTGATTAGCCCTTACCAAGAGCAGTGGGAGCCTGCGAGGAGGATAAGCAGCCACCCGCAGCTGTAAAGGCCATGCCAGATGCCAGAGGGGCCCAGCGGGAGAGACAGAGAGGTGCCAGCACCTTCTCACTGGCAGGATGGAATTCAAACCTCTCGTTTCCACCTTAGGTATTCCCCAACATGGAAAACTCAGACTACAAACTAACCCTGATTGCCAAAACACCAACACTTGAAATGCGTTTTGCTCCTTGTTTGCGCTATCGCAATTCCTGTAAGGGACTTAGCCTAGGAATAGATTGCTATTTAGTAAGAGCATATAGCACAGAATAAACAACTGCAGATAGAAACCTGGGGTTTTGCCAGATACAAACAAATCCCAATGGCAATTTCCTCAAATCACTCACCGAGTCTGTTACATTTTTTCCTCTTACTTTTGATAAACTTTGAATCAAATAGCAAGCTTATCTTCTCAAATTGCCATAGTGCAAGAGGAAGACTTGGGCTATATTTTTCATTACACAACCGCAAAAGTGACAACCAGCAAAAGTCAAACCCCACAAACGCCTGCATTTGAACTATACAGGTGGTGTGACCTCTGCAGGGCAACCACCAGCTTAAACGTGTATGAATTTTTACAGGCTGCAAAAGAAAGCAGCAGAGAAGGAAAGGTGAGAGCACTGAGGTGGGGAAGGAAGGACAGCCCAGCATGAGAGACAAAACTACTAGAGCAGATATTCTGGCAGCGGGCTAGTTAGAAATATGGCTCTGGCCTTCTAGACACACAGTTTCTAGCAGCTGTAAGATTATGTTGAGCATTTTCTTACTCTTTTGAACCACTTACGTGACGGAGAGAGAGGAGGAATCACGGCATCTCCTAGGAGGAAAAGCCCAGCCTGCCCACGGTGGGGAGTGGGGGGACACTGCTGCCCTGGCTGTGCCTTTGGGTGGGCTGTGGAGCCCAGATCCTGCCACTCTGGGGTCATGAACAGACCTCTCCTCCCACGGGGGATGACGATGGGACAACTCTCTAGTTCAAACCTGAATTCAGGTGGTGCAAGAGGAGAGAGGTTAAAATAATCACAGAAGAGCTTCTTAATGATTTTCTCCGTGGCAGACAAAGCTTGCAGGCATGAGAGGGGCTGCGTGGCACAGGAGAGGCTGACCAGGCAGAGATGCTGAAAACAGCTGTAAGTGTCTGGACCTGATGCCCAAGTGGCCAGAAAAGACTGCAAAATTAGAAAAGGAAAATGATTCAGGGGCCCAGAAAAGACCCCAAAATGACATTTGTCCAGCTCCAGGCAGCTGCCAGATTCTCAGGTTTCTAGGTATAAAACCCAATACAAACTCAGGAAAAATAAGCTCGGACTTTCATGAGCTAATGCCTGTGCACAAAACAAGTCTGAGGAATACACTTCAGGACATAGGGGTATTGGGGAATCAAACATAAAGCTCAAGATGAGAAACAGGCAAGGGAGGAAAATGGTATCAACAATTTCTGGCTTAAATCATTGCGTAAGGGCCAAGTCTGGAGCAGCTAAGACATGTGATGACTGCTCAGATTCTCCTTGGGGACAAACTTGGCTCTCAGAGAAGTAAGGGGAAAACTACCCCTTGCACAGGACAGGATGGAAGCAGGAGCAGGTCTCGACTATCATATTCCACCAGCGATTTATGGTGCTTGACATGGATGTGCAACAGTTTTCGCTCTTCGGATGCTGCTGTTTCCTTTTTCACATGAGGGAACTTTTATGTATGCTCATGTCCAATCAGCTTAAATAATTCACTTTATAAGACTGTAATTCCCCAAAATCTTGAGTTTACTTTAAGACCTACACTATACAGTTTGGTGAGACTGAGAATAACAGTAAGTAACCAACTACTGGCCCTGTCTATTGTAGATTTAAGGGGATAAGGACAAAGGCAGTCAAAGATGCAGCATGGTCCATGCCTTTGGTGGCTCTGCAGTCATGCTGTTTTACTTTGCATGTTTGTAACAAGCCAGGAGTTATATTCCCTAGTGGAGGTGGTGCTCCAACCATAGACCAAAATTAAATTAAAGCGAGAAGAACTGTTTGTTTGTGTCTGGGTCAAGAACTGTTGCAATCAGACCTCACATTTCATGACCATGATCAGAACCAGATCAGTTTACACAGGGGATGTCAAATACACCCAGTAAAATAGTCTGGGGTTTTGTTTCTCCACCCCCACCCCCCAAACAAAAATATTTTATTTGATTCCACTGAACAGTTTTTGCAGAGTTTCATGGAAGGGATTTTCTAGAAATTTAATCTCTTTTGTAAAATAAACCTGCAGGCTAAATCTGAAAATACTCTCCTCCTTTCTGAAAGCCTTGTGTGCAAGCTACACTGACCAAATTTTACTCTGTTCATGCAGATTTCCTATATATATTCTTCAAACATTAAAAAAGTCTGTGAAATTTAAAAGTAACAAAAGAAAAAAAATAACGAAGTACTGGGAAAGCTGTTAGTGTATCCTATATGCTTTTTGTCTATTTGATTACGATAGTTGGCTCATAAATGATTGCCTTGGGATGCAAAGAAATGGCAGAAGCTTCTGAGGGCTCAATTCTTTCTGCAAATTTGGCCACACAGCTGTAATAATTCGCTCACAAATTACAAAAAGACACTGGGATGACCTTCATCTTCCAGCCCTAACTTTGTACTAAAGCTTCACACTCCCTGTCTGAGATCTTATATGATTTGTTAATAGATATTTTACAAACTTGGCAAAAGAGAACAGATCAGAAGTAGAATCAATTCAGAGTTAAACTTAAGATTGTAAATATATATAGGCTATACTATATGGTTATACTTAAAAGAAATCCAGACATACCAGGTAACACTTGCACAGTTAAGCACACAAACAACTGCTAAGTCAGTCCTACTCTTATTCTGTGCTACACTTTTCATTGCACTTAAAGCATTTGCAATCCCAGGTGAATTTAAATTTATTTTTAAGGACTTTTTCCCCCCATTGTCATTTCAGGCCATTACCAAAGACTGCTTCTGTTTAAATGTTCAGATTACTTTCAAGGGTGGGTATAACTCTGAATTTAAGGTTTACTATAGTTTATGATCCTTGATTTGAGCATAACTGCATCATCCCTGCAATTTTTTTATCTGTCTTTCATTTTTTAATATTCTGTAAACATTCCTAATTTTATATATGATTAGAAATGTCACATACAGTATTTCCATGGTTTGAAGATATGCAGTAATAGCCTTATGCATATATTTCTATGTGCATATTCACTGCTATATCAAAGCAGATGGTGTGTGTACCCCAACTAAGAAAAGCGTATAGTTAGCAAACCATCAGGGGACCTCTGGAGCAGTGCAAAACAGCTGAGATCAATGAGCAAATCTGGCCCCTGGTCTGTCAGCTGGAAGTTGATTGCAATAGCTGTGCAAGATTGGCATTCACTGAAAGGGAAGACAAAGAGAGCCCCCTTTCCACAATGTCTGGGGGCTTTAGGAGTCTGTGACTGAGCTCCCCCAGAAATAGTGCCTTAATGAGCAGTGAAGCAAAAGCCAACGATGCTATGGGGAAGCCTTTCAAGCACTGATGTGTAAGCTGGTGTGCAACATATCAGAGCAACAGCAATCAAGCTGCTTAATTAGCGAAAGACAGCTCTTGACGTGAATTATTCCAAACTATTCCTGATTTCTCCAAAACCAGCCTTTCTGCAACATTTGGCTTATGTTTAACTACAAGAAACTGAAATGCACATTTTAATTTATGATTTATGTCAATTATGTATTAATTTATGTCAATCACAGAATTTGACCAGCATTATCAGAGAAGTAGTTAAAATGAGTGGAATTATGGAGGGGGCATAACATTTACTGCATTTGCAAAATGAAGAGGCTCACCTTAAACACAACACAGAACTTGACTTACCTTCATAGTTATTCACTGTTAATGCATTTTTTTTCTCTTAAGGATGTCAGGAAACCTAGTAGTTTGCTTAGTTCACGGGCTCAGAAGGTCATATAGTAGAAGACTGAGACTTGCAGCAGATCATGGACCGCTTAATTTAGCATTACCGACCCACACAGTTCTGCATTTAAAGAAATACATTTTTCTGGGAAAGACCTCCCTATGCCTCTGAGGTCTTATCTCTGAGGTATCAAAACTGACTGGTTAATCTATCACAAGAAATAGCTAATGAACAGCTTCAGAAGCAGGGCAAATCTCACCTTAAACATTTTGAAGCACACAAAAAAAATTTCTTTATTCATAGAGTAGAAGCTGCATGGATCAATTTCACAATGCAAGAGCTTCAATCAAAACTTAGTTTAAGTTTTTATTGTAAAGATAATGGGTGCACTGCTGGGAAATACCCAGGTAGTTACATCTGCACTACCTAAGCCTGTGCCAGGAGTCTTTGCTAATAACTGTTTTCATCTTCAGTTCATTGTTTTTTATAATTCCTTTTAGGATTTCAGTCTTCATGACCTACCATAAGTCTGCTTCTGTAGTCTAGTGGCTACCAAAGTTTTCGCTACAAATGCTTTTCCAACTTGCTGCAGTCAGTTAAGGCTGATGATTAGCAGCATATCATACAGGCCAGGAATAAAGAAAGAAATTTTGGTCCCAAGAAATTTGGTTCCCAAGAATTTGCCATTGGCTTCAGTGGATTCAGGATTTCAGTTACTACTTCCAGGCCTTCCAGAAAACCAAACCAAACCAAACTCCACCACACACAATCTCATTGTTCTAAGCCTTGAAAGGATAGAAATTGTAGTCTAGTAAATATAAAATCTTTTTTGAGGTTACTTAACTGTCTTTCATTAAAAGAAAAAAGTAAATATGGGCTAACCTATTATGACAATTAGGTAAAATAATAATTTTTCATTTCAGAAGGAATAAAGATACTAAGACTTGCTAAGCAATTCCACAATATGTACAGTGCGTTTTCTAGTGTTTCGTAAGACGTTTAACATGTGGTCTTAAAGAAACACATGTACACCAGCTGTGCAGAAACAAAAATAAACTTCAGAGCTCCAAGGACCCATTTCAAGGTATCTTTTAGGTCAATCCTCTGCAAACTAAGAGTCTGAATCTGTACGACTTAGTCAGCTAATCTCCATTATTTCAGCTGATAAGTAACATATCCTGAAAAGTCTCCAGTGCAAAGAAACTTGAGTACCTGAGTTGAGGGCAGCAGGGCACCGTGCAGCGAGCCGGGCATTTTTACTTTGATAAAGCAAAATTCTTGTCTGAAACATTCCCCACTCCTGGAATAAAGAGAGGAGAGTTGACACTTCATTGCCCCATGCAATCCTCTCTTCCTACAGGTCTCACCAAAATTATAGTTGGCACAGCCTCAGCAGTGAATCCGGGTAAGCTTCTTGAACCCCACCATCGCTGCTATCCATGCCTGCCTGGCCAGCTATCGCACAGTTTCACAGTATGATCAAAATTACACACTTCTGTTTGAATAAAGCCCGCTACATGCAGCAGCAGCAGCTCTTAAGCTTACTTTCTAGCATTTAAACATAACTTTCTAACTTACTGCTCTACAAGTAATATGGAGCAGGTCAATGAAACTCAGCATTTCCAGTTCAGGTAAACGGATTAACTTTTCAGCATTCATCCAGCACGGCACTGGAAGGAAGATTACAGCAACTTCGTCCAGCCAACAGCGCTGCCAATTCACTGCTGAATATAAAATCACTTCAAGCTGGGGCTGCAAAATGAAGGGAAGGCCTGCCAGCCGCAGGAAATCTAGGAAAGAGGGAAATGCGTTTTTTACCGTTGAGGAGTGAGGCTGAGCCAACACAATGCTGAATTGCCTTGAGAGCAGGGCTGAGTCATGAGACAGGTCTGGGGTGTGTTAGGGACAGGGACGAGCATCACCACAGCCCTGAGGGAATCCGCAGGTGGATGGGTCCCTACTATTTAAAATTGCTGAAGCTCAGCTGAAGTTAACTCTTAGTTAAGGACAAGCCTACACTTAAATGAGGGACTCGGAAGACATCTGACCATACCAACAGCTCTCATGCCCATCTGAAAATAAAACTTAACGTAATTACAAATGTACAAGAAACATAAGTTTAAGCAGCACTAATAGCGAGGTGTGGAGCTGTCTTCACAAACTTCGACATCAGGTGATCTTTTCCAAACACATCACATCTCAACAGGAGACGTGTGACTTCATATCACAGTACCCACCCGTGCAAAGAATTTGTGGGGACTGAGAAGTTGCTTTCAGTCAGCCATGCCCTTCAACATCGTTCATACTAGTGTGGTGTGCCTCTCCACAGCTGAGCGGGTCCCATCAGGGTATCAGAGCAGTGCCCAGGAAGAATGATGCAAAAGATGTCAAAATTAGTCTTTAAAGGTTTTCTGTATGAATACAATTGTGACCTGTAGAGGAGCATTTAATCAGCATCTGATCTTTTGCAATGTTTGTAATGTGAGGAAGTTTTCAAAAGCATTTTGCCTTCATAATTCTCTCAAAACTCCCTATGATTCATATTTAGTACAAATATATTCTCCCTCAGTCAACAAAACAGTGAATCTCAAGGGACAATTTTTTTAATGCTGTGAAAATCAAAACCACTGAATATTCAATCCTCTGTTAAGATTTAAGGTATTTGTGAGCAGGACTAAACTATTTTCAGACAGATTTGGTTTAAACTCCTGTGCCTGGCAGGCTTGTAGATTCTGCACTTCCTACTGTAGCTTTAGCAAAATTCTTCTCACCCTGTCAACTGAAAGGTCTGCTTTGTTTCCTTCCATGAGTGTGTGAAATGCCATTAGTTTTATCAACTTCGCAGGACAAAAAAGATGACAAGTGGATTTTCAAAAGTACCTTCTTATATTTTCATACAGGTTTTGCTTGCAAACTGTCCTTTTTTTTTACTCTAAAACTATATTTAAGCATTTGTTTCCCATATTCTAGATAGGTTTTTTGCACAGCATATATCTTCTATATATTGCTATGAAAATTCTCTTTTATATACTCAGATGCTTAGTAGTTAAAAGGATTTAAGATTTACTGTTCAAGGTACAATAAAAAATAGAAAACGTTTCCTAGAAACCACACAACACAAATGATAATTAAAAGGTTTAATTATTCTCTTGCTACACTATTCTTCAGAAAGTCTTTGTGATTACATATTATCAGTAGCAACAGACATGAACTGCTGCCTAAGTAACTATAAAAACGCAAAGTTACAGAAAGTTATTTCCTCCAGCAACTAATTTTTAGAAATCATCCTTTTCATTGTATATATACATATGAAATTCCTCCTGAGTACACAATGAGATTTTATGCATTTTATATGCCTTTATTGCACCATTCCTCCTGATGAAGCACGTCTTAATGCCTTCTAGCATTATCATAAACTAGACCAATATCCAGGCTTTTGCCAAATCAGGCCTATGGCTGCACCTGTTAATCAAGAATAAATGTCTAGCTGACTGAAGGTTAATCTACAAACAACCAGAATAGAAATAACCATGGGCAGAGATAAGACAATTTTGGCTGATATGGGGTCTGGAAGAAGGCACGTCACAGCAAGAGCTAAACAGGTACCAGAGAAGGAGAAACTGGCAATGGGGACAAAAGATGCTGGGAGATGTCATCAGCCAAACCAGGAATACATAATCAAAGATCCCATGTGAATGGCCAGGAGTTCAGAGTAAACCACATATAAATGTATCATGTTCATGCACGTCTCCAAGGGCTGTTTAATGTTTTTGTTCCCTGCATTTCTGCATGTTCTACAAATAAATCATCCTGCATTTAGGAAACATGTCTGGCCTCCCCACTTCCCTAACTCCAAAACATTTCTACTGCCAGTGCTACCATATGATCAAGAAAAGCACCATCTGTCTCTTCCAAATGTGGTCTTATTCATTTACCACTTCCACCTTACAGTTTGCATATGCTGCTTGTCACATATTTGCTTCTTTCCCCCCAACTTCTCTTCAAAGCACAGAAAAAGAAGAAAAAAAGGCCACCATAATGAAATACCACATGGTAACCACGATGTAAGTTTTTTCAGGTTAACATTTTTCCAATTCGCACATCATCATAGCTTCAGATATGCATGCAAACACTTCTCCCCCATATTGCAAGTTTTTGCTAATTCATTTCAGAATTTTCAGAACAGGGACAAACACTTTCGCTGAACTCAGAAGAGCATTTCCAGCATTACCATGCAACATTGACTCTCAGCTGTAGTTTCTTCCGGTGCTCAGATGTTTGAAACTTTTACAGACACAACTGGCAGAAGCGCCGTTCTTTCTAAAATTGGGTAGATACCAGAATACACCCTTTTTGTGGTCAGAAAATTGCTGCTGTGTCTGGACGACGCAAAGAAGAAATAAACCTACAGCTCTTTTTCATCTCTGGAAGATGTATGCCAGAATTTGAAAAATTTCCGTGTTGATTTTTACTTTGTGGTAAAGAAAAGAAGCGGTTGTCCCAGGCAGCAAGTATCCCAGTGCATACATGGCAAAGACAGTGTGGGGAACAGTTATTTTATTTTCTCTTAGTTCAGAGAAGTCCACTATGCAGGGACAACGTTTAAATAAAAAATGGCAAAATTTTTCTTATGGATGGAGAAGGAATATTTTCATTATTATATCTGAACAACACAGCTCCATATAACCAAGACTTGATACCAAACCATCCACAGAGTGCACACCTCCAAAGAGTTAGAAATTTCAGGAGCACAAGGTGCAAAGGCACAAACATGACAAGACCTGTGATGTAACACAAAAGCAGAGTGACAGATGTGTAGATCTTCGATCTGTCAAAATTAAAAGAAGCCTGGACATCCAGGACCGCTGTTGAGCAAGCTGGTGTTGTGGCAGATATGTCCGTCCTGGCAGAGTGAGCTCTTGAGGGGAATAGGCTCATACACATCATGCTCCCTACCACCTCTGCTGCTGTCTCCAGGACCCCTCTGAGCTCAGCCCTGTGGTCACACAAGGAAGGTCAATCTCAGGCCACCTCCAGATCCCAGGTGATTTTGTGGCTGCATTTCCACTGTTTTTTAGAAAGGTAATCTGGGGCAATTCAGGCTTGTCTGTAAGACGCTACTACATTGCACCCAAGGGCAATACAGACCAAAGCTTCCTCTGCTGGCACACCCCACTGCTCGTCTAAAGCCTGTACCTACACGCAAGTTGGCCTTCAAGTTCGTGTGGCTGTTTGCCACCTTAGCCTTACATATAGCGCAAACATACGCAAGGCTTTAATGCTTTACAGAAGGGACAATACAAAAAGTGAGAGAGAGCATCCCAGGAACAGCCAGTCACCACTCACCAGCTATTTATCAGCATTGTTAAAAATAACCCTATTACCTATCTGCCATGCAAACAAGGCAATGTAGCATAATCTTTTAATGCAAAACAAAACTATAAATCAAACAACTTATTTTCTTGTCTTTCATCTTGATGGTGAAAAGTCTACACAAAGAAAGCTTACCTAAAATACAATATTTAAAATGTTGTATCAGCTTGTATCCTCTATACTCCATGCTTAGCATTTTTACACAGCATATTGCAATAGACTTCTTTATAGAACTACTGCTACTGGCTTCCTGCTACTAGCAAGTTGTTGATTACCTGTGGTTAGGAGTATGCTTTCCTGTAAAGCACAGATCTGCCAATACTCCCAGATCCACAAGTCTGCATTCCTGACAAACATCTGTAATTCTTTTGCATCTCGGGCTGACTCGCTGCAACAGATGTCAAGCCCTTGTAGGAAGGTGCATAGAGACCTTGTCTGCCCAATGTCAGCCGCATGATATCATGGCAAGACATTACAGGCTATGACGCAAAGGACTTGGCCAGGCAGACCTGGCTATTGCTGAGGCTGGCTCAGCCACCAGGCAGGTTAAGTAGCTGAACTTGTGGAAGGGGTTAGTGCAATCTAAAGCTCTGCCCTGTACTCTCCTCTCTTGTCTCAGAAACCTGTGACACTACGTGCAGACGCAGGCAGCCTTTACCACCAGCAGTCGGGATGCTAAGCTATCTTGTAATCAAATACGCATTTGGGGTTGCGCTAAAAATACATACAAACTTGCCCTTAGAGATTTTGTACTAGTGTTTTCCACAGATCGTGCAACATAAAAAGATAATTTTTCAGGTTTAAGTTGCCAGTTTTTAATTAGCTAAGTCACCTGTAGCTCCTGTACTACAATCAGTAAATTCCTGAAATGTACGGCTGATTTTTTTTTTATACAGGTGATAGAAAAAGTCACTAAAGGAAGGGGGTGCTTTTTGAGATTAAATTTTTACAAACATCAGGGAACTGACTGAGATTGTAGAAGGCAATTACATTAACAAAAATCTTGGAATTACTGAGTTCACCTGTTTCAGGAAGGGAAGAGGAAGAACAGGAAGACATAAAGGAACTATATTTAAGAAAACAGACTGAAATAGCTAAGCAACTTTGTATACAAGACTACACCCAAATAAAAACTACAAGGTAAAAAGACCTCAGGCAAGTTACTGTTTCCTGAAAGACACAAAATAGGACACAAGCATAAATTTCCCCTACCAAGCAGAAAACCTAGAAGAAAGAAGGAGATCCACTTGGCTAAATCATGAGGTCTTCACTGACTTCAGAAGCAAGAAGTCAAGGGAAGTGCAACTCAGCTCAGACCACTACAGATGAAATACAGGCACACAGGCAAAATCAGAACGCACAAAGGTGCTTTTGATGTCCCCTGAGAGGGGTGGCAAGAAAACACTTGAATGAGGGAAATGGGAAAGAGGAAAGGAAGGAAGGAATTGCAGGGAGATGACAACAAAAATTAAAAATACTGTTATTAAATGCAAGGTAAATCTATCCACAGTTATTACTGAGAAGGTTAATGGGTTTGATGTCTTTCTGCTGCAGCCTTTGCTAGAAAGATAACGTAATCAGATGGTTAAAATGATCATGGACAGACTAGAGGAAAACCAGACTAGATAAGTTGAGATGTTTTCATGTCAGCTGGGCCAGATGAATTGCACCTGAGAGAATTTAGAGAAGTCAGTGAACTAATCTCAGACCCATTACAGGCTTTCTTTGAGGAGGCACAGGCAACGGCTGAAGTTTTAAAGGGCCAGAAGGAGGCAAGTATAGCGCCTGTCTTTAGGAAGGGGAGTGCAGGAACAGGCCAGACTTACAAATAGTGCTGTACCACCGCAGGAGAAGCAAGCTCCACACTGGGAACTACAGACAGAAGCATCACGTGGGAGAAACATGAAATAATCCAGTCCTCTGCTCTGCAGGGATGACTCCGTTGCAGTATTGCTCCTCGTTGTGACCACTGCACTTGAGGAAACACATGGAAAACTTGGAGACAGTCCAGAGCAAAGCACCCAAAATCATCGCAGCACTAGCAAAACCAAGAATAAGAGCCTTTGGTTTGTTTAGTCTGGGGCAGAGAAGACAGGAAGGAACAAGAGAGCATTTTTCAAATACTCTCCTTAGTCGCCCTTTACCTAACAGACTTTATTCTATGGCCACTGAGGCTGGGGTTAAGTTGCAGAAGATTTAAGATATTGGATGTTAGGAGAAACTTTTGAAGTAAGGTAAGTTAAGTGCTTGATTCTCTAGCAGAGTTTTCTAAGTTCTAGGGAAGTTCATGGGCAGTTTTTAAGAACTGGGTAGAGGAAGGGCTTAGGTAGAACTGATCCTGCCCAACGTTGGTGGATACACTGAGGGATGTTTCAGGGTCCTGTCAGACTCCTTCTCCGGTAATGCACAAGACCTGGGACTTGGGGGCACAATTCTCTCTCCCGCTGGACACATACATACATATAAATAAATGCCTTACCCAATTTAACAGATGTGTAAGTATGCAAACGCAGCTCTCTTCTATGCCTCCTTAATTCAGTTTATAAACCTTAACTATGTCAAACAGAGGAGAACAAGGAACTTGTGCCATTCCTTTATGTTATCGGTGGGAAAGGACATCAGATTGCAGCTAGGATTTCTCCCAACGATGACCAACCTGCCCTAAATGGAAAAGGAACACGATATGCCAGACACGGCGATGTCTAATAGTTCCAGATGTGCTCCCAGTGAACTTGGCAGTAAAAATCTGGTAAAAATTTGTCGATGCTGTAATCTAGCTAGGGGATTTGTCGTAATGAGGAATAACTTTTACAGAATGTTCTTGGTCCTACCTGACACGTTGATAAGTACAGGGTACAGCAAGAATGCTTGTCCCGCCTGTTTCAAGTTTGACTGCACACAATGAGGACCCACTTCAGCTTGGAAAATCCTTTAAAGGACCCAATTAAACTTTTGCTTTGTACACTAAGAGAATAGGGTAGGAGATATGATTGTGTAAGATGGTTCTGGAATGGAAGAAAACAATCATTGCTCAAGAAATCAGGAGTCAGGAAACCATTTCTAACCCAGGTTTTTGTGACCATTGTCTTTGTTATCCTGAAAGTGTCACAGTCTCTGTCTTCACATTCACAGGTATATGATGGGGATGAAAGCACCCATCAGTCTTTGTACAGAATTTTGAGATGCAAGGTTGGAAAGTAGAGGCAAAGTCCTGCATCTAGAAATCATGAATGCATTTATCTAAAGGAATTACTGATTATCTGAATAGAGCCAGCATCTTAAATAAAGGTATGAAGGAGAGGATGAGATCTACCTCCCCACAGTGGCATTATGTAAAGGGCTAATGTGGCACAAAGGAATCCGACAAGGATTTCTCACATTTTCAAGGAAGACTTGCTGGTACAAAACTATGGCAGATTACCGCAAGACAGCCCTCCAAAGAACCTCTTCACAATTGTTGGCATATAGAAAATGGTGGCAGAAGAAGCTGACATAGAAATGCTAAACAAATTTATGCCCCCTTTAGCAGCTTCTGGGTCCTGCATTAAATTAGGCATGCCCAAGCTTGCTTCTCTTATGCCAGAAGACCCTCCCATCTCCAGAGCAGTCCACCAACTAGGAAAGCAAAAGATGACGCAAAAGTCACTTAAATTCAACTGGGTTATTCTTCATCATGTTTTGCCTTTGTCTCTACTTCTTAAGACCTACAGCCTAAAATTGCATCCAGTGTATTTCCATTCTCCATTTTGGGAATTTTCTGATAAAGACTTTTTTTCTTGTATGAAGAGCTTTGGTCAAGGAAGGAAAAAAAAAACAGGCAGACACTGACTTTCATACATATATATGTACACAAGGTAGAAGCACAAAATTATGGCCATGAAGGACGGAAAATTCCTACGAAGTTGCTAGTCTTTCCTTTTTGCCAATAAATATAACAACAGGGAGCAGGACAAACAAAAGGATGCGTGTCTGACACAGGTGGGATATCTGAAACCCTTCATTTCAAGTCAGAGGTAATGTCCTCCTTCTAGAGAAACTCTTATGGTAGAGGGGAAAGGGTTTTGGTTTTCTCATTAGGAGGGAGAGATGATTCTCGAGAGAATCCTCAATTTCATTATTTCTTTAAAAAACAACAAAATTTGAGCCCTTAAACTGAGACAAGAAGGAGCTGAATGTGTTTTTTAGCTCATGGTAGATGGCAGCATTCTCTAAGGATGGTGACCATACACAGACCCACCGAGGTAACCAAAATTATGGGACAAATTCTCAGCTGGATTAAGACAACACAGATGCTTGATAATTATATGGAGCTACACCAGTTTAGTCCCGTCGAGAAATTGCCAGTTGTTCCAGACTGACGTATCCATTCACCTGAGAGGCTAACAGCGTCAAGACATTAAGATACCGTGCTGACAGCTCCAAAGGCAAAGGTAAATTGTGCTCTTTACTAGAAAGCTCATCATCATTACTTACTACTTACAGAGCATCAATAGCGTGTATTTTGGGACTTAAAAACTGTCTGGAAGTCAAGCCTCAAGATCAGAAACTACCTATTGCTGCTGTCATTCTAAGTGGGTGAGCAAAGCTGTAGCTTCTCTCTTTTCAGTTTAGTGACATCTGTAAACATAGAACATAGAGTAGCATAAGACCATTTCTAATGGTAGGATCTGTGCACCAGCTCTCTATGTAACGAAGTGAAAACGATACAGAAATGATTTTGGAAATCAAACCTGAAGGGAAAACAAACATTTTCAGTACCTATAAATCTTAAACTAGGACCAGGCTGGAAGTTTGAGAAAGCACCTAAGAGACAATAAAGTCTGCATGGAGAAACCTAGCTACTTGGAGCACAGCTGCCAACTCTACTGTAAGCAAGACTTTTCAGGTGATACAAATTGCCAGAGCCATTGAGGAGGCATAAAACAACATACTGAAGATCTAACAGAAAATACTGAAACCAATAGGATGTTCAAACTATAAAGCACACAGCTCCTTTGAATTGCTCTGATCTGGCTCAACTGACCTTGAAGGGCAGAGGATTTTAAATTGCACAACTGGGACATGGAGAGGGATGGATTCTCGATTCACTCTGGATCAATTACAGAAGCATTTTTTCTTCCTCCCACCTCTTTCTTCTAGCTATTTTCAGAACAAAATGCCTTTTTCATATTCTTGCCAAACGGTAATGAATAACATGCATACCAAAGCCAATAATTAGCACATACAAGCAAAATCCCAGAAAACATGCATCCTTTTTATGGGTGGGCCTGACTGAACAGGTGCTGTTCCCCATGTAGTTAATCAGATACAGAAAATAGTGCTGGTATTCACTGTACCAGTGGATGTTAGTATTCCAGTGCTCAAAACAACACAGTGGATTGGGTATATGCAGTTTTCCATGTTTCAAACTACACAAGACCTTCCAGGCCACTAAGCCTCTCCATGGGAGAGGAATATCCGCAACCTAACAGCTGCCAACAAACAAGAAGGTGCTTTCTGCCATAATTATCAGTTGTTAACCTCATTGCCTGCACTGCCTTTTTCAACAATTCAGACTGAAATATCTGCACATTTCAATATGCTTATTTTTTATTTTTGTTAGCACAAAGTACTTTCTGATAGGTGATACTGGTTTTATTCTCAACTTTTTTCAATGTACACTTTAAAGGTGGGAGGAATGACTAACTTGAATTTTGTAACCTTTTGGTGCCCAGCATGTAGCATTTTAATACAGTTTGGATGTTTACCACTTGGCCATAAAAACATACCTTTGGAGGTGTTGGACTTTCACACAGTTTGCAAACTTTACTAGCTCAAGACACAGAAGCTGTAGGCTCTTTTCCCCTTTCTACAGGTTACCAAAACAGTACTTGTAACATCACATCATCGCTGCTGTGACTGCAAGAAAATGCACATTGGCATTTGGTGGGAAAAAGCTGCTTAGCTTTCAAGAAAGAGGATTTAAATAAGCTCTATGAAAAGTTGCATTTTGGTACATGAATTAATTCATTTATTCCCAGTTTTAGCAATTCACAGGTGAGAAAGATGAGTGGGAGTAAAGGTCTTTAAGGCTGCCAAAATAAAGATGACATAACAGGTACTGAATTAATGAACATTTGCAGAAGTTCTCAGCAAGGGGAGATACAAATGTGGGAACATTAGGTGACTTAACAAAGTAATGACATCCAGCTCTGGTAATGCGGTGATACTTACAGATGTCTCAAATACCAGGCTTGTACAGAATAAAGTTTTGAAGGGGCTCTGAATGCAGAGAAAGAGAAAGCTGTAGAAACAAAGGAGATGAGCTCATGGTCTGAGAGACAGCAAGAGAACTTTCACAATGACATCACTGATACAAAAAATAGGCCACATTAGCATAAGGAGCCATCTTCAACTTGATGAAATATGGAGAAAGGCATTCTTAATATTTTACGTAAAATCACTTCTCTTCATTATCAGAACATCAGTTTTAAAAGTTGCTATATTATAGTGACCTTCTCTTTAAGCCACAGTACCTACCCATCTCCTGTAAAAAAATCTGGGCTTCCATCTATTTCAAATATCCTTTAGCCTTGCCAATTATAAATCACAGAATATCCATCTCCATTACACTGCTATTGTAATTACAAGATCCGCCACTAGCTCAGCAAATCTTTTACAGCTCCGATTGCTGGAGAACAGGATGGCGTATCAGGGAAAGATCACTCTGGCAGGAGCAGGTCTTTCATTTCCTTGTACTGGCCACTACCAGACACAGGCACCAGGCTAAACCACGCTTTGGTCCAGTACGCGCTTCTTATTTCCTTGGGGTTCTGAATCATTTCCATTTAAAAGAAAACAAAGCCAAAAACCCACCTTCCTTTCATTCCTGTTCAGCTTTGGCATTTCCAAAGCACAAGCGTACTCTCAACACTTGTTACAGTATTCTCTTTAAGTGTATGTTTTACAAAAATAGTTTTAAACTACAGAAAATTCTACAAATATGTAAAAGTGCTGAGTTCAGATGTTCATAAAACCTGACTCACTAAATTACAGAATAAGAACAACAGATGTTTTCCATTTGCTTCTGTGCTACTGTATTTATTTAGCTACCCTTCCTTGTAAGAGCAAAATTCAAAAGGAAAAGGGAATGCATGGTAAAAGCAGGCAGCAAATCATGAGAACTGGATTTTTATCTGAAAACGTCTCCTTTACTTGAGTAGCTTTAATACCACCATTTTTTAATGAAAGAAAACCCCAAACACATCAAAGTACTGAAAGTAACTGAGCTTTTTGAAGTTCTTTAAGCGCAAACATTAAAATAATGGAGTAAAACCAACCCTTTTCTTTATAAAGAAAAAACAAGACTATGAGTTGGGTTTGACACATTATCTGTGTGTTTTTAGCTTACAGCAAGGTCAACATCAAGTGAAATGAAATGGTGAATCCTGGGTGGAGGGGCGGGAATCACGTAAAGGAATCGGGCCTAGCTATCTGTGGTTAAAGCAATTTAATTACTTAAGGGTGTTGTGTAGTCAGTCAGTCTCTATGGCATGGACTAGCAATCAATTATTTCCCTTTGTGGCATTTTTATCATGCATTTTTGTATTTTGGTTTAAAAAGAAAACATAGTTATTGTAGTAACATTTTTCAAGTGATATATTAAGCATTTTTGACATGCTCAGAAAGGCATGAACATAAATAACTTTGCTGTTGCTATAAATTTAAAGAAAAAGTAAGTGAATTTTGATTGCGTGATAGAATTTTGGTTATACAAATAAGTTTGTTCCGATGATATATTTTGATTAATTAAAAATATGCTCCACTTAAAGCTCTGGCCTCATATGCAAAATATGCGTAAAGGCTTCTTACATACACACTCTTCCGAAGGTCTAGAAACAAAGCCTTCCTCGCCTCCCTTCATCCCCGTCTCAGCCTCTCCCACCACGCCCTCTCATCCACTTAGCTCTCTGCCATTGCCAAGGTCTGGAGAAAGCATGGGAAAGGGGATGCTTTGTGCGGAGCGGCTGGGAGGTCACCCAGCACGTAATTGCTCCCGAGCGGTGTGCTCTGCTCTCAGGCTCCTTGTCTTCAGACAACGGGGTGGTCGGTTTGAGCACCCTGGCCCACTTGAGCTGATGAGACAGGCAGCCAATATTCTTATCAGCATGAGCCAACTGTTCAAAAATAACAGCTTAAACTTTAGCAAACTGCAGTCAGTAGAAATGAAAGCTGCAAAGCAATTACACAATAACCAGGAATATCTCTTGGCAAAGACACGTTTTGCAACAACTACAATTAGTGAATTATTTGACGATGCATAAGAGCATGGCGTGTATTATCAGCCACCTGCTATCACAGTGACCGCCTCTCAAGTACCACCTTTCTACAAGTCAAGTCTGTTGTTTCTTTGATTCAATTTTTCTCAGGTGAAGCAACACCTGGCACAACCATTAACTTCAAAACACAACCAGCATTGATAATGAAGATACGCGTCTGCTTTGGATGTGCAAAAATGAGAAGAGCTACATTGCTGAGTGCGTGCTGAGTTTTTTGATGACGCTTTCATTTTACAACACAGTTATGTTATGTATCATGGGATTCATGCTACTTAACACTGAATATGAGAGAAACATCACAAAAAGTTAAACTCTCATTCTACTGTAGGAAACATTTAAGATTAACTTCATGTGGATTTATGGGTTTATGAAGAGTTGAACTGCACAGAATTACCCAAAGCTTTGCTTAGAATATCATGCATGTTTTACTTTTAGCTTAGAATATCTATAATCTCTAAAATGACGTTGTACAGACAAAAGAATAGTCACTTTTTTATCCATAACAACAACATCAAATAGAATGAAAGGATAGGAGATATTAGTAATTTAAAAACTCCTAAAATATCCAAAGAGGATGAAAATTTGAGCTGAAACCTGACGTTATATTTTAGTACTTAAACCATCATCCTGAAATCTGCCATTAGGAAGAGGCATTCACCTTATCGAAATTAATGGCTGATTAACATTATAGCACTAGTTGTCAGAAACTGAAGGTGTTTGAAGTCAAATTTTGTATCACTTCCATCTTCTTTTCATGGCATGGGAACTTCTAAGGGCTGAACACTGAACTTCTATGTTCATCTTTATGCAAGATACTATCACTGGCAAAGCTGGAGCAAAAAGAAAACTCCTCTTATAACCTCAATTTAACTTCAGACGGATGTGCATGGTACAAAGCCAGTGAAGTGATAAATAGTTTCTGGCAGCTCACCCTTCCTACCTTGAGTAGTGTTACAGTTTATCATTGGGGCTGGCCATTCAGCACAGGAAACAGGGGAAGCAGTGTCGTGTTGTCTCAGCCTATATTCACAGATACTTCATAGAAATCCTTGGCAAATAGTCAGCAAGTACTAAAAAGCATAAAAAGTGGCTTTATTTTGTGAACAGATATATCTCAAAAGGATCCGCTAGGAAGCCCAGGAGAGGGGAAGCCTAGGCTGGGGTTAAAATAGCTGGTTTATTCACTTCTTCACAGAGCACAATAGTTTTACTGATTCATTCCACAAGTCATTTGCTAATTTTGCACCTTGGAAATGAGTATGGACACACATACAAATCAACATTTGCAGCAAAGGCATGTGAAATGGCTATTTCTCACAGCAAATCCCAATGAAAACATTTTAATGATCTTATTACTATTTGTAACAGCTTCTTTGACAATATTGTAACTTAAGAGCCCAATTCTGCAATCATTACTGCCAATAACTCGCAGCCGCAAGCTACTTCAGTTGGCAATTTGCAAGAACACGACTGAACTCTTGTTGCAGAACAGGATCTTCAGTAATCTGCAAAGTCGTCACTCTCCCAAAAACAAAAAAAGAGGGATTAATAAAAATACTCTCTTCTCTCTCCAACGCTAGCCCTTAGCAAAATAAAAAGATTCAGAAAATGGCCTAGCAAATTACTTGCCAAGTGAAGTATGGCTGACGATGCTTTTCCCAGATCTCAGGCTATTCCTCTTTTACCACAGATTTTTAGATGGCAACACTAGTTAGAGAAGTTAATTAAAAAAAATAAAATTGAAATTAATGTCATAGGCTAAATGACCCCTGCTGTAATGCAGTAACTCAAATCAGTTAAACTGCTCCAGGAATTAATTGGTATCCATGTGTTTAACATTTGTTATTTGAACAAAGAATAAAAAAGGTGCCAAATTTCTTGACACTTTATTTCTAATTAAACCAACCATAGTGTGAGCCTTTACATCTGCAGGATTCCTCATGGAAAGAACAGATCATGTACAGCATAATTAGTATCAAATGCAGTAAAAATGCACAATAACCTTTGTAGTGCAGAACTTAGGAACTGGCTGCTCATTTGTAAAATATCTGACCCTTCTCCCCTTCCCAAAAACAAGACTTGTCTTCTGCACTGAAAACTACAATTAAGTGAAGGAAAAGTGACAAATAAATTCCTTTTGTTACTGAGAAAAACAAATTTCTAATGGGGACAGAAAAATGCAGCTCAATTACATGACCATAAACACTGTTCAATAATGAGTGGCACAACACAGAGTAAAGCCACTGCTGCATGGTTCTGCTATTTGAAGAAGGCTCACCATCAGATCGGACCTAATGCTCAGAGGCCCCCAAGGGGCTGTTTTTAAGCAGACAGTAAGGAACACTGTGATAGGAAAAGTGCAGGGAAGGCATGATCCAGCATCGGTCTGTGCTTCTATCTGGACTTCACGGTCCATTCTGTGCTCCGTCCTAGGAGGATCCCTCTACGCCACCTTCTGACAAAGAGACAAAGCCCCACATAGGTTCAGTGCTGTTAGAACCACTATTATTGTCACCAGCAAAACTCCGGTAGGTCCCAAAGCCTTGTTCTGGTTCCTCCTAATTAGGCTGGGTCAAGCTGTAGACCATGTGTATTATTTCAGCTCCTTCCTCATCATCTACAGTCCCTACTCAAGGTGATAGCCTCAGGTCCCAAAGCCCGAAAGATGGCTTTGTTGCTTTCCAAGCTATCACCTTTGCCAAAGCCCTCTACAGTGTGAAGTGCCTGTGATGGATGCCTTTCCTAGGTCAGCAGAAGTACGGTTGCCTGCCCACCCCCCCCCCCCGAAGGCTGAAGTGCTAGCTCTCCAAAATCACCCACATTATTAAAGTCCTGCTTCACAAAACCATCAAATGGTTTGGGTTGGAAGGGACCTTCAAAGATCATCTAGTCCAACCCTCCTGCCATAGGCAGGGACATCTTCAACTAGACCAGGTTGCTCAAAGCCCCATCCACCCTGACCTTGAACATTTCCAATCATGAGGCATCCACAACTTCATCACTAGTTCTAGACAGAACCTTGCTCATTTTAGACCTCACTGAGAGCACTTTTGGAAGAGGTTCTACCTTTGATAGGATGGAAACAAAAGTTTTGTAGCAGGGGGTTTTTTTGCCTTTCTATGCAGGGAACCTGCAAAATTGCCTGGGGACAGTAATGTTAGACGATCTTGGAGAACAGATTAATGGCCAGCATGCAGGTGAGACTGTCAGACACGTAATGGATGACTGTGTCGCATGACTACGACTCATCATGAGACTCTCAGCACTCTAGAATATCCAAGGTGCAGGACTATAACAGATACATTATTTTATACAGAATGGCAGATATAAATAACGTGCCCTTACACTAGATAAAATATGATAAATAAAGTAGGAGATCATTGTACTCCTTTTTTTCATTCAGTAACAGACTAAATGAGAGGCTATACACAGAATCAGTTAACCGCTTTAAGACTGCTCTTGCTATCATAATAAAGAGTATTTTTAAAGTCGAAGGGGTAGACCACAATGAAATTCTATGCCTGATAAATAAAGGATTTTGTACACAATCTATTTTTCTTTTGAGACTGGAAATGTCATTATCAGCACGATCTGAAGTATGCGTGTCTCTGTGTGTACAGATGCACACATACGGACACATTTTAATGCTTAGTATAATGTAACTGATCACTTTCCAGACAGGAACATGTGGCTCCCTTTCTTGCTGTGTGTCACGCAGCCAAGCAATGAATCTAGACAGACTTCCTAGTAGGAGGTTTGGGTTTATTATTGTTTTTTTAGAAGTGCCTATGTTTAGAGAATATTTTTGCAATAGGAAAATGCTCGTAACTAACTGGAGAGCCATGACACTTTTTGAAGACAACATCAAATTACTTATTGCTATTCAAGTCAGGTAATGGAGCATTTGAGCAGGAAGGCACATGAATTTCTAGTTGTTGACTGTACATAGCATGTATACTATACAGTTATGGAAAGAAGTCTTCCTTCTGGTAATCTTCTAACACGCTATAATTCATATACGTGAGAATGATGACAAGATTTGGGACACCACCAAACAACAAACAAAAAATTGCACCCAACCTGACTTGGCTATGAGATTATCCATACTAATTTCAGCTGATTTTTTTCTAAATTCCGGCTTTCAACAGATGCTAGCATAAAAAAAGCACAGCACCATCCCAATCATTTTTTTATTAGTCTAACAGATACAATTTGTCCTTGCTGATGCACATTTTTAAAAAGAACAGGGAATGTTTTCATTGGCCTGGGGACTGGAACTTTTACTAAATAGGCAGACGTGGAAAGTATTTCACAAACACATGAAGCATCCCAGCTCCTGTAGGATGAAGTGAATGGATGGAGAAGTACACTGAAACACTGCACATGGCAGGTGAAACCCTAGCTCCATATCAATGAGAGTTCTGCCATTGGCTTCAGAGCTGGGACATCACACTGCTCCCTCCTTCCCACACTTTTCTTTTGAAAATAAGGTGTTCTGATGCTCTCCAGTCTTTATTACTGAAGTTAGTAATTAGGGTCTTCTGCTGTTCGATGTACATTCCCCTTTTCTCCTAATATTTTAGCAATTTGTTTCAGTAACGCCTCTGTATCTGACATTTATTAGAGCACAAATCTATGTTAGATACTTGCTAGCTCATCAGGTCCAGCAGCAGACTACTTGAGTCAGCTTGACAAACGGCCAGAGTTCAGAGTCTTTCCATAAATAATGACTTTGTCTTGTCAGTTGTTTTGGCCTCCGCTGTACAGCAATGCATTTCCAGAGCAGATGGAGCCGCTCTCGGCTGCCATCCCCTGTCTTCCGAACTTCCTGTTCTGTGCATGGTTCTCATCAGCGCCCATTCTGCAGAGAACACCTACTTCATAAAGCTGAAATATGTCTTTTTTTAAAGCAGAGAGAAAATGGATGAATATTTTCTCTGGTTATAGAATTGAAAAAAGATGAAAAACCTGCGTTTGAATGAAAATTTTAACCACACCGAAAGCTATGCATTATTTCAGTTCAAAACCCCCATTAATCTGAGCTTCAAATGGGCTTAAATTCTTTTACAGATTATTCAGAAACTTCATCTCTTTCATGTAAAAATGCTTTTATGATCTTTAATTTTTGCTCACATAAATGTTATTGCAGCCACTCATTATTAACTTCTGCATTCATAAAAATACTTATTAATTTCTTCTGTCTTATAATTTTGAGGGCTGATTTGCACAGCGGTGTCTAAAGTGACCTTGAAAGTTAAAAAATGCATCAATTCTCTGCAAAACCACCTCCCCTGCTGTCACAGTACATTATGTGCATTGTGCAGTTCCCATACAGCTGCTCACAATTCTAACAGCTACGTTTTAGATGCTGCTTTGCAAAGTCTCTTTATTTCAGTGCCCTTAGAAGTTAAATATGTGGAGAAGCAATTTAAAAATACTGTAGATTTGTGGAATTATCCATTAAATGGAAGTTTTAAAGACATTTATATTTACAACAGCTATGCTTCCTCACAGAAGTTTAAAGACAGATGTGCAGCCAAGCCTAGCTATGACCCTAGACAAAATTAGTTTGAGGTAAAAAATGCCAAAGACTTACTTCCTAAATCTTTCAGTCTTGGGGTTCCCAGCTCTCATTGCTCTGATGTGCAGAAGGGAGTCACTCCCTTTTCTTACTCCAACATGTAACAAAACCACTTTGTGTGGCACAGGATCATCGCACTGGATGGATGGTTCAAGCAGACCTGGCCAGATGATGTTGCACAGTCATGGCATGTAATCCAGGCACGTGCACACATGGCTCCCATATTTCAGTAAAAAATCTCAGCTACGCACCAGTTTATACAGCAACATGTGCTGTGCAGCCCATCCATGGAGAATCCAGTGTGTTGGGGATGTGCCAGGCCTATTCTGCATGCACAACATAAATGTACTGCATAGTTACAGCTGCACAACTACTGCTTCGGTGGGAAAAAGAGGATGGCACCAGGGAGTGCTGAAACTCCTTCCTATTGCCCCAGCTTGTTCTCTTGGTCTACTCCGCACTGTACTTGCTAAGTCTTCAATTTGTTAAGTCATTAAGAAGGGAGGTCCCACTTACACAGATCTTGACGGTCAGGCAGACTCCAAGCATCCACTCTTAAAGGGAGGCTGAGCCATACCATCCTCGCTGGAGCCAGAGCTAGGAAGATGGAAGTGGACAGAGCATGCTTGGCAGACCTTGCAACTATTCTGCAGACTAATTTGGTTCATCTCACTTTACAACCACTCTGAACAACATCTTTTGGAGTGCATTATAATGAGGGCTTCTAGCTATTGCTGAAGTACTATCAATCACTGGTTTAATCTATGTATTCCCAACATGTAATGATGTTGTAAAGACTGAAAAGAATTAATTTGCCTTTTAGTTTGAAAGCAAGACATAAACAGGAGAATCTATATACACTGGTAGCGAATGTGCCCATATTAAAGTGGATCCTGCTCTGACTACCTTAAAAATGTAAAGTTTTTTACTGCATTTATAATGAAGACTTGAAAAATACAAAAATTTTGTTAGCAATACAAAATAGGAGCCCCTTCTCACCTTCATTCAAAATGGTTTCTCAAAGATAATCTTTGACAGTAATTTTTGGTAGACATCAAATAATAAAAGCTTTGAATTGTTCAAATGCATTACTTTAATAAAATTATAAATAGTTGAGGGGAGGAGAGTGGAGGAGGGCTTCATAAGGGAAATCCTCTCATCACCAGAGTGTTTCAAATTTGCTAAAAGTAACTGCTTTTTTCCTGCAGGAAAGAGGGGTGGGTGTTTAGCAAAGCTGGAAGCAGTGCTATTCAGTTTAAACTAAAAGAGGGTAGATTTAGACTGGACATAAGGGATGATTTTTTTTATGATGAGAGCGGTGAGACACGGGAACAGGTAGCCCAGAGAATGTGGATGCCTCATCACTGGAAGTGTTCAAGGTCAGGTTGAATGGGTCTTTGAGCAACCTGATCTAGTGAAAGATGTCTAGATGGACTAGATGATCTTTGAAGGTCCCTTCCAACCCAACCCATTCTGTGATTCTATGATTCTACTCAGTTCTTCTATGACAGTAATACCATCCAAGCAACTTCACTAAGGCAGTCTACTTGGAAGGAAAGACAAACTGAGTAATGTATACACAGGTTTCCTGGAGAGGCTCAAATGGATAGACTTTGGTTGAACAATTTGGAAAATTAAGTCATCCCCTATAGTCAACCCTGCCTTCAGCATACCAACTATGGATCTAGATTAGTTTTTATGACAGTTACATTATCAACACTTGTACTGTTTAGAAATATTTTGTTGAGCAGAAACATTCAAATGGAGGACTTATCAGGCAGGATCAACTGAAGCATGAACTTGTGTCACGCTGCTTTTTCCAGTGCCATGACTGATGCTAGCAGAGCTGGGAAGCAGGAACTCCTCAGATGGAGTCTAAGCCCAGAAGTGATGAGAGGACTCCAGAAGTCCTTCTGTGTGCCTCTGGCAGAGGGAATGGAGCTGTCTCTGAATTTCCAGGGAATGGGAAGGGGATGTGGGAAGCTCTCCATTACCTGTTTGAAACTGGTTTAGACTCTGCTGGTGAACATACCAACAACTGCTATTCAAAAACTGAGCATAAATTTAATTATGGGTACTAGGGCAGCAATCTTTTAGTGTGAACAGTTCTCATGGATGTATGTCAAAAAACACACATAGAAGACTTCACCTCTGCTGCCTAGGAAAGAGCTAGTCATAACTAAAGAAAAATCCCCCAGGAATATCCATGTGTGTCCGTCAATTTAAATGGAAAGCTTTGATAAGCAAAAATGGGAGATAAGAGAATGATCTACTTTGCTGGGAAAAAAAGTAAATCTAGATCTGTATCTGTATTTAAAGTAATATTTTAAACCATTTACCTAAAAGCTCAAAATAGACAGAGTATTTCTATGTATCATAGACGCAGATGAGAATGTCTGCATTTTTTTTTCCCAATGTCTTCTGACAAAGATATTTGCCATCAACCAGAAATTTCCATGCTGCATTCCTCCTTTTTTATTTTTTTGCCAGCCTGCTGGGAAAATATAGTCAAGTTCAATGTTTCCCATGGTCTTGGTCTGAACAGTTCCCCATTTTTTGAATCACATCATCCATATTATATTTTGGTCTTAACTTTCTCCAGCTCTCCTCTGTCCAATTAGAGGTTTTATTTCTGTGCAGTCCTGCCATTCTGTAAGCATGGATCCGTGGTGTGCAGCTACCAAACTGAGACCCCTCTCCCTCCTAGAGCTGCTTGCCCCATGAACCACACTCAAAACCAAGTTTGGTACTGTTAGGTTACATGACAAAACCTCATGTGCACACCCACAAAGGAGCACAGAGAGATGATGGCAGGAAGAGGAGCCCAAATAATACCCTGCCCAGCTACTCCTAGGCCCATCACTGGAGCCATCAGCCCATCAAAGGCCCACCTGCACAAGCTCAGAGGAGCACAGGGGCACAATGGCAGGTGGGGAACCTAAACTGAGGACTCAGAGGAAAGGATTTGTATATACATATGCTGTGTGTGCATGTAGCCATTGGGAATACATCTTCAGCCTTGTTACTGGTTGGACCTGGGGACATGGACCTGCGGCAGCCTCGCCTCTTGGGCTATCAGATCCAATACAACATATTTTCCCCTACATGTACGGCAAAATCTTTTCCTTTTTCCACTGGTAAATGCAATTTCAAAACAGAAAACAAATCACAAAGTACTTTAAAATGCTTGACAAAGACGGCAGGAGAGATATTATAGCTCTTCTAAACCCCTAGATACTTTGTGTTTAACTTTCTGATATCTGTTAGCCAACTTATAACTTAGGAACAAAAAGGACTGGAAAAGTCTTTCCTGGCAATCATCAGTCCCTTGTTATTAGTTTCTTGTTTTTGTAGGCCACCATATTATACAGTCCTATTTATTTACTGAGCTCTGTGAGGAGAACAGGCTGTAAGAGGGGGATTTCTGCTCCCTCTGACCTTCATACAGCTGTGTTACTCCACAGTTAGAAACTTGTTACTGGTTTCCTGCATTATTAATGACCAGGTTTACGCTATTTGTTTTAACACCAGTATTATCATCTGGTAGATGCAGTCAACACCACTGTTTGCCTGGGTTTTCCCTCACAAGCGTATTTACAGAGAGCAACCCACTCCTCTCTTTGCCTTTGTTTTGCTATGCTATGTAATTGAAACTAGCTAGTGCTCCCACCTAAGATACTCCTGCTTCGCTCCTTATTCTTATTAAGCATTCTTCTCCATCCTGTAAAATGCATATGCCTCTTTAGCATCCAACAACTCCTTCCTCGGCATCTAGCAAGCTCTCTTCTTAATTTGTTTCAGCTACAGTCAACTTTTCATGCATGTGGGCAAACAGAACCAGAGGAAATCTCCCAGCCCTAATTCAGCAGCATGAATGCCACATCTGCCTGGCTGTAATTTGCTGCCCTGACATGCACCACCAACAGGCTGTAGTTCAGGATCACCTGTCTGTGATCCCTCGGTAATATACCACAGTGACTCTCCAGCCAGGAAAATCTCATTATTAGTCTCAACATATATTTTGACCTATGAAATTCTGCCCCATTTCTATTAGGCTTTGATGTCATCCAGTTTCTTTCTGCATGACAGCCCACCTTCCTCTGTACTGACAACTTTGGGTCACCAGCAACCTGCATGAGTGCACCCCTAATATGCTCAAGTCATTTATGGGACCCTACAACTGTCCTGAGCACCATCCTTGAAGAGCTTTGCTAGTAACCTCCCTGGATCCTGATCACTTCCCTTTCAGCACAACCCACTGTTGCCTCCACATCCGTCAGTGCTTCGTTCAAAAAACAAAGCCTTAAAAATAAGATCTGAAATGTGCATGAGTACACAGCTATTCAGAACACAGAGTTCTTGCAAATGACTTTCTAAATCATACCTGTTTTCTGAGACCTTTCTCAGGCCTCTTTCTCAGGCACCAGGGACTGATGCTTCATTTCTTTGACTGCTTTGTTGCGGAACAGAAACTGCACATAAATAAGTCCGTTCTAAACAGACATTGCTTTGAAGAGACTCTTCTCAAAACCGATCTAGCTGGCAGACACTGAAAGAATTACTGCTTTGGCCATACTAAATACTAAATGCACCCTAAAAAACTAAACAGAAATATACACTTCTGGAAAGTGGTATAAACTACCAGATTGTTATCAGGGAGGAAGAAAGTTATCTGGAAGTGTCATTTATACTGACTTGAGAATGGTTATCAGGAATAAACAACGCAAGATCTGTTACAGAACAAACGTATCCTGTTCAGAAAAGCTATATAAGGAAGATTCTGTGTCCCAGCCACAGAGGCTATATTATCAGCTCTTTACAGCACACTTGAAATAGAGCCCTGTGTAGTTCTGGTTTGAAAGCCCCTGAAAACCTATTGAAATGAAGGACAGGGAGAACTGAAGAGGCATCTTAATTAAACAGATTTGAAAAAATATCTGTCTTCCTTCAAATCATTCATGGACAAAGCAACCAGGCATTCCTACTTCGGCAAAAGCAAAATACTCAGGAGTTTTATTTCAGCTATGACCCTAGGAACTTGGTCCTTTCACCCTGGTGCTACAGAAATATTTTGAATATGTTCTCCTTCCTTGTAAAAACAAAACAGGAAGAAAAACATGCAAAAAGTCTCTTCAAATGCCTGCCAACATGCCTAACACTCAGGCTTCATAGAGCAGCTTTCCTACTGCAAGGGTTTGCAAGAAACTGCACAGAGGTTTGCAGTAATCAGCTTATGCCATCATTTGCTTGGAGTAGTAAGACAGAGTAAAAAGTAAGCTTACTCTGTGGAAAGAGTAGAAGATAGAACCCATCTAATGGAAGCAACTAGCAACAGCCTGATCAGTACAAAATTCCCAAACCCTCATGACTTGGAGGATTTGGAAAGGCCACCTAGAACCAAGGACGATGCCTGCCTGGGAGAGAACTCATCACTGCCCAAGCACCACACAGTAAACGGGAGCCTCCCAGAATGAGTCTGGTGCCAAAAGTAAGACTTTACATCCAAGTCCAGCCCACACTCAAAATTATAGCAGCAATTACTATCGGTGCATTTTTCTCTTCAAGGTGGCAAAGCACTTTGAAGGAGAACATTAATATTTACATTCAGATGTAACAGGAACCCAGAGTTCATACCAGTTTCTCAGTGACACATCAGTCAATGGTTAAGCCAAGCCTTTTGACTCCTGCTTTGGTCCTCACCTTTTTGAGCACATTGGAATTAGCAGCCTGCTAACTACCACTGTCTAGCCTCATCACACGGCTGTCAGGAGAAAACTTTTCCCCCTCACCAGGCGAGTTTCACATCAGTCTTGAGGAGACATATTCATAAACATGAGTCTACATAAAAATTAACCCTGATGTAACATTCTCAGAGAAATATCAGTGCACTTGAACTTTTGATGTCAAAAAAAGTTGCGACACCTTAAATCCTGAATGAGTGCTCCAGCCAGGAGGTTTGTAAATACTGTTTAGGTGACCTGTGACATGAAGCAGATCAGAGGATTACTGGGAGAGGAGGATCTTTTGAAGTGTCCAACTGTGAAATATGGTGCTTTTCTTTCTATTTCTACCACATCATCACTACTAACAGAATATATTTCAACTATCTCTCTGATATAATTTAACTCTATTTTCTTATTTCGTTCTGGTATTTGGTTTTTTTTTCTGCTGAAAGGGTGCCATCTTCAAAAATGTGACACCTGACCATCTGAAGTACCAGCATGTGTTCCCTGCAATGTGACTGTTTGTGATATGATCGTGCAAAGTCTGCTTGGGCAAAATCACAAGCAAGGAATTTAGCATTAGATCCTGCCTTTGCGGAATCATCTCTTCCATCCATGGGCAGACTTTCCAGGGCACACACCTTCATGGAGGTATGTGAAAGTGCGTATGTGCACCATACAGCTCTGTGTTTCTCCTGGGTTCACGTTAGAAAATGAACACAAAAGCTATACCTGAAATGACATCTCCATTGACAGCATTTAAACTGTCTGCCATTTTAATCTCAGCATCCCCATATTACAGGCAAATAACTCTGAACAAAATTCTTCATGCAAAACCTCATGTTTTAGACTTTTTTTGTTTTTTCCCATGTCTCTTTCAAACTGCTCCTGAGAGCCCTGGTTCCTTATATGATCTTCCAGCTATTCACTTCCCATTGCTTCATTTCTCTACCTTTTCTATTAATTTATGACAAGGGCTGAACATAATAGAGAGGAGGATGATTTCATTTGTAAATGCCAATCTCAATTTATGCAAAATAACACCCTCCAAGAGATGCTAATATTAAATTCATTTAGCTGGACAACTGCTGTCCAGGCCTAAAACATGCAGCTAATCTCTTACTTGCAAAAAACCTAACCAGGTATCATTTTCACTGGACACAGGACAAAGAGTTAAGTACTCTTTCCAATGCTTGCTGCCTTGCATTTGTTCACAGTGAAGTTCTGTAACCTGTTTTCTAACTGCATAAGATTTTCCTGGAAATTCTCACAATCTTTGATTTTTCTGGATATTATCACAATCTTTTTGCATTTTCAAGCAGAATAAAGTGAAAAGGACTATGTATTGAATAGCACCCTCCTCCTCCCCTCACGATGTGAGAACACCCACCAGCCCATAGCTGACAATCCAGGTCTCTGATGGCTACCCTCCTTCCATCAGGAGGAGCAGGAATTTATCTACAGTGCTGTTGAAAACTGGGGTGAGCTCCTGCATGGGTCATTGCTGACTCCCGCAATCCCTGGCCCCAGGCACTGCCCTCCCCTGCATCCCAGGTTTCCTGCCTGTGCTTACAGGGCTCAACAGCCATCTCCTCCTCCTGCCTTTATACTTCTCTCTTCAGCACTTCACTGTTTGTGCCAGTAGGAAAGTAAGGTTTAAAATTATACCCACTTTCCTAAGTTAAGTATGCTCTCGGCCACATCTGTTTCTTTGCTGAAGTAATTGTTTTCAGTGAGCTACATATGACTTCAACTCAGCTGCTTCCTGAAATTCTTCCAGAAACCTTGGATGAACACCCTCCACCCCTAGTAACTTAGTGAAATGATGCTTCCCTCCCTGGTTTATCTTCTTCTTTTCAACGAATACCTCTCTCTGCTGGCAGCTGACCTCCATCACTTGCACTGACACAGTCATATGGAAAGCCCATGATGATTTCAGAGACAAGAGGATGAATAAAAAGTCGGTATTAAAAACTGCCTCCACCAACAGTTTTATTTAAGTTGGATTTTTTTTGCTTATTAAGATTCCAAATTGAGATTATGTTATTTTTTTTTAAAAGGGCTATACTTACATAATAACCCCCATTACTGTGCATTTGGTGCTGAACTTTCAAAGAACATCAAAGTATTGAACTGGCAGAAATCGCCGGCTAAATCCTAGGGATCCAAGTTTTTTGAAGTATTCATCTTTTGGCAGCTGCAGCTTCTTCTGCAGGTGCAGGGAGAACATTTTATTTAAGTCAGTTTATTCATCTAGCTCAATTCAAAGGCTAGTTCACTCAAAGCTGAGAAAATCTTCGGTTGTTAGATAGAGAGAACCAATTTCCAATTTACAGATAAAAACTAGATAGCAACGGATGAGGTCTAGTCAAGTGAAGCTTTTAGGACAGTATGATCTGTCAGTTCTATTATTAACTGGAAAAACTTGCATTTAAATTTATCAAAATGCCTTTGAATTCTGTTTTTTAAAAGTCTTCAGCACATTTAAGGAAGCTTTGTATAACTGATTAAAAATAAAAACAGTTTGCCTTTTTAAAATTTAATTTCACATTTCATCCGGACAGAGATTGGTACAATTTATGGGCAAAAAATAATATATTAAAAAAATTGCAAACAGAGGCTATGCTTTGTAGGTGCTTAAATAAATGTGGCTAGATATGACATAACTTTCTGAGGAACAAATGAAGTCTAACCATTGTGTTGAAGCAATAGTACTTTGTGGAGCAGCATAACCAACAGCTACTTAAAAAATAAAATATGAAAAAATACAGCAAGGACTTAAGCTAGCACAACAACAGTACTGTGCTATTGCTTTATAGCAACCCCATATCCTAGAAGCTATGTTCCTGAGGGGGACATACACATGCCATACTGAGGCACTATAAAACTCCAAGACAACTGGAATACCTGCCTTAAGGAACCATTGCTAACTGGTTCTCCTCTTGCTGTATTTATTGGAGGTATGTGTTAAAAATGCAGCGCTTTATGTTGAAAGACAAAAATGCAACTTGTGTCTAGACCATCTGCATTCCACAAAGTGTAAAACGGGGCCTTCAACAGCACAAGATATCTCCCCAAGACAACTCTCGGGGGACCAGGGGAGCTCCCCTCGGCATGACTTCCCGGCAGGAAGAGAGGAGAATGATGTAAGGGAGGTAGATTAGATTAAAAATGAATAAAGGAGAGTGTATAAAGATACAACCAGTGCCCTTAGAGACAAATACCGGCTAGTGCTGTGGGGATGGGGAGGGAAAAGGGAAGTGGGATTTAGCACCCATCCAACAACACAACTCATCATTCGTTAGGATGCATTTCTGCTATTACGAGGAGACAAAAGCTGCAGGACCATGACGGCACCAGCTGCTTGCTGAAGGGCACTGGAGGGGGACTGCACGACTTCTCCTATCTCCAGGAGGGTTGCCTGCTATTTTATTTCACCGACAGTTCAATAACCAGGGGAAAGACTGAACGGAAAAAGCAAGAGGATGCCCTGGTGAAAGCTATGGAATCCATGAATTTGGCTGATAAAGCGCTAATCATGTGGAATTCAAGTTCATGAAACAAATGGTTGTCCAGGCTGCCCCACAGCCAGGAGGACGGCAAGAGTCCTCAGCCCTCCCAGCACGCTCCGGCACTGCAAACCGGCTCCCTCGGCCACACTGGTACGAGTTGATAGACAAGCTGCACTGTGAACCATATCAGGGAATTAATCCAAGCTAAAACCAACAACAACCTGTAAAACAATGCTGTAAACCACAATAAGTCTCTGCTGATCTATAGTGACCGGGAACTGTTACAGTTTTTCATTACTTGTCCTTAGACTAATGGCCAGAAAGAACCTCTTTTCTGCTGAATTGTCCTACATATGGAAATACCTTTTTTGCAGGTATTCACAGAAACTGACCAAGCATTTTACATTACTGCGTTACTATTTATAATAATAAATAAATCATCATGGTTATTTCATGGTGGCCTTTTGCTTTGTTTTTCTACGCTGACCTTTATATATGACGGCTCTTGCTCATGGTGTAGCTTTTGCCTGGGTAAACTGAGCAACTTTATCTGAACAAATCATCACTTGTGCACATAAGTAAGAACATACGCTATAAAGCTGCATGCACAATTTCAGGTATCAGTCAAAAAAATCTGCCTCTGCTATTCTAAATGATGTAAATGCTTGTATTCAAGACCACCTTTAGAAGAAAATCTTCTGTTTCTTATGAAGTGTGGAAGATGCCGAAATCATACAAGAAAAGGAGCCATTTACTTCCATTTCCTCTTGGTAGAGAAAAAACAGAAGTAAGACACCACTTGTAAAGAATGCAAATTGATTGTGTGAAGGAAATTATGAAATGAACTAGTGGATAAGGCTGTGTTTGGAGGAACATTTTCTTTTCTCCATCTATTCCCATGCAAAAATCTAGATAACGACAACTTCCAGGCCAGCAACACTCCTTTCTCACTTCTGTGCTAATAAGTACCTTCCTCTTTGATAAACAGTGTTGAGGAACAAAGCCAGTATTCACACTGTGCACCTCTCCACTTTGATCACCAGCACTGGTCCCGCTCTCCACCCAACCCAGACATGCCGGGGAAAGCATGGACCCCGTGGCTCAGCTTCTTCTCTTAGTAAGTCTGCACTTCAGATGTCCTCGGCGATGCACAGTGCCCCCCCCCCCCAGGTACCTTGCGGATTTATGATAAGCGGCCAGAAACCTGAGCTGAGATCCTCTCTGGGTGCATCTGCAAAACAGCAGAGAAGCAATTTCTACCAAAGCTGGGACTGCAAGGGAGCGCTTTGCCCACAGTGACTGAAAATTGTACCGAAGGGCCTTCAACGGTAATCTTTTCAAAGTAGCTGGTGAATCGTGTTCAAAAGCTCTTCAAAGAAACTGCTCCATCAGCTAGCCCGTAAAGCCAACTAAAAAAATCACATGGACCTGATTCTCAGGGGTGAGGAGCACCAGCCTAACCAGTCCCCATCCGTGGGCCAGTAGTAACAAACACCTTTTGAGAATTTGCCACCATCAAAAATGATTCTCGGGCACCTAACATGAACAACTAACCACTAATAATACCAAGGCATCTCTGCTACTGAACTGTATGAAGTGTAAGTGAAAGGCTTTGCCTAAACAGCCCTTTAGCAGCCGTTTCCTCAATCACTGCTATACCTTCTATAAGGTATTTGATACATGTTGGAAAAAATGGACCCAACAGAAGTCGGAGCATTGACTGCAGGCATAAGCCAGCATGATTATTTCCACCCTTCAACAGTAGCTCTGTTTTTACTAACCCAGACACAAACACAGAGGCTGATTAATCATAAAATGTCTGAAGCACAAATACTTTCTATCCTGTTTGTCAAGAGAATAATTTAGCAGGGAACAAAACTGGAAAGCAGACAACAATTTAGTATAATGATATCCATTTCTTTCAGTTCCCTTTTGATAATTCAAAAAAAGCTTATATTTTCAAAATTAAACTAAACAAAATTAAATTTTAAGATTAATACCTTTATCACATTTGAGTACCCTGTGCTTTTTCTTGTTGCAAATCTAAAATTCTTTTACTTATAAAAATATTTTTAAAATTCCAGTAGATTGCTCAGTTATAATGTAATGATGTGAAAGGGTTAAGTATAGTCTTTTGATTTGGTTTTTTTCCGTCATTTTTTCCTCTGAACACTAATGGAGTAATGTTGCATAGTAACATATATTTCCTTCTTTCTCCTTATTACGAAACTTTCATACAGTACAATACCTGAATTCCTAATTTTTAGACTACCAAACTTTCTATTCCAAGCATATTTTCAGGGTTCCTGATATAGGGCTTCTTAATTGTTACTATCATTTTCACCACATCTTTCAAAACTTCTGCGGTATAAATGTAATTGTTCTATCATGATTAAAAGACCTTCGAAACAAAGATCAACCCCCTTTTTTTACTTCACAAATGAACCAGTGTTTGCTTAATGATAAACACTCACACTCCAAAATCTTACATGGCGTTTTATCGCCCACCCCAACCTCTCTTCTCTAACATCGGTGTGTGGGCAAGACGGTCATGCCAAAACGTTTTTACCATGGTTAGGTTAGCTGAAAGGTAACATTAATGCAACAAACAGTCCAACTTTTCTTGTGGGATGTTTGTCTTCCACTGGCTTCACTGAAGGTAGAATTAGTACTTCAGGCTATTTTTGAACCCATTTTAGTTTGCACCGCACCAGTCGTTATGCTGTAATCTCTTCTGGTTTGGATAGCAAACACAACAGTTTATTAAGGGCATGACCCAGAGCATGCTGATGTAACTGGAAGAATTCATATTGACTTCGATGATCTTTGGTCTGATGCCTAAGTAAACTGAAAGACATAACCACTATTTAGTTAAAAATAGTAATGCTCTTGAGACCTTATAATGTTTGTAGGGGTGAGAACCATTCGAATCAAAAGATAAATTTTCATCTCAGTGTTAAGGATCCTATGAACAGCTGCCATTGATAACTATACTGACCCTTCAATAAACTTGTAATTTGCATGACCTGCATACTTAGATACTTGACTGCATGACTTGCACGCAAACCAATGAGAAATCAGATTTGCCATAGAATTAATCAGCAATAAGAGCTTGCACGATTCTGCTTAATTGCTTACAAAGTGCTCTTTTGGCAGTGGTGTGCCTTGAAAAGAATCAGTGAAGGCCATCTAATCTCTTTATATTGGAAAGTTGTTGCACACAAGGAAAATAAAAATTAATTATAATTAAATTCCACTAAAATTAAGAGGAACATAGAGTTCATTAATCTGTGATAAACTAAAAGGAGATAGAAAATCTTTTTAAGGGATGCTTTTGGAAAGTTCCAGTCTTAAAAAGAATCCCAGAACTTTTTCATATTCGCTTTCCACTTATTTAAATGCTTTTCTACATATAGAAAGAACTCATGTGTCATGCCAGTGATGTCTGCATCTTATGTGAAACAAAAGCATAAATTCTCCACTCTGATAACTCTTTTAACATGAAATCTTTGCAAATTAAAGAAAAATCTACCAAAAAATTAAGACGAAACTCACACAAGTTTTCTGGTGAATCAAATATAGAAATAGATCCACACATATATCCCCAACGATAGTAATTTATTTATTGGTACTATACGACAAATTAAAATTAATTAATATTCTTAGTCCATTTACATTTCATATTTGTTCTTATTATATCGTATTAGTTACTCAAACTCTATGCCTAAATTCTCTTTCAAATGGAAAGCCAAATTTTTAACATTAGCAAGATATGTTAAAAATATTTGATGAAGTAATATTTTAGGAAAATAAAATAGATACTCTGTTAAAGCTGAGAATATTCTGCAGGTGTTTTCACTTTGGCTACATCCTTACGTAGTGGGTCTGCGAGAGAGATTCACACTGTGCCTCTGAATGCAGCAGCTCCCAAAGCAGGGGAGCCCGATTGCAGAAGCTGGTACCGAAATAGGACCCACTGGGGCATAAACCTGGAATTGAGCTGCCCAAACCAAAGCTCGGAACTGATAGTCTGGGAGACAGGTTTTCCTCAGAACAAGTTAAATGCAGCGTATTTCTTTTAAACCTAACAAAGTAGTACGAATAGCATGAGAATCTAGATTAAGTACACACATGGCAAATTCTTGGTCCAATTTTGCATTGCTCTTTTTTCTAGCATCTTCTTGTAACAGCTCTGAAGCCATTTTATATAGCAGATATTGGGATGAAATTCACCTAGTGCAACAAGCTGTGTTTCAATTCAACCCTTATGAAGTCTTTACAACATAAATAGTGTTTATGTGATAGAGTGGGTGGTCTGTGATACCAATTTGTTGTTATAATTCAATATGGGACAAGGCAGCTTAGCAGGTGCAAGTGACTTTCTCCCCAGAGGTCTGCCCCTGAAAAAAAGGCAAGCTAATAACAGAGAGACTTGCACATTTCAAACAAGATCAGGCTTACCACTAAAGAAACAATTATTAATATGAATTGACCATTGCCAAAACATTCAAAGACCACGTAGAAACCAAAATCACCACCCCAGAATAAATCCTGCAGTGGCTGGGAATAAAACAAAGAAATGTATTTTATGTCAGTAATTACCATCTGTAAAGAAAACTCCGCATTAAGAAAGAAAGAAAAGAAAAGGTGGGGCAAAAAACCCCAGCATGGAAATAATTGTTTAGTTACTATCAATAGAAGAAAATACTTTTCTCTGAGATTAACTCTGTGTCAAGTTTGGAGTCTTGAAAGACTGCCAGCTGTCCGGGCATACATATTTTACCACTGAAGTATGCTTTTGTTTCAGAACAGTTGAGACCCCCAAAATGATGTAATCCCCAGCGGAAGACTGACAAGCTTTGAGATATTCCAAAACACAGATGACACACAAAATAGCAAGCAATCAGTGTAACTATATTGTATATTATCCTGTAAGAATCCAACAACACAAAGCTAACACACCAGATAACAGCATTGCTTTGAGCAAACCAGGAGTAGAATGTCACAAAGATTTTTACAAAGAAGAAATCATTCAAGAAGGACAATTATCTACATGGGTGGAGGGAAGAAAGATGGGGGGGGAAACATATGCCTTTCATAATTAGGGGTTCGATTCTACTGTAGCCGAAAGGGATTTTTTACATTTTAAATTTGATTACATTTCAGAATGAAGCACACTAATTGGTATTTCTGCAGTCTGTTTGAAGAGAACATCTACTTAGGGAGGGGGAAAAAATAACAAAACCCAGTGACCTTCATACCATCTATGCCTAATATCTAGTACTTTTGCCAGAAGTATTCATGGCCCCTTTTCGATTGCTGAAGCTATCTCTGGGAATAAGTGCTCTATGACTCATCCTAGTTTATCTCCTCGAAACCAGGAAAGAGATACTAGCGAATATACTGGAATCAAATAGATATTAAAACCAAGAATCACAGCTGCTACAAGGAAAAACAAACCAAACCGCTCCGTCTACCACTACAAGTAATACACTGGAAGAAGTTATTTGCACAGGCAACCCACAAGACAGCACCTCAAACCCAGGACCATCAAGGGAGTTAGTTAAGGAAGGGACATGAGCATTGTAAAGTGCAGAAACCCCCACTCACTGCAAAATAAAAGGCACGATGCACTCCCAGTTCCTATCTATCTGCCAGAAACACTGCATTGCTGAAGAAGCAGATGGTAAATGGGCATGGAAAATGGAAGCAAAAATAACACAGATTGTCATTTCTTGTCTCATGAAACTATCTGCAAATGAGTACATATTTTCACTTATACATATTCTTGTTTCTTGAAATACATGCCAGATAAACGTGTATTTTCTGTACAGAGGAATGCTGTCTAAGACACAAGAACTGAGAAGGAACCACCATGAACGTAACTTAGGGGCCATGAACTCAAAGTAAAATATCGAGACCTTTCGACAAGGGTAGTGCCAGTGAAAGGAGATGAACTTTCAATATAAGACTCTTTCTGAAGAAAGAAGGGGGTTGTAGAATGTGAAGCAAATAGAAAGGCACAAATGAATAAGTATGAACAAAAATAAAGCAACATCCAACCTTTGCAACCTGACCTTTACTAATGAAAGCCCCCAGGAGCAGCTTGGGCACTGACCGTCACCATCCCGCTGCGGCTCCTTGCAGACACATCACAAGCCAGGCAGGTATGCCTGCTCCATAGGTACATAACCAACTTGGTGAAGGATGGTTCCCACACGTCACCCTTGGGAATGGAGGGACAGGTACTTCATAAGGCTGGTTCATTCATAAGCAAGATGAATCATGCCCTTGGAAAACCTGTTTCTGTTGGCCATAAAAAGACAGACAGACAGACAACGTTCCTATTTTAAACCTGGGTTAAAGTAGGGTGGTGGGAACAAACCCAGCATACTCCATTTCCATCCCTGATCACTACAAGTAAGTGTTTTGGGGGAATAATGTAGGAACAGAGGGGGTTTAGGGAGCTATAAAAAATAAGCATAATGCCTTTGTTTATTTTTATTTTTATTTTTTCCTTTTAAAAAATGAATTTGGTAACCAGTGGTGGCTGGAACTGTCCTACTGTAGCTTGTTCCGGGGCAGAGAGCACATCTATGAGTGGGAGAGTAAGAGCATGGCATTTTCACCTGAGGATACAACTGGTCACTGAAGTCTCCCCACCATAAATGCTCGACCTGAAATTAGGAAAAACGAAGGGTAGGAAGACACTTCACATACATGAATGCGGCAGGGGTGCGAGACAGCCTACAGGTGGGAGCCTGGGGAGACCAAAGGCAGACTTTAGGAGGAGGTGGACAAAAAAGGGAAGTGTAGCAAGGAGCTAAGGGTAGACTGGATCCATGTGGGTGATGGAGAGGCAGAGGGAAGAACTGGGGCAGCGGGCTGGAAATGGGGGCAGATGTAAAAACAGATGGACAGGGAAGAATACGAGATGGATGGTGGGGGAAAAGAGCTGTGGCATGAAGAGACAAAAGAAGCTAAAGGAATATAGGCAGCAAATCTCGAATCAATTAGTCATAAACCTCGGTACTCTGTTGCTGTCAAATACCTGCAAAGCCTAGGTGGTATGTTTACCCGCTGGTAAACATTTGGTCCATTTGGAAGACAACCTGGTATTGCACTGATCACTTCGCTGGTGCAAGCAGCAGACAGCTGTGATGTGCAGCCAAATTATGTGAACTTGCCAGTAAAATAAGTATCATTTTCTACAGTCAAAATGTTGTTTCAGCTTTTAAGTGTTTTGTTTGCTTACTTCAGAAATTATGTTGAAAGCATCAAAGGAACAACAGTGAGTTTGTGAAGGCAAGCACTCAAAAGTTAACAAATGCCAGAATTACAGTTCCTCAGCACGAACAACATTAAGGTAAGGGTGCAATCAATTAGCCCCTACTATTTATTCTGCTGTTTCTTCCTCACTTAGTGCACAGATTTGCAGGAATGTGAGCAGAGTATGGAGAAGATGGTAGAAAGGGGCAGAAGACGAAAAGATGATGAAGAAACTGAAGAATTAGATTCTGTTCTCTGACTCCCAATTCTCATCTGCTGTTAGCCAAGGCTACTGGAGATAAGGCTCTTTCCAAATTTTTATTTTATTAGGTTTTTCTCTTTTGCAGCCTCCATTCTAATAAACCTTCTTTAAGCTAACACAAGGGTGCCTCTGCCATGTCTATATATTCTCCAATTGCTCAACATTTTAAGAGAAGAAAGGCAGAATTCCCACTGGGATCATGGCATACGGGGGAGCCTCCTGGGTACAGAGATATTCGGTAACAGCCTGGGAAAGAAGTTGTCATCTAGGTAGCTCTCCTTGGTGAACATGCAGCAGTACTTCCCCATGGCTATAAGCATTCCCCAAAGACTGTTTTATAACTCTAATTCTACCTATCTCTCCCTCTATTTATTTTTTTTTAAAGTCTTGGGGGCTACATCAATACACCTGGTGTACACAGACCTGTAAAATAAATAGGCACAGACAGCACCAGAAACAAAAGGCTGAAGAAGGAGATTTGAATAAACCAGGAACATTCACACATTATATCCAGACATTCCCCACATTAACACAAATCCATGCAAGTCAAATACATATTTCTATTGTTTTCCATTAAATAAATGTGTCTAATTGGCTATGACTGGCTGTTGCCACCTCTCATCAGGCAACTATTTCCACAGTAATGTTTATTTTAATGAATAAAGTGGGAAATTAAAAGAGAATCAGACATCTGGTTCTAAACTAGCCTCAGCGATGCATAATGCTTTCTAAAATTGTGTAGGGCACAAACATCACTCTGTTATTTACACAAAACTCTCAATTAACAGAGCTCCCTCAATCCAATTTTACAAACATTACTTTCCTTGCCTGACGAAAGGATATCCAAGAAAGAAAGGCGGGGGGGGGTGGGGGGTTCGGGGGGGGGTGGAATCCTTAGGCTATGATCTGTGAACTTTCCTGTCTTGACAGACCACAGTCCTAGTGTCTACAAAAGAGAGCAGGAGGGTCACAGCAAAATGTAACTTGACCTGAACTTTAACCACCAGAGGTGACATTTACTCAACTATAAAATTTAAAACTAAACAAGAACAAATAGGGAGAAAGGGACTATGAGAGCACCTTCTTCATGTTGATTTAAAATTCAAGACCTGAGAGAACTGCCTTTTAGGTTTATAGTAAGGGCTTGAGTACACATGAAGAGATTTGTGAGAAAGTACTCATTTAAATAAGGTAGTGCTTTTGAACTTCTATAGTACGTGACAATATTTAGATGTTACTGAAAACAAAATGGTAGTAGCACTAACAACAGTTCTAAGGAAGGTATTTAAATTGTTATATTAAAAAAAATTGTATTAGCAAGGTTGACAAATCAATGAAAATATTTAATGTTGCTTATCCCCTTATATCAGAATTGATCTGTAAACATTACAACTGTTTGATCCATCCCTTAAACTTGATCTCAGGACTGTTGGAAGCAGAAGGAGCACTGTAATGTTTTCACACTGATTTATACAGAAGCAGAACCTGACCCTTAAAATATAATATCTATGAAAGCAAGTTATCTTAACTATAATGGACAATTGAACAGAAGACCTCCAGAGCCCAATCTCCAAAGCTTGAGATGAAGAGGGAAAAATTAGGGCATGCTGCCTAGTGAACTGCATGGGCAAGTGATGTATGTTTAGGCCATAAATCCCTGGGCTATTTATTAAATTCTAGAAATTCTTTTCCATGTGAATTTTATATTCCTAGTTCTGCTGCTGAGATGTTAAGACGACCAACACAGCAAAGATTTTGCAAGATAAAAGATGGATTATGATCAAGGGATTTCTTTGCTTTAACACTACAATAACGCAGAGCTGTATGACTCCATTTTACATTTGGGCTTGACTGCTTCTTGAAATACTGGATTTCAACATATTGCATCGTCATTAAAATACATGGAGATTGCTAGCCTGACATAGGTTGACTGCCCAAAATTCAAAGGCCAGAATTCACCCCTGATAAAATCTCATGGTAAGCACAAGAGAATTACCACCACCACTGAGCTGAAGAAAACAACTAGAAATATCTATAGCTGGCAGTTATTCCTCCTTGCCTCAGTGGAGGCAATGCTGTCTGTCCTTGTGCCATCTGATCCAGCACACAGTGTGGTATTTAAAACAGATACCAAATTGATAAGAATTATGATAGAGTATTTAGAAACTCTTACATGAAGGCATTCAAATGGAACAAAGCAAAATTTTGCAATCTACACCAAACACCTTAACATTTGTGTCTGTCATATGGGTGGTGACTACTAACAAGTCATTTTTTTCCTTCCCCCCCCCTTTTTTTTTCTTTAATTTGACAGTTATTTAATACTTCACCATTTTTGGTTTGCCAGGCTGGGTGTGCTCTGCAAAACAGCAAGAATTTAGTCATAATTTTACAATATGCCAAAACTTGAAGGTTTTGCGAGGAAGTGAATCATGTGGAAAGAAGAAAAAAAGCATTTAACTATGCCACATACATATAAAAGTACCTTTTCAAAAGTTGGCTAATTCTAAAGCAGCTTCTGTTTTCTTCTTATGCTTAAAGCAAAGAGATATTTGATGTTAGAAGCATTTTCTAAATGCTGTTGAATTTGCATGCTGAAAAAGAATACAAATCATTAATGAAAATTGCACCATATCAGTTTCCTGTTGCAGTTGGCTGTCCTGCTGAGTTGGCAGTGAGACAGCAGCCTGCAGAGCTGCAGGCATATGTCTCATGTTAAAAAAGAAAAAAAAGACTTCATGTTATAAACACTTCAATGAAAATTACTATCCAGTTTGGAGCCAACTGAGACCAGGTGCTGAAGACAAAATAAACAGACAACATATGAAAGTTTAAAAAAAAATCCCCAGCGCCACTGGGCTTCCATTGGGATTGTCTTCTACCATACATTTCAATGTACATCATGAAATCCAAACAAAATATCCCTGCATCTGTACAAAGCAGCCTGATTTTCTCACCTTTAGGACCATGGCTTTTTAACACTGATTTTTAACTTATGCCCCATATTTTTAAGACCTACAAAAATACGCATATGCAAATTTAGCTATAAATTGAACCAGAAGACTACTGCAATTTGCCTCCCGAAGAATTCACCAGAAACCCCTCTGCGTTTCCCAGCTGAGAAATAGCCCTGGAATCCACCCAGGCAGCGACACAAAGCCTGAAGTCAGCGACCGCTGATTTGGCTCACTTGTCTCCCACTTGCCGTCCACAGATTTTGAACAGAAATGCGAAAAAGCCTTTAGAAAGGTCGCAGCAGAAAGGTACTGAGGTCTTGGAGAGCTCAAGGGTCCTAAGGAGAGCTGACAAAAATTAGGACACATACTCTACACCTGCAGAGTCAGCGGCTAAAGCAGAGCAGGCCACTGCTTCAGTGCATACCCATTTCTCCCTGTTTTTTGCATAGGTCACAACAATTCCCGTGAACCCTTCTGACTGTTGTGTAAATCAGATGAATACCGTCGGACCTGTGAAGTGATCTTTTTTCCCCAATAACTCTGTTATTATGAAGCAAAGGACTGAGGTGTTGCAGCAGTGGCAGCACCTCAGGGTTAGTTAAACTGCAGGAGCTCCCTGCGCGGCTCCTCCTCATGGCCAGGCAGCAGCTTTGCTCAGGTCTTCCCAGTGCTCCTGGCAGGGCCAATGTCAGGTCCGCCATCCTCTGCGACTGCTGGATCACAAATACTGTCCACTGGATCATGTCCAAAACACATCAAGCAAGTAATACAGATACCAGGAGGTCATCTTACACACACCCTCTGCCAGTCAGAGAGAGGGGTATTTTAGGTGTCTGTAAAATCAACAGGAAAAAAAAGCCTCCTGAACATCCATCTCCTATTTCAGAATTGGGGCGAAAACGGGCTGGGTCTCCTCTGGCTGCAGTAATAACGTGTGCACTGTGGCAGGATGAAGCTATTTAGCTCTATCAACAGAGACTACATTTTGTTGTCCAACCCAAAAGAGAAAACTCATTCCAACTGTGCCTTATCTGCCTGCCAGCCCAGGAGGGCTCTGTGGGGCAATGATCATCTCCTCGTTACTGGAGGAGACACAGGGAGCATGGGAGAAAGAGAAAGAAACATTGCCATAATCTGAGATTACTTTCTTTTTCATCATTTGATTGGAGCCATCCTATGAGAGAGTTTTCTTTCCTTGTAATGCATCCATGATGATGGCAGCAGCCCTGAAGTTTGCGCAGCCACTCCACACCAGCATTTACAGCTCCTCTCTATATCACAGCAGACTGATCTCTACACAGACCATACTCAGTGGCATTTCTAGCATTTGCCTTCATCACGGAGCAGCAGTTATGACTTGCAGGCTACAGGGCAGAGCAGATTCCCCAAACAACACAGCCTATAATCATGCACATACAACAGCCTAACCTGGTGGGAAGAGCTTTTCTTCCCAATTCAAAGTGGAGTGCAAAGCCGTCCCGCTAATATTAGGCATGAAAATGACCCTTTAACGTCAGGGACTAGAAGAAGTTGATTAGTATTTCAGAGAGAAGCCTGTCTGGACATTCAAAATGTTTAGCTATTTGATGTGTTGAGGTATTCCCCCACCCTCTGTAACCCACTCGATGAACTTTTAACATAAACAGTTTAGTTTATAAACCTTCGCTCTGGTGGGGATCTGATCGCTATCTACTTGCAGCCAGGCTCCCACACACGCCTGGAATCAAGGAGCAATTTAAACGTGAGTCCTGTACCCCAGACCTGCAGGACTGCCCCAGCAGGACCCAGCATTGCTAACACATTGCTCTTATTTTTTGTGCAGACAATGCAAACACAGAGCTCCTGAAGGGTGAACGGGAAAAATGGAAGCTCTTGAGAAGGCCTGGGAGACAGCACAGCTTGTTAAGACTTCTCTAAATGTTCAAAAAAAAGAACGGAACTTTGAATTTCTTGAATTACATTTCTTTGAAAACTCAGAAGGGACAATATTTGATTTTGCCTTATCTATTTTTTCCCTAAATGACAGCAAGAAATAATTTGGTTGCAGCTTTATTTTATTTTGAATAAATACAGCCAGTTATAGTTCTTAGCATAAATACCTACACTACATAGAAATACCAGATTAATCCTTCTCTAATTTGTCTACATGTTGCCATTAATAAAGCATTTAGCTTTTAAGAACATGTGAAAAAAGTATCTTTGTAGTAAGGATTAAATTATCAATAAACAGCAAAATAAAAAAAAGACTGCAAATATTTTCTTCAAGTCATGATTTTTTTTCATATCAGCTCTGTTGTGGAACTCATGGGTTACATGGAAATAAGCTATTAAACAAGCAAGAGATGGGCTAGCCTTTCACTGAACTAGTTGAAACTTTGTTGAAAATATTCTTGATAAAAGCATGCAAAATTTAGAATCACTCAGCGTTTACTCCGAAATTTTAAGATTTTAAACAATGGTAGTTTCACAGTATTTTCCTGAACTGCACGAATTGGGGGTGGAGGGGTGTGGGGAAGGGGTAGAAATCATTAGCAGGTACTTGAGCTACACGTCCACTGGGACGCAGGGGAAGCCCTCCCATGTCTCTGTACAAGCAGCATGGCACATTCAATCAAATCCAAAGGGCTTACATTATAACCACAGCCCAGGACCCAATTTCATACCTACCTACCCCTAACTGGGAAATCGTTGCTCCAAACCAGCAATGAAGCCAAGACCACAGCCAAATAAAAGTAAGCATGCCTGTCCTCTGAGGCAACTGGCTGTCCCCTTCCAGGAATGTAAATGCTTATTGCAAAACCGGCAATGATTTTAGGTCTCATGATACTTAGGCCATGCTAGAAGTAAGGTAATGATACCTTTAGGTAGCCTGCATAACATTTCCCCCAAGAATCGTGTGCTGAGGACAATCAGAAGCAGAAGCAGCCAAGACACTGTGCGTCTAACCCAATACAGCAATGCCTACACTTCAACATATGGAATTTAGAAAAAGCAATGAAAAAGTCCAGAAATACATTTTATGATTAAAAATTTCAGTTTTTAAAGGCTGATAAACAGCAGCTTCTGGCACAAGAGGGTTCCTGCTACACCTATGCTCGAGAAGGTGCAACTGATACCTAGAGCCGCTGTTGCACACCCCACCAGCTGAGAGCTCCCGTACGTGGGCAGCGTAGCTGGCTGCCCCGCAGCCCGGCAGTGCCTGGGGCTGGCCTCCTGGCCTCCAGAGCACACCACGGAAGGCAGATCTGCTCTACGAAGCTCCCACAGAGATTTGCAGATGAAAAAGAGAGAACGGCGCAGCTGAAAAAATAGATTTTTAATTGCTTTGCGGCTCTATTAGCATTACTTTTGCATACGTTTGTAGCTGTACACAGCTCTACGTGGACATTTACAAAACTAGATGAACAGATAAGACGATAAAATAAATACAATATTTTACAACGGGTTTTTTTTAACAGCTACCAAAAGGACAACTCTCCCCCCAACCCCAGCATTCTGTTGAAAAGCACCATTTTCCATTATGTTTTGGTCTATTCTGTTTCCCCTCCAATTTGTAACATTCTGCTGGAAACAGTGATGAAGAACATATGTCTGCGGTAAATTACACCCAGGAGAAATCTTGGAACTGTTACATTCAGTTTTATTACCCAAGGCATTAAGATTGTCTACCACAACACGTATTATTTAACAGTTCCATCAAACACAACACCACTAATATACTTTTATATTATTATGCGTGCAGAAAAATTGTATCTTATTTCTTAAATGTCTTTGGGTGATTAACGTGTTGCATTTTCATTTTAATTAACAGTTCCACGATATTTTTAGTGCTTCAATGAAACAAGGTGTTGCATAAATGCAGAACATTATTGTACAAATATTTTGGAAAACATATGTTCAGGCAACAATAAGGGTGAGAAGCCTAACACTCAACAGCCAGGAAATTGTGAGTGCTTACGCTTCTTTCACAATGTAAGCTTACACAAGTGCTGCATCTTAACGTATTCTGCAGAGGGCTGTAATCATCTAGGCTACATCAGGGAAACTAGTGGGGCCAACCAGATAGATAAGACTAAACCTCTGAGAATAGCTTTCTTTTCCACTGCCGCAAATACTAATCCAGTTTCACTAGGTAACACCAAAAACCAAACATAGCATAAATATCCCCTGTGCACTGATGTGTTGCATCTTTTGTGGGAGGTTTGCACTAGTTCTGTGAGGTAGCCACATCACCGGAGATTTCCTACAGGCATAGACTCAGGCAAGCCTAAGTAAGTTTACATTTAACAAGTATAATAGGAATAAAAGATACCTCCTATAAACACAGCTATTTCTTTGACTATTGACTTGACCTCAAAAGTCCAGTTTTCTAAAGTTTTACAAGGGTTTTGCATTTTATTTCTCAAGTGACTCCATGGGAACAACAAATAAAACCAAACAAAAAAAAAAATCTATCTGTCAAGACTGCACACCTTCCATGCTTTGCAGAGAAGAGGAAAGCAAAAGGCTTAGGCAGCAGTTCAGAGCCACAGCTGAGATACGGCTTTTAATTTCAGCTTAAATCAACCAAACGGCCTTAGCAGAGTGTTAGGTCCAAACTAAAACCAAAACATCAGGCACCAGGTGTATCGGGAAGCAGAGCACAAAGTCCTCTCTGTTCAAAGAAATGTAATCACTAATACCTGAAAATGCAATTTAATGCTTTTCTTCTTCAAGTTCCAAAATGAGTCACACAAAGCTGAGAGCACCAGTCCACTTCATGAACTGCAAACTGAGACCCAGAGAAAGTTACTTATTGAATATCATATAGAGAGTATCACTTACTCTATTAGTACTTCTTCATCATGTGTAAGAATAACTGAAGCTATATTGTTCTGGTTCTCTGTGGTGTTCAGTCCCTACACTGAATGCAGCCATGGCTCATAGAAAATACACTACATAATAATGAAATTGAAGACTGTGCTACAACGCACACAGGAGTCAAATGATGGTTGTATGGGAAACTGAGTTACTGGCATTTCTCAACATTGAAGTGCTTGGCTTTGCAGCCTATGTATTATTACTTCTATATGCCTTTTTAAAGTCAACAGTGAATTTTGCTATCTGATGCTATAACCAAAGCTGTCCAATCATGCATTGCCAGCAGGGTTTGAAACTTCAACCAGCAGCTCTGCAGGTTAAGCTACTTAGTAAGAGCAGATTTACTGCAGAATGGATATTGAATATTCAGGAACTCAGGTCCCACATGGGAACCTGGAGGTGAGGAGTGAGCCAGCAGGCAGTGTCTTGAACCTACCCAGTAACTGGCTTAGTTTTCTCTCCTGACACATCCAATTTAGCATTCTTCCTATCACTTACCTTTTTGGAAAACTGAAAATAAAAGACCACAAACGTTTTGCTTTGTTCTGATCATGAATGAGTGATTCCAAGAATTACTGAAATTCATTGTAGTCTAATTAACTTTTGTGACCATTTAAGAGCAAAAAAGATTTTCTCTTGTTTCTGACTTAAGTAAAATGAGCGTGGAACATTGTAGGTCTGAACCATGATCTGTCCAGACCTGTGGCTGTTGCTGACTTGCAGAGCTGGGCTGACCTTGTGAAAACAGGCCAGCTTGTATCTGCTAAAAGGAATAGCTGGTCTGTAGTTCATAGCATGTTCTGCTGGAAGCAGAAGGTGTCTCAGCATTATATCCGCTATTGTACCAAAAGGGGAAACCAGCGCTGCCATCTATTCCCCGACTTTCAGACCTGCTACAAAGACAGTCCTCCTGCTGTGCCTTTGAAAGAAAGTTTGCAGGTGCTCCTACGGTTCTGACTTGCTTTGCCTGTCAAGCAGTGAGCAAGGTACCCAAGGTTCAGAGGGAAGCAGGATGTAGAACACAAGCCTGGCAAAATATCGCTCAGGGAAGAGTAGGTCTAAGGCTGCTCATGTTTTCTCAGTCTTCCCAATTCAACTGTACTGCAAATATAGCAAATTACAAATTCAGCAAATTTCACCAATGCTGAGAAAGCAATCTGTTGGATGAATGAAGGCTTGTAAACTACCTAAGGCGCATTCCTAGAAATTCCATTTTATACTTTTCTCCCAAGACAATCCTTATTTTTGGTCACGACAGTAAGTTTTAACATTTTTTTTTCCTCTTTCATGAATAAGTCAAAAGAACTGTTGTTCTAAATAAGATGTAAAAACAAAGAATGCTGATAAACCAAAAAAGCATGCAAGCAAGGGGAAATACTATCACTCACTTGTGCAGAAAGCACAAACGCGGTTGTGCTAAACACACAGATACATAAATAGAAGGATGCAAGGACTCTGGCTTTGTGTTATGCAATTAACTTCATCACGTAATAATGATGTGCTTGGTCTAAAACTATCTCTACTGGGTCTGGCTGGGATGGAGTTAACTTTCTTCACAGCAGCTTGCATGGTGCTGTGTTTTGGATTTGTGGCTAAACCCGCGTTGATAACACACAAATGCTTTGGCTGCTGCTGAACAGTGCTCGCACAGCGTTAAGGCCTTCTCTTTTTCATAGTCAGATGCCCCACATAACGGACTGAATACTTATGCCTAAGGAGATGAATGCTGTACTTCAGACACCCACCATGCTCCTAATAGTCCACCCACTATGTGAAAAGAAGTAATTTTATTTCATAAACTAAAGAATTTTTGTACTGAAACATTCATTCACCTGTTCATCTGCCCAGAAGTTGAGAGCAAACACCCAGATACTCACTTTTACTCAGGAAACATGCACACTGGAAATCAAGCATGCAAATATTTCATAAAAGCTATGGAATTATTGACAGGTTATGGAACATAAGACAAGCACAATGTCTATTTTGATCTCCATCTGTGCTTGCAAATACATAACCTGAGAGCATAGAGGGCAACAAGGGAAGCATCGATGTACATAGGAATGCAGCTCTTCTTTGATACTTCACTGAAGTTTTAGGGACTTCAAATCTTCGCATACTTAGGTTAGGCACAACAAAGAGAAACTGATAAAACTGTGATTCAAAACATTGTCGATCATAGGAGAAAAGGCAAAATAGGAAAATGGAGGTTTAGAAATGATCGCATCACGTCCAGTAGAAGACACCATTGAAGTAGTGAGGGGAGCACCATATAGTGGACAAGATGTGCAGTACATACTGGAAAACAGGAGAGCAAAAGTCTACAAGGAGCCTGGAACACTGTAGGCACCATGGCCAGGAGTATTAAAATAACAGCACAGTGCAAATATGACTGAACATGCTCATTCCAACAGTAAGAGTCTTTTAATCACTACAGTATTTTACACTCAAAGCAACAGCAGACCGGTCAGACCACACCTGTATTTTGAAGTAGAAGCGTCCACAGGGCATAGTACCAGAATAACCAACAGCAGCAATATTCCACTGCCCTTGAGACTCCCCACTTAGGCCCATTCTTGGCAAAGACTTTCAACTGTAAGCTCCTCACAACATCTTGATTTATGTTCATATGCTCCCTACCTCACAGATGACATGGTCAGTGACGTGCCCACTATTAGAAAATACTGAGAAAATTGACAGCAGGAAACGAGATCCCCTCTGCCATTCAGATATGCCACCCTCGAGCCATAGTTCATTCATTTTAACAATTTTTTTTTAACAATTATTTTTTTCTAAAATGTGACACCAGCAGCAAGAGGTTAGGGCTTTCCTACTCTTATGAGTGCTCACCTAAAAAAAGGCTTAGCATGCTATTTTTAAAGGCTAATGTTCATGTCATTTCAGCAAAAAGCTCAATGTTGGTTTTAGACACATTTCTTCTTTTATGCCAGACAGGCCAGCTCCTCGTATTCACAAAGCAACTGTGGTTCACTGAACATGTTTCCAGAATTAATTTTGACTTCCCAGGGTCAACTTTACACTGATCAATGAAAGAAATTGTGGGAAAGATTACCTTATGAAAACACATAAACTTAGCCAACCTTTAACAAAAAGAACAACTTGTAGAGCTTTCGTCAGACTCAGCACTCTTCAAGGACAGCCTGTCAGCATTTGGCATATATGAACATGGGAGATGGAACAAATCTACAGGAAATCCTCGTGCTTACTCATATACCCTCAGCACCACAGACGAGTCAAGCCGCTTTTATATGTTTCTCCCAGTTCCTGCATTCCCAGCCATCTAATTTCTCACCACACAAGCAGACTCTTACCTGTTATTTTCTGCAGCAAAGGAGATGGCTCTGGTTCACCACAAATGGCCTTGACTAGGGCCTTTTTCACCTCTTCTTCAGCTGCCTCCAGCTCTTTTCCACTTCTGATTTCTCCAACCACAGAATACATGTATACTAGCAAGACAAGGAAGTCCTCGCAGGTATAATCATCTTTTGTTCTCTCGTTGTAAGACTTGATCATTGGCAATAACTGGTTCAAAACACTAGGCATTTCTGACTCGCCAATAGTCTGAAAAACAGAAGGAAGATTGTGTCAGATTGCCCCCATAGTGCTTAACAGTTAGCATCAGACATACTCCTGGCTGCATCCACGAGCTATTATTTCTCATAATAGCAGTGCTCATTTAATGAAACATTGTTCAACATTTGCATTCATTTGTCAGCACATGGTCCTGTGACTTATTTGCTGCTCAGACAGCAAATTTATTAATTTCCTACAAGTTTTTTCCTAGGGACTCACGGTAGCAGCACCTTAGCACTTGAAAAGCCTGATAATCAGATCTTCTCCATGTACCAGTATGATAAGAGGATGGGAGCATCGGTCTCTGCGGTATGAGTAGAAATGGTACAAAGCACAAGGTCAAATGCTTCCTCTAAATTTTGGGCCTCCTCCTTGGGCCTGATTTTGTACTTGCGCAGGGAGTTCAAAGCCCAGCTCCCATTGACTTCAGTTGCTATTGCGAGCCCTCAGCACATCTGCAAACCTGACCCTATGCTTTCAGGTCAGAAACCCAGAAAATCAGAAACAGAGGGAACTACCTGTGAAGCGCGTGGTGTAAGTGACCAGCGTGGTTTCCTAGAAGAGCTCTACGACAGGAGCAAGGACAGGGCAGCAATCACCGGCCTGGCACGTGCCCTGACCCTCTTCTCCCTCCGCCTCCTTCACAGCACGCTCACCAGCTTCTCAAGCCATTTAACGGGGGTCTTTCACACCGAAAAAGCCTTCTTTGCTAGGCAGGTCAGGCTCATTCCCACACCACATCCATGCTGCGAGGTGAGTAACGCAAAGGCTGTGCGGAAGCAGGGAGAAGTACGTGACTGTGAGGATGAAAGATGACCGTAATGTGTGTAAGAGGAGAGGAAGGCTGGCAGAGAAAAGGAGGGGGAAACTGAGAGTATGCTGGGATGTCCTAGGTCCTCAAGAGTTGAAACTGCACTTGCTTCTTCTCACCTCTGTGGGGGAGGTGTCCGTACAGCTTTACTGTAGTTTTAAAAAGGAGACTTCAGACATGAATCCCCTGAAGCGCTACGCTGACATCCACAACATGTAACACCAGGGCTGGGGTTTAGGTCTGCTGTGAGGGTCTCTGCCACTCAGGACACCAGCGCGACTAATCGTACCGGCAAACTGCTACCCTCCCCGCGCACACACACCTGCGTATGGTATCTCCACACGCTAGTTTTCTGCTGTGGGTTCGTTTGCAGCTCAGCAGTGGGATGAGGTGAGAAGCGGGGCCAGTGCAAGGCAAGCAGGAGGAGCACCCTGCTCCTGCCTGGGGAGGGAGGTGTGGGAGAAGAGAAGAACAGCCTTCGTCTCTCGGTGGCAGTGATCGCTTGGATCCATCCAAGAGGTCTCCTGCAACACCAGTACCCTGCCCATTGCCCTGTGATCACCAAACAGCTCCCTGTGAAAACCTGTGGGTCAAGTCGTAGCGTAGAGTGAAACATCGCATCTCTTAGAATCCAAACAGTCAAGTCTGCAACTATTTATTCTGGGTTGTTACTACAGTAAGTTCAAACAGACTAGTCATGGTAAATAGGCACCACAACCAATAATATACCCTTTAAATAGATTCACAATAAGTAAATAAAATACAAAACAAACAAACAAACTAGAAAGAGACACACGTTTATACAATAACAAAATCATGCAATTAGGTTTATCACTGCTTTTAACTGCATTAATTTAGTTCCGAGCTCTTACGACAACTGAGTAGTTTTCTCTGAAACCTAGGCAGGGCCTTCAGAGTCTAACTTAAGGAACACGGAAACCAAAAGTTTCATGTCCTGGCGTACTCCATACAACACTTCAGGGGGTCCTGGTTTTCATTGTATTTTGTTTTAGTTGTTCTTTGACAATCTCAGAAACACTAACAACCACCTCATGAACTGCAATTTTTATACTCACACCACCCCACTACAGACCTTGATCATAAAAAAAGCACCAATTACTCAAGCTCTCAAGAAACTTTTTTCCAGCCTGTGCTATAGGAAACAACACTTCTGCAGACTTGGGCTCCACCCTGCTCCTGACATACAAGTTTTGCTATGGACCCATCTTTCAAGGGACTTTAATGTGGTCAGGTATTATGTTTCTATTCGAATACATACCTTAGAGAAGAATTTTCTAACTGCCCACATGCTAAACCTAACAGTAAGTGCAACTGTGGACTTGAAGCAGTAAATTATAAAGCTACAGTGGTCAAAAGGATGTGAGGGCCAAAAAGGAATGTTTAGAAATCCGGGAAGGGTTAGCACCCTGTATGTGTTTGGGCATGGAGTGTTAAATCACATGCACAGCAAGTCCCGGCGCTGCTCTGCCTGGAAGCAAATCCATGGTGTTTGGTGCCAGTCTGGCATATGCTGGCAGCTGGGCCACCCTCAAGACGAGGCTGCCGGTTCCCAAATTCCAACTCAGCCCTGCCTCAGTTCAGTATTACCTGCTCTCTTCTTGAAAAGTGACACAAACAAATTCTCATCTGTAAGCCAGTACAATAAATATCAGACCATCCAGCTCCTAAAATGGAAAAAGACAAAACTTCAAGGAACTCAGAGGTATGCAGCTACTGGGAGGAAGCCACGCGCAACAAGCAAAAGCCTAATCAGCCCTAAAAATCTAGGAACTGAAGATTAACCTACATGTGGAATTATTCTGGAATAGATGACAAACTTCAATCTACATTAATCTGAATTCACTTTTAAGGAGAGGCAAGTCCAACGCCACGTTTTATTGAACATCATCTACCATCTACTGGCACATCATCTATCCCCCCTCCCCTCCCAACACACAAACCCTCTACTTCACCCCATCGCTAAATATCTCATAGCCTGCTCCTACAACACCAAAGATAAATTCTTGAAAAAGCTCTATTTTGCATGCACAAATTATCCAAATGCATGGAGCACTGAGGATGCACATGGTTGTATAAAACAGTACGGTCAACAGCTCCTGCCTGAGGATAATAGCTCCTGAAAGTACACGTATACAGCATCTCTGGCAAACTTTCAAGCATACATGATAAAAAAAAAATTGGGTATAAACTTCCAGGATGATTTACTGTAGGGTGGGCTAAAACTCAACAACTTAAAGCAACAATTGCCACCTCTTATCTTCAAAGTAAAAATGAAAGAGAAAAAAAATAATAAAGAGCTATAATAAACCGTTAACTTCAGAACGCACGTAGGGTCTTTCTGGGGTATGAACTTCTCTGGAATGTTTTTCCCTTATCTCTTGGGAAATGGCACTACAGAGGACTTCAAATGGAACTGCCAAGTTTCAGAGGCTATTTTGTCCAAACAGGCCAGTTGGACTGGAGCATGGATGAAAAAAAAACCAGGGACTCGCAGCCTCACTGCAGAGCATGGCTCCGCAGGGAGCTGGGAAATTTGCCTCAAACGAAATCCACTGGCAGATTGTCATTATCTGGCCACCTCCGATGATTTAGGGGCTCCCTGCACCGCCTAACCATCAATCAATTACCCTGATTGAACAACCCTAAAACACAAGTTTTAAAAATGTAACTACCCATGACCCAAATTTCCTGCTGGTTATGCTGGCCTCAGGTTAGCCCCATTTGTCTATCATCAAGGGAGCCAATAAAAATAATAAAAGCAGGTCAATTCTGAGCTTTCCAAGGCTGTATAAAAACATTAACGCTGCTTAATGCAGAGCCAGCTAAGGCCCAAGCTCTAACACATTCTGCTCTGTTGCATTGTTTGGACATTTTAATGCTATAATCATGTATTCTTCAGAATCCAGGAAGAGTTTGTGATAGATTTTTGTTGTTTTCCATCTCTTTCCTCCACCCTCCTTAGTTATTTATTTTTATAACTTAAGCTGTGTAATAATTTACTATCCCTAAGGGTAAATGAACTGACGTCGATTTGCTGATTTTTGCAAAAGGCCCAAGTTTTGGCAGATGGGAGGACAGTGAAGAAAGTAAAAAAAATCATTTTTTTGGTTTTTAAACACTGAACATGATATTGTGCTTCAAAAGTGACATTTAAAATGTGATTTAAAGGATCTACAGGAATTAAGAGGAAGTGTAATAAACAAGGAAAAAAATTTTGCATTTCTGTGAGAGGCATTATTTTCAGTATTAAATAAACCTGTAAGAATCTAAAGCCATATGTACCATTAGACATCTTTTAGACAATGGAAAACAGAGTGCGCTGGCGAGGAAGAGAAGAGGAGGGTCAGAGTTTACTTGAATTAACACGTGTCCCTGACAAAATTGAGAAGAGAACTGAGCACTCTAATCCCTGCGGTTCCAGCCCACTGTCCTCAGCACATCATTAAAAATATTAAAGCAAAAACCAACTTCAAGCAAGTGGAATTTATTTTCTTTTAAAATCCAGGAGGAAGGAGGAGATAAATCTTAAGAGACTACTTCACTATGTAAATATTCTAGTGGCTTTCCGCTTAGGAAGCAAAACATGTTTAATTCCTTCAGAGGTCGCATGAGTTAACAGAACTTTTCGGAACGGGAACCATGCAGCTTTACAATAGTGAGGAATTTTATTGGGGAAAATCAAAACTAAAAAACAACCCCAAAACCCAGCTGCAGGTAAAACCAGCAGAAGGGTCAGTGGAAACTCACAAGCCCTTGCGTCATTTGCTGCCCCATGCTCCTGGACCACCCTATTTAATAGAAGCTCCTTTTATTAGTAACTGAGGTGGGAAAAGACACTTCATGAGACGTGGAATAAGCAGCTTTCCAATGTTGTGCTATTTGATTTGTCATGCTTTACCTGGGTTCGATGTTTTGTGTTTCATGATTTTGCCAAGCGTATTAGCTTCCCCACTATTCAGACGAAGACAGAATATTCTAGCTGCTAAGAGTGACAATGGCACCAAGGGAGGACCTCATGGGTATGCAAAACCAGCTCAGATCCTTCAATGGCAACAGAACTGCAGCAGCAGACATCTTAATGAAAACAAGAGGCACTGCCAAGCTAAGGAGGAGTCTTAGCTGCCTACAGTACTCAGCTGCCTGTAAATCAAATGCTGCAGTTCTGTTACTTGCTGTTTTACACTGTTTGGCCACCTGAGATTTGGGGTTGATTACACATAATTTCCATATGGGTGAGAAGATGTCTGTACTCCCTACTCCCAGCAAAAAAATCATTTCATGTATTTAGTTTTCATTAAATGGCCTATGAGTGACTAGTGATTTGACACAATAAATCAGTAAGCATGATCTTACCACGCAAATTGTGTTTTTCCATATTAAGCTCTAGAAATCATTCTAATTCTTGACTTGGGCAGGTTTTGATAAAAATGTCTTCTCTTTACGTATCTGTAGGGTATGACTGAAGAATAACCAACCCAAAACACAACACAAAAAATGAAGATCTTCAAAGTACTACACTCTCACCATTAGGAAACCCCTCAATCTGTCAGCATCAAAATATATAGCATCCAATTATTCAGGCAGGCTATTTAAGAAGACGATGAAATCATTCTGATAACTGAAGTCCACTGTCTGTACACTTCCTTTTGCAGGAAGTGAGTTTGGATGCCAGAAAAGTTTTAGTCTCAAACTTACGTTTCCAGCTGGGGAGGGTTTACAAAGGCTCGCCTTGCAGGGGGAAGGAGCAAACTTTAGCCTTAGGGGAAAGCAGACGAAGCATCGTGAACTCACAGCAGCTTGAGAGTGGAGGTGTGAGATGGTGGCAGTAAATGGCCACTTCCAGTAAAAAAAAAAAAATGTGTAAGTCATTAAAGATAAGGAGAAAGATCACATTGCCTTTTGTTGGGGACCAAAAAAGGTTTATGACTGCCCCTGTCAATACCAAGAGACTTGCATCTTCCTCTCTTTAACGGCAGTGTCTGTCTATTCACTTGATAGATGATACAGAAATCTACCAAGAATACACGTATAAAGAAAATAGCAGAGAACTAAACTGCTAGTGAGACACAGGAAACAGTAAAAGCACCTAGGACCTGTCTCCTCTGTCATTACTCTTAATGACTCCTCTGTCTTTAATGAAATATCCCTACAGAGCCAATTCTATCTCCTGTCCCCTTTTCTGCATTTATCACCCACTCTGAGCACTGCCCCAGGAACTATATTCTCAAAACTGCAGAGACAATTTCCAGGCAGCCCTTGTAGACAGTCTTAAAATTCTACCATAAACAAATAAAAAGCAAATAAAAGAAAACGAGTAAGCTTTTTAAAAGCTATTTTTAACCTGGCTCATGCTGTCAAAGACACAGACTCACATTCCTCCTACGTGCATGCTCTCCCAATTGGCCTTCATTCTTGCCTTCTGCCCACCACAGCGGCCTCTCTCTTCTGTGCCTGCTGAAGTGTTTCTGTGACTGTGCATTAAAACAAATCGTTTTAACCAGAGTGGTTCTCTCCTCAGGTTTACTGCTTGGCCACAGAAACACGTACACTAGCCACGAAGGCCAAGGATTGGACCACTTCCTTATGCAACAGCGCTGGCTTGAAGCCTACATGAACTAGAGTTTAAGGTTGCCAAGAGATATAAAAGAAAATTATATAAATAATCACCTGCTCTTTGGATGACTTCTTCAATACACTGTCATATGGCCAGATTCTTAACTCGTGTCTGTCAGTCAACACTACAGACATCAACAGTCCTTTGCTAATTTTTACCTGCTGAATATCTATCCAGGATGTTAGCACTTACTGCAAAACAGAGTGATGAGTCAAAGGCAAGAAAAATTAACTTACAACATAAAGCTTTTAAAAAGCACAACATTTGTAAGCTCTTCTGGTCAGATTTTTTTTTTTAACATGTCTTGCGTAATTCCAAAACCATACCACCAATACTTAACAGCTAATATGTGATAATAACAAAAATATTTAAAACAAGCTGCTCAAGAAGCCCTATCACGTCTAAAACCAAAACAAAAGCAAAGCCCAGGACAGTTCTTTCAGCAAGTAACTCCCTAGCCCATGATCATGACCTAAGCAATTGGATTCCACCTATAACCCATAGCCAAAGTAGTGTATTCCAATATTTTTCTTTAACCTAACTTCCTTAGGACATAAAAAGAAATTATATTTTGAACAACATAATTAAGATTTCCTCTTATCACCTTTCTCCTGTCTTTACTGAGCACCACAGTTGTCTGACAATTTCCTGTTTTCAACCACCTTGCAACTTCTTCAGTTATTTTTGTTTCTTGTGTTACAAGAGGCAGATTCAGTTACTATGTCAGAACTGCAAGACTTACACATACATTTTGATAAAATTTAAAATCCATCACAAAAGCTTCTAATAAACCCACTGATATCTAATCTTCCACAGTACAGAAATCACTTCATCCCAGTGAGTTATGCTGTCTGGCGATGCATCATTACATCATACGGTCCAGTTTTTCCCTCCCTCTTTGGAAACCATCTAAATGTACAGCTGTGTTAAGATACTGTAATGGGTTCATGGGGGCTCAGCAGCAACAGCATACTGAAAAAAGGATATTTTATAAGTCTGGATTTTATTAGACAAAGCTCTGCAAGGATAAGGACAATTTTACTTAAATCACCGCATGTCTGACATAAGAGACTCATCAGCAAGTTAAAAAGGGAGTACTTCCAACATACTCAGTCAAAAGCTTTTAGCTGTGATGGCTTCTACAGACGTGCTCGGTAAAAACATGAATCAGCACGGCAAAAATGATGTCCAAAGAATGAAAAAGGAGTACAGGCACAGTTAAGATAAAACATGTACCAGAGAAAGATCTTGGTGCTATGCACGTCAGGATTTTTTGTGTGTGGTTTTTTGAGGTTGTTTGTTTGTTTTTATAAGCCTTGGAATATTGGGAAAACTGCCAGAAGATGGTAGGGGTTCAAAACTGAGAAAAGGGCATGGGGATAACATAATATCCTGGGAGGTTAAAGCTCACATCAGCTTTGAGGAGAACAATGGGAAAGCGTTCAGTCACTACAAAGCAAAGGATAAGAATCCACAGGGACAGAAAACAAATAAAGGGGATATAAATCAAGAAAAATATAGTACAACCAAATCAGTCATTCAATAGTGCACACCATATCTGCAGGAGGGGATTCTATCCTGCCAGATGGTTACTGAAAAAGATTTGAGAAATGCTCTGGACAAAGAATAGGACATGAATCCCTGCTTAGAACCCTAGTTATAACCCTTCAGGTTGGAAAAACAGATGACCCAGAGGGGATAAAAGGTCTAAAAAATCACCAATAGGGTAGGGATTGATTGCGCGCTCTCTGTCCCAAGACAAGAACTAAGGGGCAATAAACGAAGCTGGTAGGAGCCAGTTTAAAAAGCAAATTAAATGGAGGTAGTTCTTCATGCAATTTGCTCATATGTGGAACTCCTTGCCAAAGGCTGTTGTGCTGCTAAATTCTTACTTGGGTTCACGAAGATGATAGGAAAACTCATAGGGGAAAATTTTTTCGTCAAATATTAGTAAATACACAGAAACCACATCTGTTGCAGAACTCAAAACGGTCAGAGCTGGGAGAGTATCATATAACCTTGTCCTCTTCTCTTAATTTTCTGTAGGCAGCTGCTTTGAGTATGCTTAGAAAAAGCAAACTAGCTCAGCTACATTTTCGATCCAATCCAGAATGGATGTACTTACCTCAAAGTCATGGCTAAAGGACCAATATAACTACAAAATACAGTATCCAGGGGAAAGAAGTAGGGGAGCAGGTTTATTACAGTATGTGGCACTGTCAGGATCAGTTCCGATATATTGTGCCCAGTTCCAGTGTCCACATTTCTAAGAACCTGTGGAAACTAGACATAATGTTGGAGAAAACTATAAAACAACTAAAAGAGTAAATTTCTTCAGAGTGAAAGACAGTTGGCTTATCAAAAGGAAGAATAACAGTTTATTTGTGCAGACAGAAGAAAATTTCAGAGTATGAGACAGCTTTTGAATCTAGTCAAGAAAGGCACAGGAGAAACAAGGGAAGCTGAAACTTTTGATTTTTCCAGTTCTCAAGTTAGTGGAGATGCTCTTGGTGGCGTGCATATTTCAAGAAAGACTTTGGAGGGTGAAAGGACAGAAAACAAGCAGAAAGCACAAACTCAGCGGTCTCACGCAATAAAACACTATGCATAAAATGCATCTGGTGAATAAAACCATAAACTCTTTGGCACAGTGCTTAATGGCAGTGAAAAGAATTGTGAACTGCAAGGGAAAAATAGAAATAGCAGAAAGGATAAAGGTAATACATACTGAAATACTGGACATGCTGTGAGAGCTGGCACACAGCAGTAAGTTATAAAAGGAGACTGACAGTCAAAATAACCTCATCTTGTCCCTTTTTCTCCACATTTTTGCCTCTTGAGCCACCTCTTTCCTCTCAGCCCTTTGTTTTACACATCATCCTTCACTCCTGCGCCAGTCTAATGTCAGATGTTTCAGAAACTCCTCAGAGCTGCAGAGAAACCTCCAGACTTTTGGTGATGGGTCAGTCCATGGTGGACACTGGTACCAGAAATGAAAAAATGAGATGGCCTGGGACAAGTGTAAAATGGGAAAACAAGACCTAATGGGTGAAAAACAGGAGTTTGGAGCCCACACGACTGTTTGGGCTCATTTGAAAGAAATTTGTTTTCTTATTGCTGTTGGCTTCTTGTGTTGAAGTGTCTTACCTCACCATCAAACTTTTTTAGACAAATCCAGTCAGCTTCGGCCTGTAGAAGTTTGATATTAACAGACAATCAGGACCTCTATCATACATTGCCACAAGCACCAATGCCAATTTGCACCAAAGCATCATACAAATCATGATTCCAACTAAGTTAGGGCCAAACATATACCTGATAGCTTCTAGCGATGCTTAGAGATTATACTATTCCATAAAATATGCTGAATAAGGGTACTATTTTGACCAAAACACCCCACTTCACAGTATCGTTGAAACCCAACTTTTTGTTGACAATTTCAATGGAAGTGGATGCAGATCTGAGCAAAGCAGCATTCTCTCGCCCTATCCCTTCTCTTTTGCTCCTTTTTTTAAAAAAAAGGCCAAAAAGTGAAAATCTACCACTAAGATAAACATACTTGCCAAAACCTGTTGGAATTTACCAAAATACTAGGAATTGAAACTCCTATGAGTCAAGAAACTTGAAAGCCATTTAAACATCAACTTGCATGAGATGGTCATATGAGGCTAGATGCTAGATCACATTACTGCATTTCACAGGTATGAATTTAAACAGTAGCTAACTTGGAAATGTTTTGCACTGCGTTTAAAATATTTTATACCTCAGTATGCAGATAGACTAAGACATAACAGATGACATAAACGACAAAGCAAAAATATATGGACATGGGAGGTTTGCACAGGAGAAGATCCCACTGCTCTGCCCACAGTCCTGGTTGGAACCACAGGAAGGAGACAGAACAGCAACACAAAGACATGCGAAGGCAGATTATCAGTCCGCTGGAGAGCACCACGGCTGTTAATCAGTACAGTAAATGTTATCACAATAGAGTACTGACATTTCTAGCCCTTGTACAAGGCTCACCATGCTTTAAACAGGATTCAGGCTTTCATGGTGATTAAAGGCAGATGTCACACGCATGAGTAAGTTTGTAACTTATGAGCCCCTCATCCATTTTTGTGTGTGGAAGGAATCTTTCATTGACAGGACATCTTCACTGGAGGATGCTCGCTGTGGCATGATTTGCACAAGGAAGAACATTTTCCTTCCCTTTTTCAGGTTGGGAAGAATAAAACAAGCTTAATTATACAACTATATCTCATTTCATCCTATGAAATGGATCAGGCTAAAACCTTAATTTTCCTGTCCAATTTTCCACTGCCATTAAAAACTAATCAGGTTACCATCTTTCAGAGAGCAGAGGATGGCAGAAACAACAGTGATTCTTCAAAGTAAAGGATGTATTTTTTCCCTATAAATATGCAAGAACTGCAGTCACAATGACTACTGATCATATATCTAATATAAAACATCAAGTGAAATACAGGCATAGGCAAAATGACAATTATTTTTCCGCTGTGATAGTGCTACAGTGAAAAACTTCTGAAATCCCATTCTTTTAATCTTCTCATCCCATCCTGGAAATGTTTTCCTGCTCTAGAAGCTGACAGTTCTCTCTTCAAGCACAGTTTAACTTGAATGCCTATGAGCGGTTCCTTCAGCTCCTTAACTGAGTAGGAATCCTCAACGCTGGTATTCACGTGCGGTGGTGAACAGACCGCATGCCCTGGGTTGGGCATGCCTGTGCATGGGTATGTGACCTTTTAGGGCGCCAGTTATTACTAAATATACCCAACACCTCCTTGTCAGTCATGATACTCCATGCCCCTTGGCCCATCTGCCCTTCTCACGGCTGGAATGCAGCAAGTCCTCTCCTCTTTTGGCTCCTTTCAGCGCTCCCATCGTCCCCCCATGGGGCTGGGCCATGCTGGGTGGCACTGGCAGTGATTTTGCAGCTGGGTCCTTGCTCTGGATGAAGAAGATGTCGGACTGCTCTCCCACCACCACCTGAAAGGACCATGTGAGGGCATCTTGGCTGTCAGGGATTGCTCCTGCCACACCTCCTCCCTGTCCATTTGTCCAGCACGAGCTACAACTAGAAAAACAATCCCGGCTTTCTGTCCCCTGGGGTTTCCCTCCCACTCAGTCGAACGCCTGAGTCAGCATAACTATCCCTCATGATATCACATTTGGGCAAAGGGAGCCAACCAGAGCACAGGACATCTGGTCCCAATATCTAAAAACACTTAAATCATGCATGTCATTCCAAACATTTAAAGACTTCAGAAGTTTTCAGTTACTTTCATATATATTTCCTAGCTGCTTCATGCAGAAAGGATTTCTTATGTTCAAGTTTCACTCTGAAGATCTGGGGAAATGTATATTCCATGCCATTTTAACTAGAAAAAAACCCCAGCCTTAAAGATAAGCCCAGATGTGACTTAAGCTACCTTTATATTAACTGTTTTTTTAAATTATTCCAGGAGAATACCAAAATGTGCTGAGTTATAACACTTAACAATTCAGATTTCAGTAACAAGCGAAAAAAAGGTGGTTGTATGTGCAATGTTAAAAAAAACCCCAAACAAATCCAACAAAAAACCTGTCGTCCCGCCCCCCCCCCATTCAGTTGTATACGCTAGATGGTGATGTACCAAGATATTTTCTAGTTCCCCATTGTGCTTTCTGGTAGGAGAGAAAGGAGGCATGGCCCAGTGGTCAGGCACAAGACTGAGACTTTGGAGACCGACGCTCACCTCCATGTTCAACTGCGAGCTTCTTGCTTTTCTCCACCTGTACGCAGCGGTAGCTTCCTCACGTTACCAAGCGTTAATTCAAGTGCTCTGATAGTCTGATGTTGAGTCCCAGGTATGAGTAATAACATTCAGTGCAGCAAATAATTCCCTTTGCAGCCCCCGCATACACCGCAAGTCATGGTACGCTGACGCCAATACAGCAGAGGCACACTCGGAGCCTGCTGCAACCTATTTAGTTTGAGTATCAATAGCGGTCAATCTATCACAGGATAGAGCTCAGTATTAACTGGCTTCTTTTTCAAAAGCCAGTATGGGTATGTCTGTCTACCTCGCAGTCTATCTTGCACAACTCTTGCACGAGAGAGAAAACAGGACTTTGATATAATTTCTATTCTTCTTATCTGGCTCCCCACACCTCAGGGTGGGAGTGTTTCCAACCTCTACACAGCTTCTACTGCAGCGTACACATACCACTGTAACAGCAGAAAAATACTAATTTCTTTTTTGGCAACTACTAGAAAATTCTTCACCCCCTCCACAGCACAGAAAGCTCCTGCTTTTCTAACAAGCTGTCTGTTAGTCTGCTCTCAGGACATGAGAATCAGACGTTTGGGGCATAAGTACTATTCTGTATGAAGACACCATGGCAGCAAAAAAGAAGAGGTACGAGAAACCATAGTTTGAATAAGAGAGTCCAGAGGATCTTGGTTACATATTACAACTCACAAAATACTTTAAGTCATTTATCTGAGACTTGGATCCTATTTTGGAAGGCAGTTGAGTATTACAAAGCTCTTTTAGACACTGTTTATTACCATCAAAATGAAATATGAAAAGCATTTTCTGTTAAATCCAGTATCTGGACAACTCTTACAACATGTACCCTAAATAAACAAAGTAAAATGGTATTGCAACAGCTAGAAATAAAATTGTGTGTTAACACTAAAAATAAAAATAGGAAAAAAATTTTTACTGCACTAATGTATGTTTAATCCTTCTAAAAATAAACTTTCAAAATAACATCATCACAATTAAGTAACTCCCAAATGTTACAATGCAAGTGGCTACTCCAGCCGTCAGCTGGGACCCTCGCGTTGAAGACTACTTTTAGTTTTACTGGAGCAAACATTCCAACCTTCTCAGCAGAGAGTTCTGCAGGCCCTAGCAAAGATCACAAAACCCACAAAATTTCTATGCTACTGTTTAAGAACAGCAGCATCCACAAGGGAAGGGGGGTGGGTGAAGATAAATCTAGACACAGTTGTTTTCTCTTTAAAATTTCACCTTTTTTTACGAACCACTACAGAAAACCTAAACCAGTCTCAAGACAATCTTTTCTCCTGCCTCCAAATAATTTCGCTCTGCCACCTCAGTCATCGCCACTTTTGTCAGATCCCAGCAAATTACCGGTTGGTGGTCTCGCTGTTCTACCCTGAGCTGTATTTTAATTAGTCAGAGCATTGAGAAAAGATTATTGTACAAATATTGGCGAATCTTCAAACAAGAGTACACGCTGTCCATTTTATTCACAATGAAAAAGCTCTTAAAGAGATTTCGATAAAGATTTGCCTCCTGCTTGCAGCCTACATTTGTAATGTTTATATAAGTGGGGGATATAAATCTTTTTCAAATGAACCCCACAGTTTTTAAACCAGCCTTGTTATAAACTGCCTGTTTCCGTTTTGCCTGCCTAAGCAAGCAATGCAGAGCCTGCTCGGGATAGACTGGAACTAATTTAATGTGCTCCAGGTTTAATCCCCATCCTCCCGGCTTTTACTGGCAGATTTTACACAGAGGACTACTGCTGACTTTAACAATGATTCATGTGATAAGTGGGTTTTGATTTGTTTTTCCACATCAGAAAACATGCAACAGAAACGCCACCAAAATCATTTTAATAAAACACGACCGATCTGGAGCCAGATTTAAAAAAAATAAGTAATAAAAAATTAAACTTTGACACAAGAACTGCTTCTCCGCGCTCAACGGCGCTTCGACTTTATTAAGGTGAATTACTAGCTTGCTTTACGTGAAAGAAAAGCCCGTGGACCTCTCCACTCGGTTTGGAAGGAAGCCAGCGCACGCTCCCGCACATCAACACACCGGGTCGCCGGACGCGACCCCGTTATTAAAATCGCCGAAGAGCGGGACAGAAGCAAACCCGCCGCTTGCCGCCCAGCCCGAAGCGGCACCACGCGTTTCTCTCCCGCACGGCTGGAAACGAGTTCAGCCACGACGCTGCTCCTGCCGCCCTGGGCGGGCCGGGGGCGGCGGGGCCGGGGGCGGCGGGGGCGGGTTGGGGTCCCTGCAGGTGGCAGTGTTGGAGCGCCGGAGGGAGCAGAGCCGCCGCCTGGAAACCCGATCCAGGCTGAAGGTCAGCCTTCTGCAGCCATCAGCCGAACATCAGGAAAATAGCCCTACGGTATCAGGGCAAACATGCTTCTCCCCCCCCCCCCTTTTTTTTTTTTAATTTTTTACACTCGCAGGAGGGAAACATGTTCGTTAGCACTGAACACCGAAAAAGGGACAGCATGTAGAGAAGTAACATACGTTTATTTTTTCAAAACATAGGTGAATTACTGACGCAGAGACCACATAGATACTATTTTGCAATCATCTTCTCGCGTACCAAATTCCTTGCTCATTTACATAAACCAGATGTTTCTCTGACAAACCAAATTCCTCAAGGAAAAAACAGAAATCGCTATATACTTCATGTCCGAAATGAAAGATGATGTGAATATATGGCACCAGTGTTCCATTAGCTGCTGAAGGCAAACGTATACATTAAGTTTTTTTCTATTTAGCAGAACTTCTGTGAGGGCTTAGGTGATCCTTGGCATAAGCATCAGAAAAGGAAAATGAAGCCGCTTCGATTATATTCACTGCCTTCAATGGCTTTCACTCCCCTTGGGGAAGCCGGCTAAATTTCTTTGCCAGATCTTGACACTCAAAACTAGTGTGCCGAGTGGACGAATACTCCAAAACCAGTGATCCGTACTCCTCATTCTTGCAGGAGAACTGGCTCCTGGAATCTTTCTTCCCAGTACCCCATTCCCGGAGGATTATGAGGGGAACAAGAAGAATGATTATTTAACTATTTTAGTGATTGTTTAAAACTTGCAAACTTTTGGTACGCATGGATAAAGTGAAGGACATGGGGAATACCTATTTGCTGTTACCAAAAGAAGAAACAGTAATGAGAAGGATTTTCTAAAATCTCTTCAGTTACCCCTAATTCTTACTGCTTTTAACAAAAAACAGCTTGCTAAATTTCTAGATTATGACAGGAACAACAGTATTTTACATTTAATCTGAAAGGCTAAATTCATGGAAGATGCCTGAAGGTTATACTCATTACTCACCTAATCTTCCAGAACATACCCTTATCTGCCAAACCCTTCCAAATACATGGATCTACCAACTTTTGGTGTGGAGCTATTAAAATCCTGGTAAGAAGGGCAAATCCTCATCTTGAATGGCACAGAGCAACAGAAAATTCACAGCAAAACATTCAGCCTGAGAATAACTAACAGGTAACTTACCAACAACCAAACATCAGGAAAAGAGTGAGAGTAAGGTATAAAAGCCAGCATTTTACACCATTCTCTGCAAAGAGTGCAGGTACAGCCATGAAATTTAGAACAGGCTCTGAAGCTGCAGCTACGAATATAGAAACAGCACAGCAAAGGCAACTTTGATGACGGCAATGGTAAAACAACAAAGAAAAGTAATTTCTTCATTTGCAATTTCTTTTTGGACTACTGGAATGTCGAAACTTGCCCTGTATCCTGAGATCAAGGTATCAATGGGATTTGCAAGAGCTGGCCTAGCTTTGAGCAGTAAGCAGTTATCAGAAACAGCACAGCCATTTTCTTTTCTTAGCCCTTCTTTCCAGTGCAGGCTAGCAATTACTGAGCCAACTGCAAATTAACCAAGAATTGTTTCTAAAGGACCACTCCGCTAATTCTCATTCTTGAATTAGGTCACATGTTTTACTGGCCCCCAATCTCACCTAAAAATATCATGAACTTAGAAGACAAGGTTATTAAATCTCAATGTCCAGCCACTTGAGAAAGGTATGCGGCAGCTTCAGTAAAGTGAAATTGAAACAAAATACCCCAGAATGATACGTTACACTTAACCTTTACTATTGGTCCTTTCGAGGGACACTGTGGCCCTAGAAGAGCCGTATGGCCCTAGTGCACGGCAGCCGTGTTTCCCTCCCCTGACAACAGCAGGGCGCTGCCACAAAGCCCACAGTTCTCACATCCAAACGCTCAATGCATTGGCTGTTGGGAAGGGTCTCGCAGACTACTGTCAAAACAGCCACGTCCACAAAATCTGTGTCTCCAAATCCTCTGTACTTAAGTCCCCACTTTCTGGCAAGAATGATTACATGAACATGATCACGTATAAAAGGATAAACATCTATCCGCACACTGAGCCTCCTGCCAACACAACCAGAAAAATTGACATGTGTAACTTGGGAAAAAAAAAAAAAGTTAAAATACTATTTTGGCTGCATCCCTCCAGCACTGTAAACTGCAACCAGCAGCGAGCCTTCGAAAGACATTCCTCCAAAATCACAAGTTCTCAACTTACAAAGTTCTCTCCACATAAAATAACGTGTCATTGTCATATGCTGACAGAAATTTAACTCAGTCTAGAATAGCTTTCCCCCTAAATCTTATTATGTAAATAAATAAATAAATAAATAGCATGACTGGTCCACCATTTCAACACAACCAGAGCAATTCTAAGTCAGCATTTATGCCTCTCATTTTTTTTTTAATTAAGGGGAAAAAAAATAAACCTCTCACAGTATCTATTGAAAAGATCACTCACATATTTTGTTCCCAACACTCATCAGTAATACACACTAATTTCCAGCAGAGGTTCACTTTACACATCTGATATCACAGGAGATGGCTGAACCCAGGCCCACAATTACATAATTAAATTCAGTGTTTTCATCTTAGAGCAAGGACCAGATTGACAACACAGTGAAGCAAAAGCCCTTATCTACACAACTGATAAACTAAGCATGCAAAAGCTCAAGAGGTTAGGGGGTAGCCCAAGCTCCCTTCCTACTCAATCTCTGACAATTTGGCATCAATTAGACCCCTAAGAACCAGACTGATACTCTCAACTTACTTCGTATGTGCCATGAACAGCTAGGATGTAACAGTGCCTTTAAACCAGTGATCTAAAACTACAAAATTTCCTTGCTTATTGCTTGTCAAAAAAAAGTGTCAGACTGATTCTTCCAACCATGTGTCTGATGTTTCTCAAATAATCGGTAATGGTCATTGTCCAACTGCAAAATTCATGACACGCTGCTTTATCTTTTAAATAAAGGTGTAGTTTGCCAGCTCCAAAACTGACTTCACAACCTCTGGACTTCATACTGCTGGTGGAATTTTAGTATTATTTCTACCACGTCTCCAACTTGCCAGAACTTTTATATTTAAAGCTATCAGCTTATGAAGAACAAACCTCTATCTCAAGGGATATTATACAGAAACTTTGTAAAAAATCATGGTGCAAAATATAAACAGCTGTAAAAATTAAAATATCAAGTCAATTTTCCTGACAGTACATAATTGTTCCCTAGAGTGTCTATTTTGTTCATAATAGGCTGTAGATGTGTGAAGAACTGAAAAAGAAACTTCACGTATTTTTCCCAGGAAGTTTTTCCCCAACAGATTTTTGTCAGAATGGCCCTCTTGGTCTGTATAACATCCTTTGCTTCTCAGTCTTCCGTGCCTGCTACATTATTCAGCTGGTAGACTGGTGAATTATGAGGTTATGAATAACATGATGTTCAGTATTTATATGAAGGCTACACTTAGAATGTTTTTTTGGAAGAAATGCAAAAGCAGTTTGCTTCTCAACAAAAAACTAAAAGCACATGCTGAAACAGACGTGGAGGGATAAGGGATGACATCCACCAGCAGTGACAAGCACTTGGAAGTTCTGCAATGGGTGGGGAAAAGCTGGGAAGGGCGGCAATTAGAGATGTTTTGGAAGAAGAAAGAAAATTTTTTGGGTGAAAGTTAATTTTTACTGTGCCAATCACAATTTAAGTTAAATTCAAGATTATTTTTCCTCATTCAGTTTATGATCTCATCTAGTCATCAAGGATGATTGATGATGTTTCAGGATTTGGGCCTTGGCCAGTTGCAAGTAAAAGGGAATTATTTATTATTCTTTAGTGCTATGCTGCTGCCATTAACTGTATCCCACCCCTTTTTGTTTACAGCCTGTCACTGAAGCCACAGCTTTATTTTAATGTGGTGGAAGCTCTTGTCTGGGGTTGATAGTGTAAGTGATCTAGCAGCAGTCTTGCACAATGAGCATCACTTTGCACAGAAAGCACGCAACCTTTACTTCTGAAATGATCCCTGCCGCTGCTCCAGACAGGATTGTCTACTCCTATTTAAATGTGGACATAAAAGCCATACTTGAGCAATGGGCACTATCATTTTCCTTGTGGTAAAACTACATTTATTTAATCCCTTTAAAAACAAACAAACAAGAAAATTACTTTGACCTTTGCCTTGGCGCAAGGATTCTGATTTGAAATGTGTATTACATTTCTAACGCACTGTAACTGTGTCCAGCTGAACTGGGTCAGATTTATGTGCAATTATGAAAAAAGGAAACCAAAGCATTTCAGTTTTCATGTTTGTTAGTATCAAAACATCTTGTAGCGGCATTAAGTTTTGAATGGAAACACACAGAATAATAAAAAAAGAAGATAACTGGAAAAGGAGTGGTCTGCTAAAAACTGCATTAAGCAAATAATACGGACTTTCTCACTTGCATTTTTTTCCTGGTTTAAACTATTCAAAAATGTGTTTGAATGTCCCCACTTTGGCTGTTCATAAGCCACAGGGAGGGTTTTTTTGCATGAACTCTTCAACCTAAGAGTTTTAGCAGAAAAGCTTCTTTACAAGGCTTAATTAAGAGCAGGTTTAAGTCGGGGCCCTCACTCACTCTGGTTTTTATTTTGGCCTTCTCTCTGTGTCAGAAGTCAAGTCCCAAAAGAGAAATGAAGTTCATTATTGAGTCAGGAGAATATTTTCTCCTTCATTCTAAGCCCAACTAAACATGTTTCAGGTTTGAGTTTGGCTTTAGGTATCTCCAAATGAGATTTTATATTATATGCACCTAAGGGTGAAATGTAAGAAGATGCTAATCATGATTTTTAACTTTGCCCTACATAATAAATAATGTGTGAAAAGCACACTGCAATCTCCTTTGCATGCAACTGATTTGGTACGGGGAACCATATATTCTAAACAGATGGTGTTCAGAATGAGTATACTTCACACCATGAGAGGTTCACGATAAATGCAACACATGATCATGAAGTGTGGTAAATAGTCATGCAGTCACACTATAAAATGCATTGAGCAATGTATCAAACCAGAAGGGTACTGACAGATCTGTAGGAAAACATTCAGTTTTTTTCAGAATGTTTTTAGTAGTAATTTATTGGTGACTTTTTATGTTGAATACTATGCTAGCAGTTTTTAAGGCATGCTCTTCTCAAAAGCAAGATCATATTTTAGCATAAATAACTATAAAAAAGAGGGTTCTTATTCATCCCTAAAAATGCAATGGTTTTCTTCCTGCTGCCCCTTTTTCCCACATTGCCTAGCCTAATGAAAGTGGCCGTTAAGAGATACACGTCCAGTACAGTCCATTGTGATTTCACCACAAGAAGGATGCATGGTCATTCTGGTGCAAGGAACAAGGACCGATAGTCAAGCAGTTAATCACTTTAGTTAACAGGAAATGTATTATGTTATCTTTGGTGATTTTGTAACTGGACAGTAGGCACAGCCTAGTGCATCCTGCTTGCAACCAATAGCAGAAGCAGATGCAAGAGCGTGATACTTGTCATAAGCATTTCTAAGAACAAAAACGTGGTGATGTTTTTCAAAAGGCCTTTGAATGTTGACCAGATGTGGAGCACATGTGGCCCTTGAATGTGAGAGAATAATGCGACAATAAAGTTGAATCAATACAACATGTGCCAGTAATCACACCAAGATGACATGCAAATGTTTTAAAAACAAAAATATGTAAATTATTTTTAGTTCTTCAGGACAGAAAAACAGGTCACCTGGTCATCCATGAATTGCTGTTTCCATTGTCATTTGAGAGCCCATCTGCATGAAATGTGTTGCTCCCTCTGTGAGACAGCATCTAGCATTTGTATTTTTACGTAAGAAATTCAGTTCCCGTGCCACTGCTTACTGAAAACATTTAAGAGTTAAAAGATTTAAAGGTATCCTCTGCCTCTACATGTTTGATGAAAATAAAACTCCTATGAAGAGCACATGCAAGAAAAGGACAAGATAACTAGTGCCCAGCAAGAGTGCTTTACCCATGTCTTAGAACTGCATACCCTCTTTTGACTTAGAGAAGGGAAGCAGGATGAGAAAGGGCACACTGCTCCATGCTTATCTTTACTTGTCTAAGTCCACCCATCAGATACTAAAAAAATCATTCATTTTCCAGTAGCAATCACTTCCCATAGAGATCTTGCTCAGGCTATGGATAAAAACAAATGCACACAGTGACAGGCTACGAAACAATTTCACAGAGGCAACCAAACCATTTGCAGATGCTGACATTTGGAGTTCAAACTGATAGCCTTACACAGGTTGAATTAATACAGAAAGAGCTTCATTTTGTGTAGCTACAAAAACTGGGTGAAATCAGAACATGAAGCAAAACATTGAAGTTTTGCATCCTGCTAACAGACTTCTCAGCTATTATGTCCCCTGAAATGCATAGTGGCTTCCCGATCTACACATTCGTTGCCACTGCGTGCACTCAGACCCCTGCCAATTAAATGTTGGCGCATGTGCCTTCAGTACATTCAATCTCTTCTCTGCAGCGAACGAGCAGATAAAACTAAAACAGTATGTAGACAATGAAAAACTTTGCCTGCGTCAGTGATTGACACTCCCTTGAAGCAGCAGCAGCTTACATTTTTGTGTATCTTCTGCCATCTCTGCAGATGCAATGAAAAGATGTAGCGAACCATTTCCCTCCAACAGTATGTAGATTCTCAAACAGCCTTTCTTCCCAGGGGACACAGGAGAAGCAGCATCAATTTTCCAATAATTCTGGCAAAAGCCAATCTCTCACCAAGACAACCTTGGAGAAACCGTAGATAAGGGAACACAGAAGGTGCTACCTGAGTTGTTCTAAAGATCTCCAGAACTACTGTGGACTACAGGGTACTTGAGTGTTGTGTATTGACTCCTTGAGTACTGAGTATTTTTTGAGTAATTCCAGAAATGAAATAACATGGACAGAAAATCCATCTGCATTCTGGGGAAAAACCTACAGAGGGGAGGCAGGATAATTCCATTAAGACAAGTGAGAAGGTTCAGAGAGCTTTTCACTCGGCTTTTGGTACAAGAACATATATTTGAAATGTATTCCTGTGTATCATATAGTCACAACCAGAAGACTTACACCCAGCTAAGGCTACTGTCCATTACAGATAACGGACTTTAGGTAGTGGTACATGATACCAAGAATTTTAGCTTTTTAATTATTTTTTTTTTTATTCTGCAAGTAAAGACCTTCAGTGTTTTCTCATAACTGTATCTCTTAAAACAGATATAAGAATGAATGCTTTTTAAAAATGTACTTTCAAAACCAAACAGAACCAAAACAAATGAAGCCAGTGACAGCCTGGTTACCAGGGACATCATAGCCATTTTTAAAATATCTGTTAATAAAAAGGCATTTGAGGACCCATGCCAGTCTCTCTTGGGGAACATTTATTTTAACCACACTACGATCCTATTGACAACTGAAAAACAGTATTCCGAGCAGACATATTTAATAGCTACAGCATTTTATAACCTCATTTAACACAGTGCCTACATCTTCCCAAATTTAACCGTGTTATCTTTGTTCCTGTGTTGCAGAAGAATACTGGGTTATGAAATTCAGAGGAAACCAGATACATGTTTAAAAACTTAAAAGAAAACACTCCTTTTTTTTTATCATAGAAGAACCCTTCTGCTCCGTTCAGGAAAGGCAGCAGTACTGTGCGAGGGTAAATCAGATGAAACTATGGAGTATGTCTGAATCCTTTGCTGCCTATGGCTTAGCAGCTATTTCACTTTCCCTAGACTTGGGGATGGGTGGGGAAAAAATACTAGAAGAGAAACTGATGGATAGAATTAAGTCATATTTGGAGAGTTTCTCATCTCTGGCACATTACCTTTTCTCTTTTCTTACAAATGCCCTTGTTAAAAAGAATTTGAAACTTTTCCCCTCCCCAGGCAGAGACCCAGACTATCACTTATTACTTATCTGTTACCTACATTTTACTCTCCTGAAGGATAAACCTACATCAATCTGACAGTTGTGCTGAATGGCAGTGGTTTATGGACTAAGCCATTTATTTATTCTAACTACAACCATATGTTTTAACCTGCTACAAAATTATGAAATACTTCCCATTGATAGTCCAAGTTAGATTTCTATACTGAATTGCCTAATGTGAATGTACAGCATTTCTGTACTTCAAACAGAGTGAAAGGAGGTAAATAGCAGTTAACTGCATTCATGCCTTATTAGACACAGCTGCACAAACGGGCTGTCGTACTTCATTACAAAATACTGTAAAAGTGTTATGTGTGTGCGGTGCTCTTCTGCAGGCAACATGACCACTCTGAGTTACAGGAACACTCACAGAACCACGTGCTATTTGATTTAAAGGCACACAAAGGAAAACACCCTGGGATGGGGTGGTGCAGGGGGGGACATCCAGAGAGAAATTTCTTTTTTTCTCCTGTGCCTACTACATTTTTAATTAACAAAGCATTCTAATGGAATACATGAAAGAGTAAACACAAAGAAAACAATGCTACAGAAGCCTCAGAGTAGGTAAATGCAGGTAATTTCTAAGTACGGAGCAAGTATTTCCTTTTGCTTTTGGGGGGGGGGGGGCGCAAATGAGAAGGAAGCAGTGTCGTTACACCAGCGTGTCTTGTATCAGCCCTCACGCTACTCCGTGCTGAGCTGGGAACACCACAGCCAGCAGGCAGCCTCCAGCAGAAATCCACTTATGTCAGGCCTATGGCATGCTGACTTTAATGTTCTTGTACCCAAATACGTTGCCATGGAGTGAAACAGGCAGGCTTCCAAAGAGGTATCTTCTTAGATCATGAAAGTCTCTAGAGAAACTTCATGGCAATGAAAGGTAACTTAGCTGAAGAGACATGAACTGGAGAAAATCTAAAGAAGGAAGACCACTAGAAGAAATCTCTCTATTTCCCAAGAAACCTCAGGAACATGTGGGAAACAATTACTAGGACTGAGTCATTTGTCCGTTACATATACCTGTGGGACAGCAGAGGTAGTAGTAACCACTTTGATTAAATCCCAATATTTTACACCTCTCCAAGAGATTTTGATTTTAAAAATCATTCTTCATGACCTACTGCAGAGGTAAAATTCCACTAAGATTTTGCTGAGTCGGCACGTTGCCTTCAAACAAGACCTGCTTTCCTAATCTAGACAAGGAGAGCCGACCCTGCCTTCTTTACTGGAAGTGAGCAAATGATATCAAGCAAGTCTATACATCTGCAAACAATGATATCATAATTTATAATGAATAAAAATCTACCATGGCTCCATAGCTGGACTGGGCCACAATCAACTAGTATAGTACTGTCTCTCTGTGTAGCTTCCTTTGGGGGTGGGGGTTTTCAATGAAAACATGGCCAACAACAACGCAGAGTTTTGGGAGTTCTCTAACTCACTGCCGGTTCAATTTCACCAGGTAAAAGATAAAATCTTAAGTCAGGAAAAGTAGTTAAGCCCTAGACCACCCTGATCTCGGCTGGCCTGACAACTGGGAAAACTAACACCACCTTGTTTTCCATCAAGTAAGCAAAATCAAATTAAGAATAAACTGACTTTCCTACTGAAAATAATGGTTCTAGGAGAAATATCAGCCTCAGAGTTTGAGCACGGTTGTGTCTTCAAAGAGCTTCATGACCAAGAACAGATGACGCAGACAGAGGCAAAAGCTGCGATTTGAAGGCAGCAGCCAAAAAGACATGTTTGCACAAGCACATCAAGACTCACCAAAGTTTATTTTTTTTCTGGGGCAAAAATCCTTTAGCATATTCTGCGGGACACAAGACAAATGGAGAGGCGAGGCTTACAGCTAGGGATCGGTACTGTGCCAATGGGGACTATCTGCTTTCCAGGTTGGGGCTGACTAACACCCAGACAGCCCAGACTGTGGGAAAAGGCAGTTCAGAGAGCACCTGTATGTCTGTGTATGTACCCTGTGCCCAGAAATGTCTGTGATCCAAGGAAGTGTGTGGGCCAGTGGAAAGGGAAATATGCAACTCATTAAGGTGGGGAGACAGAGGGAATGCAACGTGGCAGCCCCACTGTTAATTTTGGATATCGCCCACAGTAAAGTTTTCATTAATTTTGAGTTGTGTTGTTTCTACGCTTTCTCCTTGCCAGTTTGTAGGAAATAATGAAGTATAGTCTCCAAAAAATGAGGAAAACTAAGCTGACAGACTAGTATAATCACACTCAAAAACAGAGATACAGTGCTGGCACCATCAAACTGGTTTGCAGATAAGAGATTTGATAGGTGATTTGCTGCCTTTGAGCTAACAACCACAATGATAAGCAGTTCCTACGAGTAAAGGTCTCACGACAGACGCTGTGCTCTGTGGTGTTGATTTAGTTATCATTATTATAACAGTACCTGAATTTTACCTAGGGACAATACCTGGACTGTAAAAATAAGGCAGTGCTCATTTCCTTAAAGATTATAATATAATTGGTGAAAGCAGACAAAACCCAAAGGTAAATGCAGTCCTGCTGTGAACCTATAGCAGGGGCAAAATTAGTTAGGATTATTAGCCAAGAAACCTTATGTATCCTCTTAAAAAACCCCTTTCTTTTCTAACCTAGATTCTGACAAGCTGAGTGAACCTTCTTGACTGAAAGCATCCAAAAAAATACACCAGACAAGTCTTTTTATCAAAAACCATGGGTATAATAATGAAAAAAATGGATAAAAAATAAAATGCTAGAGCACAGAGCCACCTACCTTCCCATCTCCATTCATATACCACTTTGCCTGTCCAGTAACACACAATTAACACCAAATTAATGAGCTTATTAGCAGAGACTAAATACCACAATAACACACTTGATCCAGTACTCAGCAAAATCTTGCCAATTAACTTGTCCATCAGAAGGCTGATGAATGAGCATTGCTAATGGGATTTCTGTTGTTAAGAGGCAAAAAGATGAACTATGGGAATCTGTACTCTTCCACTGCTTACCTGTGACCACAGAAGCCACGCCTAAAAAGGCACCACTTACAGGTCTCTGCCTCCCAAAATATAAGATGCTGCTGCCAAGAGTGCTTGAATCCTCCGCTTTATTAGATCCAAACTAGTGCATGCCATTTTTCTGCAGGTTAAATAAGCCAAAAGATTTGCCCAGTCCATTGGAGACATTTCTCATGTTTTTGGAAGAGTGTTTTGGTTTTTTTAAAAAATATTTCACATATGACTCAGCCTGTCTTGTGCAAATAATAACAGAAAGAAGTAAGCTAAATTTTTTGGTGAGGGTGGCAACAATCTCCTTAAGAAGTAGAGTCTGGAAAGCAGATCCTGCCACTAACGCAAATCAGGTAGTACACAACTCTCTAGCAACGGAGCAATGCAAACAGCAAAGCAAGGGCTTGCTGGGAGTACACGCGACAGAAGCTTTGCCTCTTAGAGCACAATTATCTATGTAAGAGTAAATGGCGACTCACTCAATATTCTTAATATTGTGCCTCTCCGCAACTCCTCCACATACACTGACAGGGAGTGAGGGCATCTGCCTTTCAGCCTGGTTAATGTTATCTTTTACAGCAAGTAAGCGGTTAATATTACATTTTAAGGAGAAAAGTCACAGAGGAGAAAGAATGGCAAGTGACAGGCACAGCCGTAGCTCCACACAGGGACTCCCCGGGGCTGGTGAAGGGCTCCGGCTATCGATGGTGATGAGTGTTCATACGAAACTGAGAATCATGCTACCCTTCTGCAACATGGCCCAACCAGATATCAACTGGCATGTAACCTCAACATGCATCTCAAAAGACAACTGGCAAGAAAAAAGCTATTAATTGTTTAAACTTCTAACAAAATAATGCATGCGTGTGTAGAGGGGGTGGTAGTAGTTTTTTTGCTTTCCCCCCAAAGAGCTGGCTCCCATTACAATCATTTATACATTGGGATTCTTTTATTTTACAGTATTTTGGTTTTGTACATAGAACATTAATTTAACAGTTCCCATTGACTTAATATGTTTAGCCCCTTCTTCCCACAAGGCTTTTTAAGTTTTATTGATGTGGACATTTGTTCACTTAAGAAAGCCATTTCTTTATTAAGTAGTCATTTTAGAGGCTCTACCTGACCCTTATCTGGATAGAAGATACTAGCTCTTTCAGAAGACGAGGGAGGGAGGTCTCTCCTTTTTAAAGGAGAGCCACAATGGCAATACTTTGCAATTTTTCAGACCAAGCGCAAACACATTTCTTTGACAAGAATACAGAAAGATACTCTTAACTCCCATGTGACATGGTAACTCCACTTAAGATATTTTAACTCCTTGTCAGACAGAGTTAGAAAAACTTAAAACGGTTTTCTTTTGACAGTTTAATAAATTGTCAGTAGAAATAGCTTCTGTTCACCCTCAAAGTATTTATTTAATGTTAAAACAATGTTAAAACAATCCCTACCTGTATTTGATTTTGCTTTCAAAGTAATCTGACAAGAGCATTCTACTCACAGAAAATTAGTTTGACTAGAAGAATTATATAGACACACACAAACATAGAGTAGAAGAATTTTTATTTGTATTTTTATATGCATGCACACACGCACATACGTATCTTTCTTTCTGAGCAAAACTAGTTGGAATGTCTTAATTCTGGCATGTCAAACCTTGGAAATGGTCCATAACTTTGCTCCCCGAGAAGATGGAATATGAATTGTAACCAATAATGCCCTCCTCTCTGGAGTATCACCGGTGGTGCCCAAAGCCAAACACACTCAAAACAGCTCATCACTTCCACAAATTTAGTCCACTGTTTCACCTGTACTGCTGTAGCATGAGGTGTCCCCAGCAGTTTAGGGCTCTATTTTATAGAAATGTATAGAAAACACATAAACACAACTGAATTCTTGTTAAAAACAAGGTATCATGAACATAAGAGGCATTCAGCAAGCAACAGAAATTAACTGAGACCATGTGAGGCAGGTGACAAGAAGCAACATTATTTCAGGGCTTGTATACACCAGTTTTTAAGCAAGGCAATAAAATTTAACATAAATTTTATGTAGAATAAATACTTGCAAAGTTAAAAATATCACATGTATAAAGGCAGAATCCAAATGGGTTTACATGTTCTCGAAACAACTCCCAGTTTAAATGGAGCAAGTCTGACAAACAGATGGTTAAATAAGAACTTACTGTAAATAATTTGGAATCTTAAGCAAGTGATTGCTGCAGGACTATTTTCTCTTCAGAAGTCGTCAACAAATTACATTTGATTCTCTAGCTGTGTAAGACAGAACGTGTAACAGTGTCCAAACTGCATTCTCATCCAAAAGGTACCAAATTCCAGAGGATGACCTCTGCAATCAATATGGTATCGTGTAAGACTCCCACCAACACAATTCACTCCATATGTAACTTTATGTTGAAAAGTGACGGATCTAATTTCAATACTTTTTTTTTTTTAATATAACATCTCTAATTTCAAGCAACTAACATCATGGGTCTTCTTTCCAAATACTGTTGTAGTATCTCTTCTAAAAAGATTTACTGATCAACATCGTAAGCCACCAAGAAGACAATTTACTGCACAGAGCTGCGCTACATAAGTATAAATTACATGTAGACTAAAGCAATTTAAATAATAATATCAAGGAATGCCACTGATCTGAATCTATTCTATGTAGAAATAAAGGTCTCACTACAGCTGAACTATGAATTATTCTTGCAGAGCAAGAGGAATTACTCCAAAAGCTTTTCTATTTCCTCACTGCTTTGTATCAAACTGCTTGCTTTGGCAGGCCTGAAGCCCATGCTTAAGCTTTTGGTTTATACCAGTTCAGAGTCAGTAAATGTCACCTAGTAACTACTGTACCCTGTAGAACAGTTGAGCAGCCTGAAAACTACAGTGAGTTCTAGGCAGGGAAAGTCTGCAAGCTGGTGTCTTAGACTTTCCAAATTTATTGGCATGGGGTCCTGTGCAGGCATGCGTATGTGAACAACGCCTACCAGATTCTGCAGTGAGCAAAAGTGCAAATAAATAATAATGTCTTCCTTGATTAAGTAATGTGTCATGCGTACCCTGCATTTGTAAAAATGGTAGCGAATCATGGCACAGGATAGAATGGTTACTAACACCCTAGCTATTAGATCTTGCTACTGAAACATTAACTACAACGTAAAATACTCGGCTGTATTGCAGTTTTTCCACTACTTTTTTTGTGAGTTTGCACTCTACTATTCATAGGAGAAAGAATGATGTAATTTTATTAACCTCATAACCACTTTCCGCCAACAGAAAAATAAAAACATTGGAATGACTATCTGACATGAAATTTCTGTTTCTCTTAAAAACATGTCTATAATTTCTGTTTCTCAAGACACGAGGGACAAAAAAAATAATCTGTCTTCTGACAAATTTTACAGCACCAAAATGAGAAAACAGAAATAGAATAAAATACAACTAATTAGTATTTGGAACTTTAAACATGAAAATACTATACTGTCAGGAGCTCTCCATGTAAATATGCGTAATATCCACCACCAGAGTATCTGACCTACTTATGTTATTACCAGGACGCCAGTAAAAACTCCAGATACTTTTGCTAAAATATTACAGTGTTCTCTTTCCTATGATGGCAAAGCTTTGAAAAAAGAATGGAAAACAACCTGTAAAATTTAAAAAAATGACCACGTCATCCTCTGAAAACAAGTAGAAGGTAATGATTTGATAAGATATATCACATATTCTATACTGAATTCACACACAATGACAACTTTGATTTATAGGTAGATGGCAGCCCATCTTGTAAGATCTATCTTTGCTTGTTAATCAGCATTCATTTTTCTAAGCAGTCAAGGTGATGTGCAGTGTCCACCTGTATGTTCTTGGCAGAGACTAGAAGGATAGAAGTAACACACTATTGAGCTAGGTAGGCTGATTGTGAGCTCAAATCCAAGAGCAATAGGATGTGTGTGAAGTTGTGGTACACGTTGTCAAGTCAATTGAATAGCTGGCCTCAATATCTGCTAGAAACATGCCATTTCCAAACTCACCGATGACATTTCTCCCAATCAGCAAGGCACTTACCTCATAGACAGTGCAGGACATGAAAGGAGTCAAAGCTCAGAGGGGACATGGTCCCAATTCAAGTGGCTTTAAGTCTGAGAAGTCAGACAATTCAAACAGGTTAAAGCTGAAAGGATTTTAGCTGGATATGCATCATAAAGCTAATTATAGCCAACCAGAACAATATAGCCCCCAGTTTACACTCTGGTTTTTCATCTATAAATGAAACTGTGAATGTGTTGGGGATTTTTGGTTTTGGTTTGGTTTTGTGGGTTTGTTGTTTTGGGGTTTTTTTAGTATGACCTTTAATTCCAATTACTCTTGAGATTATGTGACATTATTCAGCATCACAAAACAAAACTTTGACAGTACTGAGATCCAATGGTAGCATCATGGCTTCTAGGTCAATGCTGAAGCTGTTTAATTTCCCAGTAAACCATGAAATGCTGGTCAGCAGGTGCAAAAACTCTGTGCCACAAAAAAGCCCCAAGAAGCAACAATCCCCTCCCCAACACCGTAATAACAAGGAATTCAGTAATCTTTCAGATTTCCTTACTTTGGGCAATGCAGTTATTTTAAGACAACAGTACTGGTACATTTGCAGTTTTAAAATGAAGTTTACCTCAGACAACCCAAAATGGAAGAGAATGTCTTCATCCTAAAGAAGAAACACATCCCTCCCCTTTTTGGGGGAGGTCAAAATAACTGTTTGCTTTCAACAGTCCTGGTACAAAAAACCTGCCTGATAAAGTATGAGTTGTTTGTAAGGAATAAAGCAAGAAATATAAATAATATTGTGGAAGAGATTTTTCTTTGAGTTATTACTAGGCATTATATGTTACAGAAAGGGATCTACACTGGGAAGTTTCTACCATGGGATCCAAACACAGTATGCACAGGACCTGGCATTTCAAATCCACTCAGTTTAGCAGAAAGGTTTGCATTTAAAAATGTGCAGCAGACAATTAGCTATGGACAAGGTGGAATGAGCCTTTAGCTGCCATGCAGTGCCAACTGATACAACTGTTGCCAGAATTTTCTGCCATTGCTGCTACACAGAAATGACAGCACTAAGAGTAAAATTTTTAACATGATAATGTCTTTGCTCACGGCAACTTACAGGAACTTGGAATCAACTTAAATCCTCCCCTTCCTCTTCTGTCTCACTCCAAAGTACAGCAGCAGAATTTTAAATTGCTTGGAGAATGTCTGTTTTCTTTGGGGGGAAATGCATTTCAAGTACTCCATATGTTATTTGAGAAACTCAGTCTGATAAAGTTGCTTGCACTGAATAAACCCCAACCTTGGGATTTAAATGGATGGGGCTATTAATAAAGTAGACTACTACTCAGTATGAGAAGTACTTTACTCTTAAATCTTGAAAGCAAGATTATGCCAGAAGGATGCAGCCAATTCTAAGAGAAGGCATCCAACCTGGGGAATTTCAGAGCAGTACCCTTCACAGGGCAACTGCACCTTCCCTTGGGGCACATTATGCCCCCATTCACACTGTCTACTGCTGCTGAGTACTTTTAAACTGAATTTGGGGGCAGAAATCCCTGCTCAGTGAATATATGAGTAGTGTATGTTAAAAACAACGAAAATATTTTTCCTGTCACAGTGTCACACTTTGTTTAAACTCTGGAAGAGAGCTGCTCTTCATGTGCTTTTGTATTTCATGGGCCTCTGCTGCTTAATAAACCTTTATGAAAATCATAAATTTGAGAACAGGGGATATAGCTAAACAGAGCTGAAAAGAATGAAGTGACAACACACTTTCTTACTTTCTGTTACATCCCTAAATTTTAAATCCTTACTTGAAGGAAATCATGGCAGTCACATGAGGAATACTGGGGAGTTGCAGGCAGTGTGGTGCAGCGTTTAGTTTGTGCTCCCCTTCCCACCTACCAGTTTTATGGATGGTCAGAAAGAGGACCTCAAGAGAAGGAAAATACGATGGGATGTGATATCTCCTTGGTAAATACAATATACTGTTTCAACTCCAAAGCATTTAAAACTTCTGGGTAGTAAAAACTCCATTATGTGCAGAGGTAGAACAGCTGAACACAGAGAAAACTTGTGATCGACAAGATGAATCATTCTGATGCATTACTCTTAACCCAGCACATGATCCTCTTTCCTTTGAGGTCAAGACCATGATCCCATCACAACCCAGTTTTGCTCTCAGATCATTCATCCATCCCAGTTAAGGAGAGGACAACTCTGTAGTAAGTATGCAGCTCCACTGACTTTCAGCAGACTTCTAGTCAAAACCAAACTTCCTTGCTGGAGGTACAAAAAACTTACTGAGACAACATAGGTCTGAAAAATGTAGCTACAGATCTTTAATTATGGTAAAATAGTGGAAATGGGCTCCTTTCTACCTCTATCAGGCTATTTTTAGAACTAAGTACCTGCAATATCAACTGAAAGGAGTGAATCAAGGAGTGAAGAAGAAAAATGGAAGAGGTTATTCCATGTATGAGTTAGACTAAAGGTTTCATGTCAACAATGTGTTTTTTTCTGAAAAGCACAAAGTAGACTAAGCAGAGAATCATGAGACCCATCAGAGAGATCCAGCAATGACAGCAATTCCAAAACTGTGCAGATTTATTTTTTGGGGAAATCTGAGAATTCTAACACCAGCTGTTTATACTGGGTTATCTCCTTTGGCATCAGCTAGAGTCTGACATGCATCCATCAGTGAAAACTCTAGAATTCCTACGTTGTCCTTGTCTAATAATATTACTCCCAGTAGATCTTTCACAAACAGTTGTCTTCTATGTGGTTCCAATATAGGATAGTAACTACTTTCACACTGAAACAATTACTTTTTATTGAGGATTTTTTAAGATTTATTATTTTAAAATACCTGAAACTTAACAATTTTACTAAAGAATTTCTCAGTAGTACTGCTGAAATAAACTACCATGGCATCAATTTTAGTGCAGAGTGCTATGTACCAACCATTCACAATGTAATGTCCTAGCTGATTTTTTAAAATAAAAATATCTCTGATGTCTTCTGGGTCTCTTGCTATTTTGCTCTTCCTACAAACTCCTGTCAACAGATCAGAGACAGGCCATGTGCTCAGAAGCAGATAATGCATGTCAGACTCTGTCTTCAAAATAGAGTCAGGAAAAGGATACATGCTGTACAGATTGTGTAATTCAAAATAATTGTTGTTTGAACTACTGAAAATGAGTATGTGCTTAAGGAACAGTTGCAAATGTTAGCCTATAAAGTTTGCTTTGGCTAACACGTTTTACCTTAATATGATGGGTGGAAGGCAGTGGGTATAATCCAAAGCCACCTACGATTACAAGAGTGCTTGTTATATGTTTCTTTTTTGTGAAATGTATAGTTTGGTTATTGCTTACCTCTGTTTTTCCACTCCCTGGTGATTTATGGCATGGGTTTTATATAGGCAGATGTCTGTTGTTGTGAAAACAATGCTGAGCTTGCAGCTTTATTTTGATTCTAAAGCTGGACTGGTTTTAAGATGGAACTTAGCCAGCTTCTGAGAAGAGCTATGTGACATGAGTCACTGCAGGAGGGAGAAGGGGACTATGGGCTGTCAGTCCCATGCTCCACAGTCCACACAAACCAAAGGATGGCTGCAATGAGTCCTTTTACCTGAGGTGTGTTTGTTTCTTAACTAGAGAAAGAAGGCTTTCTATGTTATTAAAAAAATATTTCAGTCTTACCAAGAGAGAATAGGTTTTTTAATTAATGTAGACAAGAGCTTGCTACTATTTAAGTTTTGCATTTTTTGCCCTCCAAATGACGCAGAAATTCACTGATTACAAAGCTATGAAGTATGGGTGGAGTCTTCTCAAAGCACCAGGGATAATATCCTGCTGCCAGAGATCATGGGGAGAGTCAGGTTCTTGATTTGTTTTCAACATCTAGACAAAGACAGCTAATTGTTACAGAAGAAGTATCTGGTTTTAGTTGAGGTCCACACTATACACTTCACTTATTTAAGGCTGACTCTAACTTCATTAGAAGTTAGCTCATGAAGACTTGCCTCTTGCTAGGATTTCAGAAGATGGTTACTCTAAAACCAATACAATGGCAGAAGAGACAACACAGAGAAGAAAGTTTTGAACTTTCCTTGATTTTCAGCAGCAATTAACTGTATTAGGTTTTTAGAAATACTCTTCCTTTGTTTGGTACATCTCCAAAGGTTAGTAGGATAGAGTTCAATATACCACTAACTCCTAATTTCCTGAGAGAAATCCAAGAGTGATACAAAATGGTATGTAAATAATACTGTGGTCACCAACAGGATGCTGTAAAAAATGTGGTGGTGGGAAAAGCTGAGGGTAGATGACAGCTGTGAGCAAAAGAAATCTCACTCTCTTCGTGCATGGAATTTCCTACTATGCTTTCATCTGCTCAGTAAATTACACAGGATTTACACTCACATAGTAACAAAGTCCTCTCTGCAATTGATTCTGCACATTACCTCAAGAAACGTCTTCAGACTGATAGCGATAACAGTAATAATAATAATCCCATCCAAAGCTAAAAGTTATATCATCTTGGAATTTCACAGAGATGTAAAACCATCACCCAATTCAGATTATTTATGTACTTCACCTTTAATGTCTACCCTTTTGTTTATAAAATTATTCTTAGACAAAACTATTAAAGATTAACTCTGTAGGTTCCCATTCCTTTCACCACTTTGGCAGCAAGGAACAGTTTTTTAGCAAAATATCCAACACACTTCTTCATAAAAAAATACAACCTACAGAATTTAATGGGAATTAAAAAAAATTAAATAAAACATTTTTACTTAGGTCAAGTAAGTTCATGTAATATGTACCTGCAGAAGTAATCTCTCAAAGGCAAGGAAGTTGTCCCATTTGGAAGTCTGGGGGTGTTTCAAAGTCTGGACCGTGGCCAGCACAAGCTGTAGAAGACCACAATGGTTCTCCAAAGCTTTGAGATTATTTCTGAAAAGCTGAATGTATGAGCTGAGCTGTTCTGGGGTGACTCTGCCTGTGGAAAGGAAAACAGGACACAGCATTCAGTGGTGGCAAATACAAACCTAGAGTTTTTAAATTATAGTGAATTGGTTATAGAGAACTTTAGAGGCTCTCTCCACCGTGGGCCTGATCCTAGATTCACTGCAATCCCTGGGAGCGTCAAGCTGCAGCAACAGGTCAGGACAAAGACTTACTTCATCCATGAATTGTAGCTTAAAGTATGTGGTATGGCAGCTATTTAACAACACACAACAGATGCTGACATAAAGGGTAATACTATTTTTTGTTTTCAGACATAGAGGAACATTCATTTAAGCTAGGGAAATAATACATGACAACTACTGAAAATGGTTGATCCTTCTATTTTTATCAAAAGTCCAATGGAAATTTGTGAGCCTTTTACTTCACACCAAACCCACACCCTCCAGCCACTTCCTGAGGGTGCACTTTTGATCAGTGTTGACTCAAAAAATAGAGATAATGTTAGTGATTCAAGGAACTGTTTTCTGGAGCTGTTCTTGGAAAGGACACTTCCAAGGCATGACTCTTCAGTTTCTGAGATGCAGTAAGCATAGCATGATTTCATCTGTTATTTGAAAATAAGCACCCTGGTGCCCATACATTGGCCTGTAGATCTTTCCTTAATAGAAGAGCATGAGGGGAGTCATTCAGGCTACACAAACACTACAGAATTAGCAGTTATTCCATCTAACATTGAAGTGCCAGCTAAACTGCTCAATCAATTTATATTTTAGAAGTGATCTGTTCCAGGGAGGAAAGTCCATAGTACCTCATCTGCCCCAAGAAAATCATCACAGGCAATCACACATGCCATCAACAAGCAAGGAAAAATGGTGTCAAAACACCATCCTAGTTGCAAGTCTGGACTGAGATCCAGTCCAGAGCTGTTTCATGGTTCCTGGCAGCCTCTGCCAGTAACGAGTCATCTTCCTCAAGCAAACCAGACCTAAAGAACCAGGACACGTAAGATGGAGTGAGGAGGATCCTTTAACTTAAACAGGACAAGCTTTGGTGCCAGGAAGGCACTAGGCTGAGCTGACGCTAGGTGGTTCACAGCTTATACCACTGGTCATTTTATTCAGTACTTTTCCATAAGGGAAAGATCTTGTAAGACTGCCACTGTGTTTCTTCTCTGTGTTTGGCTGTATCATCACTTTACAAGGCTCTCCATCTGCCTCCGTCTTTTCAGTATCATATAAACGGCAAATAAATGATTCCAACAGTGAATAAATGTTGAAAGCACTTTCTCTTAGTTTCAGTGATACCAAGGGCAGTCTTTGGAAGAGCATTTAGATTAGGGAAAGCTGCTAAATAAAGCAAAAACACACAGGGTCTTTATGTGAATTTTAACAGAAAGCATCAAACCAAAAAGTCAGCAAATTAACACACAAATCAAGCTGACACCACTCAGTAGGCCAGAGAGTTGACAAAAGGCTTCTACGGTTAGCCCACATAGGCTAAAACAGCAACCACAGCCATGTGTGTTTTTAGACTAAACACTGGAGCTTTCAGTCTTGTTATATTTCTTTTAAAGCTGTGTCAGGCAGATTTACATGGTGATTTGAAAATGTCAGTCCATGATGCCTTGCAGCATACCTTTGATAATGACTGCATTATTACCTATCGCAGTCCTGATATATTGTAACGTATTCAAAATCTGATAACTTGCTTCAACTGAGAAAACATGAAGTTGCCAGCCCTTCCCTCATATAAAACAGTAAAATGTGAGGGCTTTCAAGACTTCTGATTTCAATTAAAAAAAAAATAATTTTTCAGGAGTTTTGTTCCATATTGTCCCTTGTGAAAGTGAATCCAGATGCAGCACTGATCAGTCTGAGATCCATTCAGCACCATTTCAGATAAACAATCAAATTCTTTCCCACTCTCAGAGTACTACCAAAAGAAAGTCCAACATATATGTAAACATAAGTGAAATCCTGACCTTAGCAAGTCATTAACAAAACTTACATTGGCATTAAAGAGTCCAGCATCTCATCTGTGATATTTACAATATCCATGGAATCACTCGGATCCAGGGTTCAAGAGTTCCAGCCAATTTCTACACAGAAACCTCCCTGGACAGCTGGCTGATAAATATAACTGTTCCAGTAGATGAGAAAAGGAATTTGGGAAAGTGATTGGTGGTAATCAGGAATTAAATGACTCTTCCTGAGGCCTAAATCCTCATCACCTTCCCTGCTGCCTGCTCACAGAGGGAGATTTCAGCACAACAGACTAAATTTAATCTAATTCCAACCCTATCAGCCCTTTATTTTTTTAAAGTCCCTCCGCTGTTTCAAGTCCTTTTATGTTGCAATGTGGCAGACAGGTTCCATGAAATCAGGATGAGACAGATGCCAACCACACCATCATGTTTTAGCTGTCATTTCATTCTTCTAACGCAAATCCAGAGATTCACAGGCAGAAGATGGCAACTACTGGCAGAAAGGACTGTAGTGTAAGCGTCTTGTCCTGCTCTCTTCTCCTCTTCCTGCTCCAAACCCTACACCTATGCATAGCCAGATGTCCGTGTGGGCACCAAAGTCTGGCTTGTGAGGACCATGTTATGTTGACAAAGCACTTGATCATTTTTTAATTCCTGGATGTGGGAAGAAGTAGTAAGACCTCAACCACCCTTAAGAGATTTAAAAGTACTGATAACCTTTCTTGCACAAACACCAGGAATTCCATATTGTCTGAGAAGTAACCTTTGCCATTAATAGTTGTCAAGCGTAGTGTGTGTGAAACAGGTACATTTATCCCATACTGCGTCAACAACATTAAACCATGATACAGGACTTGATAAAAACAACATCTACTGAAAGCAACATTAAAAAAAATGTTTCAAAGTTTCATGCCTCTGCCCAAGTCAGCAGAGAGGATAAAATGCGTAGGTAGTGACTGGGCAGTCTCTCAGTGAAACTCAAAAGTTAACAGAATACAGGCTGATGGGGAGCAAGGAAGGAAAACAGTAATGCTGATAGACTGATGATGCAGGTAGTGCAGGAATTAATTCAGCTAAGAAGCTGTGAATGGTTAGTTAGGAACAATTAAAGTATTTGTGCACTAATGCAAGAATCTTGGGCAACAGAACAAAAAAATAGTGTAGGAAATGAAACTGAACATTACGGAAGTAACATAAACATGATGGACTAGGTACCAGTCTCACTACTGAAGAACCGGTTCCATCCAGGAAACACTGAAAAGTCAGGGTGATGAAGCAGCTCTGTATTTCAGTGATCTGATAAACTGAAGATTAGAAGGAAGAGATAACACAGGCTAGGCTAGGCTAGGCAAAGAGAAAATTAGTATTTATGTCTAAGAAATGGTGAAAATTAGCTACCTTATTAGTCTGGTGTCAGGGATATTAAAAGCTTCAGGACAAATATCCAAGAAAAAAATACCTTACATCACAGAGAAAAGTGGGATAAAATGCAAAGTACATTTATCAAAGAATATCATGTCAAACTGATATGTAACCAATTAATAAATTAATTGTAATGCACATGGATTTAGCATACCATTAACTACGCCATAATCATATTTAAGAGGGAAAAGACTAGGATTAGAAGAATCATAAGATATCTAAGAAACTTCCAAAAGTAGATGGCAGGTAACATGCAATAGAGAAGTACTAGCATATAGAAAGAAAAGGTAAAATAAGAGTGTGCTTGTGTACGCACATACATATTTATAGTACAAATTTTGGTACTAAACAGTGCCAAAATGAGTACTGTCACAAGGTTGTGAAACATCATTAATATGGTGAAAGAGCAGAAGGCACAGCTGGATTGCTTTGAGCACTGGACTAATGTAAGCGGGATGAAATTTAACAGTACAAAGTGCAAAATTATGCATTTTGAGGCTAGGATAAAAGCATCTGCTGTACATTGGGAGTTAAAACCTGGAAATGACAGAAGGAGGAAATAATGTCTAGGCCTCCTTATTGTAAAAAAGCAGGTACAATCCATACTAGGTGATACAGTTACAGTAAAAACAGGGCCATAGAAATGCCTCAGTACAAAGTTTCTCCTCCTGAAACACTTCATGCAGCTCCAATCATCCCCATTCCTGGACGTTTAACTCAAAATTGTGCTGCATGCACAGAGAGGCTACTATAATGATTGGGGGACAGAGAACTTAAGTTAGGAAAGCAAAATAGAAATGCCTGGCTTATATGGGCTCCCTGCCCCACCTGGAAAAAACAGAGATCAATATCAATGCATGAAAAATGTTTACATTAAGGGTCAATATTGGTACTAAAACTAATGGGCATAAATAAAGTATGAATATATTTACACAAGACATTAAGAAACATGTCACTGTATCAATCCATCTTCCAGTAGTGGAGACAAGAGTGGAGGCAAACAATTTACTTTGTTCTAAGGTGGGGTTTGATGTGTGTCTGATGAGCAGTTGCATAAATGCTCGCAAGACTTAATTCAATACAATTGGCCCCCTTCAATCCTTCACTCTTACAATAATAAATTTGCAAACATATTGGGACATAGAGATGTTGAATTCCATTTCCAACTTTCAAGAATTCAGGGCAGATTCCAAAAGAACTACAGATCACTTTTGCCAACTTTTAAATTACAGAAGCTGTACCTTGTATTTAAAAAAAAAAAAAAGTAATTAATTGAAATAAATTATTTTTTGTTAAATATGAAAGTAGCAGCACTGAATACCAATATCTGCAACACTACACCATATAGAAAACGCACAGTTAATACTACATGCACAAATGATGATGTGTACAGTTAGACTGAAGGGAAGAAATAATTCTACTACTAGTAAAGCAGATCACTCAAGTTAGACATATTGGGGCAGAAATTACCAGCAACTGATATTAAAGGTCTGTCAAAAAACTGGTTTTGACAGTTTTGACAGACTTTCACCTCAACAGTTAAACAGAAAGTTTACTGGGCAAACCACATTTGTAGAGATCAAGACATGATTCCACAGTATGACTTTTTTCCATTTTAAATTAATGCTGCAGTCTATGTAGTGCAATGCAGGCATCACTTCAAGAAAATAATTATTTTTCAAGACAGATTTACTGGTAGAAGTAAATTTTTAAAATTCAGAATCCCAAAGTGCATTTTTTTCTTTTTTTTTTTTTTTTTTACATAAAGATTTATGGATGAACGAGGTGTCTAAAGAGCAAAGGTCAGAATTATCAATGTGCTGTTCCAAACTTACAGTCCTCATTTTTTCATCTAACATTTAGCTAATTATCTCCATAGGGACAAGAAAACAAGTAAAGAGGAAAGTACATTTTGTGACCAATTGAATAAGTAAGTGGATGCCTTTCCAAGACTACAGGAACCGCAAATACACATAGGTTTAAACTTTGTTCAATTTTATGCAAGAACAGAGTTTGAGCTTCACTGGCCAGAGCGCTTTTGCTGAGGTCCATTTTTCACTTGACAGAACAACAAATAAGAAATGACCTTGGCATACGTATGTTCACAGTCGAGATTTTTCAAGGCAGTAGAGGGCTGAAAAATTCCAAATAAATTGTTTTCCTTGTCCACAGCCTTAGGAATATAGACCTCTCTCTCCCAGTAGCTTGCCTCTGATCATGTCCAATGCCAGATACTTGTGAGGAATGTAGAAAGCTCTCACACTCCATGGAACCAATTGGGCAACCGTACTGCTAAGGGAGTCAGATATTTTGCAAACTAAGTGAGAGCAGTTTAGTGGGACAGATGACGCCCCTTATGTCTCCTTGTTAGTGTAATTTCCAGATGTTGTTATTAACTCAAAGTGCTTTTGTACTTCTTAGGAAGTTTCAGTAACACTCTTTAACAGCAAGTGCACAAAAATAATTTGATCTCAACTTTTCTTTAGTTAACTTCAAAATTCATCCAGTCCTTAAGTTGTTAATAAAGAAGAGAAGGACACCAACTACTCTCTAGTTCTCTGGAGAGATTAAAAGTAGGCCAGTATGAGATGCTGTTTGGCTGGCTTCTCCAGAACAAGGCTCTGGACCCAAAGAGCACTAAACATTACAGCAGACTGAAAGCAGATGTCACAGGCTTATTTCTAAGAGCGTATGCTCATCTCCCACAAACACAAACCCATCTGCTCTGGAGTTGATGGTCACTTGTAAGCCTCTCTCCCTTTTTTGTTTGCAGGAGCGCTGATATCCAGATAGCCCCGTGGTCACAGGTATGAGCACAAACGGCAAGTCCCCACTACAGCAATCCCAGGATAAGTCCACCTTGGGGGTCTGAGCAGCCCCCGAAGCACACCCCAAGCCACGTGGCAGCAGCAGCCTCCTGCTGCCTGCCCCCAGCAGCACCGTGCCACCGAGGAAGAGCCGTGACCAGCCTTCCTTCCTCGCTGGCCCTTACTGATCCCCGTTCCTCCTACTGCCTTAGCAATAGCTGCAGGAGACCGGCACCGGAGGTCAGCCGCTCTTCCCTGCCCGTCGTGGGCTTTCCAGCGCACCTCAAGTCACTCCAGAGCGACGGACCTTCAGGGAGGCAGAGCCTGTCACCTGTCTGCAGGTGTGTACAGCAGTGGCTTTCAAGGACGTAGGAGCCATTGACAATGGTGACAACTATGCTGAGGCTTAGAAAATTCTGGAATGGAGGTCTATACCCAGAACAAATAAAGCTGGACTCTACTGCTCAACTAACACTTGCCATGCGAGTCTGAACATCGAAGCTGACTTGGCTTCAGTCTCATCAGCTGTAGCATTGAGTTAGTTATCTCAAAAGCAGTTTATTATCCATCACTAGGTATGTATGTTATCATTCAACCCTTGTTTTAACAGTGTTGCCATACAGATCATTTATATTCGTACAAGTGCCATATGCTATTTTAGCCTTCTCTCCTAATTAGCCTCAGTCTTTTATTACAAAATAGAAACCATGCTTAAATATCAGTTCTGTTACTATTCTTTCGAAATTCTTTACGTGCCTTAAAACAAATAAAACCTAATGAATTAGGTAGGACAAACATGACTAAAGCACTCTAATATAATCATCAAGGTTTTCAGTTCTAAGCACGTAAATGCAGATGCCTAAATATGACCCCAGTTATGATTTACGATTCCTAGATTATTTACAGTTTCAGGTTTCCCAGTACATTCAGAAGGCTTTGACAAACATAACTGGTAGCTTAGGTGTCTCAATATGGACTGATAATTTTTTCTTTTTCATCCTTCAGAGCTTTGTTTTTAAATGCATGGCCACTTCAACCCATTATTTCCTTCTTTGTGCACTCTACCATACAGTTCCCCCATTAAATCAGTATGAACAAAAAAAGGAACAACCACCTCTAGCCAGTGTCTACAATATTCTCCAGTTGCCCTCCCAAACATTAAAGCAAATTTCAGAACTGTTTGAATAAATAGGTGAAATCTCATCTTCCAGAATTAAGCTTCCTAGGAGTCACCATCTATATTAAACTTCCAATTTAATACTGGCATACCAGAGTTTCTCAAATCCCCTTCCTAACCTTGGCTAAATATGTATCATGGCCATATTTTATTACTTTACTTTTCACCTCTTCCACCAGGTTAACAAATACTGAGTAGAAGTCCCAACCAGAGGGTCTCCAGCCCTAAAAAAACAGTAATCCCTGGAAACAGTAATTCACTGTGACTGTAAAGGGACTTGAAATTTGCAAATTTGGTTGAATCATCTCCTGGATGCTTTAAACTTCTCGCAGAAATGAATCAACTTGTTTGTCTTAAAATAACATGCCCAAAGGATTTCAAGGTGGCTTGCGCATGTCCTCATTTAGCCCTAAGACATATGTTTTCAGACACTGAGTACTTCATCATGTTCTTGGCACGCTGTCCCAGAGAGAGGGAGGTCGTTGTTCTTCTTTGGTACATTATTCACAGGACTGATTATTTCTCTGATGATTTCTGGAAGACTTCTGCAGCTGAGAATACCCTAACAATCATTTTGGGTGGTAAGTAAATAAACAGGGATGGAAAACATGATGATGTATGAGTACGTACATATGTAATTCACCATGTCTCTTGTGTAACGAGTCATCCTTTGCGAGACTGAATGATGAGGCTTCCACAATTATGCTTGGAAAAAAAAGCACTGAGCAAGCCACCCAGTTTTATTGTATTGCCATGTTCCACCTTAAGTCTCACGCTTAGAGACTTTGCAAGCACACCAGCACATATTGTATCTTTGGTTTAAATCCTTCGGCACTGGCTGTTCTCAGTGACACTTTGCTCCTTTACTTCTATATCACTTTCAGCTACTTTCTTCAAGTTTGCTCCCCCCTTTTTTTGACTACACGGCTCCTTTCCTAATGTAACGAAATTCTGAAGCCCTTTCTGTCATCTCTTAAGACACACAAAGCATGGTACTTAGTGCTGATACCCACAACTACCCCAGTGTTCCAGCAAAGTGCAGGTGCCACGTGTTTCTGCTGCGTGCTGAGCAAACACCAGAATCGGCATCTCCCAACCCATATTCATGAACTCTCCTGCTGATGTAAAACACAGTCATTACGGCTGATGCATCCTATGAAACGAAGATATCACAGCGCTCACGTACAGCAAGTTGTATCTTATTTCCAAGCAGGCTGCAGATATAAATAACAGCAATTGCAGTAAATTTCCTTTTCTTAGACTTAGAGAATAAGTGGTTTATTTTTCACCCAGGTTCACAGAAGCTTAAGGGACCTGCTCCTGTGTTTTTAACCATGTCTTGATCATCACAAATGGACAGTCTACAAGTACAGTGGCTTTCTTTTTTTTTTAAATCACTTTGAATTCAAAACTTCAAAATATTTCTTTTCAAGACTGAGAAGATATAATAGAACTCAACATCAGCAAAAAATAAAGTAAGCTTAGTGAATAAAAGAAATCTCTGGTGTTTACCTGAAAAAAACACCAAACAAATTTTAGCAAAGAATGGCAATACAAATACTTCTTTTCAGGAAGTTGCATCAGCATTCAGTAACTAATGAATAGTATCTTTAATACTTTATTATTATACATATGTACATAAAAATCAGCTTATTTCTATATAGCAGGACTACTGATCTAGCTTTATACCTACTACCGACTAATGGGTAATCAAAAACTGGAAGAAGCATTTCAACCTTTCCTGGGCAATTTGGTTTGTTTTATATCAAAGTTGTTTGTTTAAACGCATTAGAAACACTGTAATTCACTACAGATTCGAGCCAATGAAGAAGTACTGTTACTTACAACATCTCCCAAAACAATACTAGTTACCAGTATATATACAAGTAAATGCTATTTAAATTTTTAAGCTTTTAGCCCACAGTCATTTCCTCTTAAAGATACATACTATAAAAAATTAACAACATACATTTACATTAAATCTTTGTTTCAAAGCTTCACAAATGTTTATCTGTACATTAATGTTTACTCCCAACTATTGTAAACATCATGTAAATTGTCTAGAGAAGGACCACATTAATATAGGCTTTTCACAATACTTTTATTAAGACAATAAGACTTCATACTGAAGTTAATATAAGCTTTGCAGTATTACATTAGCAAAGAATATAAATAATGAAATGATATGTTTGCAGAACTCCTGCAAGAGCAACACACTTCTGTTTTCTTTTAAATTTTTAAGAATTATCTTCAACTCTAATCACAACCAGACATGGAAGGAGACCTGGCCACAAGTTCATATTTAAGTGTTTGGGTTTACTGTCCAGACAAAAAATTGAAATTTAAAAAAGACTTTATCCAAAAAGTCCAGACACATAGAAAGACTATTGTCACCCCAATACTTTTTAAAAAATAACAGTAAGATTAGCCAAATAGTCCTGCATCCATGTGCCAACTACATTTTAATCAAAGATAACATACTACTAGCATATTTCTCTGTTTCACATCACTGCACAGGGTTCTGTGTTTCACTTCCATCTGCTAACTGTTTTATAGTAGTGAAGTGCAAAGTAAATGAGGTATGAGACACAAATATGACATGCTTTACAATTTTATTATGGCTTGAACCATTACCCATCTTCACACCACAAGAGGCTATTCAGCATGCAGTAGGTTATTCACTGAACAAGAGACAGTTGAGACAAAAATACTTTTACTGAAACTTTGTAAACTAACTTAACCTAGGAATTGTTATTTCTGAAAAAATATTACGTCAATTAAAAAAAACATAAAAAAATTCAACAAGAACTTAGAGTAAAACATGGTACTTCAGAACCAACTGAAGTCTTTCTTTAAACTTAAGAGTGAGTAGTCCCAATATTACACTTCTTTAAGGTAAATTCACATAATGCATAAAGCAGTAGTCATTAAAGAAACAAACAAAAATACCCCAAACCCAAACCAACTCAACACACTCAGAACAAATCTGAACAACACTTGATTTCCTAAACAAGAACAGCAAAAAGCCATTTACAGTCACCTGCAGTGAATACCTTCCTAAAATAGTGAGGGAGAAACGTTGCCTCCAGATAAACTTCTTGCAATAGAGGAAGTACTGGATGCTCTACAAAATTTCTTTTTTTTTTCTTTAATACTATTCTGAGTAATTTTAGTTTTGGATTAAAACATCTCTTCTAACCTGTTCTGGTTAAAATTTATTTGATTTTGTTATGAGTGCACTTCACGCTATCTATCTCAGTCTCCCCTAAATTAGGCATGTTTCCTTTAAGCAGAGGGCAGCACTTAACTCCCAGAACTACTTCCAAACCCATTCCCAAAAGCTGTAGCTATTGTTGCAGTAGGAGAACCCAGTGGGGTTGTATGTTCCACACCATTCTTTTCATCTCTACATTTAAGATGAAGATTCAGTATTTGAAGGTACTGTTTCAGACAAGATGTTTAAATGACACAGATGTTCTACCACCGTTTTTTTCCTCTCTTCTCTCCTCAATAAGATGGATTTTAGTGTGTACGTTTCCCAGAAAAAAACTGCACTTTAAGGGTCAAACTGATACTTTGCCATTAAAGATATACAAACCAGTGCACAAGTAACAGTTAGATGTGAAGTGGTGTTTTCCCCAAGTCATAAAGCAACATAACCAGCTGAAAGACAATTTAAGGGAGGGGAGAAAGGAAAGGTGAGAGATGAAGGAAAGAAACTGGTACATTGTTTTAAAAAAAAAAAAAAAACAACAACAACAAAAAACCACAAAAAAGAATTTACTCAGTCAGCTGAGCAGCTACAAGATTGACAGAGCTGGATAAGAACAAGCTACCTAACAGCTGCCTTTATTGCTTTAGACTTTTCTTCTTCCTCATGAAATATACTGCACTGCTCTACCAGTTGAGTTCCTTCACTTTCAAACTCACTGGTATTAAAGACTCACAGTCTGTTTCTGGACCTGGCATAGTACCTCTTTTTCTGTCCTCAAGCTCTTGCCCAAATAAAACAAATGCAGTTAACACCAGTAAGCTTAAGTAACTGTGCAAAAGAAGTCCTCTCATTTTTATTTATTTCCAGTGTTTGAGCAAAAGTCCAAAAAGAAGGATTAAAATTTATTATTTGCTAGCACAGTATTTCAACATTTGGGACACAGCAGTTTCCAGTTCCCTTTTCAACTGTAGAAACAATAGCACTCACTAAGAACACATTTCATGGATGCCTGTAGACGCTAGCAAGCCTTTTGCCACATTCAAGATGCCATTTTACAGCAAAGTCATTTTTTTCCGGCCTTTATTTCAACTTTTCCTGTGTTTCTTTCATTTGCAATAGTCTAATAGTGGATCTGTGAGCTAAATTCCTCTAAAGTCCAGGATTAAATGCGCCTGTCAAGTTGAACACGAATCAGCTGTTATGCCCTTGCAGCAATGGAAGCAAACCATGTACTAGGTGGCATCAGCACAAATGCAGCCGGCAGGCAGAGGGAAGTGGTTATAACCCTCTATTTAGTACTTGTTAGACAGCATCTGGAGTATGAAGTTTTGGGCTCCACAGTAGAAGACACACTGGAGCAGGTCCAGAGAAGGGTCACTACAATGGTTTAGGGGGCTAGTGAAAATGATGCACAAGTAATGGCTGAAGGAGATGGGTTTGTTTAGTCTCAAGAAATAAAAGCAGGGAAAGGAGCTACTTACTGCTTTCAAGGACATAATGAGTGATTACAAAGAAGACTGAATCAGACTTCTTGGAGGTGGCACAGTCAGAAGACAAAAGGCAATGGTCACACACTGCAGCAAGTGAAAAACCAAACTGTACATAAAAGGAGAACATTTTCTCCACAGGAGTGGTTAAGACTGGCACAGGGTACCCAGACAGGCTGTGGAACCACCATCCTTGGACATATTCAAAATTCAGCTGAACAAGATGCAACATATCTAGTCTAACTCTTAAGCTGTCCTTGGTTTGAGCAGAGGGTTGGACTAGATGACCTCCAGAGATACCTTCCAAGCCCAAATTATTCTTCAATTCATCCTTATTTGTTGATACCACTCATTCTGTGCTAAGCTGCAGGCAGTCATCAAAAAGGGCAAATTTCCTGCCTTTCCTTCTTTAACACCAAGCTTCTGCCACACTGTTGCCTCCACACTAACAGCCATTTCCAAGCCCAGTAAGCACTCCATTCACTGTTCAACCTCCACAGGATTCACACCAAGAGCATAAGTACTTGCTCCTCATAAATCACGTTTCTTTCAGTTCTAGGAACCTCTATGTGCTAGACTGAAAAAAAAGGGATGGAGGATAAACTGCAAAATATGCATGTGGACATTACACCTCACATAGTTCCAGTTATTCTAAGGTATGTTTGTTTTCTCTTTTGAGCAATTGTTTTGTGCTCTCAAGGATACTACTCTGTGTATCAGTAGGTGAGACAGAAAAAATTAACACCACTTTCCTGAATTCAGGATCCATCCTGAAAGAAGCATAATGATTAGGGCAAAGATGATTCCTCAGCAGGTGATGCCTCTAAGCAACACTACACATAAACGCAGGGTCACTTACTGATGAAAAACAAACTTCTGCTCCTGAACATCTCTCCATCTCAGCTATTTTGTCACATCTGCTGAAAAACAGAGAACTTTCTTGGCAGGATTATCAGTATCCTTCATCCTTTCTGTTACATCTAATGAGTTACAGAGATGACCTGAAAAGTTCAGTTGCTTAAGAAAAACAGCAGAAGGCTACATACTCTTTACACATCTGGAGCTTGGAGCAACATCTCTGTCCTAGACTGGCAAAACCAGATGACTATCAGAAGATGGGATCTGTTTAGTTAGGTGAACACTCTGACCGTACTCAACAGGGTCAAAACCCTGAACTTCATCCTGGTTTAACACTGCAAGGTGAAACAGCCATAATATAAATTTCTTTCTACAATTCTCCATGTGGTAATGACTATTCAGAAAGATCATCTTCAAGAGTTATCAGGGAAAGCCTAACCCCACTATACTCAAAGAGCATTCCCCTGGGAATGCAAAGGCCTGTAAGAAGCCCCCCAAATAAGAATTTATGCAAAACTTTCAGAAATGCTTCAAACTCTTCAAAAACATTTAGCACTGAGAAGCACAAAGCCTTCCTGCCTCCGGGGGTGAGTGATGCAACAAAACATCTGCTACATTGACCATCGCTGAGATTGGGAACATTCGCTTCAGGTCAAGACTACGTTTTTAGTTGCACTACAGGGAGAAATCAGGAACTCAGGATTGCAACAGGCTGGAAAAGCCAAATCTGCTTGACTAGATAGTCCCACACTGCAGGACTTCTGTTACTTTTGGTGAGACAAAAAGCAGACTAATATAACTCAGGAACCACCTGCTCAGGATCCAGGCTGCGCAATGGAAGGAGTTCAGGTCTGAGACAAGCAGCATCCCCTCTCCTCAGAAAAATGCCCTGAGAACACCAGTGAGCCCTTGGAGCAGCACTGTGAGACCCACCATCAGGAATTTGGGACTCTCCGGCCTAAGCCAGGCCTGTCTCAGTCAAGTTGGTATGGGAAGCCTCCTGCTTCATGAGGATGCCTGGAGGGAGACTTTGGCTGCTGCCTCACTGATTCTGCAGCTTGCTCTCCTGATGGGTTTGGAGACCATGTAAACAGGCAACAGAGAAATGTACATGAACATCCCAAGAACCAGTCTACAATATGATCTCCTCTCTGCATAACGGGGTGCTATAGTGTCTCCCAAGCTCAGCTGTTATCCAGGTACCCATCACTTACACAGAGATGTGCAGCAGAAGGGATTCAAACACGCCACAGACCACTTTGAGCCCTGCAATGCTGATCTTCTTTCTCCTCCTTTGCAAGGACCTCAGACCCAGACTAACATTGTGTCATTACTTGTCTCTATTACAGAATTGTCCTAATGGTTGGCCAGGGTGGATGTTACATATCTGAGATCAGGCTTGATTTATCTGGAAAGATATGTATGTACTCATCTACTTTATTACAGCTCATTTTCTTAGTGGGTAGCTATTATCCATGAAGTTTAGTCCAGGAATTGATGGCGTTGAATCTTGAGTATTTTTACATTGATCTTGTCAAGAAAAAACAGCACGTTAAACACTGTTACAGTCCAATGCAAGTTTTCATTTAAAAAAAAAAAAGCAGATTTTATATTCTTTATGTTTTTAGATAAGGAATTAATCTATATTCTCCTGTCCATTTTAAGGTACTTCTCTAATTCAAAATGTTATTTCATACCTCCAGGTTAAAATTTCAGGATCTTCTCATTTCTACCCAAACAAATTTTAGAGTTCAATTCAAACCATGCAAACCAGCACATCCGAAAAAGTTACAGTACTCCTCTTTACTTCACAAAGCCTGAGGCTTTGCTAATTTTGTAGTGAGCTGGATTTTTAGAACTGTATTTGTACAGTTCAAATGGAAAGAAACCAAAAGGCTTTTCTTCTGCTAACAAGGGCTCGTGTAACAGCACACTGCACTTTGTTTCTGTTGCTATACCAGTGTTTCGACTTTCATCAGTCTCCATGCCAGTAAAAAGACACAATAAAGGAATTCAGACTTGATCAAGGTTTACTGTGCTCTTTTCAAACAGAAGACCAAGGGTGTTTCTAAAGCCACAAAAGGACATTTGTAGCAAAGTTTTTACTACTGCCAAATACTATGCTAGCAGCAAAGCTTTCAACAAGAGATTCATGGGCTGCCATGTTCAGAAGATGATTAAGATATGCATCAGACCTATGAAGATCAGAACGGGAAGTAGAGGAATGGAAAAAACAGTAACCTTTCTGCTGTACTGTAAGTCAGGCCACTGCTTACAGTCACATGCTTTAAGAGCTGAGCCGAAGTAATCCCTTTAAATAATTCCTTTAAATGCCAGGGTTTTTATTATGCCAAAATAACTTACACCTTCACATTTACACCTACACAATGGGATATCTGACAAGAACTTGGCAAATGTCTATCTTACCCCAGATATTTATCAGCATTCACTTGGGTATCCAAAACACAAATGCAGCTGCCTCAGAGGCAAAATGGACCTGATGCAGTTTTTGAAAAACGTTGTTTGTTGGTTTGGGGGTAGGGTGGGGTGTATGTGTGTATATATAGAGAGATACGGAATATTTAAATGGTCATTTATTTAAATGGACATCTAGCAAAAGAGAGTTCCACCTGTTTACATGCAAACATATACTGTTTTGGGAAATGTATCTAGCTGAAAGGGTTAAGGCAAAACTTAGATGTAAGTGCTATGTTAGTAACATGGTTTCAGTGCCTTTGTATCATCCTTTAAAGAAAGGGCTCAATGACAGCATGCCCACAGTAAGCAACACTGAACAAATACTCCCCAAAAGTCAATAGTGGCAGCATTACTAAACTCCACAGGAAATTACATCTTCAAAACCCATATACCCATGTTATGTATTTATGGATGGAATGGATTAACCAGTAAGTAAACCGGATGTAGCATGCATAAAGCCTTTATCCTGGCTGGAATTATGCACAGTGCTTTGCCTGCCTTCTCCAGGGCTGACCTCAGAAAATCAAATATGCTACATAGCTACACAGCTCAGGTTTTGTTCCATAAGGAAAGGGCAAAGTAGCTCCACAGTTTTGTGTTCTAGTTGGTTTTATGGACCATCACTTGGCACTTTGTCTCCCTCTGTGATGCGGTCTCCTAAGACTTGCAATTCTGCTTTAAAAACAAACAGGATTTTAAAATGCTTGCAGTGAACAGCTCTTGACAGCTTATTAGCCTGTGTCACTTGCTGAAGTTTGTAACAACAACATAGTTCTTTCACTCATAAAGTGAAATGACAGATAAAATATGCACTTTCCTGAAAACCTGAGTACAAGATGGCTACAGAAAAAGGAGAGAATCCTGCTCTATTTACAAATGTCATGGAGATGGTCTTAAATTTGAAACTAGACTTGCTCCAAGAGTCCCTCCACCAAAACTTTCAACAAAATGTTGCCAGCTCATCTTCACCCACCTTCTTTCTACGCTGATCCCTTCTGAAACAGTCAACGGGACTTCCAGACATCCCCACTACCACTTTCCTTGATCCAACTAATAAAATGAATATGCAAATCAAGAACACCTGAATGCAGTGCTCCAAGCTACTCAGCTCAAAAAATGTGGCCAAAATTGTTGATTTCCTTTATTTCTCTTTCTTCTCCTTCCTCAGAACTCCTCTCCTCTCTCCACTCCTGCTGTGGGAGAAGATGGAGTTCCCAGTGGCCTGCAGACATTTGGGGGTGTTGGGGAGCAGACATGTGTCACCTTCTACAGTTCTCCTACTGTCCTTCCCTCTCAGGAGGAGGCGGACACATTCAGAAGATAGCAGAAAGCAAAAGCTTGAGCTCTGTGTTCTCCTACAACTTTCAGAGCTCCTGCCACACACGGCCAGGCAGGGAAAGAGGAAAGCCGGGCATCAGGCACATTGCTTGCAGGGGAAACGTGGGCAAGCACACACACACACCTCAGAGTAATAAGCAGCCTTTCAAAGCCCAGAAAACAACAGAATTTATTTTCCTTGCACTGAAAATACGGAAACAGGATGGGATCGAGTTTCTCATCGCTGCACAGGGCTCCTGTGCTGCCAGTGTCAGATGTGATGCAGTTTTTCAGGCAGGTGGCCACTGCAGGAGGGCTCAGCTACACCAAATGGAATTCAAAGCTTTGCTTTCAAATGTAATTCACTCCTTATTTCCAGGGGGAAAAAAAGCAAAAAAGTAGTAGTAAGGAAAATACTCTTACCATCTGACACAGCTGGTCTTAGTAAAGAGACTAAGAAGCAACTTTCATGCTAGAAACCCTCTCTGACATTTAATATTAGGGCCATAAAAAACTCAAAAAATACCCTAAGTGTTGGGAAAACCAGTGTGCAATCCACCAAGATCTTCTGATACAGGCAGAACCTGAGTTAAAATCATAAAAATTCAAGTCTAAGCACAGAGCAGAGTGAAAGCATTTCCCTTCTCTCCAGCCAGTGTTCCCTCATATCGCAGACGCAGTGGAAGGAGCCTTTTGACTAAACATAGCAATCGGGACCAGAACAGGCCATTCTTCCTTCTCAGCAAAAGCAGTAATTGATAAACACAATTTCCAGCTTCCCTAGAAAGAACTAAGATGCTCTTTAGCACAATGAATGAGCAATGAACACTGTAAAGATGCAGACCTGTTCTAAAAAGTCATTAATAATTATGTGTCATTGGACAATGTGACATCTGGGCATCAGTTTCAGGTTTTCTGCATTTATGCTCAATAAGAAGTTTTGATTTTGGTGGCTGTAGTGCCCTCCTTTCCTTGTTTCTCTTTTTGTCCCTGTTTATCATTTACAAGACTGTCTTAAATTTTGTTTTATCCTTTGAAGTTCAACTACAAAGTTAACAACCAATTATGATTCTAGTGCAAGATAAAATATACAATTCACAAAATAAATAACAAAGTTCCATAAACATTAGTAAATTACAGCCACACTTCAACGAAAAACAGGTCTCAAGAACTATAGTGTCAGAAATTTGTTTCTCCATCAACTCTTAAATGTTTCTACATAGCACTATATTGGACCCAGGTACGTCAGATGTTTAGGCTGCCATCAGTAACTGTCAGCTAATATGATTAAGAACCAGATTATTGCAGCCTTCACTGGCTACCACAGGAAGGGGACACAGAGGAAAGGGTGGCTGATCTGATCATTCACACAAAGCAGCAAAGGTGGTAGACGGATCATTACCTCTCAAAGACAGGAAGTAATTACTTTTAAAACAAAGCTGAATTTCAGCATTAATGATCTTTTTTTTAAGGCATATGTAATAGAAAAACAGCAGGGGCTTCTTAGTGTTATTATGGTGAATAGTCACACACACATTATCAGTGAAAGCTTAAACAAGATTTTATTATTTACTGTGCCTTACCTCCATCAGAAAAATTTGTAACAGGCCTCTCACAGCTGCTCCTTTTCCATTTCTTTAAAAAAGCTTACAGTGTTACTGTTGCAGAGATCTAGTATTTCTGATTAATAATCTACTAAATGCATGCTCTAGGTATTTGTAAAGACCATACAATATATGAAATGTTATAGTTGTTAAGAGTTCATGAGTTGGCTGTACATCTAATTCTTCTACAATATCTTGGCAGCTTACTCTGGAGTCCCAGATAAAAGCCTATTACTCTTATTCCATGAAGACCTTTCTCTCTTGATGAAAAGTTCAGCATAAAATAGTCTTAGAGTACATAAAATGCAAAAAATTATTGCGGTATAGAGCAATACCAGTTTTTATGAGCCTAACATCAATTCCTGCATGTCACTGAGTATGATATATAGTAAGAATGAGGTTCTAAAAAAGCTATTGAAAGTCATTATGTTATAATCTGTATCTCTAATATTTTTAAGAATTCAGGTTTAAAAAGTGCCCAGACATGGTTTTCAGCTTAAACCCGCTTGAGCCAGGCAGCCTTACTTCACATAAACTTCACTACCTGTGTAATGTAATCACTACCTGTATAATGTAATCATACGCAAGATCTGCACAGCTTCCATCAGATCAGCTGCTATTTACAGTGCCTGCTTTCAGGACGCAAGTCCTGCTGACTTTTTAAGAATACCCAAATTCTCATGCTTTGCAGAATAAAGACAAGCAGCACGGCTAACCATTTGCATGCCTTTAAACCCCTCCTTCATAGAAGTCAATTGCTTCACCACTGCTCTCAATCTTTTTAAGACTGTTGTATTTAAAAGAAAACACTTGCCTCTCACTTATATACCAGAAAGTTCCCATGGTAGCCACGATGCTCAGCTGAAATCTGTTGACAAGGATGGGGCTGAACCAAGGATGGGGTGTTTTCCCCGAGAGGGTTAAGTGGAAGAAGAGGAACTGACATTATCTTTCACATTACCACTATGTAGGGAAGAGTATGTCACACTACTCACCCATGCTCATCTTAATAGGTAAATTTTCTCTGCTCGCAGCCTCCACAAGGTGTCTCCTAGCCTCCATCACAGCTTCCTTTTGTTTGAGGTTCATGAAGGACTCCCAGAGAGCTTTGGCAGCTGGATCACTGTAAGAAAATGACAGGGTTACACTAAACATTGCTTGAGTAATGGAGCAAGCTTAAGACAACATTTATATTTTAAGATGAGTGCTTCTACGTAGTAACTCCTCTGAGGTGGGCAGGACGCAAGCGAAAATAAAGTGATATAAAAGCTTGTTTTTTCTTAGCGGAACAGTTGCTACAGTTTTACAGAAAAAAATCTAGAATTTTTTGCTAGTAATTATAAAGCATTAGAATTCATATATAATAAATATATTATTATATGTCAGCCTCAAAGTAACCACTACTGTTCAACCATGGGAATATCAGAAACAGTCCAAACTTCTTCAGTTACCAAAAAGCTATGAAAAGGATGGGCTCTAACTTCCCCATGAGAGTTTAAATCCCAAAACCAATACTTCCAACACTGAAGGCTGTTGGTATGATTTGATGAACTACCGTCACTTTGGGTTTCATGGATTCTCCTTACATGAAAAGAATAATCCATAGCAGAATGTAACTGTCCTTATGGTCTCCCTGTTGACAGATTTCTTTTTTATTATTGCTAAACTTAAATTAGGAATTTGTGTGGCTCATCTGCACTCCGTTCCCTGTCAGTCTTCTCTCCCCTCCAGGACACTGGATCTGTTGCTGTTGTGAATGAATTCAGTGTTTTCTGAGGGCGGGGGGTGGGGGGGGAAAAGGGGAAAAAAACCCCTCGCCTGGGGCTAAAGCCACACACTGGGATTCTGGGATTAACTGTGTTGGATTTTTTTTTAATTTATTTTCTTTTTTAAAGAAAAAGCTTCCCTCTGGTTTTTCCTCAGGAGACATTTAACTCCTAAATACATTTTGATGTCATTTACAACATGCTTATAAACATGCCAAACAAGCTTTTGTTTCACAGAAAATAAAAAAACCCAACAACTCACTTGATACCTGTTACCGAGCAGCTGTGCTTACACTCTGCTGCAGTGGCAGGGCTGTATTTAGGAAATCTGTGCTATGTCCCAAACCAGGTAAGAGGATCACCAAGCCCCACCCCTGTCATCCCAGGAACCCACATCCTCTATCAAAGCCTGAGTGGGTAGAAGGGCCGTGGGAAGAAGGTTGAGTTACCCTTCTTCTGACAAACCACAAATGAATAGGAAGAGCAAACTTCATCATTTTCATTGCCATGCTTTAAGAAAGGAAAAATCAGATGACCTGACACAGTCTTTCCACCTCTTTCACGTAGTGCAACTCAACCTTCCTCCAGTGCCGGAGGAAGGAGGCAGCACATCCCGAAGCAGCCAGGGCATCTGCAGCTCCCTCTACTCCATTGCCAAGCGCGATCTGAGCACTAATGCCGCGCACTGTTCATAGGCAGCAGCTCCAAGGGGATTCCTCACAAGAAAAAGCACGCCAATTTATAATGTATTATAGTGCAAGAAATGAGAGATTTCCAAAGCAACTAGATGCTTCAACACAATCTCCCTTAAGTATTGGATTCTTGGGTATGCTATTTTTACAGACTATCTACTCAATTATTATGATTCAGTCCTACTCACCCAGCAGCACTTTTAAATGCAGCCTATTGATCCTGTTCACATCACAATTACAGGGTATGTGTCACTTACAATCGTGCCTGAGGTTTGGATTGCAAGAGGCCACTGCTTTGCCTGTTAACTAATCCCTTCCTGAAAATGCAGTTCCAAATACAAAACTATAGAGCTCAGGAATCAGGCCTTAACCAGTAGGAAGCTAGTTTTAAAAAGACTTTTTTCCCTATTTGGAAGAAAAGTCAAGCTTCTGTTTTCTAAGATTTTAACCTGTTCTCATTTTCCCAATTCCCTTCATCACCATAAAGATGCGCAGAGAGACTCACATAAACACAGACACCAGGAGATAAAACTTTAAAACAAAGGAAAACAAACAACGTGAGGAAGCCAAAATAAGTCTCCCAAATTGCGCACAGGTTTTTGTAGTCTCATCTTTCTCACACCCATACTTCATAAAGGTATTTAGCAAATAGTAAAGTGTGGAAAATTCATCCCAAAAGCATCTATAGACCTCAGTAAAAGTCAGAATGTATGTGGATAAGGTTGCACCGTTTTTCTACCTGTTGCCTTTGCATGCTGCTCTCCACTTCCACACCACGTGTTGATCAGTCCTTGTCAATTTAGACTGCGAGGTCTTTGAAAGCAACATACACTATACTTGTATAATCACAACGACAAGTCCCTGCTTCAGCTGGTACTTCTACTTGCTCATAGCTTAAACAATAAAAACCCTCTAAAATAATAGATTAATTATTTTGAAGTAAAAAAAAGAGTCATACTAATGCACTAAAACAAAATGGTGGGGTGGGGGCTGGGAGGTGGGGTTACAAAGCTTTTTGCTTTGTAAACCCTTTCTTCCTCCTTTATCCACAGTAGGTTTTCTTTAATGCCAAGGTCCTAAGTTTGCACGATCCCCAAGGGTTGCTTTAGCACACCAAAAATAGCAAAAAGCAAAACAACTGTGGTACAGCCTAAAAGCAGATGGGGGTCAACCACACTCCTGTACGCTTGCATCTGCGTAGTCCACTGGAGTTTCTCTAGACATTTTTCTTCCCACTGCTTTGCAGAATACCTAGTGGTTTAGGTATCATATATAGAACAATATATAAACAGGATGAGATCAATATATATTTATAGCTCACATACACAGCCAACTGACTGGGTCAATCCATTGAAAGCAGCATTTCCCACGCTCAGTCATTTTTTGGAAATACGATAGGGGGGAAAAGCAACAAAAGTACTTGTATGTTTTCTACTTAAAACACTTTTCCTGTTCCCCCTCTATTACACCTTCAAAGAAGGGCTTTTGCTTTGAACAACTGCCCATCCTTTAATTTCATCAATGACAAGACAGGAATGGCTGCTGGGAATGAGTCAGTAGGACGAAGTACAGGACTCTGGTGTTGCCTCTTGCCTGATCTGAGAAGTTACCACAACATTTTCGTTTTAGAGATTTCTAACACTCGGAAACAATATTATCTTATCTTCCCCTTTTGGTGAGACATTTGTCTGTGACTGCCTTCCAGCTCTTGTCATGGTGCCCTTCCCCTCCTCTTTTTCCCATCTGCAGTTCCTCTGCTTTAGTCCAAATGCCCCAATCCGATGACACTGGCACTGTAATCAGTGAGTTGTATGGGATCCAGTACACCAATTCAAATTTCTCCTTCCTCTTGCATTCCTTGACTTCCCAAGGATTATTTATTGATTTTACACATTATCTAGTGAACTGCTACACACTGAAGGTAGTTTTCCAAAATTAAGTAGATTTTTTTAAAAAATATTTTATGCACTACAAAACCTTTAAAGATACTGTCTAAATCACGTTGTTTTGCTTAAGAAAAAAATAAATTCTTTGCAGTTATGCTACAATACAGATCAGGAACTCTAAATCACCCTTCAAAATAAATGTCACAACACTAGGTAAATATTACAGTGCACACTTCTGTACATCTCTGTTAAAAAATGTTTTGCAGGGCATGGCAACCCCGAGAAAGGGTTTCACCAATAAGCTTAGAGTTTTGCTCACAGGTTTTGATACCCCGTCCCCTCTTTTTATTGTTATGGTCATAATACCTAATCAACCAGTCACCTCAGAAAACAGAATAAAACCAAGCGCAGCAGTTATCTGCTAGACAAATTAGAAGTTTATTAAAGAAAAGCATTACATTATGTCCAGAGATAAGGCTGAAGTCTTTGAAAAGCCCTGTTAAACAGAGCTATACCATTTGATATACATAAAGCAAGGTTTTTGACAGACATCTGATAATTGCAAATTTATCCCTTCCCCTCATACATAAATGTTACTTTTTTTAAATGAGCCATTCTCTGTTGCAAAACTAATTAAACTTTAACTGCATATAATTTGGACTTTAAAAGAACAACAAAAAAGGCTATAAAGGAAGAGGGAGAAATCTAGACACCTAAAAGATGCAGCTTCCCTACTTCTGGTATTTGCATGCCAGTTTTCAAAGCTCAATTATAAAGACAAAGAGGAAAAAGGGACCAAATCATCAGACCCATAATCTATACAAATCCTAAAATGAGACATCAGCTGGCAACAGTGGCAGGAAAGAGGTGCTGATGAGAAGCCGGTCAGAACGACTTGGATGTTCTATGCTGACCAAAGACAGCTGTAGGCGGTTCAAAGCACCTCTGATTTGCAGCCTCCAGAGGCACTCTTTCTTTAATTAAAGATAGAAGAGATGGAAAAATAAAAATAAAAATCAAGAACAGAACAAGTTAGCTGTGAAGTGGCTAACTGGCTGGCTTCCCAAATTTACAATACCCAAAGAAAAGGCCGCTCAATGAAATCTGCCGCTGTTTGCTGGTAGCAAGATGCCAGGGTGAAAGAGCCAAAGCCTTGAGCAGAAGTAAGGGTGCAGTCTGGCAAGGAGTTCTTTTGGCAATGTCATGCTAGCTTCAGCAACACTCAGTGTGGGGGAACTTGTTCTCATTCCCATGGCACCCCTTTCAGTTGTGGCAACACGTTCCATGTGGGACTATGCATTGAGTCGGATAGGAAAAAGTTGGTAATTTTTCAAGGCAGCTCAGATCCCTAAACTAATTTGCTTGATCTGTACATTTACAGGTTGATAATCAAATGCCTAATCTTATATCTGTTAAAATAATTATAACTCATTCTCTTGATCTGTTCTGTCCCAGTCCTGCAAGGACAATACTGCCAAGGTTATCTGACAAACAGAAAGTGCCCCTATCTGTGATCATCTGTAGGCTTTGTCTAAAAGCTACTCATTTTGAATGCATTTGGGGAGAACAGGCGAGGTTGGTGGCACTGGGATGTGCTATTACCAAGCTGGAAGTAGTAGTCTGGAAGTAGGTGAAATCAAGTGTTAGTCAATGGAGAACAAACTCTCAGAGTAGATGCAAACCTAAAGGCAAAGACAGAAACCTGGGGACACTTATTACCCTGGAAGGTCAAATCATAACACCACAATTTTAGACTTGGCTGAAATGACATGCCTCTTGCTTCACACCACCAGTACAGAAAGGTATTTACTTCCCTTACTACTCCAGGTCTCGTCTATTACTGATAAATTATTAAAATATGGTCTTCCAAGTCACTAATGCAAGAGTAAAAGGTCAAGAAGCATTAAGCCCATACTAGAAATTATGTCCACTCAATGACTAAGTGTTCCCTATTTACAATTATGTTTTCAGATCTACCAATAGGCCATTCTTAACCCCCTTAGCATTTATAATATTAGTTTGGCAATGTATTTCTTCAATCAGCATGTATAATTAACCAAATGACAACAAGTCAAATATAATTGTCCAAGCAGCATACCATAATCACCAAAATTATCAGCCACATCTGTAGTCTCTGGCAAGCTATTGCGAATTATTTTAATATGATCTAATTTCCAGTCAAGGAGGATAAAATTGACATGTACATTATCTATTACTGGATTTTTGCCTGGACTGCTTTGCCTAACAGGACAAATTCAGGTCATCCTGTTTTCTCCTTATAAAACACTAGCATAACAACCTTATTCTGTCCGTTATATGCAACCCTTGCCATGTCCCCAGGCTTACTGAAAAACGGGTCAAGAGTGTCTTCATAACCTTTTCAAAGGCCAAATTGAGAAGTCAGTATCTACATCCAGTTTCCTTCCCAGATCTCCTGTAGCTCAAATCAAAAAAGAGAAAGATGACTTTGTACAGTATTGGTTTGGTTTTAAACTGCTTGGGGTCAGGTGAAAGCACAGCCCACATCAGAAACAGCAAGTAACCAGGTGGAGGACATCATATGAGCAAGACATCAAGCAAGGAAGAATAAGCAAATGTGGTTATTTCTACACCTGGCAAAGGACATGGGATTTCAAAGAGCAACTTGCTGACACAGGCTCTGAATAAGTGACAGAAAACAATGAGTGGGCTTCAAAAATTAACCAGCTGAAATGACAGCATTTCATCATAACAAATTAGTCATGTTTGTACTTTTACAGATAAAAAAATCTGAAGGAAAATTGTGATAGTCTCAACATGAGACAGATTCTGTGGTTATTGTATCAGCAAAACTTTCACCTTACGTCTACATAGCTTTACAGCTCAGCTGTGCCTGTGTATTTTCACAAGAGAAAGGGATGAGGGAAAAATTCAGTAAAGATTAAATTAGAGCTTCATTAATACCACAAAACTGCCCAAAACTGAGCAACTGCTAAAAAAAAAAAGCATGCTGCCAACGTATCCTTTGCAATAACTCACGTTAGTTTAAAGACGATGCAACATCCACACTAAGTGCACAGCACTTCAAAAAAGAACACCAGGGTGGTTAGAAGACTGTTACTAGGAAGGACAAACCCGTTGCTGGCAATATGTCATCTGAATACCGATAAACCAAAGAGAAGCACAAGCCTGCGATAAGATGCAATGATTTGGCTATAAGCCTGGAGCGAGGGGCCACGTATCAAGAGACATCGTCCCTCTTCCAATTCCCCTGCTGTTTCAGAGAAAGCAGAAGCTGCACCAAGGCTACGCTGGATGTACTGCGCATTCCTGAACACACACGCCAGCCTGACAACTGGCAGGGGGGGACAGCCAAGTCCCTGACTGCACCCCACTCCACGCACAGCAGCCCCCACGGGAAAGAATCAACAGCGACATGTGGAACAGCCTCCCCTGAAGAGCCTCTGCTCTGCGCCGCAGGGATGCCACAGGGATGCTGCGGGGAATGTCGTGGGGATGGAAAGAGCTGACCTCCGCTCCGTCACGCTTCCTGGACACAGCTGGGCTCAGAGAAAGAAGCTGCTCTTCATTTCACCCTTCTGAAAGTGACCAAAGAGCTCTAATATAATCTATCAAAAATTTTCTATACAGAAACAGCTATGAGTATTTCCAGGACTTCAGTCTCTAGCATTGCTGTGTAGTTGTGCACACCCCACGTGCATGCACTCGATGGGCTAGCCAACGTGTGCTCAACTGAAGATGCAGCTATACTTTCTGCAAAGAAAAACACAAAACCCCCAAAATGTTTATTTTCAGATAAATGTAAATTGCACATCCCCAGAAGGGACTAACACTTTTTATTTCTAAGAGAGTAAAATGACAACTTTTGAAGTTTTAAAATCGCTCTTAGAAGCAGACTGTAATTCTGCTGCTGGACATTTCATATGGTTGGCAAATTTGCTCAGCCTAATTAAATGCACCTCATAGACAGTAGAAACTTGAACTATTTTCCAATCCACCCTAACCTTAGAAAATAAAGTAAGCAGAAAGCTAATGTCATCTTGGTATTGTGCTTACAGAAAACTGCAGGAGCATTGGATATTACCACCCTCACTATAGATTAGTAAAAATATTGCAACATGGCAAAACACAAAACTTCTTAAAAAACAAAGTCTTTGCAGCCGTTCAGCTTAGCAGATTATTCTCACATCCTCACTTAGATGTGTGTTAAGATGCCCTGCATGTATTGTTTTTTATGTTTAGAACATGCAAATGGTACTTTGAAAAAAAAAAAAAACCCACCAAAAAAAAACCCCCCAAAAACCAACCACATCTGACAGCCAACATTAAAGAACATAAATGTGTTCCTGAATAATTTAACGGTTATTTCCCTGTTTCACTCCAAGCCCTCAAGCCACTCGGTGGGTGTAATCTGCTCTAGACTCAACTGTGGCTGTGTACTTTGGCACCGAGTCAAAACAGAGAGGTTATTGTTTGATTTATATGCCAAGAGCCTCTTAGATAAAGGGCTAATGGCAGGCTGATAGCTTCAGCCTTTGCATGCGGTGTTTATACAGACCCTTCTTTCCTCTCCCTCCTTTCTGTGTGTACTCCAGGAAGGCTGTGTCACATCAAGATCAAGTTAATTAATTAACTCATACTAGCATAATTTGATTGATAAAACAATTGATTCACTAAAGGTCATGGGGAGTGCTGTTAAAACACCAACTTTCCTGCCTGAACAACGCATAAGGTTTTGAGATTTGCATTTTTCTACACTGCAAACAGAAATTTTAAAGCAATAATCACACTACAAAAATTGATGGAAGAAGCTATGAGAAATCAATCTCTCAAAGTGCACTGCAAAGTTCAGAACCTATTTCAGTATCTCATGAGATATCTGAGTAAAAACTAAATCAAGTCCTACAACAGGAAGGGTCAACATAAGGGAATTTTCTTATTGTTAGTTCTGTAAATTATTGAACTTTCCCCAAAAGAAAACTAGAGGCCTTGCCTATGTGGTATACATTGCTATTTCCTACATCCAAACTAGGAGTATTTCCTAGTATATAAATGTTTCTGTACTGTTAAAATACTCCTATAGGGAGTCCTATATGAACAAATTATTATTTATGAGATGTTAGCAAACTTCATTATTCAATTATACAATTAGATTACTTTTACGCAAGACACAAGCAGCATAAAATTTTAATTTAAAAATCTCATTTTAAAGATACAGGAAAAAAAATCATTAAAAATAGACTAGATTCTTAACAGCCTTTTGCCACTAGTTTATTTTAAAACACTTATTTTAAACAGCAGACAGATAAAACAGAAGCTGCCAGGCATTTTAAAAGCAGTTTTGAGATAATACTCAAGGTGTTGCAAATCAGATGGCAGCCAGGAAGGCTAAAACTTGTGAGTAAAAATGGGAGCTGATGATTAGTCACGAAGTTTTACAATAGATTCTCCTCTGGACTACCTAAAATATTTGTAAGTAGTAAGTGTTAGAAGTAAAACATTTTTATCAAACTGGGAAGCAGAGAACTTGCTTTGCCTAGTCCTCAGCAGCCAGGAGGGACTGCCAGGCAGCTCCACAGGATACAACCCAAGTTTTCCTTCGTTAATGGTTTCGCATACAGCTGACTCAACATTGCCATAAAACAAACAGTCAGAGCACAGGAGTTACTCTTTGAAAGCTCTGGCTCACAAAAGAAGGGTACACTGTCTAGTGCACTAGGGGAAAGTTGGTTAAAATACAGCAATAAGAGAGGGAACAGCCATTATATGCAAGTTATTATATTCAAGCTATTCTATTTAGCTTCATAAAGGCATACCTACAGATACTGACACTTCAGGGCAATGCTGTACACCTAGTCAAGTTAACTTAAATTTTGCAATCATTTTCAGATACAGGATGATATAACAGGCTGTTAATTACCATTAGGAGAAGAGAAAATAAGATTCACCAGACATGACCAATGATTAACAAAAGGAATAGGAAAGTATTCTTTGAATTTATTACTGAGCATCACGAGAGAATAAGTTTTGATCATCTTACAATGAAGCATATGAAGTATGGGACAGGATTTTCATGGACATAGTAGCAAAAGTCTATGCTGAGAATGCACAAAATCACAAGCTCATTTCAGACCGACAAGAATTGTGAAAGAATTATCTCAAAACAGCTTTTAAAATAACACCATCATTTTAAGTTGCAAAACCGCTGTTTCATATAATCTATTGTGTTCCAATAAAACCATGACCACTATACTCCAAACCAGGAAGAAATATGCTCCCTGTTATCAGTGGAGCATGGGAGAACATAAAAACAAACAATTCAGGAGTTCTTATAAACACAAGCAACATGGCAACCCCAAACTGCCACACAACATCTCTGTTTACCTATAGCTCTTTGCTTGGAGCTGAATTCCTTTCCCCTCCTTCACAGATAACGGACCGTAAATCAGACTCTTAAAATTTTATGTATTTTTGGTCCCACAGGTGAACTGAATTACAATAAACTTTAAGAATTAATTATTAAAAGCTTGGCAAGGATTCAGTTCACATCAGGAACTGATTAAAAAGAGGGGGAAAAAAATCCTCCCAACAAAAGTGAATGGTAACACAGCATTCTACATTTTGCCCCCTTTTTTTTTTTTAATCAAAAAAATAAAAGAGAAACTTAACTTTTCCGGCTCATTCATATATCTACTTTACAGATGGCTATACCTATAAAATAGAATATGTACACAAGTCTGATGACTGTGGTCAACCACCATCTGACGCAGGTTTGTCCCTTGCCAAACCCACTGCCTGAAGTTTTATCAAACATTTCCTCAGTCCAAGCATCATGTAAACTTTTAAGGACAAGCATCTTAACCACAGTCCTGTTTCATGTTGATCTAAATATAGATGTATATTTATATATATATATATATATAATATGCTGTGATACACATACAAGTTTTCCAGCTTCAGAAATCCAAAAAGTTTAACACATACTTCAGCATCCATGACACTGAACAATTTTACTTGCTAATAACCACATACATGAGACAATGCAGCTGTGCAAAGAATGATTTTATTGAAAAGTAATCCAACTCCACTCATTGCTGCTTCCAGTATCAAAAGACTAATACTGTAAACCAATGACACCAGTGTGCATTAAACCAAAACAGAAAAATAATTCAAGATAGCAGAAAAATAATCTGTGGATTGTATTTTACCATACCAAAAGTCAGTACAAATGCACGTGCATGCACACACGCACACACACACACACAGTGTATCTGCAAGGAAAATTAATTTATAAAGCCTCTTACAGAAATTTTGTATTACTAGTCTATGTAAATGGAATAGAGTATCTGCTTAATATTAGAACAGTTGCTTAGCGAAAAGTTTCTTAGAAAACATTCAGAGCTTTTTTTGCAGTAGAATTTACTACATATATATTTGAACTGTTATGGTGACAATCAATAATCCTTTAGACAGACAGTCATTTCTACAATGTTTCATCTGATTACAGCCAGCCAGTACAGCATTTTCCTGTGTTAAAAACAAAGCTACACAGTCCAATGAATAGTTTGGGGAGCTATGGGTTCTCATCACCTTTCTGTTCTGTTTATTTTAGCTATTCCCAAGATCATTAATATCCACTTGAACCTGTAAACTTCAAGGTCAACCAAAGGTGAAACATAAGGAAGCAATATAATATGGAGTATTCAACTGGATTATACGCTGTGAAACATTAAGGCAGTTTCCTTAAACTACACTTTCTTTTCTTTTTTAGTAATAGAAAAGATAAGAAGATAAACTCCATATTGAGCCAGAATTTAATTTGGAGGACTTACAGAATGACAAGTAATTCCTTTTAGAGTAATTTTAAAATTAACTAACTGTGGCTTTCTAGAAAATGCTACGTAATCAGAACAAAATGAGTAGAAAAATATTCATCAAACATTCCATAGATGGAATAAAAATATACCCCCAAAACTGTAATATCTTGCCACCGCCACAAGCAACATAAACCCCATAACCTAAGTCCACATTGATTGTTGTTGTTAACATACAGCAGTGATGTGTTCTATTACATGTATAAGCTGGTAACCAACAGCACTGAGAACACACGAAAGCCTTACAAATACAACAGGTCTCAAGATCAAGAGGGGTCCACTTTTGGACCAAACATCAAGCAAAATCTTTGCAACTCCTGGACTAACTTACCTCTCACATGGTCATCCTTCTGCAGCTGACCCATGCCAACACTAACAAAGCTATATGTGCAGATAAACCAGATCATCTCTATTTGTGACATCAGAGGGAAAAATATATATATAAATTGTTGTCGCCTACATGTGCTGCGGCATCCAAGTGCAGTACACCAAGCAAGCAGAAGAGGCTGACATTGTAGGGAGAAACTACTTAGATCAGGACTCTTCATCTTCTCCTAACCACCGCGTGAAAAGGAGAACTAGTGCTTAATTCCATAACACCTTTTTGTCTGCAAATTACAAAATTATTAGAACTCTGAATTGGGTTACTGACCAGTACACCAAAGCTCCCATTCACTTTGAAAATTTTAAATTAAATATAACACTGTAATGCACACATACTAGGAGTCATGTAAGCAAACAGACAGCTTTGCAATTTCATATGGCAGCTGATACTGCTACAAGATTATTTCTTCAGCAGCTACCAAATGTTTTGTCAGGAAGAGAGTTCCTCTAAACAAGTAAGGCTGCTCCTGCTGAACTACTGGAAGAAGCAATGGCACAAGCATGAAATGGCTGGCAAAGGCCCAGGCTCTCCCTAAATAACATTTCTGAAGCCAGCTCTATTCACATTCTATGAAACAGACTGCCAGTGATGTTTCGCACCATTATATGACTACTGTGCAAACTGCAATATGTTTTGTGTCGTAATGCTAATGCTGGAAGATGTTACCCTGAGGCAAGTCTGGAGGAAGTTCGGGAAGGTAAGGGGTGTAGGAAAAGGAACCCGTGCAGAGCTGTTGCTGCTCTCCAGGCTGAAGCACGAGTGAAAGGGAAGCATTAGTCATGCGAACAGCCCTGAAACAGAAGCTATGCCTGGCAACTGCACCAACAAGAAACAGATCATCATCTTTGCCAGAAGTCCTTTTATGACAGTTACTTATCAACTTCAAGAGCCTCTGAAGTCTATAATCTTGCATGATTATTATCCTAGAACCAAATGCCCCTGGTTGTCTTAAAATACATGAATTTCAGCATGTGTCTTTCAAAACTTGAATTATCTCAAAAACTCTACTGAAAGTCAAGTGTACCAATAAACAGGGATTTTATTAATCTTTTTTTAAGGCTGCTTCTTTTTGAACTACAGCAAGCGTACTTATCAAACACGAGGTTTGATCATTTTAACCACTTCTGCTGACACCCTAAGCAGAGGGAGCTGGCAGATCACAGAGAGGAGAGCAAGCAAGATGCGTCTCAGAAAGGTAGGGCTGGTTTTGACACAAGCTGACTGATGTTTAGGTCTTACTAATCCTTGAAGTACTAAATCCCACTAAGCTCCATCTTGTACACAGACATGATTTTGAACATGTTCTGTGCAAAGAGAAAAGCAGATTAACCATCAACTGGGCAAAGAGTTCTAGCCCTAAGATGTGGTCAGCACACCTCAAAACATTTTAACTCTATCCTTCCTCTAACCCTTATCTACTCCTTTTTTAAATGATGTTATTTAACAATACATAATACATACCGTTATAATTTCCATCCATTAACTAGCCGGTAGGGTTCCCTCCCTTCTGCAATAGCTTCATATCAGCCATCTCTGCAGAATAGCCTTTATTATAGGCCACAGAACATTTAGCTACCCTAAAATTGTCCCATTATTCAAACAGTAGTACTAAAGGAGCTCTTCAACAATTCTGGTGGCACTGGGGCACTCAGTGGACAGCTATGCATCATACTTGGACATGGAAAACCAAGTTTCAGTTCCAAACATGGGGTAGTGTTGTCACTTCTTGCCAGGTATTCAGGACTAAGCTCCTCTGCATTGACCCAACATGGGACCAGGTCTGGGAGTGCTCCTACCTCTTCTCCTATCCCTACCCCACCCCCACCCAGTAATATATTCTTTGGAAGTCTTCAAAGATTTCTCAAAGGGGCTCCTACAGAAGGGTAAGAGGCATAGCCCGTAATAGCATGTGAAGTCGTTGTCGAGTAGAGTTTAAAAAAATAAAATAAAAAAATGGGGGGGGGTACTCCAGCTGTCCACCACCATTCAAAAGCAGAAGCAGCACCTGATCTTTAGACCCCAGAGCAACAATTAAAGGCAGGCTGATCCAAATAAACAACCAAGCACACTATAGCAACTGGAGGACTGCCAGAAACAAAATAACTGACCATCCAGATGAAAGCTGAAGCCAGTTTGCTTCCTTCAAGACAAACAAAAGAAAAACCACTGAAAATCACTGAAAAGTGAAATTCTTTCTGTTGGAATTAGAATTTCTTATTGCAATCTGACCCACCCCGTTTCCCAATTAGCAGATGTAGATATACAGTACTTCACAAGGTAAAGGGAAGGCTTGATGCTGAAAGGCTTCCCATATACGCCACAGCCCTCTTGGTCACTGTAATAAAGCAGACCTTAGTCATTCCAGCATTACCCCAAAATTCACTCTTGTTCCTCTAACAGTGGCCAAACTCTGCAGGGGCAAAGGAAAAAAGTGCACACAAATAATTTCTTAAAATTTTCTAATATTCATAACCATCATTTAGTCCTGTCTGAGTTTCAATTGGCTGCGTTTTAGTCCAACAAAATGGTTCTGTAAAATGTTTCATTCCTACAAGCTGCAGGACAGCTTATGCAGAATGCCAGACTGAGTTACTGTATGAATCAAGTTAATTGAAAGCTTCTGAGTAGGATTTTGTACACTACAAGGTATATCAAAATTCTTGCCAAGCAGCTCTTTAAAATGTGTATATTAAAGAGTTACTTGTCAGGGATTTTAATTTAGTTTTTGGACAAAGCAAATGAATTATGCTAAAAATAAAGTTTGATCCTTACAACATATGTATTACTTGGGAATACTACATGTAACATAATAGGTTACTTTAGAGCATTCTGTTCAATGTTTTAAAGCTATTGCATAAGATTATTTTAATAAAAATGATTCCAGTGAAAAAACAGTCAGTAATGAGGTGCTGACAATTGAATCTACATTCAGGGATTGCACTGGAGTGCCAAGTCCACTTTTACAGATGCACTGGTTAGTTATCCAATAGATGTCCTCAAGGCATGTAAAACCAATATATTTTGGGTCACATTTGGCAGCAGAGGTAGATGAGACAAGTGAAAACATTTACCAAGAACACATCTGAAGTGTGTTTTTCTTATTAGAGAAATGTAAGAAAATAAACCCAGATACCATGGAATGCCAGGAATTCCCTTGCCTCAATGTTTCTGATTTACACAGCCACTTTTTGGTAGTCTCCTTTGACCTCCCCCCTCCCTCATTTGCTGGCCTAAAGCCTTGAGTTACCGACGCTACCTCCTGACTAGGCCATTCTGAGGGTTTAATGTGCAGGAATATGTCTTCATCACAGAAGGAAAGACAATCCTTTCCATAAGTGACTCAGTTACCACAAAAATCATTGCTTATGAAGTCTTATGGCATAGACAAGTTAAAACAGTCAAAGATATTCTCTTTATGAGTTAGGAAGAAGTATTCAAGTAGACACTTGGAGACCCAAAATAAATAGTAAAAAAATAATCTGAAGCAGACCTTACATCTTAAAGACGTGTCATTTGAACATGCAGGTCCAGATTCTGTTAGCATGTTGCTGAAAGCAAACTTAGATCAACTTGAGGGCTTGGCCCTGCATATCTTCCTTATTCCCCTCTCTCACTTCAAAGTAGCATATTTGTCATAGTTTCAATGCAAACCTAGAGCCCTAGCTTCTTCAGATCTCATGCAAACCTAATATGGCCAATTCTAGCCTTCAAAACCAAACTGACAGCTATTCAGAAAGAATAAAGCTCCAGCCTCAGGCTTTCATTTTTATAACCACTTCCATACTGTGGTTGATCTGTCACAGAGAACAAGATAAGGACTTCTGTCTACATTGCATGTATTTACCCTGTGTTCTGGATATCTTCTCACCACCCCTGCATGATACACTTCTGCCTACCACAGAATGAGTAAGGAGAGCAGAATTTTGCCCTAATCCAAAATCTCTGGATATTCGGTGGCTTTCTGTAGTCATTCAATATTAACACTGCATCCTCCTCCTAAAAAGGGCTCGTATAAGAAGTGTGTCAGGTGCTGCCTAGTTCCCCCCCTCCTCCACATTCCCTTCTTACCACCAAACCAAGCGTATCGTTGATAGTATTTTCCAACCTGTGCAAAGAGTGTTTGAAGCCATGACATATTCCCCTGTCATTAATAAGAACTGCAGCTTTTTCTGTTGAGGTTAATTTCCTTTTTCTAAGGGGTAACTGGAGCACAAGCATCCACGTGCAGCATACACATTCAGTGCCTGTTCTACGGCTGTTTCCAGTAATTGAAAATGGCTCAATATGGATTTCTTTTTCTGGTTGCTTATTTAATTAAGTAGTATAGTCCTGGAGAGATTTAGGTAAGGTCATAAAACTGTTCTCTCCCACAGCAAATGGGAATCTTTCCCAGGTGAAGACCATTTTAGAAAATACATTCACAATCTATGGAAATTAAGCGGTACTTGGTGTAGCACAGTCATCCAGAGCGTGCAGAAGGACCGCTTCTGGGCCGCAGTTCATCAGGGCATAAAAATTGGCTTGCTTTGGTCAATTTTCACAACCACTTTTGAAACTGCAAACAGCTATAAAGCAGCAAAACCCATTTCAGCATCTCTTTGCTACACTTCAAGAACGCAAGATGTATGAAGAGTGGTGAGCACTGAAGCTAGGCTTTATGAGTTAGAATCCAAAGATCTGCCATCTAAATAACAGAAGGCATGCTAAATAACAGAAGAGGAGGCTGGATTTTTGGATCAATTATAAAAAATTAAAATCAATAGCTGTGTAAGTATTCATCTGTATAAAAACAGATAAATATTTCTCCGTGCACAGATTCTGTCTACTTTCCAGAGTAAAAGCATCTTTAAGCTCTGCCAGGTAAATAGCTCACTTCACATAAATTTTAGCCTGTGTAAGCTTTGATTCCTGTTTCATATTAAGTTTGGAATCATGAAAGAATCCCAATTATAGAGTCAAAACTTGCAGCCAAACCTGTTGCCAACAGATAATAGTTTCCTTCCCAAACATTGATTCATCATCTGAATGAGCAGCTATCATTTGTTCTTCTCATCAGTCTATTATGGCACATTTTTTCTCCGTTGTAAGATACACCAGGCTTACTTTATAGTATGAGAATGATAAACTAAAACACCCCTTCAGGTCACTCAGTCACCCTCTGTTCTGGCACTATGGTTGAAAAGCAAACGAGTAATTCCACAGTATGTAATACGGCCAACGCATATCACTGCATTTTAAAACCTCGTTGTTGAGGTCATTCAGAAGGCAAACTTCAAGGCAGTTAGCCAAGCAGAGTGAGAGCTAGTCTTAGAAAAATCTCACAATGTCAGCCAAAGAAACAGTTACTGGGATATCGTACTATAACACGAGATCAGAGCTCACTTTGGAGATTCATAAACTCTGCTTAAACAGACACAGTCTTTATGCTGCTATTGAACTCTGAATACATCTGCAGGAAAATGCACTGTGGCCACACCAATAGAAAAACAGTTTGCAAATTTACACAGGGAAAAAAGAAACTTGCAAAATTCACAAACAAAAACATTAAGGTAACAAGAAAGTGATGTCAGTTTTAAAAGAAATGCTGCAAAGAGCCAAAAAACCACCACCCCTAAGCAACATAAAGATCTTCCCTTTCTGTTCTGACTGCAGACATCACTAGTTACTCTTTGTGAAAGTTAATCAGACAGAGATCTGTCCTTCTTACATATTGCAAGGAAATGTACCTGCAGAACAGAGAGCAATGCTGACAAGGAAACAGAACATAAACTAGCTGAGGGACTGTACTCACTGAAGCTTCTTACAGACATTAAGTTGCCTTGCTGTGCTAAGCAGCTGAAGATACAAGTACACAGAGACCTGTTGGTGGTTGGACAACATTCTGGGTAACACTCAGATTTATTGTGTCTTTCAACGGGCAAAGGAAAAAGTCAAAAACTTGGGACTTATTGACAGTACTCAAATAGAGATTATATTAGCAATAATATAAATACAGGGAGTCCTTCTCCAGAACTAAAAATATGTCTTCAAAAAATTAAGCACCAAGGATTCTGGATTTTGCCATTTTCAACTAGAAGATTCTACAGGCAAGGGCATCTCGAATCTCTTGATCCTAGCACTCTGAGGATGGCTATGAGAGTGTCAGAGGGCCCAGGAAAAAAAACTGAATTCTGGCTGAAAACTCAGCTTGAGTAACCCAGACAAACAGTGCAGGTAGAGGTCCTCAAAGCACAAGGAACGAAGTCTTGACCAGTCCAGCCTCCCACATTCCCTTGAAGTCCTTTGTGGGCTGAGAGGCACAGATAAGGAAGAACCGCCCAGCTGATGCCGAGAGCTCGTCAGCCCAATTCATTCTTTATCTCAAGGAAAATAAGCTTCAAGCCTCCTCTTATCTAGAAGGCAACTTCTAAGGCCTGCAATAACAAGCGACTGAAAAAACATGGCACCTCTTATGCAGGAGCCTGGTCAGATGGAGAACCCTCATGCAATTCCTCCACCGGTTACTTCAACAAACCCCCTACTGCAGCAAACTGGGGTTTTGCAGAGCAGCAGCGAGGTGTTCTAGCAATGCCGTACATTACACAGCGCAGGCGAGCTGGGGGTCTTGACCTCTTCCCAGAATTTTCCACCCTCGGCACACCCCTCTCACCCCTTCCTTTTTTCCATTTCCAGGAGGTCCCGTGCTGAAAGGATCCAGGCAAATATACACATTTATTGTAAGATATAATAAATCTTATCAGCTTGTTCATCTTATCCTGTGGCAACAGTCAATTATGTTCATTTGATTCAGGCTGGTTTGAAACTGAGCAGAAAGCATCTCCTGGAAAGCTTGTCTTGACTGACAAACCCCAGAAGCTGATGCAGCCAGGGCTACTATTCCAAACAAGAAGATACCTTGAGAAATTTCAAACAATAAGGAAACTGTGAACAGGCCTCAACTCAGGGCTGTGCTCTGAGCCTGTATGAGTAAAATAAAGTGGTGAGCAGGAAGACTGCCAGTCCAGGAACACAGTGGCAGCAGGAGATGCTGTGTTTGGGGCATTCCCGCTATCTGACTCACAGCTTAGAGAAGTGTCTCCTGGCTGGATTGCTGAAAAGGCAAAAGCTGTCAATAGAAAAACCCTGTAAAGCCCAACTCATCTCCCTGAAAATGGACCTCAGTGGTAGAAGCACAGGGCTGGGCTGTGATTTCTCCTGTCATTGGTGAAGGAAAGTTTCAGGGTTTTTTTAATGTGATGTGATGTCTGCTTTTCATAAATCCTGCAGTTAAGACATTTTCTCTGTAGAAGTGCTGCTCACCTTCTTCAGAAAGGCAGACAGGAAAAGGCTGTACATGGGTGGTGGCTTTTGTTTTTTGGTTGGTTGTTTTTTTCTTTGTCTTGGGGGGGTTAAGTTTAGGTTTAAAGCAATCCTCAAGAGCAGAGCTCTGCAGGGCACTGCAGCAAAGGCAGGAGGCCAGGTCCTGGGAGAGCAGGACCGAGCAGCTCCCAGCAGGGGGAAGCGTCCAGCAGCAGAAAACCTGGAGGAGCACCCCAAAAGCAGGGACAGGCAGGGAGCCCCGGCAGAACCCCACTGCTGCTGAACCACCACCAACATACCGGGGCAGATCCAAAAGTGGTTTACAGCGTGCAGCTACCCCTCTCCCCATCTGAAAGAGCCTCGCCATCCATTGTTTTGGTTTACCCTTCCTCTTCCACAAGACTCTCAGTGGATATAAAACAATATAGTAGTGTCATCTGGATTTTCTTACTGTAGTATTAACGTTTCCTCTTTAATATTAACATTCCAGAAAGGAAAATTACTCTAATTTATGCCATAAATTCCCAACTCATTCAAGAATAACAGTCCCAAATTACCTTCTTATTACAATCTTTTATAAGCTTATGCATGCAAAAAAGTTGTAGATATTAATTAAAAGAAAAAGAAAACAACCCACATCTGGCATAAAGGAAATACTTAAAAAATAAAATTGAAAATACCACAAAGATCCAAGAACCATCCCCCCAAAGCTTAGTTTGCAATTAATTCAGTGTTAAGAGGAACATCACTCTGATATCCTTCAGATGCTTGTTCCCCAGCTAAAAAAAAAATGGGGGGGGGGGGAAATATATATCAAGAGAATAGACTCAGCCATTCAAAAAAAGTTATTACCCAGCTTAAAAGGAGACTTAAATCTCCTTTCCAGTTCTAATTCTTGCTGCTCTTTTCTTTGCCATACAAGCACAAATAATCTTTCATTTTAAACTCACATCATACAGGTGATATTTCAACGAACGCTGCAGTGGTGTGTTTTACAGAGACCACTGGAATTGCTGTTCCATCAACTCCCAGGAAAGGGGGCTTGCGGGACACAACTCCAAACAGTCCCCTCTCCCCAGTGCAACAAATCACCATGCATAGGAGTGGGAAGGACACAGTCCCGAATAAAGGGCAAATGGAGATCCTGCCTTTGCTTGAACTAACACCTTAACTCCTCATGTAATCATTTGCAACATTATTTGTACCCTCCCAAAGACCAGAACCCCTAGGATTTTCTGCCATGTGGTCTGCAAACTTGTGTCCTGAGAAATTCCCTGGTTTACTGGTTTAAAAAAAACAAGTTCCTTGGACAAGGACTAGAAGAGGAAACAGGAGTAGCAAGCCAACAGCAGAGCCAGGACTGGAATACAAGTCCGTTCACCTCACAGCCTTCCTCTACGCTGAGGGCTGTCAAAGTCCCACCAGTACAAGGAGAGCACTGCATCATCACATCACGCCCAAGAGCAAAGGTGTGGCTGGAGTAGGGCTTTCTTCTCCATCCAGACAGTAACAGTTTTAGCACTTGGAAACAAAAGTACTAATCAATCCAGAATAGGAATAACCACCTCAGAACTACGGAGGATTAGGAGAAGTGGGTATTCTCAACTGCCATTAACATGAGACATTGAAATTTTACTATTACCTCTCCATGAATGCCCTTATTTTTAACCAGCACACCTCTCCTTCCACCTCTCATACAAAGACCTAAGGAAAGATTTTTGCGAGTGCCACGTTTCAGACATCTGGCCTGCATATCAATGCTTTCTGCATCACACCCATCAACATGATCACCTCATTCTGAACTTGTTATTTTTTCCCCCCAATGCAAATCCAAGTGATTTAGTGGCTCCATCTGCCTTGTCAAAAGTGCCCAGACACTTCAGCTGTATTGCTCATTGAATTGCTTTAGGCATAGCAGACCAAACGTGAAGTGTGTTACATTACAGTTTTGCATCTTTATGGAAAAATGCTTGCTCTAAGAACCCAATGGTTCTTTGTATATTGCATTACATACATATATATTTTAAATAAAAAACTGGTCTTTTTCTGAGATTTTTAACACCACATTGAATTCCAAGAAGCTTGCAAACTCCAAAGATTGGAGAAAGAAAGCAAAAGTGGAAAAACAGTCAAGAAATCTCTATTCAGCAAGTTATTGAAATATGCATAAACAAATTAAGTATTCAGTTTATTCAGCAAAATACATGAGCACATCAAAAGTGTTCCTGGGCAATAGGAAAGCAGATAAAAAAAAAGAGCAAACATACATATTTCTTCAGATGCCCACAGTTCAGTATCATATAACTCTTTACTTCTTGTTGTCACATGCCGCAGACCTGTGGCCAGGATGCAGGCATCTGAACCCTGATTTGGGGCTTCATGGAGCTGTGGGGCCTCCACGCACCTCAGCTCCCAGCTTGCAAGAGGTGGAAAACAGTGAAAGATAAACCTCCATCAAGATAAACCCATTACTGACAGCAGGATGCTTCCACATGATAAAATACCAATCTTAAAAACACAAGATAGGTGCTTTGAGAAATAAAGTGGCCAAAATGTTATCAAATGGACAGGATGGATGACTCACAAACATGGAGAGCTTGATGTTCATCCAAGCGAACAACTCCTAGAAACCACTGCATGTACACTTAAAATCAGAAGCTGAAATTTGGAGGAATTCCTCCAAAAACACTGTGTGGGTTATCAAAATACAACCAGAAAGAGCTGCAATCAATATATTTTTTTTTAAATTACCTCTGCCATTAAGATTTCACTACAATTTCCACTTCTACTATGCATCGTTTATTTGAAAGGACAGGGTGGCTATCACTTTTCCTAATCAGAAACCAACAGTTCTGATCAAGAGTGGATGTCTTTAGTTTTATATCTATAAACTTTCATTTTTTTAATATATATCCATCTGTATATAAAAATGAGTAAAATATTTTGACACAATTCTCAAAGAGCGTAACTCTCAACTAACATTCACACCGGAGCAGCAACATGTCAGTGACTACAGTAGGGCAAGCAATTACTTTGCAAGATTTTTGAGGCTAAGACTAATAAAATTAAGAACTCTAGAATAGATTTTTTTTTTTTTTAAGAAATTCCCTTCCTCACAAAGAGAGCACCTTCAAAGTACAGTAACTTAAGCAGCATATGGCATTTACATTTTCATCTAAATCTTTAAAGAAGCCCATTATTTCCTTAGATTTGAGAAAAGAACCCTGCTTTATTTCACCACACCAGCCATAAATTATTCATTAATTCTGTTTGCTAACTCTGTAACTGAGCCCAGATGTTTCTGCTGGAGAGGCATTCCATAAGAAAAGTTAAATATAGCAAGCTGTGTGGAAGGAACAGACCTCTCCCCCTTGCCCCCCCCAGCATGCTCAAATATTACTTGAGAGAAAATAATGAAAACATTTGAAAAATATTCTGAATATGTGAGTCTGTGAAATGCCACAGTCTGATCACAAAATTTCATGTAAAAGAGCCCCCACACATTCCATTTGGGTGTAACTGAAGTTACTGGTCCTGTCTCTGGGAAAGGTGCTGGCACTTTCACTCGCCAGAGTAAATAGAAAATTTACAAGCAGAGGAACACTCCTTGCCATGCATCATTTACAAATATAAATCAAGACTTAAGTTTTCAATTACAAGAAACACTTTTGAGCCAGCTACCAATGGCAATTACCATGTTGATGAAGAACTAAGAGCATCCCATGGAATTTCTTACGGAATTGGCATGGAAAGTTACTGGTGGGAATTTTAAATCCATTTCAGTGCTTCAGAAGAACTTCAACCATTTTACACTAGCAAAGATGAGTAGTGCTGACATTTATAATCTAACGCTAAGAACACAGTCCTGTTGAACAGAATGGAAACTACCACCTTCAGCCACATGTTCAGACACTGTTATGGTTTCTAATACTCTTCAGCAACTGTCTTAAGCTGGTTTTGAAATGCCTATTCTAAATTAGAAACTATTCCGAATCATTATGTAGCTGGAGACAGTGAAAGATGCAGGATTGAATATTGCAGACTCACATTCTTTGGAATTTGGAGACTATTCTCAGGCACGCAACGCTTCTTCAGTTTTGAACAATGATCACAGGAGAGATTTTGAGACATCACCTAGTCCCTTTGCTCTGCTCCAAGGCAAGATCAATCGTATTTAAACCACTATTTTCCTAATCTGTTCTTAAAAATTTCCAGTGTAACAGATTCTGTAAGATGACTTTGCAGAGGGAGGATATTTTGGGGAAGCTGTTACAGACTGGTATGGTAACGATGCCACTGCCCTGATACCAGGTATCAGCTGTTGTCATCCAACTTTATTGCACTTGCACCTTGTAGCCAAATCCTGTTGTTCTTTAACCACTTGTGTCCATAAGAGACTTTGCAAAATATGTTAAGTCTAACCATACTGTTAACAGAAAGCACCTTCCCGCTAGCTAGCAAACAGCCAAACAAACCTCGGTATATATACTATTAGCCACCTTAGAACACAATAAAACTCTGCTGGCTGTTCCTAAAAACATGAATATATGACTGAAGTCATAATTTTAGCATGGGAAGGCATACTAGCACTAGCTTTAGCCTCCTCAACGTCAATAATGTTAGGAATAATGAAGTGGTAGCACAGGTCAACAATTTCAGGGCAAAAAAAAATTTTTTTTTCTTAGTCCATGCTGCCAGAAGTTTTCTTTATTTCTGGTAGCTACTCAAAGTTAGCATTACCAACAGCTACCACAGCATGTCTACCACAGGCAATGACCTCTTCATTTTGCTGTGTAGACAGATCTTAAGGACATCTCACTTCTACTTCAGAGGTCAACTGGAAAGCAGCCAACGAGAAGAAAACCAGAACAAATTTTATTTAAGTCACCCCAGCAGCAACTTAAAATTGAGTCCACCTATATGAGGAAATGTTTCCTCTCCAACTCCTAAGGAAGACAGTTATGCAATGTAAAACCTAGAAACTGGACCCAGTTATAGCATGTGTGAGAGATGGAAGATGACAAAGATCTGCAGGCTCTCAGAAAATACAGACCATATGTTGAAACAGTGGAAAGTCTTCTGTGAAGTCTTTGAGGGGGGGGGAGAAGAGGGAGTAGAGCACAGGTGTGAAGCACCAAAAGGAGTAAAAACAGAATAGAAACTACATTAGACAGCCCATCTTGAAAAACCCTTTTCCAATATATGGGGGGAACATTATAGCAAAAGAGAAAGAACTTTTAATCTCCTTTGCACTGCATGAATTTCTAGAGCACTGCCAAGCAAAATTTTTTTGTGGACTGAAACCAGCACCTGGTGTATTTCCTGGTTTATGCATGGTTAACAGAAGCTGCAGGAAAGTTTCAGTTTGGACAACTAAATTTAGAAAGTGAAACATCAAATTTGATGCACTTTACAAGCAAAGTCTTAGCTACAAATTATACACAGCTAAGTACAATTGTTCAAAGTTACTGCTTTTAGGTTGTCCTTGTTTTAAGCAAAAACCAGGCCCTCATGAAGATGTCTGTATACCTAAATTTGTGCCTAATTATCTTTCTCCACAGCTATTGTGTTGGAAAACAGGGATAAAACCTTAAGTTAACAGGTACTCTAACAAGAATTCAGCATGCAGCTCACTTTCTAAAGAGGCTTATGGGAAAAGGAAGCCACACTTAAGACCTACCTGTTTGTATGACCTGTTACTTAGGCAGAAAAAGAAATGTCACAAGGAAGAATTTTTGGTGTTTAAACCGTACAGAATTCTATTAGACTAATCTACAGCAATTTAAACAACCCAAACCTAAAAAGGTCCTGAGAGTCTCCCACTTTTGGGAGTCTTATCTGGTCTACTCACTTAATGCACACATATAGATGATTATATTCCAGCAGAATTAAGACCAGATGGGGTTTTGCTGTAAGCTTGATTTTTTTTTTTTTTTTTAAGAAAAAACTTGTTCTCTGTTCATTTTTTCACAAAGAGATAACAAATATATTCAGCATCTTAAAGAAGGAAAGAAGAAAAGAACGTTTACTTTGGTTGTGCTAAGCAGCCAGGTGCTATAATACTGCAAGTTTCATCTGTAGTCTGCAGTGCTGTAAGTTCTGCCATGTTAACCATCACATCGGTCTTGTGGCCGGGAAGCTTGGGAAGCACGGAAAGTATCTTCTCTGCAAGATTGTCACCATGATGACCAACTGCTCCTGGGGGGAGAAAAAGACACCAAAACTGTCAGATATATAACTAGAAGAAAAAAAAAAAACAACAAAAACAACACAACACAAAAACCACAAGGAATTCAGAGCAAAATAATAACCATGTTTTGGTGAGAAGGACACTGGTAGTCATAACAAGAAGACCACATTTAGCTTTTCAAAGTTATTTTGCTATAAAAGTAAAATTAATTTCTGGAATGTTTGAAGTTAAAAGCATTGATAACATTTCAGAAAGATTCATTTAAAAAGCATAAATTAGACTTAATTTTACAGCTGTTAGATATTCATTGATTTTGCACTTAAACCTGCAAAATGTTTCTCTTTGCATAAGAAACTTGTTAAACAAGATTTGCAATGGTTATTAAAAAAACACAGGCAAACATTCATAATATAGTCACATGCAAAGTATACTCTTCTACCTAAACTAACAGGACTGTGCTTAAAAGGGCTGTATGCAAGTTGACTACATAGCTACCCAAATAGGCTAGCATAATATCAAAATAACAAATTACCAAAGTAAACAATTACCAATGACATGTCACTGTCAAGATCATTGCTTCTATATGGACTGAGGGCAGCTCAGGTGAAACCAACACAAAATAACTAAACCAACCCAAGTTACATAGTATAAAATGGCATTTTGACCATGTTCCAAGAGAAACTCCAAATTCCAGTTGGCACGTTTTCTTCAATTCTCTTGATTTCAAACACACATGCTCTTCTTTCCATTCACAAACTCTCAACACAGGCGCTACAACCAACTGACAAAATATTAAGACTGTGAACCAAGCCAAAGCAGAAAAACATGACACACACTACAGATGAAAAAGTCAGAGAGGGCGACCAGAAACCTTATTGCCTTTAAGTCAGGAACAAGTTGAAGGTATTTGTATTCTGCCACTTTAGCTATGGTTCAGCTATTACCACAGGGCTGGATACCAGTCCTGAGCTTAGTATTGTGCTCCTGGTTTTACTCACAGGAGAATGCGGACTTCTGAAGCCACCACTGAGAGGCAGGAAAAAGATCTTTCAGGCTATGGTCCCACTCCCATCAAAGTCTGTCCATGTGGCACCCTATCTGCTCTCACTTTTCATCATTTCCAAAGACAGAGGAGGTCTGTTTCAACAGCTGAAGTAGCTTCACATGCTCCATAAATCCAAACAAGGCCCTTACATCAAGAACATCAGTGGGATCAGATTATTAACTGCTCTTGGATAAGCAGAAGGTTGCCTCTGGTATGTCTACAGCAGCCAGGTATCCATGCTGTAAAACCACCTCATGGTTTGTCAACTATTCTGACTTGTAGAAGAAGTTGAAAAGAGAAGCAAGGATGAAAAGGGAGGAGAAAAGTAAAGTCAAACTCCATGCTGGCAATGCCTCTATCCACAGAAGGCAAGGAAGGCACACGTGTCCAGCATGTGGTAGTACTGCAATGCGGACACCTGGCCGCTCAGCTGGATTGAGATTACCAATTTGTTTCACCAGAGATTGTAATAGTCACAGAATGACAGCAACCTTCCTTTCTACCATCCCCAGCCAGATTTATACCACTGAAGTACAGATGAAATGAGCTGGGTTGTCTTTATGACTCCCTAAGCCATCTGTTCTCCAAAATCCCTACATTCTTCTTACTAGGTCAGTCGCTTGTCAGCCACACTGCAGTTATCAACACTTGCAAAGTTACAGACATGGAAAACAGATGGTAATCTTCTGAACCCACACCCCCACGTACTGGAAGCAACGTCTATGTCTCCACACTTGCTGCACGTGAGCAACATTTAGCTAGACAAGACATTTAGCTAAACTGGAAACACCTCAAATGCAAGTAAACCCACATTAATTATTAATATCCCTCCTTTCTCCTTGGCACAGGGGGAAGTCTTGGCACATTCGAGTTGCTTCCATGATCAGCCAGTGTCATCTCAGTCTCCTTCCCACAACTGCTACTCCTTGGAGGCTCCCACTGGTCCACAGGTGCTAATGGCTTTTGCTGTGACTTACCAAATCAATCAGAAAACATCTCCTGGAGGTTTTAAAAATCGCTATCACTGCTGACCAACTACACAAAGCAACCAAGGCTGGAAAGACAGTTAAACTTCAGAAGATTAGGACAGGAAATTGCACTGACTTCAGCAGGGTGTATGGCACTGGTTTCCATCCTCTCTCCTCATCACTGTTGAGGACAGTCAACAGGCTGCTCAGCAGCTTCTCATGACCAATGGTGGTCAAGGCAGCTGGCGGTTTTTAATGCTGCCACTGTGCACAGAGATCAGGTGTTAAAGTGACAAGGAGAAGTTATGTGACCAATGCAAAACAGGAGTCTTCATGCTAATATCCAGCCTTGAGGACACAGGAAATCTTATGTATCATGCTGTTCTAATTTTACTTTTTCTTCTCATTAAGAGTTACAAACTGTAATGTGACATTTGATACAGGTTGTAGCTGTCAGAATTGGCAAAGGCGACCAACCAGTTCCTTAGGAATGAGCCAGGAACTCATTAACTACACCCTCCCTTCCCCCCAAAAGGCATCAATGACACGCATACAAGAAAATATTTTCCTAAGCCCATTACCAGCCCTATATCACACCATTTGTACTGCAATTCTTACATTCTCCTACTGGTTCTACTATCTGGTTCAAAAACAAAACAAACAAACAAAAAGCAGATTTAAGGGGCAATTGCACATCACAGAAGCAACATGAGAGCTTGGGTAATGGGAAGACTTCAATGTCAGCAGCTAAACACAAGGAGCTTGAAGTAGAAAACAGTTCTTCTACAAAGGCATTGCTCACTAGCCAACAACTAATGCAGCTAATTTCTGCTGGGGGCTTTTCCTTCAATCAGAGGTTACATGTAAGTCAGTGTGCACCAAAACAGTATGCAAGGTGTATCTTGCCCCCACTATCAAGCTTTCTCAACATCTGCTGTTTTAACTACTTTGTAGATTAGTTCAGAACTGGTGATTTTGGAAAGATACACAGACAAACCCATCCCAGTTTTCCTGATGTTTCAACACTACACATTCACCCAATGCTTTTCTGAATAACATCACCACTAGGAAGACTTTACACTAAAGGACTCTACCAGGACAATTTCTGTGATGCAACTTTCTTAGGGAATGCATCACCCCAGTGAGTGCAGGGTTTAAAATATCAGAAGGCACAAACGTTTACACCTATTCCCTTGAAAGACGCTGGATATTTGGAGTTCCAGTTCCAAAGCTTATCAATGTTCTGCCATATTCTTTCATCCAGATCATCATCAGCTTAAGCTGACCTTGTTAAACAGTGCTGGAGAGCAGCCTGTATGTTCCCAGGAACCATTGTGCAGCATTCAAGGCAAACTAGAGCATCCTTCTGCCCTGCCAAAAGACAGATCTACATTCTTCTTTGTACAGACAAAGGAACATCAAAGTAGTCAGTTATCTGTCCCACTATGCTGGCTACTGAATCTTAAAAAAAAAACACCACACAAAAAAACCCCCAAATCCCAACCAACAAAAAAAACAATCAAACAACAAAAAAACCCCCAAACAAAACCACAACCCCCACTCAAAAAAAACAAAAAAACTTGTAGCCCAGCAGTAGAAGCACAGAAGCCCACAGCCAAGCACAGCAGCATCAGAGTGCTGCCACAGAAATATGACAGATTCCCCACCTCTCACAGCCAGCTACTGCAACATATGTAAAGAGTAGTAAATTTGGAGATAAGAAACACTTAACCATCAAGACTCATGTAATTTCCAAGCCCTCTGCACTGACCCAGCCACCTGCAGTTTTCTTTAAATAGGCAAAACTCATTCCATTTATTTGCTTATCTCTGTAAAGCCTCTATAAGAAATTTAACATCTGAAGCATTTAAAAACCTATTATAAAAATTTGTGTGCCTATTCCACAATAGCAGAATCTTTACAAACCACAGCATAGCAGAAGCTGCACCCTGACCCGCAGCACTGAGTTGACACCACTTGAATATTTTCAGCTGCCATCACTCCTCACAGCTGTAGTCTACAACCTCAAGTAACTACAATAATTTAAGCATCAGTTGCTTCCTATGTCAAAGCCCCAGCCTGGTTCATAAAGAGGGGACTACTGTACTCTACAGGCCTCAGTATTTATGTTTTCAAGACCTCAGCTTATATGGTAATGAAGAAAAAAACATGGGTTTGTTTCCTTTAAAAAGGCATTAGTGTCAATCCACCAATGCATCAACTTGGAAGATGCCGCAATCAAAGAAAGCATGAGTAAAGCACTGCAAATTAGAAACATGACAGAGATAATGAAAGAAATAGACAATTACAAACAAACAGTTTAAAACAAAAATAATCAAAAGGAGATATTAGTCAGAACCAGACTTTACCAGAAAGGCATGGGTCTACATTAGTCTTCACTCTTATCCTCCTCTATGAATGGCATTACGTGCTAGGGCAATTAAAGCACACCACAACTTTCTCATCACTGTGGCTGCTCCCAGAAACTGAAAGGGTATAGTATCCACACTTCATGGATAAGTGCCTGAACTGTGCACTTTGTATCTGTTACAAGGCTGAAAACATTACAACCAATGCAAGGGTGTGATGCAAAAATGATGCCTGGCTGACAGTGAGGGCGATAATACAGAAAGTTAAACCTGAGTTTGCAGCCTTGGCTGTGGGGAAACATTCCTGTGATTTTGACCGATACATGCAAAAGCGCTAGGGGAAGATAAAAGTGCTGTTGCTGCCGGCACTGAAATACCCAACTTCAACACTCCTCACACAAAGGTTATTATTCAAAGCCATACATTAACTGCACAGGCACCCCCCTGCTATTCATTCCTCTCTGTCTTTTGCTCACTGTACTGCATTTCAAAATCACCTGCACTTACCAGTGGGTGAGACCTCCCTATTCCCTGCACTTAAAACAGCCCACGTCCCAAATACTGCAAAGCACCAAGGGACTGGAAAGAGAAACGCATCAAGCTGTTCTGAACACCAATATCTGAAAGGTATCAATGAGCTTATGAATGAAAAAGGAAATCTGGGAAGCTGGAAAAACTGCTTCATAAAAGGTGTGAATGCTGGCAGGGTGGTGACTAAGAAACACATGGAAGGAGCATGGGGCTACAATATGGTATTGCAACGCAAATATTTAGGGGCGCAAATATTAGAGGAGAAAAATAAAGGGGAATTAAGGTGCCAGAGTTAGCTCTGACTTTAACCAGTGTCATTTATGAGAGCACCACCCTAGCTGGGAGGATTTACTCTGCTTTTTAAAGCTAAGTTAGTGAACTTTAAAACAGTAAGTAGGCAAAAGAAAGAAGCACTACACATACATACAGCACCAGTAACAAAGTTTTATACAATCAGAATTCAAGAAATGAGCACACAGTACTAAGCCTGTGATCTCCTCTGGGCATAAAAATACATGTCCCACTTTCCAGGGCACTGCTTTATCCACAAGATCCTACACTGCAGGGGTAGGCAGTATCCATGTCATCCCCAGTTGAAGCCACGCCACTGCAGTGAAGGCAGAAAAATCCATAAAAAGAAGATCTGTGTAACAGCTCAGTTGAACATTATGTCATACAGGACAAAAAGGAGAATTATTTACCTTAATTCAGTATTCTCCTCTCTACTTAAATAAAGCATGCATAAGTAATGCTGAACACACAAAATATAGATTATAAAAAGTATTCGATAGAGCTTAATCCAAATTTTAGAGTAATAACTCAGAAGAGATTCTTAGCTTCACAGAACCTAGAACGCTAACCTAGACAGATGCCTTCTGATTTTTTGATAGAAAAATGTACCATTTTGTGATTAATTATTTTTTAATAATTGTCACAACAAAGATAATACAGCTTTGTGTCACTGACAGAGGTTCTTTACCAAAATGTACTTAATACTTCTTCAGTATGTTCTTTAAAGGGGAAAGTTTTAATATTTAAGTACCAGTATTTTCCCTTAGTTCAGTTGTTTTCAACTGCAGCACTAGAAAAGGCACTTTTGAGATAGTTTGATTTTTACTATTAGTTTTCGGTAACACTAATTGATTTCTGTTTGTTATTCTAGGCTAACATCTTATTTGCTGTAGATAAGCATGGAACGTGAGCCAAAAATAAGACATCTGTTACTGCAACTCCTTTAGACATCGTCTAGAGCTACCTAAAGCTGTATTCCATTCAGGTCTTTTGAGTCAGAAAATATTTGCCTCCTGATAGCCTACTCAGAGTGATTCAAAGTCACCTGGTTCAAAGCAGTAGCCTGATTTAATCAGAGGGTAGCCCAGCACCTACCCCAATGAACATCCAGGTTTTTGTCGAAGTGGTTGGAATATGAAAGCATTCTCATAATTCATGGATACATAACCATTTCTCATATCTGCAGCCCACATGTTGGACAAGATTCAGGTATCAATAAGACATTCACAAATTAAATGCAAAATCTTTCATCTTTAGAGAGGGGAGATTTAAAAAGTTTTTTTAAATGAGCTGCAAATGAGAAAGTCTACCTCAAAGACTTCCACCTGCACTGAGCTGTTATTTGAGAAAAAAAAATTATTTTTACACTGCTGACTGCAAATACATACCATAGCTTGAAAAAAAAATCCAGTGACCCAGTTGCCAATACCAAGCTGGGAACTTGCAGATAGGAAACTTTAGATTTACAAAGTGTAAGGCTGAAATTCAACAGATTCATTCATTCACCTGAAGGCCAAGCAGTGGAGTTGGATGTAGCAGGCCAGGGGAGACAGTACATAAAGGCTGAACACACCTAAGAAAATTACGGTTTCAGGTACAACTTAATCCTGTCTTTTCCTATTTCTTGACAACTGATTTCACAACGTAAATGCTGTTCTTTTCGTGTACTTTTTACTGTAGAATTTCCATCAAACCAATGAAACAAATCTTACTGTGTGGCACTAAATTCAGGTCCATATAGTGCTTTACCTCTGAAATGTACTATATTTTTCCTCCTTCAGTTTGCACTGTACTTGATGGCAAGAGTATGGGATCATGTCCAAAGCATAGCAAGGCTTCAATGAAGCTGTCAATGAATTCTGGAGACATTTGCTGGTAACAAAAGAATGGCTGCATGAAGGGATCTTGGTCTCAGTTACAGATACCAAAGAGAATACATTCCTAAAGAAATCAATACTTTAATTTCTCATCCTTACTCCAAGAGCTTTGATGCATCCCCTCCAAAGCTGCCCCACCACAGCCCTGATGTTTTCTCCGAAAAAAACTTCTACTGATGTACAAGAACCCAGACTTCACTTCCCAAATTTAAGCTGGTACCAGTTATCTCTCTTCATGCCTCCTCAACAGTCTCCTTGTCAGGCAGCTCGCTGTCACCCACAATTTCCAGTTCCTTTTCTTGTTTTTAACTCTTCCCACCACCTGAGTGCACGAATCCTTACCCAGTTTCACTGGTTCCCACCCCCAATGGGCACTCCTCTCACAGTTTCATTTCAAGGCTCTTCATCCAAGCCCACTCTCCTGCAGCCTTCCCAGCAATCTTCCCAAACCACAGCACAGCATTAACCACCCAGATTCATAGCTGCTCTTCAGCACATTGTCAATGGCTATGAACCCTACAGCAGTGCAACAATACATAAAGCCAAAATTAAGGGTGGGGCAGGGGAAGAAAAATCAGGAACAGATGAGCTGCAGGTGCAACATTGTACCAAACACTTGCTATGGGTCACCTGGCAAAATTACAACCTTAATTATTGACCATATGCAATGCAAATGGAACCAGGCCCACATACTGTATATGTGAGCAGGTTTATCCATAATATGATGGGGTAAGTGAATGCAGGCCCTCCTATAACAATTATTCTCCGAGTTTAGTTTTCCCTGAAAGATGGTTATTCCAGAAGTGAGAGCCCGATACAAACTTTTTCTGGGTCACTGGCCCAGCACCTTCCTGGTGACTTGTTCAATCACTCTTTCCCTTTCTGACCTTTTGATATCACATCTTACCAACCTTACCAACTTAAAAGTCTTCAACTCACTTAGCAAGCTCATGGGTTGATTACAATACTAGACATTCTCCTTCCAACAGTTTCCCAGTCGACTCTCACACCACTCTCTATGCTTCCCAACTTTTGCATCAATTCTGCATTAATTGGCAGTATTAAATTTACCATCTGGTCCATTCTTACACTCATTTGCTTCCCGGAACGTGTTGTATAAACAATTCTGTATTGTTTTCACTCAAACATAATGTTTTCCCAGTTAACAACACCAGCCACGTGCAATTGCTTCACTCAGAGACTAAGCATAATGCATAGCATGTAAAAACCACATAAATATACACAGAGAGACACTTTCGGACATATAGATACAGCTAAGCGTATATGTAGATGTATATCTGTTTAGACAGGTATAATGCTAAGGGCGACAAGGAGATACACTGGGAAATACCTCGCAGTAATCCACCAGGCCATTTCCTTCACGCCCTGGGATGACACACAGGCACGGCTAAGGTCTCTAGCATGCAGCAACGTGGAAGTGCCAGAAACAAAGCCTTGTGCTTCCAGCAGAGCCTCCTGCTTCACCCTTGGTTTCCGTGACCCGCTGGGGAGCAAGGATGTGTGAGCAACCGCCACGGCCATGGCGTTACATGTGCTCCCGGGCCACGAGGACTCCCGCAACTATCCGAAAACCTCCGCATGGGGTGGACGCGGGTCCACAGGGATGGCAGCCCCCGCCAGCGGTGGGTTTCTTACCGGCGAGGTCCAACGTCCTGTCCACGAAGACGACGGAGGCCTTGTGGGCGGCCGTCCTCCTCCTGTTCCTGGCCGGGGCATAGCTTGCCAGCTCGGCAGCGACGACCCTGCTGAGGGCCCCCACGGCGAAGCTCTCCTCCCGCAAGCCCAGGGCGGCGAAGAGCGCGTCGAGGTCGCCCACCAGGGCCCGCACCGCCGCCCGCAGCTCGGCGGGCAGGGCGGCCGGCCCGACCTCCGCGGGGCCGGGCCCGCCAGGGCCGGGCAGAGGCGGGAGGAGCGCCGCCAGGGCGGGCAGCAGGCAGAGCTCCGCCGAGACGGGCGCCAGGAGCGGCGGGCCCCGCGGCACCACCTCGGCGCGGCCGCCCTCGCCCATCCACCGCCGCAGGGTCTCCTCCAGCTCGGCCGGCCCGCCGCCCTCCGCCTCGCCGCCGGACACCAGCACGCAGTGCCGCACGGCGCCCTGGCCCAGCACGCCGCGCACGGCTGCGGCCGTGCCGCCCCGCAGCGCCCCGCTCACCACGAAGACGGCGCGGGCCGCCCCGGCCGCCTCCGCCGCCGCCTCCGCGGCCAGCGCCCTGACGGCCAGCGCCCCCGCCGCCAGCAGCTCGCCCGCCCCGCCGCCGCCCCAGTGCAGCGCCTCGGCGGACGCCGCGTCCAGGAAGACGACGGCCCGGCGCGCCCTGGCGAGCACGGGCTCCCAGGCCTGCCGGCACACCCGCCGCAGCTGCAGCTCCGGCACCGGCGCCGCCATGGCGGTGGGCAGCGCTGACAGCCACAACACACCGCACGTGCCCGGCGCGCCGGCGGCGCCGCGGGATGACGCGGCGGGCGCGGGTTGGCTGCCCGCCGGCGGGGAGGGGCGGGGCACGGCGGGGCACAGCGGGCGGTGCCGTCCGTCCCCCGTGGCAGAGCCGGCGGCCGGCGGCAGCGGGGTCGCTTGGGGTCGGCGGCAGCGGGGTCTCTGCGGGGAGGCGGCGGGGGCCCAGGTGCCTCAGGCGGGGTTAGCGGCGAGGCCTTCCCTCCGGCCGCGGGGGCTGTGCTGTGGTGGGTCCCCGAGGAGCCGCCGTGGCCTGGGCGCCTGGTGAGGGCTGCCCGCCCGGCACTCCTGCTAGCCGGTCCGGGGCCTGGTCTCCCCACGGGTCAGCCTCGGCCAGTTCTCCCGCCCAGGTCTGTGACACCGCGAGAGCGGCAGCAGGGGTACCTCTCTGGGAGGGGAGCCGGCAGGGAGCTCCTCTTTCTGCTGGCAGTGCCGAATTCTGACAAACATTAACGTGTTTCTCTCATCTACCGTCTGTAATACATAGAAACTCTGCTGCAGTCTGCAGCCCTGGCCGGTACCAGCAGGGACTTCTGAGCACTGACAGTTCAGTTTTGCCTGCCATTTTCCTGGAAAGGCTAGGAGCTTCTTTGGTCTCGCTCCTCATAATGTTAGAACAATTAGTGTCGTTATTTATGTCGCTACCTCTTTTCTGCTGCATTAGTATCTCTGTTATACCCAGAGAACAACTGTTTTGCTGATACTTTTTAAACGTACAGCACTGGAAAGGTGAAACGTCCTTCGCCGTTCCCTGTCCTATAATGTTGTATTTCTTCTGTTAGTATTAACAAACCCTGTGGTTGATGAGCTAGCAACAAGAAATATTCTCTTTTAATAAATGCAACTTTTACGATACACAGCTGGAGACGTGACAAACTAAATTCCATTTCTCCTTTAAAAAGCTCTTGATCTCAAAATCAGTTTCACGGCCAACTAGAAAAAATGCCATAATATGCATCTACAGCTCCTTCTCCCCAGAGAATGGATGGCTCGCTTGCAAATCTGTGTTCTACGCAGTATTGCGCTTGGGCAACCTCCTCTAGCACAGAACGAGAATACTTTTTCTGGCATAGTTGGATTATCAGCAATAACGAAAAGACAAACTATTTAATTAGTTCATCCGCTATCTTAATTCGTCTTCTTAGGTCTCTTGCAGGTTCAGCTTGTTTCAGAACACTGAAAAACAAATAATGTGGAATCGCCAGATTTCCAGTAACAAAATTAAATTCTCTCCCTCCAGTCTCCTCCATGCATGTTCCTACCCCAATGCATTCTTCCCTCTTCAAAACTCAGACTTATGTCTTTGTGCTGTTCCAACCCCAATCTGTTATTTTAACCTTAGGGCATATAACTTTATGATGCTAGAAAAATATGTAAGTTAGTAGCCTTCTTGACTATTTTGATTTGAAAAATGAATGCCAAGAAAGGATTGGGGATGGTTAACCACTGGGCCCCTGGGCTTATACACAAGTAGAATTATCCTCCTCTCAGACTGAATTACCTCAGAGATTACGTATCTCTGAGCTTTTGCTTTATGCTTGAGTGCCATGGACAAAAGCTAGATGTATTATGACTTGTCCAACTCTTTAGTTAGCATTTTTTAAAGGTTGGGGTTTTTTTTCAGATGTATTGTCAAAACAGTAGGTGCTTTTCTAAGAAAACAAATAGCTTTTTTACTCTATAAATACTGTATATATTGCACCTAGTTCTGCATATGCCAATGTTGAAAAAAAGGATTACTAGCCAGAAGACAAAATGAGGTTAATCAGTTTAAATCATAGTGGTTAAATTACAAAACAACATTATCTAAGTTGTTTTTACAGCTTATTTTATCCCATGTGCAAATTTACAACTACCGTGCTAGAAAACGAACTGTATTAAAGGGTTCCCGTAAACTGGATATCTTGTTGTGGGTTTCTGGAGCGTGACCCGCAAGTCAGATGTTTATGCAGCTCACAGAGAGGTGTCCTCAGCCTTTTAGCTACTCAGGGCCTTGGGAGAAGCCTTTTTTTCAGGCCTCAACTGCTGCTGTCCCTCTGCGCAGCAGTAAGGAGAAACTGCCAGATGTGTTCCAGTGGCTGGGACCCATGGGAGTTTTTACCTTTGAGGGCAGAAGTCAAAATGCTATCTAGGCCAGCACTCTGTCCTCAGAACCAAAGCAGAGAACAGGTTCAGAGCACGCTCTCTGTCCAACCAGAGCCAGAGGTAGGTAAAGATTTTCCTGGGAGCAGTGGAAGGCTGGCAGCCATTTTCAGGACTTAGCCTTTTTGGGTGAGCTTCCAGTGTTCAAGATAGTTTTTATATGACCACCAGCTCAATGAGATGTCTATTTAAAGGTTTCTACCAGGAAAACCACTTTGAGGATCTGTGTTGATGTATTTTAAGAGATTTTATGTTCTATACCTACTCCTGCTTTCTCTTTGGGGTGTTTTCCACAAACGTAGTTTCTTTCTTCTTCCTTGTGTCTGCAGTCAAAGGAAACTATTATGAGTTCTACCATGTCCTTTAATGTCAGGCAGAAGTGTGTTAAATGGCCAAGTAAACAAAACAGAAATGAAGAAAGATACTGATGCCCAGTAAGAGATACTACAATACAAATTTATTTTATGAGAAACAAGTATCTAGAAATGTTTTGGGTGAAAAACACCTTTGCTGACTCCACTACAATGTATAAAAAATGGAACTGCACGATGAAAACGTACCCAATTATACCACATAATTCATGATCAGTATATGACACCCAACCATTTAATTTCAGGGAAAAAAATGCCTTTGGAGAAGGTAGTTTGTTCATGTGAACTCCAGTGAAACATCATGCCGTATATGAAACTTTAAAATAAGGTTCCCTATGCAGGCAATTCAAAGAATAACCTACCCCCACCCAGAGTTGTGATGTGTTTGTAATACAGTCAAGCCCTCTGGTGTGATTTTTCACAAGCTGTCCTGTGGTGAAAAAGGGGTCCTTTCTTTAGTTTCCACAAACATCGTAAGACTCTGTTCGTACACACGACTGGTCGAAACTCATTTTGACAGGTTTTGGTACTTAAATTTTCTCATGAATCTTGCAGTTGTTAATGCAGCATTCACAGATGTGAAGTGAGAAAAGCATCACTAAAAGTGGCTTGCTCCTTGCCACCGCTTTTAAAATAAGAGCGGTTTCTTCACGAAATGCGTAGTTACGCTCTGGAACACTCAATGCACGCTATGAACGTTACACTCTTACTGGAGCTAAAAATAAAACTAGGCAATTTGTGGGGCGCGGGGGGGGGGGGGGGGGAATTCATGAAGAGTTGTTAAACCTAGAATATTACCTCCAGCTGGGAGAGTGCCTGAGCCGAAAGCTAGGACAGCACTAGTAGAAGTAGCGGCGCGTTTATCCTGCGGTTACGCTCCCCCCCCCGGCAGCTGCCATCAGCCGCCAGTAGAAGCACGGCACTGGACTGTACGTGCGTTCGGCCAAGTCCTGCTTCTGGAGGTGGGCGAGGATGCGCTAGCGGAGCCCGCCACGCTGCCGGTGCTCCCCGCTGGGGAGACGGACGGGCGTTTGGGGATGGCGGAGAGCACAAGGACCGCCGAGAGGCAGCGGAGACAAAGGGCAGCGAGAGGAAGGACGGGCGGCTCTGGCAGGCGCGCCGCGCCTCGGGAGGGTGTGGGGAAGGCACAGCCGAGGTGAGTGCCGGCGACTGGCAGCGCGCAGAGGTGGGACCGGCCTCCGCGGAGAGGGCAGCCCCCGGGCGCGGCCGGGCGGCTCTCCCCCTTCCCCTCCGGCCCGGCCCGGCCCGGCCCGCTCCGCTCCTCCCGCGGGCAGCCGGGAGACCCCTCCGCTTCTCCCCACTCATGGCCCCCGGCCCGGCAGGGCCCCCCGGCGAGCGGAGGGCGCCGGGCCGCGCCCGGCCACGTCCCCCCGCCGGCCGCCCGCCCTCCCTTCCCTTTTCCCTTCCGCCCTCCCTCCCCGCGCGGCCGGGCGCCGCCGGGCCGCCCCCCGCGTGCCCGTGCCCAGGGCGCCGCGGGGCCGGGCCGGGCCCGCTTCCTGTGCGTGTCACTCAGCCGGCGGGGGAGGGGAAGCGCCGAGCAGGCGGCGGCGGTGCCTCCGCGAGCGCTGGCGTTGGGCCGGGCGGCCGCTCGCAACCCCCCGGCCGCCGCCCGGTCGCGGCCTGAGGCGCCGGCGGAGGCCCGGGGAGGGGCGGCGGCGCTGCCCGGCGGCGGGAGGCCCCGGCGCCGCCGGGCCTGGGCCCTCGCTTCCCGCGGGAGGCGGCCATGTCTACCGGCGAGGTGGAGCGGCTGTCGGCGGACCTCGGCGGGGCCGCCGGAGACGAGGAGGAGGAGTGGCTCTATGGCGGTACGGACCCTCCCAGACCCCCGTCCCCAGCCCGCGTCCCCCGCACGCCGGCCCGGCGCTCTGCCCCGCCAGCGGCGACGGGGTGCGGGGCGGGGGGTAGGCCGCGGCGTGCGCCGCCTCGCCTCGCCTTCTCGCCAGGCCGGCCGGCCGGCCCGCCCGCCCGCGGCTGAGCGCGGCCCGCACCTGCCCGGCGAGCCGGGCTGGCCGGCGGCCGTTTAAAAGGGTCCCCCCGTCCCGCCACCCCCGCGGCTGCTGAGTCCCCTCCTCCTGGCCAGCCCTCCGGCGGTGCGGTCCCGGGCCTGTGCGCGGCCCCCTCCCCGCCGCGGCGGTGGCTCCCTGCCCCCTCCCCCGCGGGCGCCGGGCGGCCGCTCTCTGAGGCGCCGAAGGTCTCCCGGCCCCCTCTGCCCTGGCCGCGCAGGCCGAGGCGGCGTGCTGGGCCGCCGAGGCGGGAGGCCCGCATGGCGCTCCTGCCCCACACGCACCCCTGGGGCGGCAGAGCCTCGCCCCCGTACCCCCCTGCCCGGGCTCCCAGCGTTGAAGTACTGAAGCAGCCTCAACCTCTTACGCACGAACTTTCTTTACAACTTTAGGGACTTTCTTTACGTTCAAATCGTAACGAAACCTGTAAACGAAACCCTGCCCCTGTGGTAGACCTGTCAGTACAGAGCACTCCGAGGGCTCGGGGGTCTGCTCGGCTAATTTCGCAATTGAAACGTTATGAAAATGTCTCAGTAGTAACCTGAAGGGTTGCCTAATAATCCGCGTGGCGAGATATCTGTCACGGTTGGTTTTCGGGGGATTTTATTCTTAACCGCTGTGTTTCTTTTCTCTTGTGATAGATGAAAATGAAGCAGAGAGACCAGAGGAAGAAAAAGCTAGGTGAGTATCTTGAGAACTGGCAAGTCCTGCAGTGTGGCCACACAAAAGTTATATTCGTTACGTTCTTCCCAGTTGCTTGAAAGTCCATAGCACCCGAACACACTCGGGTGTCTTTGAAAATCACCTTAAGATAGTATGTTTCACCTGCTCAAATGACTTGTCTTTTCTGTGAAATGGTTTTACCTGTGAAATTGGGACACTTGCGTATGAAAGTTATTTTAAGTTTTAACAGTATGGACAGCAGTAGCCCCTCACAAAATACCAGCAGGTCTTTTATTTCTGTAATTAATGTGCTTTGCAGTCTTAGTAATGGATCAGGACTTCATTTGTTCTGGACAATTTAGAAATTAAAAGACAGTCTTGTCTCCCAAAGAGTTTACAATGTAGTTACAAGAAGAGGAATACAAGGAAGCAGTGGAAGATTACCAGCTAGCTTGATGTGCAGGTTGCATAACACATCTACTTTGGGTTTTGGGGTGGTTGTTTTTATTAGTAAGAGAGTATTTGAAAGAAATTTAGAAAAAGCTTTGGAAGTGTTTGAGGGAGCCAGCTTGATTTAATAAGGGGCTGTATGAGAGAGCACAAAGATGCTCCTTTGAGAAGCTAGCTAAGTTGATGGAGGTTGGTAGCAAGGACTGACTGGAAATGGGAATAAGTCTCTCATACTGAATGAAAGAAGTCTCACAATTGATAAAGTATGGAAAATGTTGATTGTCAAATTAAACAAATAAAGGGGAAGCCAATGCAAGAAAACCTGTGTTTTTACTTTTTATAAATGCTTCCAGTCAACAGAGATTTTTTTCAATGAGAGCTCTTGAATTTAGTTACCCTTGGTGGACTTCTTGTCCGTAAGTTTGCTCAGTTGCTTTTTTGAACTGACATCAACTTTTGACAGGCACAGTGTGATACAGCAGTAATGATCTCTACCACTTGACTATATACAATATCATTTTGAAGCAGCTACTAGATGCAATTATTTGATTCCCATTAGTTCCTGTAGTATAAGAAAGAGTAGTTTCCTGTCACCTTTTCCATGTCACTTAACAGTGTTCTAGACCTCTGTCACATTAGTCTTGAATCATCTCTTTTCCAGAGCAAAGAGTTCTAATTATTTATTTGCTTTTTATTTGGAAGCTATTCCATATCAATTGATTCCTTTTCTTGACCTGGTACCTTTTGTCAGTATTAGAGTTGTTTCAGAAAATTACTTGCATGGCAACTGAAATGATCTTTAGAAACAGGGGTGTTTTACTCCAGTTTCTGGTCAGTAGTGTCTAGCTTGGCATTTGTCTGCCTCAATACATAGTTATGGACTAAAAGGCATAACAAATGGTAGCTTATGCATCTTATGAGTTGTGTTTGGAACTCTGGAAGTGTGGTGACAGTTTACCTGTTAAAAGTTTTGGTCTCTGGCCTCTCAGTTTTGGCATTCTTTGTATATATAAAAATTGTGAGGTTTTATTCAGATTCTGTAGCTAGTCTGTCATTTTCCTGGGTGGTGAAGTGAAATGCTCAGGCTTGAATCCTTGGGGTCGTACTTGGTCTGTGTTGGGTTTTGGTGCAACGCTCGTGAGTGGGTGTTTTGCCCACAGAAGACAGGATCAAAATCATTCTATTCAATAAAAATTGGCAGTTGCTCACTCCATTTCAGAAATATCTTTTCAGTGAAAGAATATTGTTTCTAAATGGCTCCCTGCTTACTCTGCTAATTGTGATGCAATATCCTAACAGTTAATGGAACTGTGGAAATGAAAATATTGCTGCTTAAGAAACAGCAGTAGGTAAGCCCAGTGAGACAGCTCATTTGCATGGATTTGACAGTGCTGGTCATTTTACGTAGACCAGTAGTTTTAAAATTTTTAGTTTTCAGCATACAGTTAAAATATAATTGAATTCATCATTGACTTGTATCTATTCCATATGGTGGAAGAAAATTTCACAATACAGATATGGGAATTTTGATTCAGTGCAACATTACCTATGGGTATTTAAATGCTTTTTCCATTATGTCTTTGAAAAGTGTCAGTCTGCAGGGGCGGGAAGCTGTTATTCTCCCTTCATATATTGTGGAAGATTTCACTTTGATTTCAAGAGTATCCAGGTGTAATGCCTTATTATGTCCAAGTATTCTACAAACATCCAGTTAGTATGATTTATGATAGCTAAATATTATCCTGCTAATATAAAGTTATATTAATCTAGAAATTTTTTCTGTTGTTTTTTTTTTTTAATTAATGCAGAAGATAGCTGGAGCTTTGGCTCTTCTCTGCAGTGATGTAGCAAGGCTTTTTTCATTAGCTGATATGTGTGAAATACTATCCGCATAAATACCTAGTTTCATCTTTTCCTGTTTGTTTTTGTTCAAGTGCTCCGCCCCCACCTGGAAACGAAGAGGACGCGGCAGAAAATGGCGTTGTGAAAACGGTAGTTTTAAATGTTTTTGAAATACTGCTTTAATTTGTTTTGACTTAAGGGGTATTCGTAATTTGGCTAGGACTTATAATTAAATGAATTAATGTGGAAGTGTGTGCCTTTGATTTTTTTTTTTTTTTTTTTCCTGAAAGGTGTTTGACACTATCTGCAGAAACTTTGTAGAGATTACTAAATTAGGAATTCTGATTTCCAGCTGCAGTCCACTTTTTAAATCTAACTTACAGAAAATAAATGAATAGTACTTCCATTTTTGGGGGGGAAAGACGGTGCGTCAAGACAGCTGTCTGTTCTCAAAGATACCCTTTTCAAAATGATACTCTCTATTTTTCCTCACAGAAAGGAAAGTAAAATCCTCTGATCATTTTTCTTTTTTGAACGTGATAAACAATCAGCATTTGCAGAACTATGGGAAAATGCAGACCAAGAGGTGAATTACATGTGCCTTTCAGAGGCAACAAAACAGACTTGTTTGGTAGTAGTCTTCAATGTTCAGTTTAACTTCAGTGTTAGTATGATGAAGGAAAGGACCAGGAAATGAAATTTGCAGTTGCAATGTTAATAAAAGGCCTCAGTTTACTGTGAATGGGAACAGTTTAAATTTGTTCTATGAAAAAATTGTAATTTTACCTCACTGGGATATTTTAGCTTATATTTTGCAAGAATTCTCTTAAGTGATGGAGAAACCATTATAATGATACTTGTGCAAGTTCTAAGGACTGGCCTCTCTCAAAAGTATATTTTTTTTCAGTAAGTCTGATACCTTAGTTATAAAAGATATTACAACTTACTGAAAGTTGGGGAAAAAATTATAAAAACTTAAACTTACTTCAGTTGTTTAAACTGAAAAGCTCTTTATTTTAAGTGCACCAAAGGCTTTTTGTGCTGATGCTAATACTGTAAGTGGGCAATAGATTTAATATGTTAGGTAAAAGGAGACAATAGTATCCTTTTTTGGACTTGGTGATTTAAAAATATTTCTGAAAATCCTCATTGGTGCAGTTTCCTTGTACTTGCAGATCTTTGTGTTTTTCACCTATATAAAGCCTACCATTGTTAGGATATCATTAGAACATCTCCATAAAACTGAGACTTCATGGTGAAAGGTGCACATGAAGGGTCAGCAGCAACCTAGAAAAATGGATGGTGTTCAAGTTGGTTGAATAAGAAAAGGTGAATATTCCTGTGAGGAGGGAACTAAGAAATCATTGTTTATAAGTGAAATTGGGTTTGCTTGAAAAGGTACATGCTCCAAACAAAATTTTATTTTCTGTTTGATGCATTTGTAGTGGCTCTCTGCTGTGTGGGTTGCCTGGTGTGTGAGAGAGTGGTCAACTTGTACTTTTCAGCAGTGGGGCATTCAAAGACTGTCTTCCATCTTCAGCTGTTATTTACAGAATATCTATGCTGATCTAGAAACACACCCCCCCCCCCCCCCCCCCGTTAGACTCTTAAATGTTATGTAAATTATATTAATATTGTATAGCAAGGATGAACTGCACTCCAACATCTTATCTTCTGTGCAGCTGCTTATTTTTGTCTAATTTATGTACCAGGCAAGTTAATAAATGGTATAATAGATAAAGGCTGGAGCTCAGCTGTGCTTGGATAACTAACTGCAGGCTACCTGGGCAGAATCAGCTTTGGTATGTTCAGCCTCTTGCTGAAAGATTCAACAAATATGTGAATAAGGGTGATCTGGTTGATAAAGTTCACTTGGGTTCCACAAAGTTGTTGAAGAGGTTCCTCACCAAAGGATTTCAAGAAAACTAAGCAGCTATAGAATGAGTACCACATGGATAATTGATGTGTAAAAATAGAAAACAGAGGGTAGAAGTAAAGGTTCCGTTTTCACGTTGAAGGAAGTCACCTCCAGTGGGGATTCCCTGGAACGTTGTGCATAACCTGTGGTGTTTAATGTGTTTATAAGTTACTTGAAAAAGGGGTAAGTTGTGGGATCACAAGTTTTCTGATGTTACAAAGTTATTCAAGATAGTAAGAGCAAGGACTATCTGTGAAGAACTGACTGGTTAGTAAATGGTTATTGAAATTCTGTATAGAGAAAGAAGAGTGATGTTCATGGGAGGAAAAACAGGTTTACAAATAAAATGGTGGTCTCTGAGCTGATCACTGCCACTTAGGAGGGATGCACTAAGAAACACAGAAAGATCGTGAAATTAATGGTTAATTGCTTGTCTGGAGTCTAAAAAGCAGTTAAACCTTGGTATCTACAGAAAATGAATAGAGAACAAAATGGAAGATATTGTTATACCATAAATTCATGGTTCAATTGCACCCTGAATTCTATGTGCTGCTCTGTTCTCCTCACACTGTAAAGGCTTTACTTCAACTGAGAAGAGTTGAGAGAACAGCAAGAGTAATCAAAGGAGCTTCCATACAAGGAGTGGCTGAGTAAGCAAGGACTTCTTAGCCTGGAAGACAGGCATACATAGGATATGATGAAGGCTAACAAAATCATGTATGGAGACTATAAGGATTCACTCCTCACAGTCCTTTTCATTTAACAGTCCCAATTCTCATATGAAAATTGTAGGAGCCATGATGAAAACAAATAAAAGAGGTTGGATCTTCATGCAGTAGACAGTGCTATGGAACTCCTTGCCAAAGAGAGTGTCGCTGCTGGGAGTTTATATGAGTCCAAGGGAAGTCTGGGCAAGTACTTGAGAAAAAGATCCATTGGGGGTTACTAAACAGACAAACCATAACTGGCTTAGGAAATACCCTGAGCTGATAATAGTCAGCAGCTGAAAAAAAGTGTTAGGGAGGAGCATCATATGTGTTTGCCCTGTTTTTTCTCTCCCCTGTGGTTGCTGGGAGGGGAAAGCCAAAACAAAACACCAAACAAACCCAAAACACTGGACTGAATGAACTCTTGGTGTGAACTGGCATGACTGTTTTACTTACCAGAAAGCTTGAATGCAATGGAACAGGACAGCATGCAGTGCAATCTTGTATCTGTTTTTTTCAGCCTGGTCACTGAAAAATCTCAAGTATTTTATATAGTTTACTGATGTTAGTAACTGATTAGATTTCTCTGAAGCGCAGTGTTCATCTACAATTGGAAAAACTTTTATTTGAGTTACTCTGGATATGTAATGAAGGATGGCAAGAAGCTAGTCTTGCATATCTTTTAAGTTCTTCCCTGAGTGACAAGATAAGAGTAGAACTGGTGTGTATGAGCTAGATAGAGGGGAAAAAGGATATTAGATAGTGGAAACTATTTTGTGTTTATTTAGGTAATACCATGTTTCAGAAACAGAGCTTAGTATTAAAGATACTTCCCTATATTGATCCAGATGTTTTGGATACTTGTAGCATTTCAGCAGATGAGCCTCCTAAGTTTGCTGTTAATGCTACTGGCTTCTGAGTTCTAGGAAAAGGAGAATTTTCTTTCAAAGATTTCTAGAGTGGATAGTTTTGTCTGGATTATTTTTCCACTGTAAAGGTAAGTGACTGCTTTTTGTCTAAGCAATGACTTTTTCTTTCGTAGAAGGTGGCAGAGGCTGAGGATGACAGTGATAGTGATAGTGATGATGATGAAGATGATGTTCAAGTCACCATAGGGGATATTAAAACAGGAGCTCCACAGTATGGGTAAGTTATTTGCAAACATTAACTGGGGGGACTTTGAAGATCACATTTAAGTATTAGTTCAGGCTCTTTAATACTTGTCAGTGTCAAATTATATGCATAATTAGTCTCAATTTAGGTTTTTTTCAGCTTTTCAACAATGTTTTCAATGATGCAATGACTTGAAAACAAAAAAAGTGAAATTAAACCAATGAGATGTCTTAAAGGAAGAGCTGTTGTAGGAGTTAAATTTTGGTTTCAGATTTTGAGAAGTAATTGTATTAAGTTTGTAAAGTCAAGTGTTGAGTTTTATTATGGAATGGCTATGTTACATAGCATTTTTAGGGTCATTATTGTGATGGTGACACTTTTCTGGCAAATAATAGAGAGATAAGCACAGAGAATATTAGAAACATTTGTCCTTGGTTCTGTTTGTAGTGGATACAGTTCTAATTAGACCTCTATACTTTCAATTCCTATTGATGTTCTCAAATAGGATTTTAATGTACTTCAGGATTGAGCTCCCAATCTCTGGACATAATTTCTCAAGATCACGTTTTAGGCATTTGTACCATTCAAGAAATTTTTTGCTGCTGTTATTGTCTCATATTCCTTCTTCTCTTGATAAAGGGCTTGTTTTTCACTGAACACTTTTGAACAGTATTAATTTTACCCCAAATCATGAAATATTATTTTTTATTACATGGAAGTTTTTTGAGGGAAGTGGTCTGCTAGTTTGTCTTGGCAATCCTAATGTTTTTACGCTTATTAAAACCAGAGTTACTAGGGCGTCATTTCTTAATAGAATTATGACAGGTCTGCAGGTAGGTCTGACTCATGTATATTAATTGTGTTCTTAACTTCAGAATGCAGGCAATTTACTCATTTTTGAAACATAATATTTTTAAACTTCCAGTATTTCAAATCCTAAAATAGCTGTGCAAATCAATGTAATATAAAAAATAGCAATTCTTTCAGTTCTTTATTTGTCAGCTTCCAATAACTTGCAGTATGCTTGTGGTGTAGGAAGCGACCTCAAATTTTGTGAGACTAAAGCAAAACTAGATTTATATTCTCAGTGGATTTGCTGGTGCTCTTTCCATGAATACAGAAAACAATAAGCAGATGATCCTAACTCCAATTAGAAAGTTTTATGTAGAAATGGTTGTTTTCTGAAAAACCTTTTTTCTGGGCAAATTGGACAGAAAGTTCATGGAAGGGCAGTAACCTAAACCAAAGTCAGCATTGCTGTTCGTTTTAACTTCAGTATAACAAGTTAATTTTATAGGATTAAATTATTTTTTATACAGTAGTCAACTGCTGTTTAAAAAAAAGTAACATGTGTTTGACGGTCAGGCCCAAACAGAGGATGGCAGATCAGAAGGTTAAATGTTTTGTGTCAGTTTTGTACTGTTGTAGCATTTGAATGAAAACTAATGGAAGTGGTACTGTAAACTATACACTGCCTTCTAATTATATGCTAGTCTCATTATGTTTATGGGTTGATACCACCTGTGAGGGTAAGATACATTGCATGCAAATGGTAGCGAAAGCTACCTCTTAATGTTCCAAATGAACAATCCTGTAATTCCTAAGGTAGTTAAATCAGTTCAGTATCTAGATTTCTGAGAGCATTTTTATGAAGAAAGCTCTCAAGTGTTTTGGAAAGTGAAATGTTACATACTTTTCTGTTGGTCACAAGGATAGGTGATAGCTAGAAGTACATTGAAACAGGCAGCCTTTCAATCATTGTAAAGAAATGCTTGTATTTTCCACTTCTGTACAGATTAAAGGGAATAATTATGAAAAGAGAAAAGCATCTGTCTAAACCCTTTCTTTTTTTTTATTTTGTTTTTACTCTAATCCCAGAGTGTCATCTGTATCCTTAAATGAACTGCATTTTTCCTTTCTCTCTTCTTCTGGTTCTGTCCATTCTTGTTTCTATCAAGGTCTTTATCCTTTCAACTCAGGAAGAGTGACTGGGACTTGCTTCACAACTGTTTATTAGTTGGAGAAGTTGCTACTGAGCATAGAAAGGTACACTCTCTTCCTCCTAGGCTGATCTCTTTACTTTTACAGTGTTACCAACTTGGAAAGCTAGAGATTCAGGATGGCGATTGAGCCTGGGTCCAGTTTGTTTCTGGATCTAGCTAACTCGTGTTTTGTGTTTTCTTCTGTTTTAAGAGTTCTCTCTGTCTAATTAGCTTTTTGTTAATTTCTTTAAGTTATGGAGCAGCACCTGTGAATCTCAATATTAAGACAGGAGGACGAGCTTATGGATCTTCTGGTAAGAAAATTTACATAGTAATATTAGTAAAAATGCAAAAAAACCTGTTGATTGTTTTGGATGAAGGAAATAATTTTCACTTCCAAAACTTCTTGATAAATTTAAATCTGACTTTTTATTTCTATTTTAAGTATGTTACAACTGTTAATACTCTCTTTGGTAGAGACAGAAGGCTCTAACTTTCTAACTTTTCTTCACAGGTGCAAAAGTTAAAGGGGTGGATCTAGATGCACCAGGGAGTATTAATGGTGTGCCACTTCTGGAAGTAGATTTAGATTCTTTTGAAGATAAACCTTGGAGAAAGCCAGGTAATGCACTGGTTTACATTAGCTGATATGTAGGTATTCAGTAGGTTATTTTAATAATAATTCCCATTTACTGCATGTAGATGTTACTTACCCTATAGCTAGAAGATACTGTACAATATAACTTGACAAAAGCAGCTAAGTTACTTGTTGCCTTTGTGGTGTGCCACAGAGTGTGTTGGTGTGCCATGTTTCTTAGTATACATCCTGCACATATGTCGGTAAAAAGAGACTGTAGGACATGCCCTTTATTTTTTTTAATACATGTATATCCTGAACTCTCCTTGGAAAACTGTATTTCTATGGAGATTACTGCCATGGGTGTGTGCCATAGGACAGAAGATAAAGCAGAAAGGAAAATATTTCTAGCAGGTTTGAACATGAAGAAAGGTGTAACGTAACTGCTTGTGCTTGTTTGTGTTCATGCATAGACGTCCATAAGCTTTGAAGAAGAAGCTGGTACTGCATGGGCTTTCCATAAGTCTCCTGTTTGTATTGTCTGATTGGCTCGAGTGATTTGGCCAGACTTGTCTAATACCAGTGTTGGTTGGGTTTTTTAGTGGCAGTACAACTTGCTGCTGTGTATAGTTTTTCCTAGTGTTTGTGTATTGCTTTGGCAATGCAAATAGTGTCTACAAAATGGAAAAAAGCCTTTAATACTATTCTGGTGTTTGAACTGTTAGCTATTTGAAATATATTCTGTGCATATGTGTTATGTCTGGTCTCTCTCTTACAATAAAAATACTTCGTGGCATCAAATGAAACTAGGAGTCAAAACGAAATGAGGAGTCAAAATACAGAACAAGCAAAAGGGAATGGTTCTTCACTGAACATAGAGTAAACCTGTAGATCTTATATTTGTCCTGTTGTAATGATAAGGGGATTATAATATCCTGTGATATTCTGTAAGTACCTGCTCTCGATCCCTGAGACAGGATGCTAGGCAAGATACTCTTTCTGATTAAATTTTTCTGGTTTTATAGTCTTAGCCGTGAATACTCTGTGTTTACTGATGTAAGACTGAATTGTACATTTCAGTAGTATGTTTTTAGATCAATACCTAAGCTGTTTTGATGTTATAAATAGAGTTGTATGTATGTTCAGTGAAGAAAAGAAGAACTTTGTAATATCCTAAAAACCTACGCTTTTCTATTTAAAGGGGCTGATCTCTCTGATTATTTCAACTATGGGTTCAATGAAGATACCTGGAAAGCTTACTGTGAAAAACAAAAGAGAATACGAATGGGTCTTGAAATTTTACCAGTTACCTCAGCCACGAATAAAATTACGGTAATTAGTACAACTTTTGTGGTGTTCTACATGCTTTTTTTCCCTGAAAAGCTGCTTGTGTGTCATAAGCTTGTTCTGCTCAGTTCAGTGCGTTTGTTCAGTGAGTTTGCACCTGACTTCCCACCCCAAGTCTAGAGTGCTCCTGTGTTGCTTCACTGGCAATTTGTGTGGATAGTGTGACAGACTAGCTACAGCTAGATTGCATCTGTACCGTTATTCAGATTGTGGCCCATCACTTAAGAGTTGTATGGTGTCTTAATGGGCAATGTGTTATTTAACTTAGGCTGAAGACAATGCTATGGAAGTAAGACCAAGTGCAGAGATTCTCGATGGCAGATACCATCTTTTTAAGGTGAATTTTAGTAAACTTTTGTTGGTTGCTCTCATTTTTGTTGAGTATTGCTTCCCATGCCACCACAGAGTGATAGAACAACAACTGAAACGGATGTAGCCATTATTTCAAACTCTCATCGTACATCAGCGACTTTCTGCGTATGTCACCAAATGCTGATTAAAAAGCGTTGCTTTGTTCGTCAACCTTTTGCAAGCACGTGAGTTAGTGGCCTGGTGAACTAAAAAATTTCCCAGTGAAAGTAATTTTTCTTTTATGTGACAGTTTATTTTTAGTTGTAGTGCATTTGTTTGTGCAGATTAAAGAATTTGTGCAGATGTGCCGGGGATGCTTTTGTAGATTATGGCATGTTTATTTTTCCTGTGGCCTTGTAGCTCTTACTGTGTTTTGTAACACTTATCCTTGGCAACTCGGATGTGAAAATCAATCTTCATATTTTTCTGTTCTGTTGGGATTAGATGGCAATAAATCGAGTTATATATAATATTTTTCCCTTCAGAAATGCTGATTTTTAGAGAGCAGAAAAATCTATATGACAAGATTTATCTTAAGGATTGAACATTTTTTTTTTCAACTTCTTGTTTTCTCATTTATCTTTTGTTTGATACTAAAATTGAAATTAAAATAGAAAGGTATTTGTTTTGCTTATTTTCAATATGCAGTCATTTTTGTTCTTGAACTGTCATTAAACTGACTTGGAACTGTTTGTTGCCATCTTCTGTATAGTTGACAGAAGTGTCAATTGCAGACAGGTGTTTTTGTTTCCCCTCATGCTACTTGAGGGTATCCAGTAATTTTGACTTTATCTTAGCAAGAACAGATCAGAAGCTCTTCAGGGCTTTTTACCTTCCTCAGTTATCATTATAATAGTGTTATGGAATGATGGGCAATGGGAGTTACGATTTGCAGCTGATTACACTCTCAAACTTCCCTGAACTGTTGTCCTGAGGGAGGAAGGATAAGTATTCCAAACCAAAGCTTCCCTATTGCTAGCTCAATATTGACTCTCTGGGGGTCCTGTGATCAAACAGTACAGATAATAATTGCATTGTAAGAGTCTGAAGTAAGAGTTTGTTATGTGTTTTACAAGGAGTCCCTATAATTATTAAGTAATTTCATTATCTTTTTCCCCACTCTTCTGAAATACTGAGTCTCATGTAATTTACATGGTATGTTTGGAGTAATCTTCTGTGAATGGCAAGACTTCGTCTCCTACATTTCCCAGTTATTAATTAATAGAAGTTTTACAGATTTTTCAGATAAATACTTAAACCAAACCTAGTCAGTTTTGGGTTTGGTTTGGGATTTTCATATTTCTGGATACTAAAGTTTAATTCAATTTTTAGTGAATCTTAAGTATTTATGTGCATTTTTGTGTGTTTGGGAAAGAGGTGCCTCTGTTTAGAAGTAAGATTCTGCAAAAGCTTAGTAGTTCACTTGCCCACAAGAAACTGTGAGATCACAGCCTATATGATGTTACACCATGAGTGAACTAACTATGTAGAGTGATGTAGCTATGTGGTTGGTACAGTGGCAGCGTCTTTAAAAACTGAATCAGTACAAGTTTATCTTTAATGCTAGTCCATGTAAGTTTTTCTTTCATGTATAATGTGCCGCTGAAGTCAAGCAGTACTTGAAGTTCTTGCACCAAAGGTCTTGCATAGCTTTAATAACGTGTCTCTGGAATTTTGCAGTACTTCAGAAACAGCAGTATGTTTTTGAAGTATTCAGTCTGAACTAATGAAAAAATCTTTTAAAATTTGCATAACCCAGAGTATGAGGTGACTTCCTGGTATGACTTGGAAATTAAGTGGTTGCTAGATCTCATGGTCAGTAAAGCAGACAGAAAATCCACTCAGTTTCTTGTCTCATGGTTTGTTGTTGGGTAGCAGACTTGTTAGATAAATCTGTCATTAAGATTATTATGAAGATTTTTTTTTTTAAGAAGTTTGCTGCTTTTAAAAACTAAGATGTTATTTTGTTCGTACAGGAAATTCTACAAGAAAACCAATTTGGTTTGTTCATGTCCAAATCAAATGCTTGGAAAATAAATATTAAAACTGTCTAATCTTCTGTAATAATTGCTTCTTATATATTAAACACAGTAGTTAAGTAATATATCCTTATAAAATATGGAATTTTACTAGCTGTGCAAAGTTGACGGTTTTTAAAAAATCTGATTAAAGTTGGATTTACTTTCTTTTTGTGTTGGCTGTGTGCTGTGTTGAGTGTTGGGGCTACTACACTTCTCAGGTTAAACTAATAATGAAACGTTATTTTGAAGGTACAGCAGGGCAGAACTGGAAATTTGGAGAAAGAGTTGGCAGTGCAGTCGACCAAAGCTGATTTCACATCTCCTCCTGCCTTATTCAAATCAGGAATTCCAACAAACAGGTCAGTTAGACAGCTGTAACTCCAGACCAAAAAACTTTTTATACTGTTACTTCTATGTATTTGAAGTTCATGAATTTTGTAGGAAAACAGGAAAATATGTTTCTTTAACAGGTAGAAATGAGGGGAAGAGTGATCCTAATCACTTTTAGCCTTCAGTCAGCATTACACATGAATGCTGTTGTGCCTTCATGGCTATTGAGGAAAGAGAAAGTAGAAGGAAAGGGGAGAAAAAACAGAAGGACCAAATAACAAGGCAGCTATAAAAATCTAGGTGTTGATGTATGACACCATGGTTTCTGTGTAGAATTAGATTGGCCAACAAAACGTTTCTAGCTAGTGTCTTTAATGGGTATTAGCTAACACATCTTTTCAGTTAAACAAGACAGAATCAGACAGCTGTGACTTCAACAACAGGAAGGATTCCTGGAACCCAGTATATTTCCTGCAAGGTAGCTTTAGCTTCTCCATATTTAAATATTTTACTATACTTTCTTTGAAATGAGAGAAATTACTTCCTTACTAGGGCTTCTTCCCCTCCTTCTCCCAGTCCCAGGCTTTAATAACTTCTATCCTTTATATCTAAGCTACTGCTGTTTGATACCTGGCACCTGGCTTAGGATGAATCCATGCTCCTGCTTTACTTCAGTTATCAAGTCATCCTGTTTAGAAGTTTTGGTTCTGTGGAAATTAAAAGCTGTTGTATTATAAATGATGATAAGAGAGGCAGAACAAGTTGTACGCTTTTGTTGTCAACAGTTAAAGATTAGCATCTATGACTTGTCTTCAGCGCTGCGTCCAGAAGTACCTTGACTAATTCAGAGGCACTTGTGTTCAGTTCCATCCTTTAAGAGTCATTTCAACACCCAAATATGTTTCTCTTGGGTGGAAAAAAAAATCTTGCTTGATACTCTTGCTTGCATTTTTCCTCCTGATAGCCTAAATTCTTTTCTGACCTGTCAGGTTATACTGCTCTGGTTTTAGTAGATTTAGTTCTTTTTTTTCCATTTTTCTTTGTCTAAGAAGTAGTAAAAGCCTTTCAAGCTTTGTACCAACCCTGTAACTATTTTTTTCACTTTTGTTTCTGAATTGCTTCTGATGTGTGATGTTCTTGTAACAGAGTTCTCAAAATTGAATGTACCATTCACAGGGTAAGGATTCCAAATCTGTATCTAATACAGGTTTTGTTACAAGATTTCAATTCTTTGTGCATCTCATTGGTGGACAGAGAATCTCTAAAATACTTTAGGAAGTAATTAATGACCAGGTTATTAAAATGCAGTTAAGCTTAAAGTTGTAGAAAAAATGCATTGCATAAATTCTGTGATTCTGTGAAATTTGCATTTGTTGTGAGAAAGCTTAATACAATAAGGTCATACATGTGCATGGTGTAGGCTTCATAAGTAAAATCTTTGTTGTATGCTCTAGCTAGGATAAATCTATCTTACCATAGATGTCTTTATACCATATTTTTTTCTGAAACTTTTTTTCTGCCTGAAGTTAGCAATCTCAAGTTTAAGTGACCATCTTTCTGATTTTTAAAGGTTTAAAGTTAGTATACGGGTTGTTAATCAGAGCTTTCCTGAGAAACCTAAGACATGTCTTTTTTCTTCAGGAACTAAGTTTACCTTAGCAAAGGTTGGGAAACCTGCATATCTTTAAGAATGAGAAGCCAGTGAGTGAAGTTGGTCTGTTGCACAGATAAAGAGGAAACAAAATGGTACATTTCCAGTTGTATCACTTGTGCATTCCAGTGGTTAGAAAAGGTTGTTTTGTATACATTTATTGTGAATACTATGTTTGTAATTTGTTACAATGACAAAACTGACTTCTTTCCATATTTAATATCTGCTCCTTTGGATACATCTGCTTAAAATAAATTCTTGTGTAAAGAAAAAGGTATTTCTACCAATTGGTCAGAAGAGATTTTGAAAGAAAATTGTATGCTCAAAAGCCTGAGAGTAGCTCAGTGAATGACTACATCTTAACTGTATGGGTTATATATACTTCTACTTGAATGACTTCCCCACAATGCAGCTACTATTTTCTGTATATAAAAACCTGTATTACTAATTTCTTTATAGCAAGGCAGTGTTTTATGTGATTGGACTTTTCTTTTTTCTTTAATTAAAGAGTTAATTTTAAGTAGGCAGAAAATTTTTGGCAATCCAGCTCTTTGATAATTTAAAATAATTGCCTTTATGCCATGAGGCATTTGCAATAGCCTTATTGTAAAAATGCTGGAAGCATTTCTCGTGTAGCAGTAAAACTTCTCTCAGCTTCTAACAGTAGTTGATATATTTGGTGAAAGGGAGGGAAAACTGGGTATAGCAGCATTGGTGTGGGGATTGATAAGGAGCTGGGCATGAGGAGAAGAGGAACTCAGAGCAGAAAAGATAGAGACACAAGAAAAGAAAGACCTAGGCAATTTATCTCACCAGAAGCAGCACCTCTTCTCAGTCACACACAAGTACTGCCTCCAGAAAAGCCAGTTCAGGCATCAGAAAGTGGCAGAAACAATATGGGAGCAAAAAATCACCCCAATTAAGGTAAGGCTGGGAAGGGAGGAAGTCAAGTCATGATCCTAATTTAACATTTTAATTCCCCATTTACTAGTCAGGACTGAAACATCAGTTCATGGATGATTTTACACATGATATTGCAGCACATATTTCTCTTTAATGGGAACTCTGAGGACAGATAGTGGGGTTTGCTTTTTTCATTCGTTTTTACACAGACATTCAAATAATTTGTGCCTACTGTTTTTACCTTTTTAAGTTGAGTACAGTAGATGTTTGCATATGATCGCAGTTGAAATTCTCAAAAAAAAAAAAATTGCTGAGGTCTAGCAAGAATATTACTTATTACCAACATGGAAGTTGTAGTTTACAAAATAGAAACAGAATCATTGCTTACCGGCAAATAAAAGTTACTACTTCACTAGAATTGCATCCTAAATGTTTAATTCAAAGAAAAAAATCAGTGCTTGTTCATACAACATGTCTGTGTGAGAAATTTTGCTTGAATTTATAAACAATGACTGTCTTAATCGTAGCTGAGCTATTAGTTGTTTAGAAATGATACCTAAAACTCCTGCTTGATTCTGTGATATTTAGGGCTGTTGAATAGCATAAAGTCTTGGGTAACCCTGAAAGAGCAGTTAGAATGTAATGGGAATGGTTTAGTGAATGCACATCATATGCAAACAATATGGTATAAAATAGAATGTTTGGTAGTTAATTAAAGATTCATTGTGTGCATAGTCACAATTAGATAAAAACTTGAAGGAATCTCTTTTGAGTATAGTGCTTTCTAGAACACGAGGAGGATTTGACGTATTTCAAACCTGTCCTAACCAGACAGGTCATAGAGATATCTTACCGGTTTTTAGACCAATGCTTTTCCTTATGTCATTTCTCAAGGACTGTGCAATAGTATTTCTTTAGTAGGAGAGAAATAAGCAGAAATTTCATTTACAAGCTGGATGCAAACACTGGTATTTTTTCATTCCAGTAATATTTAGACTAGCTGTCCATCACAAAACTTTGTTCTGTCAGAAGCTCTTAGGTTTTTTAACCTCCATTTATGCTTTTTGGGTTATTACTAAAGAGTACATTACATTTAAGTGAGTTTTGCTTTCAGAGAGATTAACCTGTCAGTAACATGGGCTATTGCATCAGCTTTCTCCGTGCTTGGGCCTTTCTATAAACAGAATATTTATAGAAAATGGATTTGTGATATGTCATTACTATGAAAATATACAGGTTTCTCTTGTTTCATGAACTGGCCTTGTGAGGCTAAATGATGAAAACTCAGATACTATTTCGAAAAAATATCTGTTCATATATCAATGATTTCTGTATTGAGCCTGTCCTCAAGAGGAGGAAAGTAAAGCATAAAACACATAAGACTAGAAGGAACACAAGAACATATTAAATACAGCTTTTAAAGTATGCTATAATTATGTAATTCTTAGACTAGACTGTAGGTCTAGTGAATAAATGTGGCATCCAGTAGTTAGACTGTTTCTGAATTCTGACAAGTGGGGTTGGTGGGGGCGAGTGGTCCAAAAAGCAGTTCATTATTTATATTACTTGTGGTGGGGATAAGAGATTTCTGAAGCTATTAATTTGGAAAATAATTGGGTTTGTCTTTTTTTTCTTCTTCTTTTCTCCCTTTCTCTTTGCTCTGTAGAACCTAAATAAACTCAGCTTGCCAAATGAGATTGAGATATTGTTCTGAATTAAATCTCCATGGAGGGTGGTATTCATAGTGCAAATATGTCGTAAATAACCATTCTCTAATTAGAGTGAAATCACTCACTGAGTTGCTGGAATGTTCCTTTCAAGCTACACTTTGTATGAACTCTGCTGTGGGTTCATGTGCATCCCACACGCGTGGATTGCCTTTTTATGTTTGGGTGCATCCACTGGTATTGCATCTGTATCCCAGGTGCCGTGATAGTGTAAGGGACAAACCAAGCCCTTTCTTTTCTTTGCATACAGCACTGAGACAGAAACCTAGTAATGCCTGCTTAACATCTTATCGCTAAGCTATATAGTGGCTGGGGAGTCTTTGAAATTTCCCCATGTGCCAACTTGCTATGACTTAATCAAGATCCGAGGCTTCAGATTTGCCCCTCTTACAAAACTGTTGAACTGTGAAATTCTGGACACTTCAGATGCCTCTCTTGCCTTTGTGAAGATTACGCTGTTGACAGTGGTGTCATCTGCTGCTCCAATTGCAACTGAACATATGCTTTCTCTTGTTCAATTTCAAGCTCTTTAGTGGAGTACTTAACGAAATCATTATCACAGTCTTAGAAAAAGAATTTGTCAAGTTCAAGGTATGATGGCAAATTCCTGAACTCTTCCATCATTACAAAAAATTAAATCTCTTGGCAGCTGTTGGGAAGAACAATGGACATATCACTATAAAACATTATTAAAAAATAATTATAAAGCACCAGCTAAGTGAGAATGAGTAAGCATAGATGTACTCTTCAGGCTCTAGAAAAATTAAGTGAAAGCCCTGTTCATTTCGGTAAAGTTTATGTCTAGGAACCAACTGGTAGTCTAGATTTGCTTCCTTTGATAAGGCAGTGTTGTATTTGGGCTGCTTCCCAAGCCAAAATTGGTATTATTGTGGTATGGTTGATGCACATATTACTTAAATGCCCAGTACTCTTGCGTTGGTGTCCATTGCTTCTGTTTTCAATGCTGATTCCAAGAGTTGCTGGCAGTGTGCGAACAGCGCAAGAGAGGAAGAGTCTTAATTTGAAGTACATCACTCCCACGTGGAAGCCCTGTGAAACAGTGGAGCAAGCCAAGCAGGGGGTCACCTGTGGAGGGACTTCCTGCTGTAGAAGAGAGTCATCTATCATACACAAGGACTAAAGCTAGGTACAGTGAGTTTTCTAGGGTACAATTCTAGATAATTAAGGTAAGATACCAGTGATGGAGGAGAACCAGTGTCTTAGAACTCTGAAACCAAATGAGCTCTCAGAGTGGAAACTGAGACAAAGTTTTGTTGTTTTACAAAGATTGCTGTTGTCTTTTTTTTTTTTTTTTCTGTAGTGAAACAGTTGGTTTATCAATTGTTTAATAATACCTATGTTTCTGATTGTCCTAGTTTCAGCTGCGATAGAGTTAACTGTCTTCCTAGTAGCTGGTACAGTGCTATGTTTTGAGTTCAGTATGCGAAGAATGTTGATAACACTGATGTTTTCAGTTGTTGCTAAGTAGTGTTTAGTCTAAAGTCAGGGATTTTTCAGCTGCTCATGCCCAGCCAGCGAGAAAGCTGGAGGGGCACAAGAAGTTGGCACAGGACACAGCCAGGGCACCTGACCCAAACTGGCCAACAGGGTATTCCATACCATGGGACGTCACATCTAGTATAGGAACTGGGGGGAGTGGGGGCGGGGAATCGCCGCTCAGGGACTAACTGGGTGTCGATCTGCAGGTGGTGAGCAATTGCACTGGGCATCATTTGTACATTCCAATCCTTTTATTATTGCTGTTGTCATTTTATTACTGTTATCATTATTATTAGTTTCTTCTTTTCTGTTCTATTAAACCATTCTTATCTCAACCCACAGGTTTTGCTTCTTTTCACAATTTTCTCCCCCATCCCACTGGGTGGGGGGGAGTGAGTGAGCGGCTGCGTGGTGCTTAGTTGCTGGCTGGGGTTAAACCATGACACTGACTTAGTTACTGAAAGCAAAATAATAATCCAAAGTACAGAGGCGCTTGAATACCATGTAAGACCACTGGGGAGCTTTAGGAAAGCAGGTGTTGATTATTTCAGGATTTAGACTGGAACAATCTGACTTTTAGGATGGCATCAGAGAAGATCAGAGAATTTCTTAAACTTACGTTATCCTTGGAGAGGCTGCTGTATAGTATATGCTGTTCTAGTTTGCTGTTTTGTTCTCAGATTCTTGTACCACTGGATTTTTTATTTCATTCAAACCGTTGTGCTTAATAAGCTTGCTTTAAAATCCCAGAGGAAGCTCTAAACCCAGATATTGAAAAGCTCAGACGACAGGCATTTGAATCATCCTCAGTATGCGGTCTGACCAGGAACTTTAGATTATCTCTGGGAGATCTAATGGATCTTTCATGCTCTAGTGTCTGCTCTGTCTTTTTCAGCTGCAGCGGAATCTATGTATTTGAGCAATTGAGGTCAGAGCTATCAGTCCAGCAGAACTTGGAGCCTGTAATCCCACCTTCCAGCTGTTCTCCTTGCTATTTGTATCAATGTTGTTAGTAGTCCACTAGATACAAAAAATAAAAGAACTTGTCCTCTAAAACTGGAAGTAGTTTGTTTTTTCTTTTCTTTCTATGGATTTCTCTTCTGAAACTTCCTGAAAGTTTTTTTTCCCAGTCTTTCTTTTACTTTGTTAGATATCATGCTATTGGTAAATATTGTCAGTTTTCTCTACTACAGTTTCCCTTATAGGTGTGACACAGATGTACCTTTGTTTCTCTCATCCATTAGCAATGTAACTTTGTACCTCATTTTCTAATGGAGTTGACCTAAGTGAATCCTGCTTTTTAACCTCTTTTAGAAATTAACTGTGGGCTGCAAAGCAGGTAGGTTTTGTTCTGTTCTGCATAAGAATAATAAGTTATAAATTCTCCATAAAGCTAGGTTTCTGGGTTTTGTTTGTTTGGGGGCTGCAAACAGGAAAGTTCACTATACTTCAGATTCTTCCTCTCTTCAAAATAGTGGTTCCCCATTGTCACAGATACCAGGTTTTAGTTTTAGTAGATGACACTCAGATCCTTGTCATATCATTTTCTGGTCTGGTGCCTGGAGTCCTTCTTTACTGTCAGTATATTTCCATGTGGTTGATTTATTTGTATCCAGTGGAATGCCATCATGTCTTTGCCCTCAGTGTAGCATTTTTAATCTGCTTTGAAAAGTTAAAAAAAAAAGTTGCAGTTGACAGCTGTGTGGCCACAATATCAGATGGTTTTGGGGGCTTAAAGATACATCTTTTAACAGACTATGTGAATATGTACATGGGAGTTAAGAATTTTATAGTAGGAACAACTTAAATCTAACAGGCATAAGCTTAATAGATTGACTGGTTTGGAAACTGAAGTAAGATATATTTGCATTTAAAATTCACACATTTACTCCAGTGTGGACTGGAATAACTTGTTCATAGTGAACTGAAATCACTGAAAACTTAAATCCTGGATTGCATTTTTCTAAATAAGATGCACTTCTTCAAATTAATCATTAATAACCATACCCATTAAGAAAGAGATCTTGGGATTATTGTTGCTGCTTCGCAAAACGCTAGTTCAGTTTCCAGTGTTAGCCAAAATAAGAAAATGGAAAGGTAGTCATCATTAGCAGTGGGGAACAAACTGGGAAAAATAACTACGGTAGTACATAAAGCCATGGTGCACTGAGAGCTGAATATTATCTGTGATTCTGTTTATGTCAGACAAGAAAAGGTATGGTAGAGTTAGGAAGGGTCCACAAAAAGATGAAATAAATAGTGAAAATTATAGTCACTTCTGTATGAGGAGAGATGTGCACTAGTTCAGCTTGGGAAAGAGAAAACTGAGAAGAGATACACAGAGGTCCCACGAATACTACACTGGCAGAGAACAGGGATACTTTTACATTTTTTTACTTTTTTTTTTTTTTTTTTTAACACAAGGACTGTAGGGCACCAAATACAGTTTTTGGTCAAAAAAAAAAATAGCTGAAACAGGTCTCATCACTGGAGATAAAAGTGTGTTCAAAAGAGATTGTGCAAATGCAAGTTAATCAGGGGCTATTAAACACAGTTGCATGGGAAGCCCTTAAATTTTTTGTTTGGCAGAAACTGGGAGGGAAGGAATGTGTCTATGCATGTCACTTTTCTTGTCATCTTTCTCTAAAAATCCATTACTAACTATTTCTAAGGTAGGTATTCTTAACTTACATTGTGTTCTGTTGTTGCCTGATTGGCTTGTAAGGGAGACTGAGGTGGGTCTTGTGCTGCTCTGTTGCCAGTTTCTTTAAAGGAGGTGAACATAGTGCTTAGCTATGCAAATGTTTTAGAGGTGTTTGAGAGACAGACATTTTGCATTTGGAAAACTGAAGAACATAAGTATGAATGGCTGGTCTAAGATTCCTTTGAGTTTCATGCAAGGTTTAATTTAAGAGTCCAGTGTCTACTAGTTTCGTATACTTTTTGTTTGATATTAAGACTCTGTGTTCCAAGATAAGAGAGATGGCAGCTGATTTTGTTCAGTATGTACTGCAATATTGATAGTATGCATGGTAGGGTTGGCTTATGTTTATTTCTACCTCCTAACTTATTTTCATTTGATCTTCTATGGAATCCTCCAGTATGGTTTCTTGCAGTTTAGAAATTATTTCTAAAGATTAGTTTATAACTATTTTACTTCACATTTTTGTAGAAGTTCTGTTTAATAGATTTTTTTCTTACTGAGGTTTTTTGTGATCTCATTGTATTCCCCCCCTCCTTTTTTTTCTTTTATCAGTAACAAAAGTACAGATTTATTATCTTGTAGGGGATGGAAGGAGAATGTGGAGGGTCAGCCTTTGTCCTACAGGAGTCTTTATTGCTGCATTGTTTAGTTCTACACACTTGCGTAGTTCAGCAAATTTATCACATTTAATGTTCTTTAGAAACGGTCTTTTATGTTTTATACAGGAGAAGGAACTTTTAGCATTTAGAATGAGAGAAGTCCATAAGACTTTCTTCTCTCTATTTTTCTCTTTTTTTTTTATTTTCTAATTCTGCTTGTTGATTCTGGTTTGTCCTGTTGCAGGCGATTATCTGGCACAATAGATGTGATTGGACAGACCATCACTATCAGCAGGGTGGAAGGACGACGGCGTGCTAATGAAAACAGCAACATACAGGTTTTATACTGCAGATTTGCACATTGTTTTTGACTAAAAGACATTTTTGCTTTCCCCATAGCTTCCGATTAAAACATTTCATTGTGTATGAATGAGTAATGCAGAAGTAGCTTTAAGTTCAGGAAGAAAGTTGTGGCCGTTAATTGAAGTGTATTAAGAGGAAATATTTTATATATTTCAAAACATAAATGTTTTGGTACACTTCTTACTGAAAGGACATGAGCAATATTGCAGACTTAGAATCCAGGAGACAGCATTGACTCTGCTACATCTGTAAAGGACAGTGTTTTGTTTACTAAGTGACAAACATTTAAACTGTTCGTCTTTCCCCTATTCCTGCCAGACACTAATGCTGAAAGTGAAAGCCTCTTCGTATGCAGTTTGAGAAAGGCAGTCTTTTAAAAATAAGTTGTGAAGGAATAAATAGTTGATAGTACTTTTTTTTAATTATATTGTATTATTTTACCATAAAATGTAAGATAGTCTTTCTGATTTTAGTCTGTGGGCTTGGATTATCTTAAGAAAACAACTAAGTGCTTTAAGATTGAATACGCTTTTTCTCTCCTGACTTACCTGTGGAGAAGAATCAAGGTTGCTTAGTGCCCTAGCTGCATTTCTATGCCAACTTAGGTTAAGGTTAAACAATGAAAATAATAATGGATTGTAGTGCTTATATTGAAAACACTGCCATGTGTTTTTCAGCTGATCTCACTGTGTTTAAGTAATTTAAAGTCTTGGGTTTTTTCATGCTTTTCATATTGATTTTTAAAATATTTTCCTTTATATATAAATTTAAGATGGTGTTTTGGGCCATATTCAGATGGCTTTAATTCCCTCTCAGATCTTACGTTTGTTGTTCCCTGTTGGCTACTCTTAGACCCTCAGAGGTACTTGGCAAGTATGGGACACTGAACGTAGAGATGCAGATAGAACTTAAACCATCTGAATGTGGCTCTTTAGGTGCATAAGTAATACTTTCCTGTTGTAGTAACTGGAAAGAGAGGAAACCTAACTTCTACCCTTTTTACATAGCAATTGTAACTATAGTTTGATATTTTACAGGTTCTTTCAGAACGATCTAATCCTGAAGTAGACAATTTTACCAAGCCACCTCCATTTTTCCCTCCAGGAGCTCCACCTACCCACCTTCCACCACCTCCTTTCCTCCCACCCCCTCCAACTGTCAGTACTGCTCCACCTCTGATTCCCCCACCAGGTAAATATCCTGCACTACACAGGATGTGAAAAATGAGAGATGCATTCTCATCAAATGCTTGTAGATATGAATTAAAGATGGCGCATTCCATACACATTTGGCTATATGTGCAGAATTTCAAAATTTTGTGTTCTACTTTTTTCTTAAATATTTCTGTGAGGCAGAAACAAACTTTTGTCTTTAATTTCTCAGTAAACATAATCCCAAGTAGTAAATAATTACCTAAAGACTAAATGTTGGATCCTATGTCCTTGAAAATGTTTGAAGTGAGAAGCTATTTTCTGCAATTCAACTACAGTTAATGCTATTGAGAGGTACATGTTAACAAATCATTCTACAAACTTTTGAACTAAAAGTATGGCATACCATGAATTTGTGTCAGAAGTTGGATTCTCTGATGTCTAAGGTCAAAGCAGCAACAGAAGGTTTAATTCCCCTTTGCCCTCACAGTATGTATGAATTCCCAGAAGTCTGATAAGAATTGCATTTGTGCCGTATCCTTTCTTTCAGTCAGAGGTCTTATTAGCACCTGATGTTTTTATCCAGTGTCTGTGAATCTTAGAGGAATCAAAGCTCTTTGAGAGCTCTTCTCATTGTTAAATCTGGTTTGAAATTTACTGGTATTTACTGAATATTTACTGAAACTTGGTATTTATGAAAATTTACTGGGGGAAGAGTCATGGGCATTTGCACAAATAGTGCAGTTACGTGAGCATTGTCATTTTAAGGAATTAAGTTCAAATGGACTTAGCAAGAAGCTAAGACGAATGGTGAGTGAGAAATGAAAATAGGTGGAGGAACTTTGGGGAGTATTTGAGTAGGAAAGTGAAGGATTTGTTTGTAGAAGAGCCTGATTTAAGGTGGAGCCCCTTTCCTTACTTTCTCCTTTTGTTCCTTGGATTCTTTTGCTTGACTTGTTCTGAAATCCTGCTGAGCAGTTTCTTTGCTATTCTGTTTGCATAGGGAATCTTTTAGAAGTTTCTCCGTTAATACATGCATAAGCAAGGAAGTAACATTATTATTTCTGTGCCACAGCTTTGTGTGGGGTTTTGTAGGGTTTAAATCCTCATAGAAGAGGTTGCTTTCTTCAGTTGCTGATGATGATTTTAAAACTATTAACTCCTGCTGCCTGGCAAGCTCTGGCTTTCATCTGAGATTGTCATACGCAAAATTATTGCAACCTAGAAAACAGAAGAGATTTAAAGATGAAATAGTTCTGTGCCCTTTTCCATGCTTTTGTGCATAAGTATAAAAAATAGGGTGTCTGAAGAGAGAATATGCTACTGCTCTGGCAATTTTGTGATGTTTTCTTACTGCATGGGGGACAGAAAGGAGAAGAACATGATGCTAATGATAACACTGGTTTTAAGCTGGATTAAAACCTTTCTGATAAAATAATATAGGTAATGCATTGCAGGTTTTTAGAAAGTAATTATTTTAATTGTAATTGAGGTACAGAAAAGGTGATCTAAGTTGTGTTTTATTAAAAGAATGAGAGGAACCCCTACAGACACCCCAAATGCACTTTGCGCAGGGGTGTCATATAGGTGTACTGGACTGTTCTTATGAACCCCCTCACCTGTTGAGCTTTTAAAGGTGAAAGAAATCTGCACGTGTTACAGATTTAGCAAGCAGATTTGGCTTTAGTCTTGTGGTTTACAGACAGGTTTATGACATACACTTGTTCAGAAGGTCTCCTTCAACATCCTTCCGTGCTTCAAGTAGATTTGAAAATAACGATTAAGAGCTGTGGATTTGGTTTCTTCAGGCCTGTGTTTTAATTGTGCTGTTGCCAGCTCTTTATCTTCAAAGCTGTTCCTAAAATAGAATCTGCCATCCCTCCTAGGTTCAATGGAGGAGGAGGAAAAAAACTACTCTTACCCAATATTAAACCGGGACTACTTGCCAGAAAATTTAAGTATTCCAAATATAAAACATCCTCCAAAAGCCCCTTTGAAAAAGGATCTTGCTTTGAAGTTAGATCTCTTGTTCTGAATTCATTCACTCTTGCAATTCAAATCTTTTTTGAGGAACGAGTCCTGGAACGATTCAAAGGGCCAAATGCAGAAAATTTTCCTGTACTCCTAGGAGATAACTGGCTGTGGCAAAAAATTTGTTGTTTTTTGTTTGCTTGGTTTATTGCTATGTTGGAGTAATTTAAATCTAAAGAAGAAAGTGGATGCTTCTGTTTAACAGGCTTTAAAAGTTGTTTTACATGTTTTCGTTTAAGAGCATAGTTAAAATGTGACATGTATTTGTGATATTAAAGAAAAAATTCCTCTGAAGTATTGAGCTTCTGTTGCATAGCTTTGGGAAGTTTGACTGCCTAGACTTACACCAGGGCTTAGCAAGTAACTGTACCTCTGCTCAGGCCCAGCAATCTAAGTGTGTACTTTTTATCTTGTGATAAATGAGAGAGAATTTGACTTAGTTTATCCTGTGTCAAGAGTTTTTACACCAAGTTGAGTTATGTTACATTGCTGCGGGCTATTAGACAGTTCAGCTAATTTGCAGTATGTTGTTAAGCTGTGGCAATGTTACCACATTTGATTCCTTATTCTGCAAGCGAAGCACATGTGGCATTGCTTTCCTTTAGTAAAACCTACTTGGTTTTCTGTAAATATTTACCAGCTTTGAGTTAGTAGGATGTTATACAATGTCCTGAAAGCAATTTTGAGCATATTAGGTAAAATGCTGCACTAATGCCATTTGGATTGCTTTTGACACATGAGTCTGAATATTTAGGTTTAGGCCAGGTGTATCTTTGTGGCAGTACAGTGTGTTGTAGGGACGTGACGTGATCTGTGCTGAGGCACCTTCTTGCACTGGTACTCAAGTTTAGTCCCTACATTGCAAGAAATGACTCGATATTTCAGCGTCTTTTTTTTCTTTTCTCAGAAGTAATTGGCTGATGACACTTCAAGTATATTTTCATACATTGCGTTAGAAGAAGGCAAAGGAGTGAGGAGTTAAGAAATTTTTAATTTTCCATTAACTAAGGTTTATAATTTTTTTGTTTCTTGTTTTCTGTCACATTTGTGTGTTAGTGAAGAAGGTGAGGAAGAAAATTTTGGTTAGATCTTTTTAGTGATACTTGCTAACTTGGAATATAGAAGATCCATTATGATACCATCAAGTAAATTAGCTTCTGTCTTAAAATTATATAATCATTAATCATGACTTTTTTAATGTTCTTAAAGGTTTTTGAGGAAAAAACGCCTGTGTGGCTTTTTTAGTATAATACCCTGTATTAATGAATTTATTCAAATTATTTAGATGTTTGGTCTCTGGGTATTAGTCGTATTCAGTCTGTCTTAATTTTGCTTGAATGGCTCTCAAGTGAAATTTTTCATTTGGCTTTTAATCTTGTGATGAGATTTTTATTTGTATTCCTGCACAAGATAAAATTCTGAGGAATATATTAATTGTTTAATCAGAATTTCTTCCTTTTTGTAAAGAATATTAGCTGATGGCTTTCCACGCAGTTCTGTGCACAGTGCTGAGCTGTGTTCAGTGCTAACAATATATTGTTTTTAGTGGAGGAGTTGAAATTTTTTTAAGCATAAGGTAGAGCTAATAAATTAATCAGTTTGAGAGAACTTCTGATGCTTTTCTTGCTAATGTTCTTAACATTGCTGTTAAGAGGTATTTTTTATATATTTTTATGTATGTATTTTCTATGTTGTAGGCTCATGAAGAATCTGTTAAGATGGATAATTAAAAAAAAAAAAATAGAAAATACTTCAGCTATGCAACAGTTTGAGTTCCCAGTCTTCCTTTTCTTTCAGAAATTTTCATTAGGAGTGTTTGGTCTTTTAAATGTTACACTCTCAAACTTTTTATGGTGTGAATTGCAGTGTTCTTAACGATGACAGTGCACATTGGAAAGCTTGTGTGCTGGTGAAGAGAAAATGGATCATGCAGTTTAGAAATTTGGCTTTGGGGGTTCACTGTCTCCTGTCTTATATTTTGGCTCTGAGATTAGATTTTAAGTCTTCAGGATTGGACAGCAGCCTTAATTTTGTTTCACAATTTGTTTAATCCTGTAGGATTGATGCTGGTAAGAATTCATGTTAGTGAAATCACCAGCAATTAGTGAACACTGATATTGATGACTCTTCCTCAGCTGGCATATTCCTTCATTCTGTCGTTCTGCCAAGGCAATTTGGGAGCAGTTGGCATTTCTAGACACTGTAATATGTAGATGTAGTTAAATGTTGCTGCCATGCAATAGTCTTTTAGTTCTAGTGTTGAACTAATGATATATACATAAAATCAGTCGTGCAGTGGCCATTACATCTAGGATATTCTCTGAATGATGAAGTCTGGAACTTGAATGAGAAGGGTTTTAATTTAAGTGGGTCTGGCTGCTGTTCTTTCTGGATGTTTATTCAGTTACGGCAAAACTGATGAAAGCACTTGGCTAAGTTTTCTGTTCTCTCCCCCCCGCAAAGTCTTGCAGTGAGTTGTCAGATTGAAAGTACTTGTTTTTTAATGGAAGCGGAGTTGCTCATAGCTGAAAGAGCTTTATGCCTGGTAAAGTAGTCTATTTTCTGATGACACTGTTTTAGCCCAGTTTATTATTTTCATGTAACAGTGTTTTGTGTGTTCAATTGAGATGAAGCTAGTTGTTTGCAAAGTATGAAAAGATAATGTCCTTTAAAGTATATTAATTATTTTTACCTTTTAATCATTCCTTTCCTAATCGAGTAAGATAGGTTTATATGTTGAGGCAGTATATTTTGTTAGGTCAGCTAACTTTTAGTTCGGAACAATTTCTCAGCTTTTACTTAGATTTGTAACAGCTAAGCTAGGTTTGAACACCAGAAAAGTTAGAACAGCTTTTGAATGTGTTTGTATTAAAGCATGCTCCTTTCTCAGATATTTACAAGAAAATGGAGTACCGAACAATTTTTTTCCCTCCAAGTAGCAACTGTATGATTAATTGCAGTGTGGCATAGCATTGACTGAAAAGTCTGTAATGCTTACTGTTGCTAGAATATTTTGTCCATGTGGACCTACTATTTCCTATACTAAGCTATTAAAGGTCAGAGGCCAATTGTGTTTCCTTTCATCCAGTCATGGAATATAGAATCATAGAATGGTTTGGGTTGGAAGGGACCTTAAAGATCATCTTGTTCCAAAACCCCTGCCATGGGCAGGGACACCTTCCACTAGACCAGGTTGCTCAAAATCCCAGCCAACCTGGCCTTGAACACTTCCAGGGATGGGGCATCCACAAATTCTCTGGGCAACCCATTCCAGTGCCTCGCCACCCTCATAGTGAAGAACTTCTTCCTTACATCTAATCTAAATTTACCCTCTTCCAGTTTAAAGCCATTACCCCTTGTCCCATATCTACATGCCATTGTAAAAAGTCCCTTTTCAGCTTTCTTGTAGGCCCCTTTTAGGTACTGAAAGGCTGCAATAAGGTCTTCCCAGAGCCTTCTCTTCTCCAGGCTGAACAACCCCAATTCTCTCAGTCTGTCTTCATGGGAGAGGTGCTCCAAGCCCTCTGATCATATTTGTGGCCCTTCTCTGGACTCACTCAACAGGTCCATGTCCTTCTTATGTTGGGGACCCCAGAGCTGAATGCAGTACTCCAGGTGGGCTCTCATGAGAGAGGAGCAGAGGGGGAGAATCACCTCCCTCGACCTGCTGGTCACACTTCTTTTGATGCAGCCCAGGGTATGGCTGCAAATGCACATTGCCAGATCATGTTGAGCTTCTTGTCAATCAACACCCCCAAGTCCTTCTGCTCAGGGCTGCTCTAAACCCACTCATTGCCCAACCTGTATTTGTGCTTGCGATTGCCCTGACCCATGTGCAGGACCTTGCACTTGGCCTTGTTGAGCTTCATGAGGTTCACATGGGCCCACCTCTGAAGTCTGTCAAGGTCCCTCTGGATGGCATCCCTTCCCTCCAGTGTGTCGACCGCACCCCACACCTTGGTGTCATTGGGAAGCTTGCTGAGGTTGCACTCAATGTCACTGTCCATGTTGCCAATAAAGATGTTAAATAGTGCTGGTCCCAATACCAACCCCTGAGGAATGCCACTTGTCACTGTTCTCCAGTTGGACATCGAGTGTTGACCACAGTTCTGAGTGTGACCATCCAGCCAATTCCTTATCCACTGAGTGGTCCATCTGTCAAATCCATGTCTCTCTAATTTAGAGGCCAGGCTGTCATGCAGGGCAGTGTCACACGCTTTGCACAAGTCCAGGTGAATGACGTCAGTTGCTCTTCCTTTATCCACCAATGCTGTAACCCCATTGTAGAAGGCCACCAAATTTGTCAGGCATGATTTGCCCTTAGTGAAGCCATGTTGGCTGTCACCAATCGCCTCCTTATTTTCCATGTGTCTTAGCATAGTTTCCAGGAGGATCCACTCCATGATCTTGCCAGGCACAGAGGTGAGACTAACTGGCCTGTAGTTCCCCAGGTCTTCCTTTTTTCCCTTTTTAAAAATGGGGGTTATGTTTGTTTTCCCTTTTCCAATCAGTGGGAACTGCCCCGGACTGCCATGACTTCTCAAATATGATGGATAGTGGCTTAGCCACTTCATCCACCAGTTCCCTTAGGACCCGTGGATGCATCTCATCAGGTCCCATGGACCTGTGCACCTTCAGGTTCCTTAGATGGTCTTGAACCTGGTCTTCTCCTACAGTGGGTGGTTCTTCATTCTCCCAGTCCCTGCCTTTGCCTTCTGTGATTCAGGTGGTGTGGCTGGAGCACTTGCCAGTGAAGACTGAAGCAAAAAAGTCATTGAGTAGCCCAGCCTTCTGCATGTCCTGTGTAACTAGGTCTCCTGTTTACTTCTGGAGAGGGCCCACATTTTCCCTAGTCTTCCTTTTATAACCAATGTACCTATAGAAGCTTTTCTTGTTGTCCTTGACGTACATCCTCAGCCAGATTTAATTCTATCAGGGCTTTAGCTTTCCTAAGCTGATCCCTGGCTGCTCAGACAATTTCTCTGTATTCCTCCCAGGCTACCTGTCCTTGCTATTTATATATATATATTATTTAAATAAAAGCAAATACATGCTATGGGATGTTACTTTCCTTCTGGATAATAAACATTTTAGGGTTAGGGATTTAATTCTAATCTTGAGACCCAGAGTTATTCATCATTATTTTTGTCTCTGATTAAATAAGTTCCTGAAGAATAGGAGTTTAAATAAAAAGCCACATTTCACAAGCTTTGCATAAAATCTTAACAGTTGGTATTAATGTGAGGTCTTGATCTGCAGACACAGAAAATAAGTTATTATTCTTCTTGATCATGTATGTGGTGATAGCTCAGTCTGATTTTAGATTGACAGATAATAAACATAAACTGTTACTTTAATGATACATTATTTGTTTTCTTTTCAGGTATACCAATAACAGTGCCACCACCAGGTAAACTTGCTTAGAATTTTTTTTCACATTTGGTTAAGAAATGAAAACTTAACTGATGTGCAACTTATCAACTTCCTTTTAGTTACATAGATAAAAGTTCATAAATACAAAACTGTATGTGTAGATGTAGGCTCAGTTATTCTGACAGGTTGTTGAGTAGTGGACCTAATCAACCAGTTTCTTAGATGTGTGCTTCCTTCTTTTCTTTCCATTCCTTTTTTTCAGCTATGCAGAAAATAGTTGTGATTGTTGTTTATTAAGTATTGTTACATACTCAGGAATTTTCCTATGCTTCTAAATTATTGTATTTTGAAGAATGATAAGGTATTTGGGTTGAAGCATTGATAATATTATATGTTTAATACTCTACTTTTGTTAAGCTGGAAAGTAGTTCTCAGTCTTAAAAAATAAAGCTCATTTACACAGTGAGAAACAATTTTTGCGTTATACTCTCTGGAATTTGTTTGCCATTTTATGCTTAGCTTAGTTCTTTTATGTGTTTATGGTTTTTTGGTTTTTGTTTTTTTTTTTATCCCCCCCCCCCTCACCTAACTTATTATTACAGGCTTTCCACCACCACCTGGCGGTCCTCCACCTTCCCTCATACCCACAATAGAAAGGTGATTATCTGTTTGAAGTCTTATAAAGCAATATATCAGTATTCTGTAACTGAAATAATTAGTAAGGACTCTTACTCCACACAGTGTTTTATGGATTTTATCTGGGAGTGGGGAGATAGTTTCAGATTTTTACAGTATTTTTACAGAAGTGTTACTAGTCTCAGCTGTCTGACAGTATTCTTTTGAGTAGGTTACTTGACCACTTATTATTTTAGTTGAGTTATGACACTATATCAATGCCAAGACTTAGGAACAAAGTCAAGGTAATGATTGTTGAAGTATTCTTTAGTAGTCTGAAGGCTTATTTAAGTGAACCGTATACTTGTCAGCTACTGTATCCTTTTCTATAAATGCAAATGAACAATTTGGCTACAGATTCAAGCCCTCATAAGCTATAGGAAAAGCCAGAGTTCCATAGAATCCAAATTTTTATTTCTACTGTGTGTGTTCTAAGTGTTCAGCTTTAATAGGCCTAAGTATTTTTTCAATACCTTTTTTTATATACATGTTTATGTGTAAATATATTTTATTTATATTTTATATGTAAAAGGAAGAAAAAATAGTTGGCCAGCACAATCCTTGAAAAGTATTTATATTTTGGTAGAGGCCAAAACCAGGTCATATACAAAGCTCACTTCAGAAGATGGTGCAAGCCTCTTACCAGTCCTTTGGATTTCACTGAAGGAAGATGCACACATCTGTTCCTTTGAAATTGAAAATTCTATTAACATATACGCTACAGGATGATGATGGTAAATCTCTGAGAAAATCCTCATCTGATTTAATTCAGGAAAAACCCTAACTAGTTGCATTTGATGTGTATGAAAGTAAATTTATTATTTCATACTGACATTTGCTGTGAGTGCTGCTTCTAACTGTTAAGCAGCAGTCATTGCATTTACTTGTAGTGAATATTTATATAGTTTCTGAAATATGCTGTGCAAAAATCAAGTTTGTTGTGGAACCTAGGAGCTAAATCTCATACTTTTAAATGCTAAGGTGTTGCATTGGCCTTTCATTATCATTGGTTTTGTTTTTTTTTTAAGCTAACCCAAAACTTATTTCTTAATGTTAAAGTGCCTTCAAGAACAGAAATAACACTTAGGTTAAATACTGCAAAGATAATTCATTCAAGTTACATAGGAAGTGCTAAAAGTCATGAAAGAATTACATATATATGAATTATGCCTTGTGCACATATCATCCTTTTTAACCTTTCTGGTTTTTACCTACTTGAGTTGGCTACCACTGAAAGAAGTCAGCCTAGAAAATGTGTAGCTAATTTAATAGTTTATTTATAGAACTACACATTTGAAGTCCACCTGTTCTTAGATATGCTCACATACCTAGTTTTTAACAGAAAGAATGAGAATGGCTTCATTCATGAATGAACCACTTTCAAACAATTGGAGATTAAGTTCAGTATCTGTGCAGAAACATCTTATGATACAAGAAATATTTGAAATAGAAAATTCATTGAAAATACAAAAGAACAGCTTTGATCATATGGATTTTTTCTGTTTTAAATTTTAAGAAGAGAGAATTCTATTTTTACCTCCTGCAGTAAAACATGAAATATACATGTTCATAGACAGCTTCCTTAATTAGTAATGCTCAAAATGGAGGACTTAAATCCATTTATAACAAACACTTTGTTTTAGTCTGTATGGTGGTAAGAATTCAGGGGAACAATATTAAAAGTATATGTTTATTGATGGAGGTAGCTTTGATGGTAAAACGGGATTGTTACATGTATTTTCAACAGTGGACATTCTTCTGGCTATGATGGTCGTTCTGTTCGTGCATTTTCATATGGCAGTGGTGAGTAAGCTTGCTGGCTTTGAAAATTTTGACTAGTGCTGTATCAAATTGTTTGATATACTTACCAGAATTTTAGCTAAGAGACTAAACAGGCTCTTTCAGTAATTCATTATGAAAGTTCGTTGCCTATCATTGTGAACAGATACATGCTGTTGCAGATTTAACAGTTGTTGGTAAATACTATTGTTTTGCATACTTATTTTTATGCCAAGACCAACCATTGAGAAATCCTGAGTGATGTACCTCACCTTTGAAAAACTGTTTGTCTAAGATACTATAATCTTCAACTATCCTGTTGCAAAGTCAGTCTGGGGGATTTTTGGTTAACGTCATGGAAAAAATCTGAAGCTGAAAAACATCACTTTCTGGTTTTATAGTAAGAGCGAACCAAAATAGAGGTTTCATTCTGTGCAATTAAAAGGACATCCACAGAACTTACAGTGAGTTTAGAACTGTTACCTAGCACAGCTCTGCTTCTTGAGTTAAAAGAGTGATAGAAATACAAAGATGTCAGCTTCTTCCTGACCTAGTCCAAATTGGGAAGATAAACATAGAATGACAGAATGGTTTGGGTTGGAAGGGACTGTCAAAGATCATCTAGTCCAACCCCTCCCCACCATGGGCAGGGACATCTTCAACTAGATTAGGTTGCTCAAAGTCCTGTCCAACCTTACCTTTAACAGTTCCAATGATGGGGCATCCACAACTTCTCTGGGCTACCTGTTCCAGTGTCCCACCATCCTCTTCATAAAGAATTTCTTCCTATGTCCAGTCTAAACCTACCCTTTTTCAGTTTAAAACCATTGCCCCTTGTCCTGTCACTGCAGGCCCTGGTAAAAAGTCTCTCTCCTTCTTATAAGCTCCCTTTAAGTACTGAAAGGCAGCGATAAGGTCTCCCTAGAGCCTTCTCTTCTCCAGGCTCACCAAACTGAACAACCTAGTTGTTCCCGCTCTCTGATGATTGTGGCCCTCCTCTGGACCTGCTCCAACATGTCTTGTACTGGGGGCCTGAGAACTGGATGCAGTACCCCAGGTGGCATCTCACGAGAGCACACAGAGGGAGAATCACCTCCCTCAACCTGCTGACCATGCTTCTTTTGATGCAGCCCAGGATATGATTGGCTTTCTGGGCTGCAAACTCACATTGGTAGCTCATATTTAATTTTTTGTCCACCATTACCCCCAAGTCTTTCTCTACAGGGCTGCTCTCAATCAATTCATCACCCAGTCTGTATTGATGTTGACAATTGCCCCAACCCAGGTGCAGGACCTTGTGTGTTGCCAATCACTGCCTCTGCCTTCAGTGCACCTGCCATCCAGACCCATGCCTAGTGCCTTTTCTTCCTGCTTTTTCTGTTTCCTTGCTCTGTGTTCCTTTGGACCCTAGGTGCTGGGAGGAGAAATTGTAGGGAAAGTTCTGTCCCGTTCCAGTGATACATAATTCAGCACAGACCAAATGTCCAGATAATGTATCTCCCAAATGTTCATAAGTCTTTAGAGAAGATATACAGTGACATTTTTGAATGGCTTGTAATTTCTTGAAGTTGGAGCAGTTTGAAAGGATCCTCATCAGTTATCAAGTGTTTGCTTTCATGCATGGAAGCTTGTTATGTTTTCAAGAATTCTTGATGTGGGCAAACAGCTGCTTTATGCTAACTACTTTTTTAGCAATAATTGAACTGTGTTTGCTAAAGTTTTAGAAGAATGTAAAGCTGAGGCAGACAACTAAGATACCCAAGTGACTATTTTGCTGAAGCTTCAGTATCCAAAGCCATGCAGAATATCATAAGGAAAGCAGTCTTACAGTGATTAGTATGTATATTGCATCTAATATGTAGTCTCCAATTTAGAATGTTTTTCACCTTGGAATCTCTTTTGTTAGAATTTGCTATTCTGTCAAGTATTGTCAGGGACACAGGAATGTTTCCAAGTTTTATGTTGACCTTCAGAGGTGATGGCATGCTTATGTTGTTGCAGTACCAATATTTGAAAGATGACTGTCACTGTGATCATGCCAACATTGAATGTGAATTTACTCAGCAGGGTTAAAAAATTATGTTTGCCTTTGTATGGTTATGGAGACCAAGGAGCATAGTCTGCTCCAATCTTCCCAGTATAGCTGGCATCCCTGTTGTGGCAAAAGCTTTCATCTTTGCTGCACAAAGCAAATTGTCTGTCTCTAAGCTGTGCCTGTCATACGGATTTTTGGATCTGTAGAGGCTCAGTGGCATTTTATCGCTGCTGTTCATCCTGGCTAGCACCTTAGTCTCATAGTCTCTGTCTCACAACATGATTGCTGGTCAGTATTTTACCAGTGCTCACTGTGCATCAGAACTTAGGTAAACTGAGGGCTTAGGGTACAGATGATCATTTTAATTAAGAATCGCAAAGTATATTTATTTAATAGTTGCTTTGGATGATAGCACTGAATCTCCAACCCGTTGTCTTCTTTGCCAGTCTGTATGTTTCATGACTTTGTCAAAATTGCGGGGGAAGATGAGCATATGGAATACATGGCAAAGAATACCAATCTTGATTAAGGCTCTAGCCTTTCTTCTGCCTATTCAAATTGCTAATCTCATGCCTTGGTGTCTTTTCCATAGTGGTCAGGCATGTTACCCACTGCAAGCCCATTAGGAAGGTTGCATAGTAAAATAATTTTCTTAACTTGTAGCTTCAAGAATACTTATTTTGTCTTTGTGTTCTTCCACTGCATCAATGCAGTTTCTTCAATTTGCTGTTAAATCTTTACACAATTCAGTGCTACCTTTGCCATCAGATCTTTGAATTTTATTGATCTGTCAATATATGGCACTGTTTGGTCTGCCAGTGAAGCCATTTGTATGCTTGTTCGCTTTTTCCTCAAGCATTTCTCTGTTCTGTGCTCTACATGTTCTTTATATCTTATGAACTTGCAAGAAATTTAGTGTTACAGAAACAGTTTGAGAGTCAGTATTTTTTGAGGCACAAAGAAGGTGTATTAATAGTTTGCCTTAGACTGGGACACCATGCAGCTTTTAAATTTTTAAACCATCTCCAAAGCAGAACTTAAGTCTCCAAAACTATTGATTGTTCAAAGGTCCCTCTCTTCCTGTTTTAGAAATAAAATGAGAGTTAAACTTCGGAAGTGTCCTTCTTTTTGTAGAAGTTATTAGAATAATCCATGTAGAAATACTAAAAGTGACAAATTACTTCATTCTAAGTAGTAAACACAGAGCACCAATTCATATTAGAAAGTAAGCTTCTTGTGTGTTGTGAATAACTACTGGTGAAAATCTAGATACAGAAATGCGCAGAGTATCAAGTAACTGGTTTATCTCAGGTTATTGGGATGGAAATGACAGACTTTTGTCTGATGAGAATTACTGCAGATGTGAGGGAGTAACCAAAATTTATTGTAAAAGTTTATACTATCATTAATAATTGTTTTGTAATATACATTTAAAGTTAAACTTAAGTTTACACTTTAGATCAGAATATTCTGGCAACCAGTGACTCGTAGACCATACGTATATTGTTGACATAGTGGCAAGTCAAGGAAATTAACAGTCTTTAAAGTCCAGCTGGTTTTTTGCTATTTCTGGCTGCTTTCCTTAGAAGAATTTCAGGTTTTGGCAGTATAATGAACAACATACTATTGTATTAGGATATTTTTTTCTGTTAACTCCTCATTTTGTCTGTAGCCCTGAAGTGAAACAGTGTCAAGCATTTTGTTAGAGGCAAAACTTTGTATAAATGCTTTTTAAAAGAATTACAATGCTTTTCATTGCAAATGTATTTTAACAATGAAGTGTTTTTTCCTGCTCCACTGCCTGCTCAAAAGGTCTTTTGTATTCCTCCTTTGGACGCTTGGCAAACTGCTATCTTAAGCTTCTGCCAAAGCTTTCTGGGGTGGGCATACCCCAGACGTTGTAGGCAAGGTAGTCTGAACATAGCTGTCAGGAGGAGCCACTGGTTTTATAACTTGGCAGTATTAAATACAGCATCAATTACTCACTTTACATTGTTCAGTGGATATTTATGTTAATTATATATTAATGTCTCTTTGTGACACCATGAAGTCAAGTGAATATTGTTCTCATATTATAGATAATGAAGTGGAACTCAAAACAAACGATTTATTGAAGGCTATGTTATCATTGGCTAGCAAAGCAGATAAGCAGAAAGTGGGAAGTCCTCTGTACTGTAAGTCCACTAGAGAGTGCTGTTTCCAGTTAAATACTACAGCCCTTATTTTTCATTAACAGAATGCATTCATGGGGCTTCTGGAGAGGGAGGGCAGGACAGAACAATTGGGGTATTAAGAGTAGTAGTTATTTATTACATCGGAGTTAGCAGAAAGCAATGGAGAAGCATGTCCCTTCTCTCTTTCCATTGCTGATTACCTAAAAAAGTGGTTAGATGGTGTTGTGACTTCCTTCTTAACTTAAGCGTATCATCTTTTAGATTAAGAAAAAATGCTTAATTTTCTGAAACTATTATATTTTAGTGGTAATAGTGGCTGTGCTGAATATTCATTAGAAATGGTATCTTACAAAGCGTAAGTAGGAGCGTTATTTCTTCTCCCCAGAATGAACTTGTGGAATTTATTTCTAAAGCTGCTGTTACATCTGTAATCAGAAAAGTATGGCAAAGCACAGTAAATGTAAATTAGTGAATGAGAACTTTGTAACTCAAGTATTTTAAATACAATGATTTAAAAGACAAAACATAAAAATAGTAGCATCTAAATATAAAGATAGAAGCATCCTTTTTCTTTGTTTTTCTGAACTGTACTCTCAGAGCCACTGAGTTTCGAAGGTAGTTTTGTTTTCTGGTTGTTTTTGTTTTGTTGTTTCCCCCAAAACAAAGCCATTTGACCACGTAAAATCAGATTCTTTCAGCAAATCTTTGCACAATTTTTTTTTTTCCCAAAAGGATTTAGGCAGTCTTTGTGGTGTATATCCTGGTTCTGTACATCTTCATAACGAGTATTTAAATGAGTGCGAGAGGCCTTTATTAGCATCATGGAAAAAATGCAGAGTTTGCTCAGAATTAACTTCTGTGTGAAAGGGGAAGATTGAAAAATGTCATTGGAGGAGGCTGACAAATGTCTCTGTTTTCATGCATAAGTAGTATTACAGTTTTCATATGGTATGTGATTTTGTTCTTTCTAATACCCGCGTCTTTTTCTTTAGTCACCTTTCCGCACTTTGCAGGTCCTGCTCCTTCGTGGTCTAGTCTTATGGACACCAGCAAACAGTGGGATTACTATGCACGAAGAGAGAAGGATAGGGAACGTGAGAGAGAGCGATCCCGAGATCGGGATCGGGACCGGGACCGAGACAGAGATCGAGAACGTACCAGAGACAGGGAGAGGGACCGAGATCACAGTCCAACTCCAAGTGTATTCAACAGGTTAGTGAAATGTCTTAAGCATGCTGTAACTCTGCTCAAAACCCTGTGTCTGTGTTGTTAAATAGTGTACTTCAACATCAAAATCTAGTGTTCAGGTCTATATTCCAAAAAGCTAGAGGGTGTGGCTTCTTCCCCTTCCCCCTTTTCTCTTGGAAACTATAATTAAATTTCTAAATGTAGAACAGAACTGTAAAAACAACAGTATACATCCAAACTCGTCATAGTGCTTTACAGGTTAAAGGTGTGATTTAAGCCCTGTGTAGGAGTGAGATATCCAGCTCTCTTTGACATCAGTAGTTCTAGAAAAATCTATAGAAGTACTAAGTGAATCTTAGTTGGCAATTCAGTGGTAAGAGCAATGTGGTACAACATTTGACCTTAATGAATGGTGTTATTAGCTGCTAAAATGGTTAGTTTGGTCGTTAGCACTGGCTGGATAATAATCTGTCCTATCTTTTTTAAAACTATTATTTCAAGGTCAAGAACTTTTTTTCATTTTCAGGCAGATGACAAAAATAATGGCAGATAACTTTATTTGGCTTTCAACCCTCTAATTACTTTTAAAAAAAAAAAAAACAGAAAGAAAAAAGCTGCAACTGTTGTGTGGTTCACGTGCACAAGTACAAAGCATTCAATGTTGAGCTCACTATGACTCCATAGAGCAGAGGTCTATTGGCTTGCCAGATTTATCTAAACTTACTTTGCTCATTACTTGCTAAGTATTTTGGTGTAAACATCCTGATGCTTTTCTCAGTGTTTTTTGTTAAGTTTCAAGTTTTGTTGAATATATATATACATTAGCTATTAGGTGGATGGTTTTTACCAGTGGTGTTACTCTGTGGGGAATGAGAGCACCCGGAATCAACATTACTTCAGTTGAGAGATGATATTTTTTGCATGATGATTCTTAGCTGAACACCCAAACTGGGTGCAAGATAGGGGTTTTTCCGTGTATGCTGATGTGATGATGCTGTCTCCCATGTGCATGTGCTATGATTCCAGGGTCGGTTTCTGAGAAATCAAGATCAATCTAAACATCTGTTTCTCAGACAGCTTGATTGAAGGCCAGAAAGAAGCCTGGTCATTCAAGGGTGCTTGAAATGAACCTTAATAGCTTCCAGGCCTTGAGAAATGTCTGTGCTGCTGCCAGAGTTATCTGTAAAGGAGGGGGAAGAGCAGGCCTCAACTTTTTTATGTGACTAAATTATCCACCATCTGTAGCAAAGCTGTTGCCACATGGCTGTGTAAGAAAACAGGAGGCCCTTAACTAGTATAAGTTGGTTTGGGAGTCACAGAGAAGGTGAGAGAGGCTTAAGACAGAACATGCAGACATAGTGTTTTTTAAGAAGGTTTATTTTCAATTCTGTGCATTTAAGAAAATAAAATGAAATGAGCTATGAGGAAGAGAATGAGAACTATTTTAGAGAATGCAGATGCATTACTTAAATTTAAATTCCCTTTGTTTAAACTTTGTTCAGGCGACACTGTGGTGGGATTTGGAGTAAGCATCATCTTTAGCTTTTTACTGTTCAGCAATTACTGCTTTCAACATTTTTAGCAGTTCTTTTCCAGATAGGCTGTATTTGTGCTATAGTATTTCTTAAAATTGTAAGAAAATAGGAATTATTTTTATTCTATCAGTATAACCAAAATGTGGTTTAAAAAGGAGCCTTCAGCTGTCTTTATATTCTGTTCTACCTTTACCCTGCTATCCGCAGATGAAATTGTGCATTTTTACAATATGTGTCACTCTGTCCCCTTGAGAAGATGCAGTTCTTTTTGGATTGTTGTCTGTTCTGCAAATACTATGTTTTCTTTTTTTGTTTTGATCATTTCAAGTCAATTAGTTACCACTAAAAATGTAAACTTTGGAATTTGATTGATATCTTACCATTTTGTGGTTCTTCCTCAGCAATTTGAAAAACAAACCCAAAACCCAACAACTGTATTTCTAAGTCCTGGAACCCAATAATCCCATGCAGCAGAGCAGATGAGAGTCTGGCTAGCTAGAAGCAGCTTTACAGGAAAGGACTTGGTGTCCTGGTAGATAACAAATTGAATGGGCCTTGGCACTTCATGTGCAATAAAGGTCAAAACGCATTGAGCTGCATTAGAGTGTAGCCCGCAGGTGGAGAATGTTGTTATTCCCCTCTTATTTGGCACTTGATACAATGTGCAAAGTACTGTGCCCAGTTTTGGGACCCTCAATATGAAAAAGAAGACATTGGCAGACTGGAGAGTCCAGTGGAGGTCTGATAAGGTGGTTAGCAGGGCTAAGGGGATGGAGTTATTTAGCTTGAAAGGAGTAGGATGAGGAGGATTCTTTAAAGGCTATTTTCAACTACCTAATGGATGGTTATAGAGACGATAGAGCCGGGCTCTTTTTCAAGGTGCACAGAGAAAGGACAAGAGGCAATAGTTAAAAGTCACAGCAAGGGAAATTCTAGTTAGATACGGGGGGAGGGCAGGGAATAATCACAAAAAGAGTGATCAAGTGCTAAGACAGGTTACAGAGGGAGGTCGTGGAATCTCCAGCCTTGGAGATACTCAAAACTTGACTAAACAAGGCCCTGAGCAACCTGACCAGACTTCTGAGTTAGCCCTGTGTTGAGGAGGGGTTAGCCCAAGTGACATCCACAAAGTCCCTTCTAGCCTAAATCCTTCTGGTTTAATTACTGCCTCAGAAAGCCTGGTCACATTGTGCCTTTCTTTAGGACTTGGTAGGGATCTTCCAAACTATGGTTATGAAGACTTCATGTGTTATATAAGTAGTTACAGTAAGTTCATTTGTACTGGAAGTTTTGTTGTTAAATGATACTGGACACTGTATCTGGCTAGGATTTTCTTGGTAGAGAAATGATAAAATGAGCACGCCTTTTTAAGCTATGCTAATGTAGTATGAGTGGTGTTGGCTAACTATAGATTCTGCTCTCATCTTTTTTTAAAATTTTACTAAACCCTTAGAACTGCCCTTTTCATCAAATGAAAATATGAAAATACGTTCCTAAGTGAAGCCTTTAAATTCTTCTATAGACTGTAATATTTAGGGAGTTTTGCCAGCATTGTGGCAGGGCAGCACCCGTGGTAATCCAGGAGAGGAGTGGAAGTAGAGACAGTGTTGGTACTGGAGAGAAATTAATTTTAAAAGCAACCCAAATCATTGAGTATATTTTACTGTCAGTCTCTTTGCACCTAGCTTTTCCTTTCTTGAAGCTGATGTAAGGAAATAGATCAACTGTACCAAAATTTAATTTAATTTACCCAAATGGTATAATAGTCCAAAAGTGTGCTCATAAGTGTTGAGCATTACACACACTGATCTGAAAACATTACTAAAGTTTATGTAGGATTGTACTTCATTTGCAGCTAGATACAGGTTTAAGCTAACTGCTTGATAACTCCTGTATAAACTTAATGTGACACTGTTGTATTGTTTTTTCCTTCCATTTTTACTGAACAATCCCCTTTCAAAATTGTATTAACCACAGAAGTCTAGTGTGTAAGGTGAAGAGCTTTAATGTCCTTCTGGCATACATTGTGGATATTGTTTAGAAACCCAGAAGCTACATTAAGATTTGTCTGTCACTTATCTTGAGAGTGTGTAAGAATTTCTTTTAGCTTAGTGTTACTGTCCTGAAAATACCTTCTTTTTTAATCAGTGATGAAGAACGATACAGATACAGAGACTACGCCGAAAGAGGCTATGACCGCCATAGAACAAGTAGAGAGAAAGAAGACCGACACAGAGACAGGAGACACAGAGAGAAAGAAGAGACTAGACACAAGTCATCTCGAAGGTTTGATTTTTTTTTTTTTTTTTAATAGGATACGAAAGACTTGACCACTTTAAAAAAATAAAGTAAACTTTTAAAAGAACCCCAAACAAACTGGAGTTTGGTGGAAAGACTGTAAACAGATGTACTACTTTGGAACAAGTCTGCCATATAAAATGTGGACAGACAAAAAGCAATGTTGGCCCCGGGTAACTTCATATTGAATGATGTATGTGATAGTCTTAGCTAGTGAACAGAAATGAATTTGGGGAAAGAAGGGAAAAAATGGTGGGTCAGAAAGAGGTAGAGTGAAGCTGACATTCAGCAGCATTAACGTAAGAACTCAACAGTGATTCTTAGTAAGTAAAATAACCCTCGTGATCACTTGAGATAAAGGTTACGTCCAGGGAAGGGGGTCAACAAGAATGTTAAACCATTAAGGGATACCAGTAGGGACATGACATTACCAAAAGTATTGCTATTAGAATATGGGCTACAAATGTGAAAAATCATTCCAATTTCCTAACAAAAAGTACAGGATGGGTGGATATATGTACCGCTCCAAGAAGAATGCAGTTTGGTCCTGACTTCCAAATACTATATGGGTCAGAACAGGAGCAGGTGCCAGTTTCCAAATATGAATGCAAAGGCTCGGTTTTTGGTACTTTGTAATTAAATGGGGCCTGAAGTGTCACGAAATTTGTTTGACGTATTTTTTTTCTCTTTCTTTATTCAGTAACAGTAGACGTCGTCACGACAGTGAAGAAGGGGACAGCCACAGAAGGCACAAACACAAAAAATCCAAAAGAAGCAAAGAAGGAAAAGAAGCCAGCGGTGAACCTGCTCCTGAACAGGAAAACACTGAAGCTGCCCCTGTGGAATAGGCTTGTGTGATTTTTGCCTACTTGCATATATATTAGTGCCAGAAATAGATTACTATAAATCCTGTTATTTTTCTGGGTATTAAAATAATTTGCTCTTAATCTTGTTCTGTTAGTTTGAAATCAAAGATTACTTTGGGTTTTTTTTGAAAATAAGAGAATAAATTTTTCATGTTAAGATTCCTGGACTGACTTTGTCTTTTAAGAAACAATGAGAAAACATCTTGCAGCTAGAGGCTTATGCTCTTACAATATATAGGGCTTAAATTCTTTGTATTAAATTGTCTCCTTTTTTCATAAGCCAGTGGGAAGGTCATTCTTTTACTGACTTTAGAAACTGTGTGCATTCACTTTATTATATATCAACATCTGGAACAGTGTGGGATTAGTATAGCTTTTGGAGTTCATATTTGAAAAGGTCATCCCTTACTACGGGGACAGGCAGGAATTGCAAACTCTTCAAGAACCTTGTATGAAGGTGAAATGAAAAGAATTAGGGAAACTGGGAAAGGTGCTGATTGTTCTTAGTCTGATAGAATACTGAGTGTGGTGATCATACACTTGGTAATTATGTCTGGTTTGTGTGGGTGCGTAAGGGTGAATTAAGCTGGATAATCATCCCTGCTGCTTTTCAGTGGCTTAAGAGAAAGTTCATTTTAGTCTTTGTTCTACGGGAACAGCTGTCCTTAACGTGATGAAGATTAACAAACATATCCTCTTCCCATTGCTAGCTTGTGAGGAAAAAATAAGGCTTTGGAACATGGGTAATTTGCAGAGAAAGGCAAAGAACTATTTTAAGAAAAACATAAGACCATCATCACTTTCAGATTTACTCCGTCCAGAACCGTATCAAGTGTGATTGGCATGGCAGTCCTGCAAAAATTGTACTGCCCTGTCAGGGTGCTATTTAGAAGACTTACTTGATGGTATTAGCAGGGTGCAGTGTACTTCCTTAAAAACAATAATTCTATATAAAAATCCTAGAATTTAATAGTATTAATGAAGACATACCAGGGAAACTAGGTAATTTGGTTTTGGATGAAAATAATGTCTGTACAAGTACACAGTTACAGTTATTTTTAATTATTTTAGAAATTTAATTCACAGTTTACAGACTAACAAACAGTACTTGAAAGTCTTGAAAATAACCAGCTTCATGCTGACCATGAAAAGGTACACATAATCAAAGTGCTATTAATGTGTTGGATAAAAACCTTCACCTGATTTTTGCAACTAGAAAAATTGCAAGAAGTTTTTCAATAAGTTATTCAAGGATTTCTTTTTGTAAATCAAAATAAAGTGAATGAGGAGGAGCTGCTGCTCCTTAAATTTCATTATTATTATAATACATTAAATATATATATATTAAAAAAATCCCAAAACAAAAAAAACCTTAAGAACACAGGGAAGGAAAGACTTAAGTCTGTAGCTTAAATCACTCTGAAGTGATTTTCTGACAGGTGTTCCTGCTTTGCCTAAACTTGACTTTTCTTGACATGCAGGTTGAAATTTCACAAACCTTTTCTTTATAAACACATCCGTGGCCCCCCAAAAAAGCAAAGACTAATGGTCCTTTGTTTTTTTTTTTCTGTGTTAAATTACTTGTCATACTCTCCATGAAGCCTTGTTTTATAAAAAAGTGCCAGGCCAGGACACAATTGTGAGAGTAATTTTTCCTTTCAGTTCTTTGAGCATCCTTGCCAAGCAGGCATGCATCATTCCTGATGTGTTCCTGCCATTGACAGCAAGGAGGATGTCGCCGCATCTGAAAAACCAAAGGCAAATACAAGAGAACAATTGAACAAGGTGACTTCTTATTTAAATGTTTCCAAATGCTAAAGCATGTCCTTAAGCTGGGAGGAAGAGGTAGAAAGGAGTATTACTATTCCTTTTCTGGTTAACTACTGTTCACGAATAAGGGAATAAAGCAGGTGAAAATACTTCACTTGTTTTTAGACATATTTGAAAGAAAATAGGACATAGTTCTTTCAAATGGGACTGATCTGTGTTCTGAACAAACTGTTCTAAGACTTCTCAACTGATTTAAGTTTGCTCCATAATTCTGCATTTACTCTGTTAAATTGTATTGGTGTTTGCAGGGAAGCTGGTTGATTGGTTGGTTGGTTGGGGGTTTTTTGATCTGGGGATGTGGGAAAGCTGCTCTGTGCTGGCATGCTTTGTACTACCCCAGAGATCAAACTGACTTACCTTTATACTTACACAGTAGTGATTGCTAGACATCTGAAAACATTCTACTATGAAGGCAAATCTATTAAAGTTCAGGACACTTTATGTCCTGTTTCCTATATCTGTCAGAGTTAGTTCTGTATCAATGAGTCCTTTCTTCCCCTATGCTATCTTCATGAAAACTTTTTTTAAAAAAAACAACCCACAAATTAACTAGATGAAAGCCTTACTTAAATGCTACTTTTCATTATATAGTTATCATTACCTAATTCTGCCATCATTATATGCTGGTGTTCCCCCAACAATGGATTTGATAAAGAATGGTTTATTTCCAGTATGTTCTTCATAACCTCCTACGATGCTGAAGCCAAGACTTCCAGATGTATTTCTTCGTAATACAATTTCTTTGCAGCTGTACAAATACCTGAAACAAACCAGTCTAATTAAATGTCTTATGGTTAACTTCAGATTTTGATGAATCATTAATGATTAATCTGCCTTTTCATACACTCTTAGAGTGTTTTGAAGATGCAAAATAGCACCAAAGTTCCACTGTATTAGACACCTATACTTCCCTTCTGTTTTTGTAGTGCTGCTTTCTACAACCAGTTATCCTGAAAGTAAAATTACTAGGTAATCGTGGGGTTAAAATATTAAATAAGTTGTTTCATAGGGTAATAATTTATGCTAAATGATCTAGTTGAAAGTGATAAACACTTACTGAGACTGGATTTAATATTTGTAAGCTGCCATTCCAGAAACTGTATTTCACCTACCTTGTACTGTCCAGTGACTTGTTTTATCTTCCAGATAAGAGCCTGTATGTGACTAACTGTGTCAAAAGTGGTCAGGCATTTATTACTGTGGTGCAGGTCAAAGCTAAATAATTTCAAGACCAATGAGCCAGAATTAGAAAAATCACAGAGATGACACAAAGAAGAGTATCAGTGGAAGGAGGGATCCTGAGCTTTTCTTGTCAAGTAACACGGTAAGTCACAGCATAGAAGATGTGAGAAGCCTATCCCTGTCAGTCAGTGCTTTGGAGTACTGAGACTGCTGTCAAGAAGATAACTTGTCCTCACTATAATGATTAACACAAGTTTTTATGGTGAGAGACCTGAAATCTGCTTCTCCCTCCATTTGTCTTTTGAATGCATTTTATGATACTGTAAGTTATGCTGAGTCAAAGCTTAGCTGAAACAAGGAATAGGGGAAAGCAAGAGTAGTAAGGTTACTAGACTTACAGTTTGCCTATTGCTCTGAGTACATTAATTTCAATACCTGCTTTGTTTCTTTTTTTTAACCAAACAGGAAAGAACCAAATTAATTTCATTAGTTACAGAGCAACAGAAATTTCTGTCCTTAGTACTTAACCCACCACGTTAGCAGTGTACTCAGGAATGATTGAAGAGCCTGAAAATCCTTTTGCTATTCCATATCTGAAATTATAGGCTGGCCTACAGCAAGCAACTGTTACAAACTCTATTCAGAGACTCTTTAGGTTTCTAAGAAACAGCTGACACTTCTTCTGTAGAAGGATTAATAACTTTAAAGACCAATATGTCTAGCTTTTTAAAAATTCTGTTTGTCAAATAATGCTTTTGCTGTGTTTCACAGCAGGATTTTATGGTAATACTAGATTAGTCCCCCAGGACCTACAAATATTCACCTGCTGCCAGGATGGTAGGTATATAATATTTGCACAAGAATTCACTGGCTGCTAATGTAAGAAACAGGTGACATTTGCTTCTTTCCTCAGCAGCCAGGCATTATTACTTTACCATCTGTGGACTTCTTAAATGTGCAAAATCACTTAAACCCTCTATGTTTGATGGTACTTATCAAGGTCATGACCAAGCGATGCCAGGATTCAGCCGTTAGTGCTATTACCTAGTGTTGATTTTGGGGGCAGGGGTCTCTGCTGCCCGGTGCTATGCTCACTGCCTTAAGGAGGATGTTGCTGAAATTGAAAGGACATCAGCTAAATCCTAATACCATAGAAAAGAAATAGCCAAGCAGGTAAAGACATGAGAAGAAAACACAGCAAAGACAAACAAGGCTTACATGCATTCTGTACATACCATCTGTAAGGTTATCAGTTACACAGTCTCTGTCAGTCCAGAAAGCATAAATACGTATTTGCTGTCAAAGTGTATGCTAAATTTAAGTAAAATAGACACAGCATACTAGTCTAGTGTTAGGATTGTTCTCTCTGCCAGAGCAGAGGAAACACACGAGGAGCAAGGAGCAGCAGAGAGCAACTAGTCTGTCCTGACTCCAACCCCCTGCGCTGCCTTTTGCCTCACTGCAGGGATGGGGTGTAACCTGCTGTAACAAGGCAGCGGAGACCAGGAAGGCAGGAGGAGAAGTGCTGGAGTGAAGCTGAGTATGGGAAAAGGGGAGGAAAGGGGTCTTCCCCAAGTGTTTTTCACATGTTTGTCGTCTTTGGTTCCCAATACCCAAACTGGTAATTAAATGTTTTAACTTAATTCCCCAAGCCAAGTCTTTTGCACACAACAGTAACGGGTGAGTGATTTCCCTGTCTTTACTTTGACCCATGAGTTTTCTTGCTCTCGTTCTTCCTATGTTCTCTTGTCCTGCTGGGGGTGTTGAGCTGTGTGGGTGCTTGGTGCAGGCCAGGTCCAACCCATCACACTGGCCATAGCTAGAGATTGACTCTTGACAGAATAGGAGTGGCTAAGTGGTGTTTATCCCTTTAAATTAATGTTTCCTTATCTCAGTCCTAGAGGATAGAGGGTATAAACATGGCAGCGCACCATCCGTCAGCTATTTGTTAGTGCTGTCGGAAATGTGAAAAGGATGCTGGGAGGCAGGGTGCGCAAAGCTGAGCTACATATAAGGTGGGTACTGCCTGCTCCAAACAGTTTAGTACATAAGCAGAGATGCCTGCTCTGCCTGAGCAAAGAGCAGCCCAAAGGGAGTTAGTTCATTTGGGTCTGGTTACCGCTGTGTGGTAATAAAGACTAGCTAGAAAGCGCCACAGAGAGAAAATTAAGTAAGTACTTGCGTCATCCAAAGATGCTTAGTGTGAGTAGATTACTCCTCTGTGGTAACAAAAGCCCCAGTCGGTGTGTTTCGACCCAGTTAAACTGCCATAACCCAGCTAAACTGCAACCAGTCCAAGGAGAACCGTCTTGGAAGAGAGCAGCGCACAGTCTTCTGCCTCTATCTGTAAATATTCCAAAAGCTGAGGACAAGGAGTGATTTATGTGTGAAACTTGCCTCAGATTCAAGATTTGGGGATAAACAATGTCTAGACACAGGGTCCTATCATAAGAAATACTACAACTGAGCGTCAGTTACTGATGCACAAAGAATTTAAAAGTGCCTGTTTTCAAGTAGTGAAACGTACAATCCCCTGCCGCTTTTCGCAAAGCACGAGTATGCTCTGGGAATGAAAACCAGCCGAACTTCAGGAGCACTTCAGCAATAACAGGTATGAAAAGCATGACTCCCTCCCTCTGCCCTGTTACAGTAGCCAAGTAGCAGTGGAATACAGTAATATTTGAGAATTGCTCCCATCAGAGCCCTACAGCCTGGATGGAGTTAATTTGGGGGAGTTTCTGTCCTAATTCCGTGTGTTATGTCCAGTTCTACCCCTGGTTTGCAGAATGACTTTGGCCACCTCCTGTCTTTCTCATCTCACTTTGCAGATGAAGGAAAGCACTTGTGTGAAGTACTAATGTTTGAAAATGTTATGACAGGATGATCTATAAAGTATTTTTAAGTGCTAGCTGGGGGAAGGAAATGTGAGGAGAGCAGAGAAAGGAGGGCAGGAAAACAAGCAGTAGAAGAAACATCACGGGGCTGGGGAAATGCTTTTCACCAGCTGCTCCACATTATTTCCTTTGTGCATGCTTCACAACAACATTTCCCTCCAAAAAATAAAGAAGACCTGTCTTCCTCAACAATAAACAATTAAATTAGCTACCCTGAAATAAGTCTTCAGGCGGGAATGCTTAAGGTCCTGCATCACTGTTTCCTCCCGACGCCCAGCCTGCAGCCCCTCCGCTCACATGCGGGCCAAGTTCTGACAGACGTCAGATGCACATGTGCATCCTATTTTATAACTGCTACATATTGGATTGTACTACAGAAAGAACAGAGGAGTTGTTTATGTATTATCAAGCCATATAAAAGTGACCAAAGCCAAATCTAAGCTCTCACAAGGAAAGGGCTGAAATTTAAGTAAGATACACAAATGTTAAATTGTGAAAGATGGCTTTTCCAAGGCTTTGAGCTTTGGTGTGAGAAGTCAGATAACCTGTCTGATTCTGCTGCTACTGACTTGAACTAGAAAAATGGTATAGTTCCCTAACTCTCAATATTTGTGTCTCTTGTCTGTGCCCATCTCTGTAACAACTATGCAGTCCCTGGGAAGAATTAGGTGTTTATAGTACACCGGCCTCAAAAGCGAGGAAGGTACTTTTAATGATGTAACTATTATTAACATTAGCCTGTTTTCTACTTTATCAGTCATGGGCAGAGGTCTGTAGACATCCTCTAGCGTTTAGCTCAACTCAGCACATTTTATGAGACCATCCTTGACAGGATTTTCATCAAAACTCCATGGTTTTGGAACACAGAAGGAAAGACTCTCTTCGCCCCTCAGTTTCCTAAGCCTGAGCATCCCACTCTAAGTCGCAATGTCAAGCTGCGTCTGCACTCCCTGTCTCGCTTGCTGTGAACAGATACTTGGCACTGCACTGCTATGGCTTGTCTAGAGCCACATCTTCCTGTTCTCAGCAGAATTTAAAGAATCCACCATCCAGCCGCCCAGTGCCTGTTCCTGGCCTACCAGTTTTACTGACTTTCCTATTTGTTCAGTTTTTCTTATGTAGGTGTGCCCCACCCTACCTGTCTTCCCAATTACTTTGCATGATCCTGTATAATCATGATTTTGACATTTCTACTTTTCCATCACCTGTACCAAATGTTCTCGGACTCACGTATCTTGGAGCAGTCCCTCTTATAAATGGTTTTAATTAGGGTAGGTGAATCTTCACCGTCTTGTCCTGTAGTTGCACATGAGGCACCTTTGCCAAGCTGGACCTGTCAGACATCTATTTGGAGAAGAATAGTTTTCTCTAGCAGCCTGGAAAAGGCTGTGAGACTGCTGGCAATACCGTGAGGTCTAGTGGGATGTGATCCTTGCCAAAAGCAAACTGAAAGCCAGATAGGGAAAGGTTAAATGCTCAGCCTGGAGTGAAAGGAGTTAATGTGATACACATCCTAGTGTGAGAACCTGTTGAAGGACTTCCAGACATCTGGTGTGGGACCTGAAGAAGAATCAGTACAAGAGTAAGAGTGTAAGCGCACTGATGCTGGGGAAGACTGAAGGGTCTGATAATACCTAATGAGCAAACCCAAACCCAGTCCTTGCACACCCCTACTCAACCAACCAGCTACTAACAAGGATGCAGCGCACCTTTGTTACTGTCATGTCTAACCAGTGTTGGTCCCTGTCTTAGTCTGATGCAGTGTACCCGCTCAGCATACCAATCCCTTTACTTTTCTTTAGCGGAGAAGGGCTGCGCTGTGCTTGGCATCGCAGCTGGGGATGGAGTTACAATGAACTCCTGTCTTCAGCCTTGCTGACGCTGAGGCTGATTTTCCTTCAGATCAAAGGGGTGGGAATGCTTTCACACATGCAGCCTTCGGAGGAGGGGGGATAGAGTGGGCTCAGAGACTGCTTTTAAAATGGGAAGAATACTTTTCTTCCCAAACTGCAAAGTGGAACTGACTGATGTGAACCCTGGGTGCAAGCCTGCAGCACTGGAGCTCTGTCCTTCATCTCCGTCACCTTGCTGAGGACACAGGGACTTCAGGCAGCTGTGGGTAGAGATGATGACTAGGCAGCTCAGGTTTCCTCTACAGCCCAACGAAGGTGGGGTTAGGGCAGGTGTAGGCAAGGTGCAATTATTTCAGTCCATCTAGCAATGGGTGGTGATTGAAAGCAAGCCTCAGCATTGCAAATTGCAGCATCTATAAGGCCTCTAGTCTGCTTGCTGTCTCTCTGCTGGGAGCGCTACCCATGCTCCAGTGCCTTCACAATGCTGCTGGTCAAGCTCAGGGGTGCAGAAGCAGTGAGCAGGAACGAAGACCTCCCTAGGGCTGCCTGTCTGCAGTGGGACTGGGTGAGAAAAGTTTACCATTGGCTGGGGTAGCAAGTTATGGGCCATCCATTTACTGCTTTTTCTTTTTACTGCTTTTCTTTCACAGGAATAAGGACGTAGTCCTCTCCACTGGAGAAGGAACCTTTCATCTGTGGGTGACAGACACGTGGCCTACCTTCTGATCTTGCAGTGCTTCAGCACATGTTACACAGTCATTAGCCTCAGACCAAGCCCTGAAACACATCTGGCCCTCACAGCAGACCTTGCTGCAAGGTGAATGAGCTCACAACAGCTCAAGGCAGAAGGAGAGAAAGCATCTAACCCGCTATGCGAGACTGGGAAACGAAGAGGAGTCCTGAAACTGTGCCTAGAACAAATGCCCACCTGTTCTGCAGACCATCTTCTCATGCCCTCCCCTAAAAGACAAAGAGACATGCTGAACTGCTGCCAGGGATAGGACTAAGGACAAAAGTAACTTGTAAGCTAAATTCTTCATTCCTTTAAAACTGAATACCAGTTTCAAATGTGTGATACTAGCTTCATGTATTCACAGATTCACAACATGTCCTCATTTAATACTTACTTACAAAATGTCGCTGAAGCTGCAGGTATACACCCTGCACACCGAGTGTGTTTGCGAGAACGACATGCGATGTGGCTTTTATTTTCCTTACTGAAATGACAACACAGCTGCTTCCTGTGTATGACAAATGTACTTCTTTCAGTCGGGGGTGGGGTTAAAAGAGGTGATTCTGAGATACCGGCCAACTGCACACACTTTGCAACATCTGGGCAAAGTCAAACAATTCAGCTGGATTTGGCTAAGGAGAAGGGCTGTGCAGCTTGAGAGCTGCAGGAGGGGTAGCTCTGCCTTCTGCAGGGTGGTCGCGCCTAGACCCCAATTCAGCAAGCTCCTGTATCCCTGCAAGCTTTTCCTTTTACTCCCTAAGTGCCAGATATGTTTTCGATGGAACAATTCAGGATCCTTTCCTCCCTTGCAAGGGGATCTGCGTGTCTATTTTTCCATGTACACATACCCATTTACAAAAGGGAGGTATTTAGAGTCAAGTCTGTGACAGAGCCTGGATTTAATTAAGATTTCAGTGCAATGAATCAAGCCAAAAGAAAGAATTGCCAGAAAACACAAATCTTTCCTCCCACTCCCCTTCAGCAAGAGGATGCAATCTGTGGACTTACCGTGGCAGCCCCAGCCACATAACCCAGGAAGGTGACCACTCGCTGCTCTCGGGGGCCGCCTGCGTGGCCTCAGGGGGTGGCAGGTGGCCCTGCTCCTCCTGGGCTTCGCACGCTCTCATCTCCAGGGCTTTGAGCACCACCGACGAGTTGGTGTTTTTCAGCAGGGCGACGGCCTCGCTCCGGCTGACCCCCGTCAGGTCAATCCCATTCACGTTCAGGAGGATGTCACCTGAGACCGATAAAACGGATGATAAAAAACCTTGCAAGTGTTTCCAAGATCCCCTCTCCACCCCCACGAACAAGCAAGTCAAAGCCACGGCCAAGAACTTGCTGCCTGATGAGGCTGTTTGTTAATCCTATCGGTTAACGGGGATGTGAAGCATATGCTAGTAAACATGCCACAGGCATGAGGGAAGGGGCTAGATCCCCGTACACAGGAGCATCGCTGGGCTGGACGGGGGCTTTGGTCTTGGTTTCTTGTCACGTCATGTCCTGCATCCAGAGCTGAATGGCACAGCTGGGGTCCTGCTGTACCAACAAGCTTTGGTACCGGCACCTGATGCTAGTCCAGGTCTCCAAAGCCCGCGTCCAGCTAACAACTTTGGTACTCAACCTGAACTTGAAACCTGAAAGCTCGAAGGTGGTTTTCTCCCAGTGCTCCCTAAGCTGAGGACTACCACTCCAGCTGGTTCTTCGTAAAGTTTGCTTTGCAGAATAACCTATTATTATTTTAATGTTAATGCTCGTTTGAATGGCCGCAAGCCAAAACGTCTTTCTGATTGCCTTGTTTACAACATAGGCACAGCAAATCGCAGAGAAAAATGCAAAGATGACCTCAATTACTTCAGGGAGAACAATAAAGACATCATTAATGTCATGCCTGATGCCATGGTGCCAAGCGCTCCGCTAGGCTCCACGGCTCGTTCCAACGACAGGGCTTCCCTGGGTCCCTCTGTGCTTCACCTGCATGCTCCTCCAGGCAGGGCCTGTATTCACTGGCAGTCCAGGCAGTGCAGCATGAACATTAACCAATTCTTGTGGTCTGCCCCGATGAGGCAGACAACAGCCTAAGGGATGCTCTAAACCATGGAGGCTTATGGCGCTGTTATATCATCACGTATTCATTTGTTTCTAATTTTATCAAATTAACTAGGCTGAATTTTCCATGCTGCCTCATGATGAATATTTTTTGGAAAATGTATCCCACTGAGAGGCAGTCATTTCCCAGCAGGAGGAAAGGGGAAACCTGCTGGTTTGCTCCTGTTGTCATGTTCTTACACGTGTTTTGATGAGCAGCCATAGCTCCCGCAAAGGGGAGGTTCCCACGTGTGCCGGTGCTGGGTGCTGCGACCCAGGCTCGTGGAGCTCAGCTGGGCTGCAGCTATTCTGCCCCACTTTTGGGTGCCTTTGCTTCCCTCACACTCAGGATTTCCCTCCAGCTTCTTGGTAGTGACTGGGCTGAAGCTGAGCACGGGGGATGAAGGGCAAGGGGATGGCAAGCTGTGTGGTTGCCAGATGCAGGGTACCAAGCTACCCTTGGCTCTTGGAGATTTAACATCCTGAAAACTGAGAGTTTCACCATTCCTCTACTGCCTACCTGTTCCCACAAAACCCACTGATAACATGCTCTTCCTCTTACTGTAAAGGCTTATTCATGCAGAGGGGGAGAAGCTTATTAACTTTATCACTCTGTTACATCAAGACCCAAATGGAATCATGAAGCCAATGTTTCCAGACATGATATCAAGCCACAAGGCACTAACATTGCTTCATATGTAATGGGAATTCTGCTCCTTTATATTTCTTTCAAAACCATGAACAATATGACAAACAAGCACAAAAATTTACATTAAAAACCCATGAAGGTTGCACAATGAAGATTTCAGTAGTTGGGAGATGGTGGTGCAAGCTCATTTTCCTGTGAAAAACGATTTATTTTTTTCCTACCAGAATATGGCCACATCCCACTTCACAGAGATGGTTACTGCTGCATATTATACCTTTTCTGGTAGCTGACTTGAGACCCTCTAATCTGAGGCATCCCAAAATCTATGGGATGGCTGAAGATGTCAGGGTGTGATGCTCTTTCACTATCCCTCTGTTTTTCAAAGGAATCCTTTAAATTAAAGCAGGCTTTCAAAATCCCCTCTTTTTACCTGTTTTTATCCTGCTGTCTCTGCTGATAACTCCTCCAGGTTCGACACTTATCACATAGATAGGCAAATCCCATTCCCGGTTAGATGCTCCTCCTGCTACAGTCATTCCTAGCGATTCTGTGTGATCTTTCCGGACAGCCACCACCTTCTCGTGACAGGTGACGGTGTGAAGGGTGCTCTGTGATGGAGAAAACAGCAACAACAAACACAGTGGGCATGGGGACCTCCCTGACAGCTTAGGCATTTTCTGCTGAAATGAATATTCGTTGAGGGAATACCAAAGCACTTCACAGCCGACTGCCACGCCTGGCCAGATGGCAAGCATGACTTTCTCCAGGGTTTAGGCATCTGTGGAGTCAGAGCTACCGCCAAGATAATCCATGCTTTAACAGCTAAAGTCAGGCACTGGTCCCGCCAAAATCAGAAGAGTTTTAGTGTTGAGACTAATAGAAGCAGGTCTTTGAAATGTAAATAAGAAATCTGATTTTTTTTAAAAAAATGTTCTTGATATTATCACTACTGGCCCTCATATCTTTGACTATCAGGTCATGGTTCTTATCTTGTGGCTTGCAGTCTGAGCATCATCTGTACAGTTAATGAGAAATGGTCCACCTGGGTTAAAGGAATAAAACTCTTGGGGACAGATTAGAAGATATACACTTCATTTGCTCTTTCAGATTTCTGTGTTTCTGTGTAAATTACTAGTGGGAATACACGTGAAGAATATGTGTTTCTGTTCAGGAAAAGAGAAGGACATTTATAGAGTGAAGAGCCAGCAGCTTCCAGGGGGCTCTTCCTAGTGCTTTTGCTTAAAAGGTCACTTTGGGACAGCCTGCTCTACTGTCTGAGGACAGTCATCCCCTTATTCCTCCTCCTGAACAGGAAAACTTACATACACACCGCTGATCATGCAGTAACTAGTGTATAAGTAAGTGAAACAAACTCACAGGCAGCCTCGGGTTGGACAGGCAACACAAGCTTCAACAAAACCTGTGAACTGAATGTCATGTTTACAACGCATCCAGCTCTTACAGAAGACTTGAAGAGACAAGGATGCTTCTCCAGAAAATCTGGATTCAAATGTTAAATGCTTTGATTTCTTTAAGTATTTCATAAGGTGTGCTCCTGGCATCAACTCCTGAAGATCCCCACCTCTCTTGCAGGAGCAGCACCATCCACTCCAGGCTCCTATGCAGATATAATAGCATGCTGCTAAATATATTTAAAATGCATATTAAAAAAAACCCCAACCTTCTCACTCACAAGTGTGACCACACATTTATAATATGCAAAAATAAGCTGTAAAACTCATTTAAAGCCACATTAATCTCTTCTTAGAAATCCAAGATCCTACAAAGACATTCCACCTCAATTCCTGGGCCAGCAGCACAGAAAGTGGAGCAGGCACGTCCGTGGCTGCTCCTGCAGTGATGATGATGGATGAAGGAAGAAGTTTTTGTGGGAGTAGGGCAGGCTATATATTTGGTTTGGTTTTTTTTTTTTTAAAGGTATGTTTGGTAGAACTAACTCCACATCAGGATTTCTGTGATGCAACATCAACAACAAACCCCAGAACCTTTTAGCAGCTTAGCAAAGGATCTCTAGATGCTTGAGCAGCAGAACAGTGGCTGCCACAGAGCTCCAGGAACAAAAAGGCAAAGAGCTCAGTGGAAAAGGTCTTCTCTTAGTCACCAGGACAAAAAACAAAGTGATACAGTTGTTTGGACGTAACACATCTGATCCATGCAGAACACAGGCACTGTTTCAGAGTAATTGGGCTTATGGCTTGCAAATGAACCTAAAAATTCTGAAGGTTTTACAACACTCCCTTTTAAAAAAATATAAATGTTCTAGTCCAGATAATTTTAACCTTTCACCTTTGTCTTTAAGGTGTAAATGTTTTAAACATAGTAGTTCTATCTTTGTGCAAAATAAACTTAATGTTTCATCCATATTTGTGCAAAAACATTGTCCTTTTTCCCTTGGAAAGGAATGGCTTTCCATCAGGAAAAGGCTAATTCTTTAAGCATGTGGGATAGGGGCAGTACTAATTTTCACAAAAATGCAGTCTGGAATTTTGTACCAAGAGATGAAATTGGAATTAGACTTGCAGCTCAGAGAGTTCAGAGCAATCCTGTTACTTATGAAGTGTCCATCATGTCTCAGACACCAAAAGCATTAGCTGATAAACTGGCTAATGCTCTATTTTTGAGGAATTGGTGCAGAGAGAAGCAGATTTCAAAGCAGTGCTTGGTAGCAAATTGTCCTGTTACCTTTCAATGAAGAATCATAAAAGTACTGGTACTTTTATGCTCAGCCATGTAGGACCAGTTTTCCTTTGAAACTACTCTTGCACATGTCATTTTTTACATGGTTGCAGATAGAAAGGAATTGAGTCAACTCGACTGAGACGAAGGCAGTGATGAAAGGAAAGTAAAGCCTTTCTTAGTAAACACACGTAGAGCTTTCTTGGAGGTACAACTGATAATGAGTAAACCAGTTAAAAGGCAATGTTTATCAGTGCCTGCATTTCAATGCATTATCTTCTAAACAATTGTCCTTTTCTGTCATTTTGAAGTGACCTTGGAGGTCAGGAAAAGAAAAACATAACAGTTCATCTCCTCCTCTTTTTAATTTTTTTCTTTTCTGTATATTTACTGGAAAATAAATATTTACAGCAGATTATCACAACATCAAAGCCATGACACGTGTCTTGTAGGCAAAAGATGTATCTGCGTCTGTTTGCAAAATGTACTTCACCTGAAGACTAACCTGCTCGTACGGTCAGAAAACATTGCTTGCTCAAGCAACAGGGTGACAGATTTGTTTTAAGTACTAGGCAATTTGTTAGAAAGGAGTAAGAAACCAGTTCCAATTAAAAACAAGTGCTATTTAATTAATGGCAAAGCTCCCACTGACTTCAAAGAAATCGAATCTGGCCTGTTTATGCGTTACAGCCCAGCTTAACAACCTCGGCTGCACAAGAAAGTGTTTCTGACATCTTTTCTTTTCTGATTCCAGGCGGCAGCCAGAACAGCTTGGGCTGTGCCTCCCCTATCTCCGTACGCAGGAAAACAGCTCGGTGAGAGCCTGTGCAGGAACAATCTCCTGGCACACCAGACACCCGGCATCACTGCCGCCAGAGAAGGACGTGGTCACTACAGACTGTCCTCCTCTTTCTCCAGTGCCTTGTTGGCTGCGTGGCTGATTGCCATTGGCATGGGCCTGAAAGAGAGCCGCCTCCGCGCGCTTTCCAGATGGAGGCAGCCTGTCATGAGGGCAACAGCTTGGCCAAAAGCGGTTCCTGAGCCATCGTGCGAGCAAGGCGGCTGCTGGAAGCTAGAGTTTATTCTTGGTGCTGAATACAGCCAAGGCTTGAGAGCAGATTTCAGCCCACGTTTACATACATGCTCTACAGTGAGAGCTGCTTCCCTCAAAGAGCATTCCTGACCTGCTAATATCACCTCCTACAGTAAGCTCAGGGGACAAAACACACCTTAAAATTAATCAGAATTCAAGTCAGTTAGCAATCTATCAATCGCACATAATAAAGCAATCGCACTGATGGCAGCAGGTAACAGACTCATCAAACCATGCACACACAGGAAAATCCCTTGACAGTAAAGTCCAGCCAACAAGCATTGCCTTGGTTTTGAGCAGGAGTGTGCACTGCGTTAGGACACCCTACAGGCCCTACGCTTGCAAGCATTACTCCTGTACTAATGTCTATTTAAAAGCAAATAACATTTTAAGTCTGCCAAAGCCTAGAATTTAAAGATCTTGAATTGCAAAGGCTGTTCAGTTAAACCTTCAGCAAAAAAGCATGAGAAATTCAAACTGACACACTCATATCCTATAAAAGGGCAAATAACACTCCAGTAATGATTTTATCAGACCAAAAGCCCACAACGTCTGAAGCTCGTCGTGTCCACTGGCCATACTGGTCTCCTGATCTATTGCCAGAGCATTTCTCTGATATAAGCCTTCCACTGCACACACACAAAGCTAAAGGGAGCTATGAACAGCTCCGAAGTTTCTTTTTTTGGCTGTGATCTTCCCTGGAAAGTGCCCAAATGGTGGCACTGGACAGAAGCCCGCAGCAGCATGCCCACTCATGCGCTTATGTAGCACCCACCTCTTGTAGCAAACTGGAAATCCTCCTAAAAGCCGTGACCTATCCAGCAAAAGATGATTCATTAGTCTTTAAAGGACTGTTGCAAGGTCAATGTTGGCCCTTCAATCTCACAGCTACCCAAAATGGTGTTGAATTTACCAAGAATTGCTATCTAACACCTCTCGGTACAGGAAGAGAAAATGAAGATCTGGGGCAGTTTATGGAAGACAAGTCATGTTCCCAAATAATCCCATGTGTGATCAATTAATCAGATCAACGTGGCAGATCTAGCAAGCGCTTGGAGCTTCACTAGAAATCATACAGTAGCAATACAAGCTAATTGCTGTCCTACACATATCTCCCCAAGGAAATCATTACTTCATTAGGAAGTAATGCCTTGCAGATGCATGATTAGTTGGGCACTATTTACTACTGGGTAGTAGCTACCAAGCATTGACTCTGCTCACTGGTTTAACTCCTGCTGATCCAGTCTCACCTAACAAGGGCTGTGATTGTGACTTTGTGGAAAAGGAAAACTGAAAATAGATAAATAGACACTAGTATAGTTTTTACACATAAAAACACTGAATAATGTAGTTTAAAAAAAAAACAACCTGCAAAAAATGGGTATCTTTAAACATTTGTAAAATGCAGAGCTAGGCTTGTCTCCTGGCTGACAGCTGTGCATCCGATCTGGCAGCTGGTTCAGTCCAAAGGTCCCTTTAAGGACACATCTGGCTCCCCATCAGGCAGGATGGATTTAAACCAGCCCTGCCTGTCCACCTCCCTGATGCACCCCTGGCATGGGTGGCCAGGGGACCAGCTCGCAAGGCTTTGCATAAATGGTGACACTCAGAGCGATTCATGTAAATTAGCCAGGCATGTGACTTTAAATTTAGTGAAATAAACAAATTCAGCTCCTGCAAGGACATACCTTGTTGTGTTTATAGTGCAAAGAGTAGCATCGAGTAAACTCAGAAAAGGTACTTTCAAAGCTCTTGCTGCATTGGTTTCTGCTTTAAAACCTCATATATTTGACCATGAGAGTCTCCCTGCCTTATGCAGAGAGCATATTGCAGGTCTAAATGCACTAAACACATGATGTAACCGGGTACAGAGGAGCGGTTGGAGGGACAGTTTGGGAACCAGAGCCATACTTGGGCGAGAAGGTTGCTCTGTGCCGCATGGCTCTGGGTTGGGTCCAGCTGTGCTGCCACAGCCGAACCAACACGTTTTGGGTCCAGCGCTCCACAGAAAGACGGCATGCTTGCAGCGGCCACCAGGACTGCAGCCACTGCCTGCCGCCGAACTGCCAGCTGGGTCAGAGCATGGGTGTCTTAAGAAATGAGCAACAGACTAATAATTACTGTAATTTTCAAGCAGCTTATGGGAATCTCTCAGGCCAGCATATGAAAGCTTTTTGCTTGAAGACTTTGCTCCAGATGGAGAAACTTCAGATAAGCCTCTTATTTTCATTGGAGCGCATTGCCCCATGCTGGCTCGCACCGCCGGCCAGGTCGGTGCCCACGGCCAGGATGCTGTGTGCACATCAGGGCCCTGCCCCACCACTGCCCTTTACCTTCTCCTTCCCTCCCCACCCCAGCCAGAGTCAGGGCAGGAGCAGTGTATCAAAAATGAGGAGCACAGCTTCTACGTTTCCATTGCAAAAGAAGGCATGCTTCTTCTGGTGACAGAAACCAGATATAACACCCCAAGACACTAAAATGCTAGCTGCCCTCCCAGCCCCCTGTCCAACGGATGGCAGAGAAACCACGCGAGCGCTCGTGCCCTCACCTTGCCGGGGTTGTTTCTTTCGGTGGGACAGGGCTGGGGGCTGCCGCGGCCGTAACTCCAGCCCGTCTCCTGCAAGAGGTCGGGGGTCTGCTGCCTGGTCTGCCGCGACACGACGAAGTGAACCTGCTTCTCGCTGGCCTGTGGGAGGAGGTACAGAGTGAATCCCACCGCCCCGGTGCAATAAACCCCTGCACTTTAGCCCCAGAGGATTCGCGAAATGTGGGTCCCACTTAGCGGGAAATCCAAACCACACTTAACGCGGTCACAATGACGTAAAGCAGTAGCATCACTTCAGGTCAATAAAGTTCATAAAAATTTACTGCCAGCTACTTAATACTTCTTTTGAAAATTTGGTGTTAACTCTGAAAACCCCTTCCTATCTGCCCCAAATGTGGCTGGAAGCAGTGATCCACCACAGTGAGTGCCACTCAGCCCTCGCAGACATCTGCGTACACCACCACAGAGCAGCAACTTGCCTGCCACAGGAGAGAGACAGACATCCAGAGCTGCTGCTGCCAGACGGGAACTCTGAAAAAGGTGCAATTAACCCTGTAACGAGGGATGTGCTCAAGCCTTGGCTGATGAAAGTGGGGAATAAATGATGTAACTGAGTCCACCTGCATGCAGTGAGCATGACAAATGTAAGGCAGCTTAAAGAAAGGGATGTGCAACCATTTTGAGAAGTAAAATCCTACTGCACAAGAGCACAAAGAAAGAGGGAGGGCACAAGCAAGCACACAGAATAATGGAGTTTAGGATGGGAAACTAGCCCAAACTCTCACTCTAGGAACAGGAGCTGCAAAAACAATTAACCCAAAATAAGCTCAAAATGCTTCTGGGCCTTTTTTGCACAACGCAGTCATAATACTTACATGCCTGAGAGATGCTGCAAAGCTTCTGCTGAGTTATGTTTGCTCGTTATTTTTAAGGTGTTCTGTGTGTGCCTGATATTACTGTTATTAATTCTGTGTACAGGTGAATTTTTCTGCCTTATTGAATCAGCACGGTTTCCCTAGAAGCAAATGGCTTCATTCTTCCCTCAGTGAGGCTCATATGAATCTGTTCCAGACAACAGTGATGTAAAGATAGAGCTGAGAGGGAGTGGGGTTTAGCTGGGTAAATCATAGATGTCTGCCGTAAGGGCAAACCAACATACTGAACTGAAGTATAGCAATAGCCTCAGTGCTATAGAAGCATACGCAGAAGATAAAAAAAATTAATCCTCTAATCTCCTTCTCTCCAGGCTAAAGACCCTGGTGTTGTGGCAGGCAGGACAGGCTCTTAAGGACCAGTCTCCAGAGGGACTCCTGCCTGCTTGCTCGCAGGTTATTACCGAGCAACTGCTCAGAATCAAACGTGGAGCCCCCCCGGCAAGCATGTCTGGAGGTCTGATCCCCCTGGGGCTGCAGCAGCAATGCTTGTTGGTACCGCAGCCCTGGGGGCATCAGACCTCCAGAATCGCTTGCTGGCATGCTGACGTGCCCTGCTCGCTGGGGAGAAGCTCCAAGGAAAGCTGGCGTTGAACAAGCAGCTGGAAACCAAACCCAGATCCAGTTGCGCTATTGAAATCAAATCTCCTGCAGACAATTAACAGAAGTCAGAGGAAGCCCCTGGGATTTTTGTTTTTATAGTTCGGTTTGTCTTTTCTGGAACTGAATTCAATAGTAGTAGCTGAGAGTTAAAAAATGCTTTTCAAAAATGTCACTATAGTTAAAAAAAAAAGCAACCTACCTCTCCTAAACCTCCAACTTCAAGCCTGAAATCTGCATGTTGAGGCTGTGCTATTTCCAAGGAAGGTGATCTCTCAGTAAAAAAATGTGCACTTCTTCGTTACTGCCCCAATATCTTTGGGGATGCTAGTTTTTTCACCAGCAACTCAAATCTCCACAGCTTCATAATACATCATTTGGTACATACACACATATTTCAAAATACCTTTCTAGGTATTTTCACCAGGTGTGTTTCTATGGAATATTAATTCCTGGGCTCTGGACTCAGCTGGTACCCAAAAGCAGAATGCTGTATCTTGGGAGAAAGGAAACCACCCTGGTCCCTAGTTTGTAATATGTTTGAGATGGAACTGAACAATACAAGACTAAACCTCCTAAGGGCATATGGCCCCATGAAAATCCAGTTTTCTCTAAAACAAACAACTTCAACTTAGGCAACTTCTGTTTAAAACTCATCTGCTGCCACATGGTTAGTCTCAAAGTTGGTTATTTAGAGCAAGGTTGTAAATGTGATTAATTCTTATAGAATGACTAGCAAAAGTTCAACAAGAGTCTCTATTGCAATGTCACATTTATCTCCAGGTCAGTCAAGTTGGGTAATTTCTCAGAAGTCCAGAGTGTTTTAAAAAGTTATCCAAACAACAAGACCAGCTTTTGTATTTATGAACTTCCATATAAAAACCCATTAACATTTCTACTGATCAGAATATTAATTACTGCTTCATTCTGCTCCCTCCCTCCCTCTCACCACTTGTTTTTCCCACAATTCCTTCTCTGTTTGTTTTATGCTGAAGCAAGAATTAAAGAAACAAGGTTAGCTTTGAGACTGAATGCAAGTAATAGCTGAAACAATCTACTAGAATTAAAATTTGTGTTACAGCCAAAGCAAATCAAGCAGGGAGGCAGAGACACGGTGGCAACTTCTGAGTATCTAGTAGGCAACCGCATCTTAAAAAAAGGCAGCCGTGCTGCTCTCGGCAGAAGCTGCCCCATCTCTCGCAGGGCTGATGGAGCTCGGATGCGCTCCACATCACAACCTGCTTTCTGCCAGCGGCGGTTGTCGTGATGGAGAGGGGGTCGTGCACCCGTCGCAGCTGCTCCGAACTGTGGTGGGGGAAAGAGGGAGAGAGGAGGGCGAACATCTGGAGGCAGTAAAGTCTGGCTCAACCCGTGCAGCTCGGCTTGATGTGCTCACACGAGCGCCCACTGATCTGTTACCTTGTTCCTTTTCTTGTCTCTCCCATGGAAAACAGATGTGGAATGTCACGTTATATAGATTAAAAGTGCCACATCTGACACGAGGCCATGACTAAAGATGACGCGACAAATGGGAAGCAGCAAACTCCCAAGTGTTACGATGTGTGCACGTTCCTAATTAGCACTTACGCATTTTCTTCATTTCAGTTCTTGTGACTGAGCATATAAACAGCCAGACACCTAATCTACTGATTAACAACTCCTTCACATATGCTAATGTATAATTGCTAAAGGCCTGAAGAATCAGATTTTTCTCAATTATTCGTTATTTAGAAGTCAAAACTAATCAGATTCCACAGAAATCTGATGTTCTACCAGCTGTGCTTGGCCTAATAAACCACCACTACCTTTTGGTGAATGTTAGTCCTGTTTTTAGAGAAACCGATGGTGTATTTGAAGCTTCCACCACCATTAATTTGAAGACCTCAATGTACTGTGACTGACACACGCTGAGGTCTGAACAGGCAGGATACTGTTGAGAAATCAGAGGACACAGTAAAACATCCCTTCGTGTAAGAAGCAAATGCAAAACATTTGTGGCTTCAGTATAACGGTTTTTCTCTGGCATAACATGGAAACAGGAAAGGCAAGTGATAATTGATGAAAAAACATGACAAAAAAGACACAGGTTCCGGGAATTTTGCATTAGACAAATGTGATTCACAGAGCTCACATAAATGCAATGTAATCTTGGCTGTTTAGAAACCTGAGTCTCCCCTTTGATGGGCATGTTGTTTAAATTCTCAGGGACTGGTGTGCATTTCAAGCATTATTATAAATAACATCCACTCTTTGGAACCCAATAAGAGCTTTAGTTGCATTTTTAAACACTTGTGTGTGAATGGTCTCATTAGTCATTTTTTCCATTTTATCTCTAGGCTGCATGTGTTTTTTGCTTATGAAGCACTGTTGCCTTGTTTTGTAGCCATAAAGAACTGTTCCAAGAATACCAATTTTTTAGAAAGATTTTCATTCCAGACTTGTTCCCCTCAGAGAATTTAAACATCCCCTCCCCGCTGCCTTCTGCTCCCAGTTAGTGAGCTACATAAAGTAATCCAGAAAGATGCTGGACCAGAATTTCAACAACTGGCATTATGCAAGGGGATGCCGTTTTCTTTACCTATGCTATAAACTTCTCAGTAAAAGCTGGCTACAGCCAACTGTGAACCTATGCTAAAGGAGGAATCCTTTCCACAAAATGCATGGATTCGAATGCTTCTTTCAGTCTGACTCATGTTACCCTGAGTATACCTGTCAGGAAGGGGAAGCAGCCCGCCTGATTTGACGTCTTGTTATTGAGGCACATGAAATTCTGTGAATACTCTGCATGCCTCCAAATGAAATGTAAAATTGCACAAGTATAATAACTGCTATGAGTATGAGATAAAAGCAACAAAATACTCTTGGCTTTGTTTTTCACGTTGAAGTTTTCTAAAAACGTAGGCTGTAAAGAAAGAAAACAAATTAAAATGGTTCTGGAGGGGAAATTCAGCAGAAGCTGGCTGATTTTGTAGCTGAGAAAGACACAGGGGGTTTTTTCTGACAGTTTTGTGGTAAGACTGTTTAGTGCATTGCAGACGCACCCCTTTAGTTCTCCATGTGAGTCTAAATAGAGATTTATAAAAACTACAGCTACAGACAGATCCATTGTTTCCCAAACATCTGGATTTCCATGTGCTGGATTTAGGTAAGAAGTATCTACAAGATATGGAGTACCTTCAGTCATAAAACACACCCATGGAAAATCACTGAGTCTGGGAGGGTAACGTTCATCCTGAAACAGGCCGTCCATTGCCGTAGGCTGCTCTGGTTTGCTCCAGGGCTGCACCAGGGAGCACTGCAGCTCCTTCTGAGCTGGAGGAGTCAGGACCCAGCTGGACCCAGTGCTTCCAGGGTGCAGGCTGGCCTGCTTTTTGGCAGATGGCATCACGCTTTGGTGATGCACAGAATATATGGAGGCTTACCTTGATCTATACATTACAAAGCCTGATGGTAACAGGCATCACTGCAAGAGTCCATGCCCGTATTCACCCTTGTAGCCACAGTGAAACCAAGGAGCTTTTAGAGGTGTAAAATCCCATCCAAGCTTGACACATCTCCTTCCCTCCCCCAAACACACACACATGAAGTCTGGCCCCTGCTTCGCAATGGGTGGTGAAACCACACTGCTTGGTTTTTGCAAAGTTCAGAAACCGGGGTCAAAGTGGTGGTGACAAACCTGTATCAGCTGGGCTGCGCTCTCTGGACTGCCGTACCGATGGTCATGCCCATTGATGGCCAACACCCGGTCGTTCTCTTGAAGCTGTCCATCACGGGCAGCCACGCCGCCTTCCAGCAAGTTGAAAATAAACACCCCCGGTTCATCGGCCTTGCGGACCAGCTTTATTCCCAGCTGCTCGTCCGGACTGCTTTTGTTTAGCACAACATGGAAACTGTTGTCCCTATTGCAGTGAGCATCAAGGGAAAGTCCGCTGTTTCGGCATCGGTACCTCTGCTCTCGGAGCACCGTCAGTCGGAGTACGTGGCAGGGTTGCGTCAGGAGTGATAGGGCATAGTTGTGAGGCACATTTTTGATGTCCATGCCATTTACCTGGAAGAGAGAAGCATAAATCAGCAGCAGAAAGACCATCTAATCTGAATTGGCACTGGAGAGGGCAGATCTATTTACACAGATGTCTTCATACGAAGTGACGTGTGCTACTTCAAACTGTGTCACACAGGAGGCCAAGTTTGCAATGCAGTACAGTCTTCCCCCCAAGGAAAAGACGTGCTGTACAGACACTTTCTGCCTTTTTTTTCCCACTTTCTCCCTGATAGTCTCCAGACATATATGTTATTTTTCAGCTTTATTATTGCTCTTTCCCAAGCTCCAATATCCTTTCATATATCTTACTTTTATTCCGCTAGCTTCTGATTTCATATCGCCTTGCCAGCCTTTCCTTTCACTCCCACCACTTTCCTGCTGTTTCTCTTCTTCATTATCTCCCAGCTGTTCTAGGTGCAGTAAAAAAAATGTTCCCCACTAATGAATCTCTAACTAAAATGAAGAAAAGAGCCTCAAGCAGAAGTTTAAAATCCCTGGATATTTACTAGCAATTATGCTGATATACCACACCAGAGAATCAGGCTTTTTACATTTCTCAGTGTTTTCCAGGTAAAATTTAGCTCAGATGGTGGTAAAACTGCGTAACTGCCACTTCTTTAATTTGGCAGGGGAAAAGAAAGAGAAAAAAAAGAGCTTCAAATCAATCCCGTCATGTCCGTGTGTGTAAGAGTGACTAGGCATTGCACTTTATCACTGCTAAATGAAAACCAGTTGCAAGGTTGTAAGTCGTTGCTGGCTGGAAAACCTGAATCAGACAAGTTATTTCCATGTAGTTTTACATTGCACGGGTTGAACCATTTAAATATTAAGAAACCTCTCCAAATTGCAACAGAAATGTTCCCCAGCACAGACAAAAGCTTTTGACTGGCATTTGTTTTTGCAGTGGTTGTTCCCACTGCAGTCTGATGGGAGGACTGCACCCCTAGAGACACAGCTCAACTAACTTTAAGTTGCCAGCTTGGGTACCACAAATGGAGTGAGCTGCACCAGCATGGGGCTGAAATTGCTGGGAATCCTCAGTAAATCCCTGGGCAGTCAGCCACAGCTGGGGAGAGCTGAGATGGCCCATCTGTGCTGCAATCACAGCTTCCCACTGCAGTTTGGATGTGCCCTGCAGGAACGGTTTTGGCTCAGTGGTGCCATTAACTCTGCCACTCTGTGCCGGCACCAGGACAAAAAGCCTCCCTGAAACGCGCAACTGGGTGACACTCATCCAGCTGCTGCCTGGAACCACAATCCAGAGGCATGTTTAAACAGTGCCAGAGCAAAGTATGCCCACATCATGATCCTGAGAAATCCTTTTGGCCATGGTCTTTCAGAAGCAGAAGGCATGTCACAACCCTGGCATGCCTCAAGTGTCCTCAGCTACCGCTGGGATCAGCAAAAGCTAGGAAAGCATGGTGGCTTACAGGTGGTGCTCTGAACTTCAAAGGATGGTATCCTTAATAATTACTCACATGAAATATGTAGTAGAAGTCGTCAGTAGGGCTGAGAGAACTGTTCACTAACCCTACCAGCCAGGCACGCCAGAGTAGGCAGTAAGATGGGCATCCAGTCCCACCTGGAAGACAACCCTGACATATGCATGCTAGACCTTGCAGTCCACCCCACTTCCAGCTGCTATAGCCTTATCCAGCTAATGCCACACTGGTTAGCCTGGGTACCAGCACCAGTCTATCCATGGCAGCATGGCCTACAGTGAGAAAAGCAGCCTGCTCAAAAGTTTACCTGTAACTTGGAAAACCTATGCTGAGCTCTTTGCCATCTCTGGCCATGCTGTCACCAATATTTGAGCTAGCTGATTTAAGCTGCTTGGGGTATACCTGGGTGAGCTGCGGCTGTACCTTTGGCTTGCAATGTGAATACACCTGTGCACTCCAACTACACACCATCAAAGTGAGGAAAGTAACTGCTATTTTCTGTCCTCACTCTTTTCTTCTAAGGATTGAAACAATACAATTTAGCATCCTTTCAGAGCTCCAAGTCGCTAAGGCAGCTGAGAGTGCAGTTCCCATTCAAAAGCTATTGCTGAAGCCACTGCTCACAAGACACATGATCTTTTTTACATGATCTGGCCTAATTCTTGTTCATCTGTTATACATTTCTATAGAAACAGGAGCAGAAGTAGTAGCCAACAGCTAATGCCTTAATGCTGCTCAAGTTCGTTGTTAGAGATTTCACCTGTGGCTGCTGGTGGAACAACACTCCGAAAATAGCGCTGGTGGTGTCTCATGCTCTGCAGTGCTGAATACATCATACAGAGGAGCTAGATGCTGAAATAAATAACTTAACCCTGATCAGGCCCCTATCACCTGTCCTGGTGTAAGTGGGATGTAAGGCAATGGAAACCTCACTAACTTGAGATTTAAGCCCACAGTTCAGTAGAAACAAACTGGACAAAAAGCCCAGCCTCTGCTTTCAGAAAAAACTTTTGCACCACTGGGTCAGAAATGCCAACAGTATATTGCACTACATTGCATTTTGGATCTACCATGTTTGGGCAGAAATCAGAGAGGCCTGGTAGTGAACAGGAAAAATAAGCAAATCTGTGAGCCTCAAAACCTGTTGAAATGAATGAAATCATCACAGCATGCAAAGGAACTGCATGTCTCTGCATGCATTATTCTACCCATGCAAACAAGGAACACTGCAAATCTCATCTCATGATTGACTTACACCATCTTATTCTTTGTTGGGATACTTTTATCTTGTACCTCCACAGTACTGTACCTTTAGTATCATGTCTCCAGGCAGCAATCTTCCATCTCTGGCAATTACCCCATCTCGATAAATATGCTGTATAATAATGTGAACCAAAGGAGTCTCACTGCCTCCCACAATCCTAATGGCCAGGTTTTCCTGGGGATCGGTACGGTTGATCTTAATGCAGGTAATTTCTCCATCTGGAATCAGGTGATACAACCTGGGAAAACCTGGAAATGCACATTGTAAGGTATTTATTTGACATCACAGCTTGGCTTTGTTAAAACATGCACCCCACAACTTCAAGTACCTGCCAGTTATTCAACCTAGGTTTTATGCATGGATGTGATTTATACTGAGTGGGGAGGAAAGGATACGTATGCTTGCTGAGTGGACTTGAAGGGATCTATTTTTAATTAATACATTCCAACTTCCTTTTTTCCCCACAAAACACAGTCCTAAACCTTTGATGTAATCGGGACAGATGAAATGTACTTAAAAACAGTTACACGTACTAATATTTTAAGGGAACAAAATATATTTTTAGTCACCAGAGACCCCTCTGAACCAGGCCACGGTTCCTTGCTGGCCCTAGAGCAGATGGGCATGGACACCTCGACAAACATCCACCCCCGCTGTGGTAGGCTGCACACCCTGTCTCACTGGTAGCATCCCAGACTGCCCTGTTTTCCTCCATTTTTGGTGCCATAGGTGAGGACTGGGTGCTTGGCTTGTGACATCCAAGGAAGGGTTCTTTTACCTTCAGCTAACAGAAAGGCAGGATTTCTTGGGCAACCCAAAACACACAGTAGTTTCCCTACCAGACCCTTCTCTTTTCATCACTCCTTGAACTCTAAGAAGTAGGAATGACTTACTGCGACGTGTCTGTATTAAAACCACGGTATGCTCAAGGTGCCTGGAGGGAAAGAACTCTGCTGGCCCTGGCAAACTGAGTGTAGGGAAGAGGGACTAATGGTGGGCAGAGATCCTTTTTGTATCCATAATGCACTAGATAAGAGTATCCTCTTCCAAACCCTACTTTTCCACTGGCATGTTTGCTTTCACAGCATGTCACTAATACTTTCTTTCCTTCTAGGTCAATTAAAAATTTTAATCCACATTCAACAGTAAGCAAAGTTGAAGTAAAAGCACCAGTGAGTTTTGTAGCACAGGTGTATCAGCCTTCAATTATTCTGAATCCCCAAAAAAGGGGAGAGAGAGCTTTTGAATTTTTTGTGTGTGGGTCCAATCCAGCACTTACATGAAAAACCTTTAAGTTGAAAAATTAAGTGCTAATATTTTTTTCAATAGCCTATTTTAGAAATGAAAGAACAGTGACTGGTACTGAATAGAGGTAAAATGTTAAATAAAAATTAACAGAGCAGTATCTGAGAGAATAAATATTTTCTACTACAGAATTAGCAGGCAACAAACCAGCAAGGCACCAGAACCTTTTGGGAAAGAGCAAGGGGAAGGAAAGAACAGGAAAAAAATATTAAGAAACACCATGTTGCATCCCTTACCACTTCTTTGATCATATGCTCTTCGGGGTGGGAAGCTGTCTTCCTCCACATCTGTAAAAAGCACCTACCAGTAGCACAGACTTCGACTTTGTGGTTTTACACAGAGTTGACAGGCAATAAAAGTCTATCTGGATAACGATACAGCCTTCATCAACCTAATATCCAAGTATTCATTTAGTTTATACTCTTGTAGTAGCAGTTTCTGTGCTAATAGGGGTTTACTCAAGTTTTGCGCACAACTTTAATGTCTCGGGAACGAAAGGTGCTTTATTTTCCCCATGCTCCTCTATTTTCTGAACATTTGCCCAGCTTGTAACTTGTTCACTGTCTCTAGCCTGAAGGGTGGATTCACTCCATCTAAATCCAGGCCTCTAAGCCAAATGCATCATTTGGTGATCTACTTGCTCTGGCTTCCTTTATAATGCATGGGCACCCAAAGGGAGCGATACCTGCTTCACTGCTAAATCACCTCTGGAGGTGCTAAACTCTCTCAACCGCTATATAAGCAGAAAGAGGCAATTAACTCTGGCATCTCAGTGGGGTGCTTAAAGTCAGACCATACAAGTACTCCTCAAAAATCACCAAAGGCCTGATCCCTGCAGCAGAATAAGCATGCACATTTTACACTCTCAGTGTGGCTATAAGGGTATTTATATGTAAAAATGCAAATGATAACCTGGATCCCCAGAGATCTTCTCTGCACAGAAATAGCATAAATAAATATCTCTGTATGTTTTGCAGGCTACCAAAGCAGTCTTATAGCAGAACTACTTCCACTTCCCATTGCATGATGATTCACTGCATGTCCTAACAAACCGTGCTTTTTGACTCAAACACTCATTCTCCCATATCTCATTCTGAAAACTTTTCTAAAGGAATTACCCAGTTACATTTCTTGACCATGGAGAACTGTGGACTGAACAAGCTATTGACACTCTCACGTTATTTCAGTCTGTAATTACCCTAGAGCAAAATCAGAGCAACATGGCAGTGAACAAGCCTCTGCACTTATATGAGACTTACGTATAACTTTATATAAGGTATAAACTTAAAGAAGTTTCTTTGCATCTTGAACAATGCTTTAACTGGTTTATTAAGTCTTGCAGTGTCACTTGGCTGACTTTCAATATGACTTTATGCAGATTCTTTTAGAGGAATTTTTACTACCTAATTTCCTTCTGAAATGTGCAGTCTACAACAAAACAAATCTTCCCAAGATATTTTTCTTGCCAGTCTGCAAGTTACTAAGTTTTCTCTTTTCATAGTTAACAGGATGTACTGCCTCACCTCCTGTCTTCATCTGATTCGTGTTCTTTATCAAATATAATTAATAAATTGCACCATGTTCTCCTCAGATGGGCCAAGCAACAAAAATAACTCCATGATCCCTTAATTTCTGCTCTCTTCATGGAAGACTTGCTTTTTGTTTTCATCCCAGACATATATATGGATGTTTGTATTACCAACATCTTGGACTGTCATAAGTGAAAGACCAATGCCTATTTTGATAAACTAACAGTAAGTCTGACAAGCTAAATATACAGAATACACAAATACATATTTTTTTCAATAAGAAAATTCATGATCTCTTTTTCACCAAACAGTCTGTATACGTTGTGTGCAGTTTGATCAAAACCTACCACACCTATTTCAAGGTGATGCCGTGTCTGGAAAGCAATGTCTTCAACTTGAATTTTTCTAATGCATATACCATACCCAGAAGAGGTGGACCCTGCTCCAGCACCTGGTTGCGTACAGTGAATGGGGCCTCAGCAGCCCAGTCTAAGGGACTCCAACTGGGATGAGGGCTTGTACCATTCACATATACACAGCCTGTTGTGAGGCTGGAACATCAGTTTGCACAGATCCCATTTTCCAGCCCTTACGCTCTTAATTAGAATTCTCCATTCTCTTTGACCAGGTTTTCCAGAGCAGGAAAACCCAGGAGTATTGCATACCTTTCTTTACCATTTTATATTTCCAATCCTTAAATATCGAAGAGCTGCTGAATCTAGAAAGAAGTAAACTTTCTGTCTTGTTTTTGGTGATTCTTGCAGGTTTTCCCACAGAGTGTTGTGTTTTTGTCACCGGGGGTTGCATGGAGCATTCTGAATCTGTCAATATAATAAAATGTCATCTGCATTCAGAAAGATTGTGTGTGCTTTTTCCTCAAGCAATATTTTCCTTATATTAGTGAGCAATTTTATTGTTATTATTTTCACACATTCCATTGCAATAACAAATACCATAGGAGAGACCAGCTTTACACAGTAAATGCCACTTGTCTGGTACGATGTAGGACACCGAGCACTTGTTAGTATAGCAGCCATGAGACTGTAATACAAAATTTTAAGTATGCTTAATATTTTATCCTCACATTTTATAATACTTAATGATAGTGTTCCTTCAGTGCTCAGGTTTTGGCTGACTTCTGTGCACACCGTGCTCCTTCTGACAGTGTTGCCATCAGGATAACTTCTGCCTTCATTCCCAGTATCCAGTGTGACAAAGCACTGTGTAATGTTTGCTATGACTCTTGAGTCCAGATTAATCAAAGGTAATCATTGCAAACAAAACTTGTGTCTCAGGTTACAAGTCCTTATTTAGATCAGAAGTTCTGACTGATGTGAGGAGCCAGCCCACCCCCCCAAAAAAGGCTATCTGCAGGGAGACACACTCATGCTTCCCAGCACCTGGTCACCAGAATTTAAACAAAGCTTGTGTAACCTATTGTTGGAAAATTCTTGTGTCTGTGAGCGTCACATGCACTTGCACTAGTGTGGGACTTTGTTCTGCAACTCTTCTGTCCCAACTGATTTTCATTTATCATTTCATTCTCCCAGCAGTTTGCCATCATTTTGGTTTAATCCCTTCCATTAATTGTCCAGGGATGCTGGTCCAATGCAGGGGGCAGGTAGAAGGCAATGCCAGCTCTAATGTCTCTTCTTGCATCTGGACATTCCTCTCACCAAAAGAGTCCCAAAAGAACTAAAATGAAACTGTTGTAGAGTTGAATGTGTCTCAAAAGGGTTGTGGCTATATCTCATCAACAGCAGGCAAATTTTACCAGTCTGCAGTGGAGGAAATGCTACAGAGCCAATCTCTTTCTTCTGGAAGTTGCCTGACTCATCGTCCTACAGCAAAGTGCTTTGAACTAATTCTGTAAGATTTCCAACAGCTGTTTGGGGAAATTGGAACTGCAACTGTATCCAATCTGGGGAACAGCGTGGGATTCCTGCAGGGTGCAGCCTTCCTGAGACAGAAGTTGGGCTGCCCTGTCTTGTCCTGGGGCTGGATAAGCCCCTTTCTTTTCTGCACATAAAGAGCATTAATGCCTTAATGCTGTGAAATGGTTGATACGAAGAGCCATCTGTGTTTCAGTTACCTTCTTTTTCTTCATGCACCTTTCCCCAAAACTGACGTATTGATAATATCTATTTTATATATGTCTATATATAAAATACAACAGGGCTCAGACTGAACAGTAGGAATGAGATACACCCATACAACAGGAGAGTCTGTTCTGCGGTTCTGCCAGGGCCTGCCTTGGTCTTGAGTGCTGCAAAGCAATAACAGATGGTAGAACTGCACCCACCATGAGACTAAGAATAATGAGTTTGACTTTGAACAACATTTGACATCCTCAAGCAATCATAAATTCAATTTATTTTACAATGGCTTGACTGCAAAATGGAACTGATGAACGTTTTTGAAAACCAGCAGCGTGGCTCCCTTTTACAGTAAAAATTGTATAGGGTTTTTGCAATTGCATTCCCAAATTCTTTCCTCCTAAAGCATTAGCTGGTTTATGACTTGTATTTCTAGATCAGTTTGAGTAAAGAGTACGTATATATAGTTTTTCTTGGAAGTGAATTTAAGAGGTGTGAAGCCAAACTAAGAGTACAGTGATACAAATAAGCATAGCAAAGCTGGACCACTCTTTGCTCAGAGATATTTTATCTTTTAAGTAGATTGTCAAGGTCATTTACACCAGTAGATCCAGTCAGAAGATATTACATCTTAAATGCATCAGTGCCAGAAGGATGTCCATGACACCTTCCCTCACATCTCAGAATGAAACCATCTCTTTGAAGATCTCCTAACTTCTACTTCAGACCTGGAAAGCTATTTGTAGCTGTAAGTGTTATTAATGAGATTAGTCTCAGGAGGATATCACAAGCTTGGGTGCTGCACTACAGACAAATACTTCTTTGCATGGGTTATTTACCAATGACCAAATTATTAAAAATGAGAAAACCTTAATGACTCCTTGCCCCAAACATTTTCTCATCAGTGTTTGCACTTTTCATTCATTTCTAACATTTTCTTCAGTTTGGACAATGAACAGTTCTCTGCTGGAAATGTCACCAAAACATTTAAACAGAGGAACAAAGAAAGTCTGAACCATTAAAATCCAAAATGGCCACTTATGACATTGTTTAAGCAAATCAAACCACAGGTTGCAAATGGAAACCATAAAGTAATCTTCACAGTGCAGGACTGCTACCAGCTCCAGGTATCTTATAAGATAGCATTAGACTGTAACTATTTCTCTGCTGTAAGTATAGCACAAACACATTTGCCGTTATACATCATATTTTTCAGTGTCCTTGGGTAGCAAAGGAGTTTTGCAAAACCAGTACTGCATTCAGCTTCAAGTTAAGCAGAATCATTTTTTTCCCCCGTATCAGGAATGATTATTTTGTCTGGCACCCTCACAGTCATATCGCAACTGAGCATTGGCCCAACAGATATATCAGATTCAGATTAAAGGCACCTACACACTCTGCAGTGGGCAAATAGTTCATTTGACATCAGTGCTGCTGATGCTGAGGGCCAATACATAGGTACACACTATGGTTTTTGTTCTCAGAGCTCCTTTGATGAAAATACGGGCAAAGCACAGATTAAACAGAGACATCTGAACTAAGACGAGGGAATTCTGAAAACTGGGGACAAATGGACTATAATACATTGAACTTTGCCAGATGATCTGACAGGTCCTTTATCAACAAGAGGTTATCAGCAAGAAAGGGTTACTTCACTCTGTGCCCACTGTGAGGCTGACACAGTCTCAGTGTTATTCTTCTCACGCACTGACTAAGCCTGGTGAGGAAAGGAGACACCAGAGAGGTGGTGAAGTGCTGTCCAATCTCCTGGAGCAATGAGGCATGGCTGAGGTGTGCTCTCAGGTGGTCCCAGACATGAACTTGTGAAACTTGGGGCGAGGCAGCAGCAGCTTTCACACCAGGTGTGGGGACCTCCAAAGCCAGGAACCACCGCCCACAGGAGCGCCTCCATTGCCAGTAGAGTGGCAATGGGGAGACAGACACGTGGGGCTGCCTTTTTCCAATGACTTTGGGCTGGACCTTTGGCAAGCACAGGGCAGGCCATACTGTAGCTATCCCTAAAGTTTGACCAGCAACTCTAACCAAAAGTGCAACCAAGTCTAACCAAGAGTCCAACTGCAGACTGCTCAGAACAGCTGCAGATTTAAAAAAATAAATAAAAGAAGAAAACACACAGAATTGGAGAAGAAAACAAGCCTCCAGCTGGCAGGATGATGATAACTGCAACAGAAAGAAGTATATTCATTTCCTCCTCCAACAAGAAGAAACAGGGAGACCCTCTGAGATGCCATTATACAGAGCACCTGTTGCAAAGGACTGAGTAGAGGTCTTTGTTAAAGTTGTATTTGTATCGCTGCAAGTTACTTGCTTGCATTTTTTTAGAGACCAAATTCCAGAACTGTGTAATCAAAGTGCATTCTTTGCAAATGTAATTAATACAGTAATTTAGGTACCCAGCTTCTGTGATCTCATACGTAAGAATAACAGCTCATTAAGTAATTACACGCCTACCTGGTTTTTCCAGTGCTGTAGAATATATTTGCAAGTTTACAGGCATGCTTGGTGCAGAGGAATGAAACCACAAGCAGAGTCAAGGAGAGAAGGACAATCTTGACACTGTCAATGGGGCCCTGGAGTGATTGCCACTTCAGTGCCCCATTATACGTCCCTTAAAAAGGAGACAACAGCTCTTTTCATTCTGCTGGAAATGTAAAGGCCAGTGTCATCTTCACAAACTTCCTTCTGTTAACATCTGGACTGCACTGGGTTGCTGGGTAGGTACTGTTGCCATCCATATCACCCACACACTCTGGACATGAAACGAAGCTTTCAGTGGAACAAATGTGAATGTCAGCTATAAGCCTAGGTAGAAAGTAATCATAAAAATGTCTATGCCCCATCCTGAAGAGGTGTCTTTTGAAAAGTATGAACTTGAGACATGCAGAATTTCACTCCAGCTGAAGAAGGGCAAGCTTTTGCTTACAATGAATTGAACAGTTGCTAGGGAATGAGAAACGGTGTCTGTCTGCTCAGAGAGCTGTAGACAACTTATTTGCAAAATTTTACTTGGGGAAAAATAATAAAATATTTAGGACAGTGAAGTTATTAATGATGTTTCCAGACCAAGGAGCAGATTCACATTATTTTTATGGAAAAGGTTCACAGTTTTGAATTATCAGGTTTTATTTTGGCTACATCAGCAAGTCTGTGGACTAGGAGAGTAAGTACCAAGAACACAGAAACGTGGTGAAACTCTCCTGAAGGAATAAGCAAATAGAGCAGAAGAAATATTGAACACTATTCTCCAATTCACCACTTAAAGAATAATGATGCTTAAACACAGCATTTGGCAGCCTTTTGTACTTATTTTGTGAGGGTTTCAATGACAGCTTGAAATACAGAGCAAAGGGAAGTTGGATATTCTGTCTTCTTAAAGCCCTTACCCTGGACATTTGATCTGGGAAGACACGTGAGGTGCTGAGGCGTCAAGCAAAGGAATAATAAGCTCAGTGAAGACCTTGATTAAGACAATGATTCCCACTCTATCATCACTTCCTCTTGATGCATGAATGCTAATGTTGACTTCGTAATTACGGTCCAAAGCAATTAGTAACATTTGCTTATTGCTTTGAGAATGCCAAATGTTAAGTGTTACTGCCTGCCAGACCCCTCATTCTTGACATACGTCAGACAAACTTGCCTCTCCCTGCTGTTTAAGAGCAGAGCACTCTTACCTCATCACCTGCCTGGCTGAGGTAATACAAGTCTGTCACCAAGGAACCCACAGAAGTGCTGGAATAATTACAGTACTTTGCACTTTCATACCATCCTCCCACAGGGAATTTCCAGTGCTTCATAAACGTTAGCCAAAACTCATGAATTTCCTATAATGTATGATCACTGTGATCCGTTTGCTTTACAGGGACAGACACATGCTGATGAAACCTCTTGAACAAAATGATAGAGCAAATCGATGACAGCTGCAGTAATAGATCCCAGATGCCCAGATCCCACATCCCGCGTGCTAGATACTGGCCTGGCTGTAGCACGCAGGCTGTTACCACTACGTGAGGTCCCACACACCCCAGCAACATTCTTGCCTGCCACTCACTAACAACTTTTTAAAGACGAAAATAAGGAAAGATTGAGTTTTCTGGCTTTTTAATCACACACAGCCCACTACATACATGAAAGACGTGGACATCCAGTTCCCACATGGATAGGGTCCCCTATCCCATTTTAAGTGATAACACAAGGAGGGTAAAGCATTACCTTCCTCTCCAGCAGCAGAGTTTCCAACAGTTTCTCTTTCCCGGTCAGCCTGGTTGGAAACGGCGCTTCCACTTTTTGTCCTTCGAAGAACACTGAATGCCTTGTTTATTTTTTTAAAAGATCTGCTTCTTATAGTGGAGCGTTCAAAGTGTCGAGCTGCAACAACAGGAAAAAACCAAATGAATACAGTTCAGCAGTTCTGGGCTAGAACCACACCTTTTCTGCAGCTGTCGGCATACGACAGGGCATAACATCAACAGCAAGGCTGCCTGCACTTCACCTTTGCACCTGACTCCAGCTGTTACTCCAAGGTTGCACCCACCTGAATCTGGGTACAATTATCCTACCTCTCTCCCACACCCTGGAATTGCCACCTTCCCTGTCTGTTTTGCCAGCAACACACAGAAATTTCCTGTGAGTGTGGTAGCCTGGGAGAGAATAATCCTCAGTCAAGGCAGAAGCAGCAGCACTCCTGTGAAAAATGCATAGAAAAGAAAGCAGCACTGTCCTTCTCAAGTTATATAAGTTTGAAAAAAACCCAAACAACCCAAACCTGGAAGTTGTTGTTAAAAACTCTTCTTGAAAAAAAACCCCACACTACTGCCTCAAAACCCTGCAATGCTTTCAAAGCCACCAACAACAGCCAACAATTTCATGTCAAAAATTCAAAGATTATCAGGTGGGAGGGACCAACTAAGTCACATCTTCTAACCTGGGTAAGGCAATTAAAAAAAAAAGTCATAATACTTTCAAAACATGTCACTCTTTTCCATCCTGCTGAACATATCTTCGTGGCTGTTCTCTCTCTTCGAGCTCTGCGTGCTAGCCAAACATTGTAATCTAATATACAACATTCCCTCAAACCAGACTGTGGCCTCTAAACTCAATAAAACTGGTGGGATTTAATTTCATTCTGGTGTTCTCTTCTTACCCCCTCCCTTTCCTCACCTCTCTAGCCCCATGCAGACAAGAGGATAGCACTGCTCATTTTCTAGTCTTTCTTCAGCCCTTCATCCGTTCTCCCAACACACAGCTGGTGCAACACAAGGTGGGCTATTCATTTTGGCTTCGGAGTCCTCAAAGAAAAGCTTTGAACTCACTGTTAACACTTCCGAGTCTGCCTTTGGCCAGGCCACATTTTTCAGATATGACATTCATCAGAGCCAGGTGAAGTTTCACAGGGTGAAGGATCAAGGCAAGGTTTCCTGGTGCAACTTGTCCCTGACTATGGTTATTTCAGCAGGACCAGCTCCTCTGAGCTGCACCTCCCTGGGAGGCTAGCAAACATCCCCCAAGCTCCCAAGGCACTTCTTCAGGTTTGTTTTCCTGCAAATACTTGTCAACTGCCAATCACAGTTCCCAACAGGCTTCTGGGTAGTTGCCCATGGCATGGTCTATGCAGGTTACTTGGGCCACCATGTTTTGGTGAAGCCACCACACAGCTACCCCAGCTCCCCAGCACACTACACATGCCATTTGCTCTTCCAGCTGAGCTGACTTGCCTAAATAATCTTTCTTAATACCTGTGGTTTACATGTGTGCAGCTGGTCTGTCTTCAGCTTGATGCTGCCCTTGGCCAAGCAAATTTGGTTTTCACCTCAAATCTATTGGGTCACTGAGTGTGCAATTTGATAAACCATGTAAAATTAAAGCTTTCATAGTCCTTTTTTTTTTTTTGTTAAAGCCTCCAACAACATATGTTTCACAGAAAACAAATGCTGTCAGAGGCCACCAGGCTCTGAAACCATCACTTTTAGTTCTTACTTCTGTTTCGGTTGCCGCGATGCAGGTCTCCGGGGCTGCTGCCCAACTGGCTGTCCTCCGAGGTGGGGCTGAAGGCCGGGTTCACCAGCCCCGGCTCGTCTGTCATTAAGGCAATGGCTGCAGCTGAGGAGAGCTCGGGGCCCAGGGCAGCTACTGCTAAACTGGAGCCATGGTCTGGAGAGCAGTCTTGGGAACGCCTCTTCCGTTCCTTGGTAAGGCCATAGTGGGATGCTCCTTTACATCTAAGGAGAAGGGAGGGAAAGAGAGACATGATAACAATTTGTATTTAAATGGTGGGTACTCATAGAAGTTATCTGGTGCCAAGGAATCACTTGGAGTACAAACTATGACAGTCATGGTGGCTGATGAAATATGGGTGGTTAGCAAGAGGGAAAAATGCCAGTCCCATCATGTTACACAGAAAAAGAAGGAAAATTGTCCTACAAAGTAGCTGAGTTACCACCTTACGGAGAGAGACTACTGCTGGTCAAGAAAAAACAGAGAGCTGCAGCCTTGTGTGTAGTCTCATGTGTATAAATAGTTACTGCGGATGCAAGAGGACAGGAATAGCAGGTGGCTAATGAAGCCAGAGGCTACAGTCTGTAATTTCCCCCTTGCCTCTGGTCAATGAAGGAGGGCAGGGTGAGGCCTGACAGCTTCTCCAGGTCTGCTGGTGAAATAAAAGGCGCCTCACCTAGCCCTTCACCCTGAAAAACCTTCCTGTCACCAAGGTGGTCTCACGGGGAGCACAGCACTGTAGTCTTTCATGCAGGAGGCAGGGTCTGCCCTTTGGGTAGAAGCCAATGCAATCAATGAAGGGAGGGCTGCAGCTGGGAGTTGAACCCCCCAGGGTCTGCGGGAATCAAGTCCCCACGCAGTGCCCATACAGACCATTTACTACTTGAACTGCACCTAATGAATTGTTTTCAAATTCAGCCATGGAGGCGAAGTTTCCAGCTCTGCTATTCCAGCTCAGTTGAGACACTAAAATAGAGGCGTCACTGCCTTGACAGAGGAAGAGGTGCAGGAGGCGGGGGGGTCCCACTGGCCCTGCAGCCCTGCCAGAGCCAAGGAGGGAGTGCAGAGCTCCCACCAAATGGCTGAGTGCAGGTCCTCAGACCAAGGTCCTTGGGCCAACCTGGGACTTCACCTCTTTGGGGAGCTAAAGGCGGGTTCTAAAATAATTCCAGAGGAAAATCCAAATCCTAACTCGACCTCCACAGTGACAAAATCCTCCGTTTCTGGTGGAGCCATGCATGTTCCCAGAAGAGCTGAAGATACAGCATTGTAAGAGGCAGATTATAAGCCTGCTTTGAAACAACTTACTTGTGCTCCCAACTATCTGCTCTAGATTCATTCTAGACAGCAAAGGCAGGACCACACATGGCATTTCTTTCTTAAGATTTGTTAAAGTCACTTGAATGAAATTAAAGGTCACTATGCTCTTCATGAGTCAGTATTTAATTACAGCTATAAAATAACTAAAGAGACAGAGTGGCCCAAGAACACAGCACCTGTGACTTTTCTCCAGCACCTCTTCTGCCCAGTGCCCACCCACTAGAACCTCATTCACTGCATTAAAAAGAAAATCTGCCTTTTAATCATAATCTAATGAGCTTGGCCTACTTTCAGTTACTGTTATCTCTTTCTTCATAGCAAAGGCTAACTGATGACTTTCATAAAAGTGCCCTGTAGGACGAACTCACAGAAATAGCTGCCGAAACCCTTAGGGATAGAAAGCTCTTTGTAATATATGGCATGCACAAAAGGCAATGCATAATGCATACAGTACACAACGCTAGTGGGTTAAGCATCAGAAAAGAAGTAGTACACTGAACAGAAGCCTTGGAAGAGAAATGATTTATGAAAGCAGTTCCTGGGACAGAAAGATGAGATGCAGCCGAGTCACAGAGCTCTCTATATCAGCTTTGGAGCAGTAGTTTAATTTCTCTTATGGTATTGGCTTTTTATGAGAGAGAATTGAATTAAAACCTTTTTTTAGCATGAAATTATGATTTACCATCATTTACCTCATACCGCTTCTGACAACTTTTGTCTTAAAGAGGGGGAAAAAAACCCAACCCAAACTGTATCATATTGATGCAACTAGGTAAGGGCTTTGTATATGCTTTAAGGTGTGGATGGGAATGGCTGTGGCAGAACTTATTTCTGAAACCTTTCACAGGCAAAATGAGGCATCTCAAAAGAACATACTCCTATGGAAGAGAAGGTTAGTCAACTATTTCAAAAGACCAACAAAGAGCTATTTGGGGCACCTATTCCAAGACAAGACTGCAACAATAATAGAGTAAAACAGAAAGGAAGAGCTCTCCTGCCTTCACTGCAGCAGGCATTTTCTTATTCCTTCCCGAAAAAAGGGGTGACTTCCACACCCTGCCCAGCATCCCACACCATGGCAGGATGCTCTCCTTTGTATTTCATAGGAAGCAGAAACACAAAGGCCTTCCCCTCTTGCAGCCTACCTAAACTTCTCCAACACAGCATTTTGGGAATCTGTCCTTGACCTCTCCCACTCACAGTAAGGTCACGTTTACTAATCCAGCCTATGAATGCTCAACAAAATAGCTAAACAATAGTCTAAAAAGCCAACACAATGAAATGAACATAAAGAAATGGCTTCAGGGTGAATTGTTTGCTGTTCTCAAAAGACAACCTCTGCCTTACAGAGATCCTGTAAAGATTCGGAACATGATAAGAGATATTCCTGCTCCACATTTTATTTTATTTGCCTCTGTTTTCACTGTGCCAGTAAAGTTTCAGCAGCTGATATTAGAGCCTTGTGAATGGGTCCTCAAACGCAGATCTTTTTTTTTATTTTTGGTGGGTTGCATGAAGATCAACGTGAAGATCAGAAGTGGCTCTGCCCAAGGTTTCCCAGCTACATGGATTCAACTGCTGCCTGGTGCCCATCTGCACTTCCCTGCTAAAGCCTTCACTTTCTGTGGAAATCCTCACTCGCTGCTGCTGGCTGCACTGCAGACACCCAGCTAACAGCATCAATCCAACAGCAATGAACAGAAGACAGTTACTTTGAACATAGAGAGGGCTGACACAGTTTAAGATGCGGCTTATTGGAGAAGACAAGTTGTCATGATACAAAGCACAAGGCATATCTTTCTAACTCTGCCAGAAATAGTTAAAAGAGAACCAAAGCTCTTCAAGTATGAGCACTACAGCTATTTCTTAAATAATTGTGGCAGGCCTAAATGAACACAAATCAAGCCCTCTTTCTTCAGATTAACACAGTGTCCTTGAAGAAGAAAAAAAAGTCCCAAGCCCTCAAACTTGTAATAAAATCTGCAACAGCATCTCTTCACTTTCATTGTTTTCCTTGTGCTGACACTGCTGTGATAACAGAAAACAGAAGAGATGACTGTCTAAGTGGAATCATATTTATAGTGGCTCAGCTACATCTTTCCATATGGTTGGATTTGGCTCCTAGAAAAGAGAGATCCATAAAACAGCTACATGCCAGTACTAATTATCTCTCTCACTGTGATTATTAATCAGCTGCCTGATTTACAGCTGGAAGAGAGGGATACCTGATTAACATAGGTCAGTCAGAAAGCAAACCCAACACTGTCTGGTGGCCAAGGTGAGCTACAGATTTATGTTCCTTCTCAGTTGTGCCGGACAGCGAGTACATCCATGCAGCTGAAACAATTTGAAGGTCAAAACCGAGAGAGGTAAACAGACATGAATAATGCGTGTTGTACAGTTCATGCCATTAAAGTAGTGTCACTAGGTGCATACAGGAAATTCAGAAAATAGTTTCTTCTGTTTGCATGGCCTCTTTCATGAAGCAGAACTATGCTGGCCTAAATCCTGGCCGTATGAGCTAACGACCGGGCAGTGAAAGGGCAGTGGAGGCTGCTGAAGCTTCAAGCAGGTCTGCAATTCTGGCTGGCATCAACATCAGCAGCTGCAGGGCAAGCCTTGCCCTGCACCCAGCTCCTCGCGCGAGGGAGGGTCTGTGCTTCAGGAGCAGCACATCCCAAGCGCTGGAGCCAGGGGATCCAAAACTCTGTGGCTGCCTTAACTTGGTCCTACCATTGGTAAAAACAAGCTTCAGTCAAACTCAAGGCCAACAGAAACATTTCCACATCATTTGCAAATTGAAATGAAAACAGTTGTTTGAAAACAGAAATGCATTTTCCTTGCAGCATCCCTGACTTGCACAGCAAAGGAGCGCCTGAAAGTGAGGTCGACCTCAAGGATTTCCATTACGCAGGCTCACACTGGGCAAAACGTAAAGGCAAGACATAAACAAGGACAACTGCATGGGTTTTTTTCACTTCACTTCTAGTGATCTATATGAAACAATATCACAGGAAAAAAAAAAAAAGAAGTATATATTTATAATGCATTTGCTCTTTTAAAAATGCCCTGCTTTCTATTTCTGTCACTTTACAGGCTATCCCTCTTTCTCCCTGTCTCACACCTGACTGCCTAGGCAGGAAACACAGGAAAAAAAAGTGAGTCTAGAGAATGACAGTGCTTGTGAGCCAGGTCTGGCACAAATAAACAGAGCAGAAGCTCTCCCTGCCCATTTCCAGCAGTGCTTTCCCAACCTCACTTCCAGCACACTTATATTTTGGTGCTGTTTTGCTTTTATGCAGCAGCAATGGACACATTGTCTGAGTGCAATTAAGAATAATGTATACAAAGCACTCAGGATTGCCCAGCAGAAGAAAACACTGCATAATGGGCTGTTGTCGCTGATCCAAAGCTAAACCCTGATCAGGGTAGACAAGTCTGTTTCAGCTATGCCACTGCAAGCAATCTCATCCTTCTGTAATTTGGGCTTGACACAAGCCAGGATCAGAAGTACCAACAGTGTGTATCACACCCTGACCCTGTCACACAAACTGTTCCGACTGCTCTGGTACCCCTGAACTGATCTGGTGGAAAAGATGATGGAGAAACTGCAGATGACCTACAAGGAGCGTCCTGGATAAGCTGGTGCTGATAACCTCACTTGTGCAACCCTGGTGAGAGGCTCCTATTATGTCTGGGAAGGAAGCGGGGGGGATTTGAATTGGAGAGTTTGACTTACAAGAAGGTGTTGGCAATTTCTGCCCCACAGGAACCATTTGTACCGTGTGTGCATCAGCAGTGACTGTAGCCCAAACATAACCCAAATAACAACCACATGGTTTTCAGGCCAAACGCCTAAACTCTAAAGCTTTTTGAAACTCCATCATAAGGGAGTGAACTGACTTGATCAGTTCTCAGACAGAGATGACACCAACTCCCCTCTGACCTTTTGCCAACAGTGCACCAGAAACTGGAGCCAAAACTGAAAAAGAACCGAGGCATCTAAACTCCAACCAAATCCTATGTTACAGATCTAAGCTAAAATGCAGCAAATGCGCAATCTCCCTTCCAGACCAACCATACTGACGCTTAAGACGCCAGAGACATCAAGGTCTTCAGCAGCGAAGGTGACTGATACCCTGCTGCTCTTTACGCCAAACGATGTTGTATCATCCTTGCTTGGAAATCTGGCTTCTGTGAGTCCTGGTCCTATGTGCAAAATCCCTCTTTTTTGCTATATATGAAAATCAATCCTGGAACTGAGTGCTTAACAGCAATGCTTTTTCCTTGGTAATTCTGGGTTCTTGCAGGGATTAACCACTGCATGAATGCTGCATATGAAAAAAGCTTCATAAATAAGTACCTGATTTTTTTTAAATGCATTTGCCTTTTCTGCTTTTTGTAAAGGATTGTGTCATGTCCAGAGCATTCCTCAAGCTACTGTAATCACCAGCTGTGGCTAGGAATGTCCTGCCTACATTAAACTTTCTTCAATGTTCCTAAAGAAGGGGATGAACCATGTAAAAAGCAAAGCTTAAAATCCTGGGTAACAGTCCAACCAACACTTGCTGAAAGTCAGGCTGCAAAGACCTTGTCTAAACATGCAACTAGAAACAGGCTGTTCTCTGCACCTGCACTTGAATTTCATAATGCCAGCAACATTTCTAGACACTCACCACTGCTGTTCTGTGCACTCTGTACCCTGGCATTGATGCACTTGAGTATCCTCTCCCTGATGATCTTCCAGTGTCAGGGGCTTGCCATCTTGTTTGGGGGGGGGGGAAATGCTCATTTTCTATCTAACTTAAGTGGGAAATTGTCCCAGTTACTATTACTCTTTCACTTCCATAACCTGATAAACAAAAGCGTTTTAGAGACAGCTCCCTGGCACCTGGGGCATCAGGACTGGCTGGGAGGGAGGCACGGCTGGCGGCTTGATCCCCGCTGCCTCCAAGGGGTTGAGGATGAGCGATTCTGTCCTCTGCTTCCATACACACTGCTCTTCTCCATGTCAACATGGAGATAGCTACGATAGACATTCAGATGAGGCAAATGGCTTCTCTGTCTAGCTGTCAGAGAGATTGTCTCATGTTATTTGCTCTCTATTGTCAGCTAGAGGCCTTTGCTAAAGTATAAACACGTAGTAGATTTAATCATTCTATATTTCTGCATTACTACTCTATAAATATTTATAAAGGTCCTTATAACATTTATTTCTTTAAGCTAAAGTTATTTAGCTTAAATACTTTCCCACAAGATAGGAAAAAACTCTCAAATATCTATTTTTTTTTCAGTTTAATTTCTGCATATCCCTGTTATGGTTTCCTAAGGTTTTTTCATGCTTTTTATTTTAATGAAGCTGTTGTAATTCAACAAAGTCTGGAACTACCTTACTAGCAAAGCCTAAAGTTGTGCTCTGTCCTATCTCTAAAGATCTGACCCCAGGGAAAGGCTGTCATTTTTACAGTGCTTTTGCACTATGATGCTGTCAAACAAAATATATTTGTTTATTATATAAGGAACGTGTGCAGGAGTATCTGTATACTTACACTTCCACGTCAGTTACTCTGTATGAATTTGGGTGCACCACTAGAAGAAGGGCTTAGAGTTCCCACAGATTAAAACCAAAAAGATTTACTAAGCATAGGAGGAAAATATAGAGAGAGAGCATTCTTTATAATTACTATGCTAGTCATCACCTACAGTGACATACTCCCATTTCTGTGATTTGGTGGCTGAGAAGGAGGAGCTAGCATGGCTACTGATTTTGGTACAGGGCCTTGAAAGTACTTTCAATTGGTGGAGAATGGAATTGCAGTTCAGAGGCCAGTCCCCACAGTTCCCAGGACTACTGATGGACAGACAGCCAGTGCCAGACACAAATTGAACAAGCATTCAATGGAAACCAAATCCCCATTTTAAATTTGACTGCTCATGCTGAGGGAAGGGAGGAATTTCCAGATTTCCTACTAGTTTTCAGGAGAGTTGAAAGAACTTGGAACACATTTTTATTCTTAAATAAATTGCAGAGTTTCAACTTCATGTACATGCTACTAAAGTGTCATGTAACATGTGGTCATGTTTAAGCTTTTTTTCCCTTCTCTTTAAAAAACAAAAAGTTGTATTTCAACCACCATCATCAACTTCTATTATGAAATCTTTTAGAAGGCCCGTTAAGCTCTATCATGGGAACAGGGAATTGGAAGAAATAGGTAAACAATACTAGTTGCCTGCAATTGTGGGCAAAAATCATGACTGGGATTATTGTGCAATGATCCCAGTTGTTGTTGGGACTGTGTACAAATCGTTGGTCCAGGCCATGTTCTCTCCCTCCCCTGACACTTCTTCCAGGCTATTACTCTGTCACTGATGATTTTGAAACTACAGCTGTACTGATTTCTCTTCAAGGTTCAAGCATTGTTTCAAGGTCTGGTCTTAAACCATTCCAACAAATTGCAGCTGTCTTACATATAGGGGAACGGAGTTGTAAATTGCTAGAGTCAGCTGAGATGGGCAAGTCAGCATACAGACTGGAAATGCCAGCTTCTTGTATGGATTAGCACAGCTTCAATATTGTGCTTAACACAACCACTACTTTTGAGAAGCTAATACTCACAACTGACTTTGTGGCTTCACCTTCTGTTGCCCCTTCCCACCTGTGCCCAAGCCACCAACACTTTGAGAACGCACAAGGACATCGGCAGTGTCTTCCCACTGCTCACATAAGGCATGCCCTTGGGCTGCTGCTACAGCTTCTACCTTTTCAATGCTGCCTTTAAATGTAATACTTGTAGAACACAAGCAGACCTTGAGCAACAAAAATGAGGAATTAACTGGGCTGAAAGACTGCAGTCAGCCTATTAATCATTATTTGCTCCTAGATTACTATAAGCAAACATTTTTCATCACAGTGAAGTTACTGGCCAGAAGTACAGAACCACAGTGATCTTTTGTGATGCAAAACAACAGCAGCATTTATTTGTACTGAACTTACTCAATTAAATACTGAAGCTCCCCAAGAGTAAACTAATAATATTAAACATACGTCATGCAATCTACTCACACCAGCTGACACAAACAAAGAAAACAGAGGAGTAGCACACTATCTCTAACTCTTGGTAGGTGCTCAGGTACTGACAGCAAGGAACCTATCAGTACCTGGGTAGGAGATTCAGAGCAAAATAAGAGGGAAGAATAAAACAGGTGGGACTAACATTTTTGAGCTGGTGAGAGCCTGTTAACCTTGCTGATGGCTTCTGGTGTTTTTAGCATTCAACAGATCAACATCATTTAAACCCATTAATCCTGTTCAAGTGCAATATTAAAGTCCCTTACCAGGTGCTTTCATCACCTTCCAGAATTGCACTGTTTTCTACACAACATACTTGAAAGCTTCAGCCTTACCCACTCTTTAAAAAGAGTAAAACTGGAACATTGTTTCAAGAGAAAGTGAGAAAACATAACTTAGAAAGACCCCTAAGAGGTTTCTTCGTGGAAAACTTGGGTACTTATCAATACTCATATTCTTTTATCTACAAATGGCACGCACGAGGGAGCAATCACATGCAATGTGTGTCAGTTGGGTATTTGGAAAGTAACATAACGCTTGCCATCAACAGCTGTCAGCTTCATATCTGGTTTTCAGGTCCACCCAAGACCACTCAAAGAACAGCACTGGTACTCTGCAGGCAATCTGGATCACTGATTTTGCCTTATACTAATAAAATAATAACGTAACCTCTTTTACAGCAGACTGCAGCAGGATCACAGAATATATTCCTCATTTAGAACCTTAACTGGAAAATGAGCCTAAGGAAAATCACAGCATATATATACAAAGCCTCAAAAAATGTAAATGCTGCTAAAATCAAGTTATCTGTGACTAAAATAACAAGTGCAAGAACAAAGAAATTCTTAAAGCATTGCAGTGCTATACCTCATAATATCATACACTACATTTGTCAGATTATGTGGACACACATATAATTAACATTAAGAATAAGCATTCAATCTGTTGATTCATGTGTTTTTCATGTTTATTGTTTGGTGTTTTGATCACTGAATTATATTCAACAGGTATAACTAGTCTCCTGGAACTTAGTATCTCGGCATTGTCTTCCCCTCCTACTATCCCCACCTATACTACAAAAACTTTATGATGCAGTGAGCAAAATATGCTTGCAATGGGACAAGGGGTTTTGTTTTTTTAACAAGAGTGACAGTATCAACATAACCCGATTCTTGTAGCTACAGACAGAAGAGCCTGCCAGACAGAAACTTTGTATTTACACGTACTTAGCACACATTTCTTTTTAAAATAAAACTAATTACAATATCTGCTATGTCACAGACTCGACAAGCCAGCACTACTGAGAGCAGGTTTGAGGCTTATGTTGGCACAAAGCAATGACACATGCACATAAGTCTCTAGATATAAAATAATAAAAAGGGAACACTGTGTTCAATTTTAAGGTGTTTTCAACCCAAGGCTTGGGTTTCCACTGGAATTCGAAATTACAGGAAACAATGGGGCTGCCTCCTATTGACAGAACATGCTATGGACAGCCACCCACAGCTCTAGCTCTGGTGGCACTTGCCTCTCATCTCAGTGACCCCAAAGTCACATAAGATGCCTTTTAGGTCAGCACGGGTATCTAAATTACATCACTAACACATCTTGGTACCCATCAAGCTCTGAAAACATACTTGCTTCCTCATGGAGAAGGTCAGAAAAAGGTCTCAGCACACCTCAGAAATTGAAAAACCAGAGATCCCTGTCAGGTGCCCACCTGAGTGTTGAGCAAACTTTTCTGCCACCACAAGTAAGAAGCATCTTAAGATGTCACAAATGTTTCCCATTTAAAAAAAAGTAGTTCTCCTGTCTTATCAATTCCAATGTCTCATATTCAACAAGGACCCTAAATCAGTCCTATAAGAAATCAACTGCATTTGACTCATGAAGCACCGTGTCTTTAAACCCTAAACCAACACAGGCTCCCTGTAGGGGTGGGGAAGGAAGAGTACAACATTTCCTGGTGTATCACAGAGTTCAGTTTCCAGGATTTCAGCCTAAATGAGTATTGACACTGGCGTAAGAAGTACATAAGTCACGCTGTTGACTAAATATCTCATTAGACTATTTTTTTTGTGAAGATAACATAGCCAACAATACTTTTGGCTAGTGAAACACTATTCTGGCTTCTAATCCTTCTGGCTCTGCAGTCGTCGTCTTTGCACATACGGCTGGAAGAGGACGGATCAGAGGGACATTATGAGCCAGTTTTCAGAACAAAACACCCCAAACCCATTGGGCATGCAAAAATCTTCACTGCTTGTGGTTTTATGGGTTCCACCCAGTTGAATATGAGATATTTTAGTGAGATATTTCACCCTCCCATTAAAATAAACACACACTGTAAAAGCATTTAAAGGCTCCAGAAAGTCCATATCCAGCCACAGCACAAGTATGGCTGGAATGTTGTTTACAGTCCTCCTAAAGCTCACATGGTAGGAAATGCTCACTTATGCTGTAAAAATGGTGAAAAACATTTTTTTTTAAACACCATTTTTTAACAGAACTATCAGAAATACTTTTAACCTGAATTCCTTTATCCAAAGCTAAAAAAAGCCCAACCACTCAGCCTTCTCCCCATATAGCTACCTACAGGCAGTGCTGCTCTTTGGATCAAGGAAAGCATCCAAAAACACAGCGATGTGGTTTCCCTGCTGTTGTACGTGGACCACTGTCAGCTCTCGCTTGGCAAGGGAAGCTGACGGAGCTCACACCCTCACACGTCAGTTTTCCGGACTGCTCTAACCACTAAAGCTCAGGTTGGGTTGGGGTAAGGCAGATCTCTGCTTCTCCTGCTGAAGCTCATTCAGAGAGGAGGGTTAAGCAAGAGGGAGCCTAATGCTCTCGCCAAATGACAAACTGGCACCTGGGAAGGGAGAATCTGAGTCCTGCTTCAAAGGCTGCTATGACTTTTTGGTTGAAGTTGGGTGAAGTTCATAAGAAAAGGCATGGCCCTCTGTTAGTCCAACCAGTATCTTGGGGAAAAAATGGCAATACCATCTAGGCACACAAGCTTTTTCAGTCCGAAGACAAAGAAGTGATCTTTGAAGCTTGAAATATGGGTTGAGAACCTCTCCGTGAAGCTGTGTCTTGTTTTCTTAGACCACCAGGATATAACTGATGAATCATGGGATAAAACGCATAAACTAGGGTGGAAGCAGGAATCCAACCCCAGATCCCCTTAATTACAGAAGATACCTTCAGAAATGGGCACTGTATTACCAACAACACAAAAAGAATTTCCCTGACAAAGGCAAGGGTCACAATCACAGAACAGCCCAGTTGGAAGGGACCTCAAAAGATCATCTGTTCCAACCTTTCACGGGAAAGGGAGCCTAGATGAGACTATCTAGCACCTTGTCCAATTGCATCTTGAAAACTTCCAGTGGTGGGAACTCTACCATGTCCCTGGAGAGGTTGTTCCAGTGAGTGATTGTTCTCACCGTAAAAAAGTAGGAGAAGAAGAAAACAACTTTTGCGCCATATCTTACTCTAAGCCCAAGTTGTTCAGGCTGCTGCTTCTTATACCTTAGCTTGCAGATGCTCTGCGTTTCTTTAGTCTTTACTACTTTCTCAGATTTCATGATATTTTTGCATAGTATAAATAAGAGAGGATGTTTTCACTCTGTTTTTCTTCAATTATTCAATTTATTAAAAAAACATTCAGAGTAAGAGTCCTGTTACAAAACACACTAACTTACACACTCATCCTACTAAAATACAGGAAACAAATAGAAAACAATCCCAAAATGTTCTTTAGGAAGCTACTCTTTTGTTCCTTTTTTATGCCACTGCAGCCTTGGGAATTCCAATATTCAAGGTCTAATAACTATTTCTGCTTTTGAAATTGAAATATAAACATCATGCATGCAAATGGGCACTGAGAACACTGTGGGCAAACCTGGGCAGCAGGTTTGGAGAACTGAACCTTGAGCATGAGCCACAGTTATATTCCCCTGGGTAATCCAAAATGGTGGCCTTGCCCCTGCTGTCCTAGGAGAGGGCACATCCTGCTTGACCTTGCTGGACCACAAAATGGGTTGGGGCTACTGTGCGAGAGTCTGCCTTGAAATGAATCCAAACCGCGAATTCTCTGTGACAGGTTGTGGCATCTGGGTGACTCAGCCAGCCTCTGTGCCCGAGGCTGTTCCAGCCCAGGCTGCGATTTTGTTAACATCACAATTTAAGTAGACTTGGGTCTCGTTAGCCGTGATGATGGACCCCCTGAAGGAAAACCAAGGTGGCATAGGAAATGATGTCAGTTCATTATTGGCTCTGAAAGGGGGATAATTAAATCTGTCTTCTTCAAACTGAGGTGACCCTGGTCCTTCAGAAGGGAGCTGGCAATCTAACCTCCAGCAGCGTGCTCATGCCATGCCTCATCACCTGCTAATTTTCACAGCAAAGGCACTACCCACATCATGTCTCAAGGTGACCCAAGCCATCACCAACAGACAAGATCTCCAGCTGGACATCTATACTAGTGTCCAGTGGACAGCGGCATGCTGGGGGCATTGGACATGTTGGCAGCCCAGATTCAGTCATACATAAAACAAATCCTACTTGCTTCACGTAAATATTATCACAACAGCCTGTCAACGCAGATGGCTCATTGAGCCAAACTGGCCAGCTTTATAATACAGAATGATCTTACAGCTACAAGGAGAAAATTTTCTCTGGTTCCAAAATATCCACCCCAGCCTGACACAGACATTGAGGATAAAAAGAAAAAATTAGTAGGCAGACTAAACAAAACTGGTAGTGCATTTAAATATTTATATTAGCAATTGAGACATGGGTCTCTGTTTTAGTAATTTGTACAATGCCTTGGACCATTGGTTGGTGGCTTACATATCTTCAGCTGGTTGTACCTTCCAAGGAACTTCCTTAACTGCCCCTGAAACAAGTTTGCTTCCTGAAGGGCAAAGCCAGATACTCAGCACTATGTGTTTATAAGGGTGCAATACGGAGGGAAAAGGAGGAGGAAGAGGAAAGGGAAAGAAACATCTAATGATTTAGTGACTGTAAACAGAAGAGCCCCATGGCAAATTATTTTCTTATTTCTTTAAAAGGTAATTGAAGATACTACAGCATCATGTAGGAGGGTTTGCTGAGTACTTAGATACTGGTATTAAGGAGACCTTCCAAAGCTGAGCACAAATTGTTCTGCAAAGGCTAACTGCACCCAGCCTCCAGAGATGGTGCTGCTTCCTAAGGGGTTGTCTGCAACAGGGAGGTACATAATTACTGTAGTGGTTGTGCAATGATACCTTAGCCACACTATGTATACTGTATGTGTAGAAACACACATCCGAGAATAGCTTCCCTGGAGACATCCCTGTTCTAGAGTAAGAGCATTCACCAGAGAAGCTATCCTAGAGTACGAACAGTATTGTCACTTGACATCCAACTTTATTATGGATTAACTTCCCTGTGTACTCTTTTCTTTGTGTGTCTATTGTGGGGATAATTTCTGCCCTTTCTTCCCTGCTCTTTCTTCTGGACACCACACTGAAACTGTGGGAGCTCGAAGTGCCAATTTTAGGTACTAGTTTCTCAATGCCATTGCACTCTATAACTCCAGGCCCTGCATCCCAAAATTCTTTTTTCGCACTAGGTAGTGGCCATGTATAATCAAGGTATCAGTAAAATTACGGCTCGTTTTTAAGTCTACAAAGGTACCTGCCCATTCCTTTAGCCCACAAAGAAGCAGGCATAACGAAGCATAGACATTCATGCCAATGGGCATAAGTAACACCAGGAAGTGAACCAAGAGATCCTTCTGTTGCTGGGGGAAAAACAGATAATTGTTTTCTTTCCTTTGATAACTTGCTTTCTTTTAATTAACGTATTAAAAGTATCATTTTAACACTGTTGACCTAATAAAACTTCAGGGGTAAAAAAGCTCCCCCAGTTCAGTAGGCAGACTTTCCTGGCAGCATCCCTTATAAAAGAACCCAACTCTGTAAAAGGTGATTAATTTGATCAGCTGTGTCTAGCAGTGGTTCAGGATCAGTTAAGAGGTGATATTGTCCGATAGTTCAAGCTCTGGAGCTCTGTGAGATCCAGGGTCTACCACTCAACATGCCACATCTTGAAAACAAGTTACAGGTTCACTTTATTTCACGTGTAATAAAAAGAAGTCCTTAGGGCTTACTATGTTTTTGTTCAACGTCTCCCACAACACAGATTTGGCTCATTTGTGGGTTCTTTAAACTACCATAGCGCAAAAGCAAGAAGAATAAAAGCAGTCCCATAAAGCCCTAACTGTGGGAACGGCACTTTTATTCCCCGTTAGACACCTCAGCATCTCTAGAAAAAAGGAAGGGTATAGAAATAACAGACACCCATCTACCTTCCAGAAGCACAAAAGAGGTTGGGACCTGAAACAGCGTGCTGGCACTGCATCCAAGTTTTGCTAAAGATACAGAATCATGGGTCACCCGAATTCCTGTGCTCAGCCCTGGACCTTACAGCTCACGCCCTTGTAAGGGTGAGGACCATTCTCTTCAACGTGACTATTTCAGAAGACCTGGAAGAAGCACTCTTTGCAAAGCAGTCAGAAGGGAGGGGAGGATAACATCAGCAACTGCTTCCTTGGCACAGGGGACCATAGGCAGCACAGCTGTTCTTTTTGGAAAGGTCAGAGAGGAAAAAAAGTGCTGAGGGAGTTGTCATGGGTGGACAGCACAATAGGTGATTCCAGAATAATGCTTCACACAGTCATAAGCTTTTCTTGAAAACATTGCTCAGGAAGCCCAGGTCTGACTAACTTTACAAATAGCAAACACAGCTTGAAAAACAGACATATACATTATAAAATCACTTAGAATCCATTTTCCTTGTTTCTCTCTGATGAAGAACACAGGCATGTCTCAGAGCAAATGAGGCCGCTGAGATAGCCCTATATCAGCCCTCTCCTGCCTGGTCACAGCCACATCCAGGGAATGTCAGCAGGAAGGTTTCAGGCCATACCCATGGCTTCAACTTTCTCCCTTTGCTCCCTTTGCAAGCTGCCTGCCCACTGCAGGGAAAGTCCATGCAGGGCCAGTTGTCCCATTAGCACCCACAGAAAATAGCAAAACGCTGTCCCCGGGCTCTGCAGGAAGTCACGCACCTTTGGAGGCGAAACACGATCTCAAGGTCGTTTTGAAATCCTGCCGAGGTATACCCACGCAGCAAGCTGTGGCAGCTCTCAGACAGACATGGACTGCCTCCTGTCCTCCTTGGTGCCCAGGGCCTCCCCAAGCAGGAGGATGGGGACAGAGGGAGGGAGCAGTGTCATACGGTGCCAGACCTATCCCACTCTCAAGCACTGCCAGGAGATAAGGAAAAAACAGCACAGAAGCTTTTAGAATGAAGATGACCCAAACCATAAGCCCTGCAGTTAACAGAAAAAACCAAAACAAACCTGAACCCTCTGCCTCCTTGTGCCCGGGACACTGAGGTGCAATGGAGACATCAAAATGATTCCTACTTCATCCCCATCACTGTGGTCAACCAGAGGTGTGGTGAGAGGGGACCAGGATTCATCCCTAGCCTATAGTTACACTGTTCAGCTTCTTCAGTAACTTATGAGACAGGCATCAAGTCCGTTCACCCCTAAACCCCTTGAAGCCTTCTGTGGTGATGTGGATGACCCTTACAAGGACTAGCTTCAACGCTGGAGACAAACAGGGGCCTTTCTGCACCCTTGCCCTTTAGCTGCAGATCTAACCATTCAGCAATGGGTTGCTGTTTTATCACCAGTCCTGCTACTCTCCTGAAAACATCCTGCTTCAAAGGGACTTTCTGGTCAGTGTTAGAGTCACAGAGTTTGTGTTTGCCAATGCAGGGAGATAAATTTCAACAAAAAAACTAGAAGAAAAGTCACAGTTTTGTAGGATCTATTGTCATACAGCTACCATTGTCACAAGGGGCGGGAAAAGCGGAGTCTGAGGTTTTACAAAGATCCCACACAGGGGTGTGTTTTTTTTGGAGGGAGGGGGAGGTTGTCAAAGAGATTGCAGAAGCTGGAGTCCATAACATTTTATTTGTATTGTTTCAACTCATTCACCCACACGACCTCAAGGGATGTTCTGTTTTTTTAAAATTGCTGTCTCTGCTAAAAACCGCATGGTGTGAATCAGTGAATATTTTTTTGGATCTCTACTATTCTATCACTCTGCTATATAGGTGTAAAAACCAGAAGTTTGCCTATGTACGCAAAACCTCAATTTCTTCCTAATTATTCCAATGAAATTCAAGAGAGTAATTTGCTAAAGTCAATGGAATAATATCTGTATAGAACTAATTTAAGTGAGGAAAAAATCAAGCACATTGATATTACTCTTTTTGTTACTTCTTCCAACTTCCATAGCTTCCTCTGTCTGAGTAGTGGAATAGCAGATAGAGTAACAACTAGGGACGAGGTCCTTGAACCAAACAAATCAACTAGGTGGTCCTTGAACCAAACAAATCAACTAAGTAAGAGGAATTGAATGATATCGGGGGAGAACTTACAACACTTATTTTCTTACGTTATTTTATTTTCACTGTTTGTAGTGGGTTTTGTAGGACAGTTTGCAACTCTTTTAAGGATTTCGGTCCAGGTGGTAATTTAAATAGGCAGAGGATCAGTTGACAAAACTCTGATTAGATGTCAGTTCTACAGCCGAGCTATTTCATGGCCTGGCTTAACCTATGTTTAGTCTAACAGATAAATGTTTAGAGTTCACCAAGACTGCTGAAGTGAAGTTAATATAAAGAGAGTCTTACCAAACCTGGTCAATCCATAAAGCTTTCTTTGTTTTTAGCCTTCTGCTCCACGTGTTTTGCTGAAGTTAAGCTCTGCAGCTTAAATTCACAATTTACTCATACATTAATCCATAAATTTAACATAAGCATAACCAGCTTGGAGTTTTGCAGTGCTGCAATAGTGCAAGGCCATGGAAGACATGTGGCTCAGTGTGCTCAGCATCACTGGAGTTGACCATGAGGGTCCTTGACAGATCAAGTCAGCCAGTTTCTTTCTTTCCCTTTCCTCCTTACTCTCGTTGAACAAGACAAGACACTCAAGGGAATAGCCCTTTCACAGACTATTTCACAGACCAGTCAGGTGCTTGCAGACAAGAGAAGGGAGCACACAGGGTCTCACCACAACTACAAGGAGGGCAGGGCTTGTGCACCTCTGACAGAAGTGCCTCTCCATGGACTGACTGAACTTACTGGCTTCAAGTGACTTTGAAACTATGAATGGGTGATCTCCATTCACCTACCACAGTAAAATCCAGGACCGTCCTTATTTGATCTTGACTGTGTGCATTTACTGCAGTGGTTACAATGGAGTCTGTGTCACGAGAGCACCTTATATTTTCAAACCAGTTCAATTCTCCTTCACCAGACAGGAGAAACATGCTGCCATCATGCTGTGCAGCGTTCAAGGCCACGCTTCCCTGATAAGCTTGATCCCCTGGTACTGCTGTACGGAGCAGGGCAGACGTGTGGGAGAGGCAAGAGCAGAGGTATAAAGAAAACAGGAATTGAGAGGAAGCAAAGGAAAGACAAAGATTTAGGGTAGCCAGGAGCAGCCAGGTGGAAAATGACTAGAGAAACCAAAACACAGCCTCGCACTGGTGATGACAGAGACTGAATGAGCATTACAAGTCATGTCAAGGGAACCAACAGAAAGATTCCTATTTAAAGAGTTTCAAACCTGCATTTTCTCTCAAAACACATATAGGACAGAAGCAGCCAATTCCCACTTAGCAGGTAGCATCAAGAGAGTTTGTGTAACACTGCAAAAAAATAAGCACCTATTTAAGAGCAAACTGTTATTTTTACCGAACACACAAGCAAATCAACCTCTCTCATCACAGACAAAAAAACTTCATGCTGTCAGCTGTGAGTTCTCTTGGTGGTGTAAAGCACCACAGGGCACAAAATGACTATGGTATTTTTTGCGCTGGTTGTCAACCTCTATTTGCTGGGGATTTGAAAAACAGAGGAGACATGAAGCACAGGAAGACCTGAACAACAATTAGCAGACATTAACAAAAAGCAAGGAGACCATCACAAATCTGTGAAATGCATTTTCTCTCTAAAAAAGAGACTGTTAACCCCTCTGCAATACTGAGTTAGCAAAAATATGAGGCATGTAACTAAGTATCTACTGAAGAGGGAGGGGATGGGGAAAGGGGAAAGGGAGCTTGTCTTATGAGGTAGGTGGAACAGGACCAAATGCATTTTGGAAATATCTGGTACGGATTACAGTTCATCAGCTCTAGAAGAGGGTTACTTGGTCTCGGCCTCCCTTTATAAATTTCTCTTGTTCACTTGGGTCACATTACTATTATTCAAGCCTAGATTACAAAAAAGGCAGATCTGTGGGACTTTGCGTTTATTTGCTTTGTCAGCTCAACATATTAAGTGCAAGTTTATAAGTACACTATATATCTTATTAAATGCTCTGTCCTGTTTTGGTCTATTCTCTTCTGATTTATTTTGAACTCAAAGACCATAACTGTAAGTGCCTTCAAACCTACAGATGCTTAGACCACTGGGGAAAGAGCAGAAAAAAGTGAAATGCAGCAACCATTACTGTCCAACTTCATCACACTCATGCCTTGGAAGAATAAAACAAGAATGTACTGGAATTTAATCTCCTCTGAGGGAAGAAACTGGAAACAGCATGTTTGCTAGAAATGACGCATACTCAATCCACTAAAAATCATCAAGATATGCAAAATTTAAATGCAATTTAAAAATGGACACTGAGAAAATTTACAGACACCGCACCAAGGAAAGTACATTTGTCTGGCCATACCCTTGATCCACAACAGCACAGAGCAGGTAGAAAGCAGATGTGGAGAACACAGCAAGTCCCCAACGCTGGCAGCTGCGTGGGATGTGCAGGACTCTGCCAGTCCTATGCCAGGGCTCAGGTCACAGCAGTGGGGCACGAGGACGGCATGGATTGCAGTCCCATGGCAGGATCTTCCCAGCATTTCTAGACTGATTTACTGATATTACCAGTACCGATATTTCCATCACAGTCTGGGTTGGGGCAAAGTAGCAGCAACTGGCACTTTCAACTATGTGCATCCCACAACAAATCCCAATGACAAATGTAACTGCAGAAGTGCCAAGAGCAAAAAAGAAACACCAGCATATACAGACTGCATTTGGGAAAGAATTGTGTTCAACCTTTCTCCAGCAGTGCCATCTTCCTGCTGTAATTAAAAACCAGAGAGTAATGCTCAAAGGAGAGATATGCCAAATGTTTAAACCAGATCCAGTGGTGAGGGCAAGTCACAACCACCTCCTGGGATTCCTGCTCCCACTGCAAAACCTGTTTGGCAAAGGGTTGTGTTGCAACATGTGCTCCTCATATAGAGTGCTTATTTCTGACTGTAATTTAGCCTCTTGGCAAGAGATGCTCGTACACATCAAGCGAAACAGCCTTGCTCATCCATATCAACCTATACATCCTCATATAGTAGCAGCAGCACAGCATACTCTCTGCTTCCAGTGGTCTCCTGTGGATCACAGGACAGATTTTGTTAATCATGCCCATCTCCTCTCCATGAAAGCCCGCTCCATGAGGGACATTTTCTGGCCTTTCATACTGTTAAGTTACAAAATCCACAAGTGAAGGGGCCTCTGTGGATGCTCCTATGAAACCATTCCACTACTCATTTTACATGGGAAAGAAGGTTAAAAACAGTGAGATATCACCAGTGCTAACTGAATGTTAAAAACAACATACAACAGTAATGCTTATCACATATGGGAGGAAAAAAGAAAATACCTGAATTATGCTTTCAAAAATAGCACTATCTGTTCTTAATAAAACAGAAAACAATAACGAGGCCATCAGTCTACTAATCTTATCAGTTCACTAAGTTCTGCAGAGAAGAGAAGAAAATACAATCCTTAGACCATGTCAGATTCCCCTCATCCTATATTTAAGAGGTTACTAAATTATTGAATTTCTACATTAAGAATATATTACACACTGCCTAGTGAATGATGGGACTGCAATGCATAATATAGAGAGAGGTGTAAGCTTCCCAATATGTGCACATGAAATGACTTGCTGACCTAGAACACTTGCTTCCTGTCAATGTGACTTCAAGAGAGTCGAGGAGGGAAAAATAAATCCCAAAGTAATACACTGATTATCAAGTTTTGTAGCTGAAATTTATACCACTAAAGACATTTTATTCATTTATTTTACATTATTTAGGTAAATAATATGTAGTGAGTTAGTAGAAGAGCAAATAAAAAATGAGCATGGCTCCAGCAACTGCAAATATCTTGTCTTAAGCTGACTTCATGCCATGTGTCACAGCAGTGTCACGGAGCAAGACAACTCCACAAGGACAGAGTCAATGGTGATTATTTCCTCCTCACCCAGGTATCCATTATACTCAGCTCAGTGCCTTCATAAAAAGAAAAGAGAATGAATACGAGTAGATACAGCCAATGCTATGTGTGATCATTACAAATCTGATTGTCTGCCTGTGCTGCTGAGAAGAACAAGACTTTATCAATAAAGTTTGATGGTGCTGCCAACAGAAATTCAATAGCAAGGAGATGGAAACTTCCTAGAAATATGGCTTGACTTGCCCACTGTCAATCTAAATTCAGAATCTGTTGTCAATTAATAAATTATATGAATGGATAAAGCATGTCCTAGAGAGAGTCCAAGGATTCATGGGCTAAATTCAGTCTTCACCAGCTGCAACTTTGCTGAGGCCTAGGTGTGAATTCAGCTTTCTAAGATGTTAAAAAAAGTTCACATCCTTAATCCCAAAACAGAGTTCAGTTCCAAGCCAGGAATTCTTCGGTGGCAGTGGGGTTTTAGTCACGATGTATGACATGTCATTGACTAACAGATGCCTCCACTGAGGTACCAGTTCAACACAGAGGGACCAGCCTGGACCCTCCTTTTGAAATAGGAAGCCCCCAGCAGCCACATCTATGCTGTCACACAGGCATATTAGTCCAACATTGCCAGCGATGTTACTATAAAACCTCTGCTTTCGTGTCCTGTGCTGTTGGCATCCTCATGCACCCAGTTACTACAAGCACCCAGTCTAGTTCCTGAACAATAGCTTTGCTCATGGAGAAGGTCACGAAACACAGCCAGCTGCTCTGCAGTCTGGGGACCTTGAAGGCAGATTCCCCCAAAAGGTCAAGAGTGTTAAAAAACCCCAAGATCCTCAGACCTACTTGTCAGCTTCCCTACAGTGAAACAAGCTGTGTTGCAGCTGATCTCAGAACGAGTATTCAGAGCAGGATTTAAGCTATGACAGGCATAAGAGCTCTGCAAGAGCAGTGTTTATCCTCACATTGCAGGACAGCCCAGTTCTGCCAGATTTGTCAGAGAAATAGCTCAAGGAAAAATATCCTTGTCATGCTGCCAGTGCCAGTGCTAAACTAGGTTAATTGTCAGAGAGATGCGGACGTCGGCCAAACTTGCAGCATACGGCCTGCGTGGCTTAATGTCAGACAAGAAATGAGAGTCAGTTGCTTGTGAGTAACCACCAACTTCCTGCAACTCCCATCCCCTCACTCCTTCCTCCTGCCCCGCCAGCCCCCCAGTGCTTTGCCCTCTCCCCATCCCAACGTGGATCGCCCAGTGTGAAGCAGCCTCTGAATGGGATAAGGTTTACCTCCTCCGTGCTCCCGTTACATGGGCAAGGCATGTAAGCACACTTCTTTTGAGCAGCCTGCACAATAATCAGACATAACTGAGACATAACTCATTCATGAAAAGAAATCTTTCTGCCAACCATAATTGTTGCATTGCCTTTCCAGCTTGGCAGGGTTTCACTTTTTTTGGCTGGCTCAGGTTTTACTTTTGGCAACAAAATGCATTTGTTGAGCGTGACGCTGGCCAACATCAGCCTTTTCCAAAGGTGTGAGAAGGCTCCAGCCATGAGAAAACATTCCAGCAGAGTAAAAATTCTAATTCTGAACTCAAGTGTGTGTGGGTAGTTGTGAATGGAGTAAAGGTGACTTTCATGCATGCACAGAAGGAATGAAGCAGAATCTTTCTCCAAGTATAACTGAAATGCCAACTTCTATTACACACACAATTCCCAGGCAGAATCAACAAATTCTTAAAGCTCTCAAAGGGGTTTTGGTTTCTGGAGCTGTCCCAGACAAATTTATTTCTGCACCTAGAATCACAGTGCTGGGGAAAAAGATGCTAACCAGTAACACTTACTCATACCATGGAAATGCCGCACTCTCTAACCTGGGTTTGTGGAACCAGGCAGGATGTGCAGGCGGGAAAAGGTACTGTCTCTGGGAGAGGGTGGCAGAAGGTGGGGGAGAGACCCAGAGCCCACTGTGCTGCTAAGGGGAAAATACTCATATTTGGCAGAGTGCAATTAGTCCTTGGTCAAAGAGCGACCAGACCCAAAACAGTCACAGTCAGTAGAAACGACTACTTTCTGCTGCACCTCCTATGCTAGCAGCATAGTCTATGTCAAACGCTCCTGAATACACCACCTAATGTACTTAGAAAATTCAGTTTGCACACCTCAACACCACGAGTTTAGATGACAACTCCCCCTGTACTTTTAAAAATAATACAGTACATTGGCAGTTCACCTACATGGGCTTCTGCTTGGGGGCTTTCAGGCCATATTCATACTAACATTTCAAGTTTTACTGTGCAATTCTAAAGGCTGGAAATACAAAGGGAGAAGAACGGCAGAGGCAGGGTCAAGGAATGAGAGAGGAGGGGAATAAACAAAGTTAAGGAACAAAAGAGGTACGAAGACGGCAGGGTGGAAGAGCAAGTGAGAGGGCTGGTGGAGTGGGGTCAGACATAAAGCAGTGAGAGGACAGGCTGGGGAAGTGACACTAGCTGTTGCTGGAGATTTTTTGAAAGATCTCAGAAGTCTGAAGGAAAACGAGCTCCTTGGAGGATCTGCTGCCCTTGCAGAGAGCTTGAGGAGAAACAAAGGGGGCCTGAGAGTGCCCAGTGCCTACTGCTCCTCTGCACCAGGGTACATGCTCAGTCACGAGGTAGGATAATATCCAGATCAGAAGCTTTCCCAGAGAGAATATTGGAGACAGGAAGAGTCAGGAACCAAGATGACTGTATTTCTTGCTTCCACGTAAGATGTCAGTTTGCCATGTTTCCATCCTGGCCCCTTTGTGAAGCTGTAGCATAGGAGTGAAGCTAACGGGCAGCCCTTGATGCACCTATGCCTTTCTGCTTTAATTCACCTCAGCTCTGCTTTCCCTGAGAGACATCCAATTCTAGTACACTGGAAAAGACTCTTCATATTTTATCTAAGCATGCTTTGTCCTGGCTATGTAATGCAGATATTCTAAACATTTCATTTCTATTTTCATTCAAGAATCTTTCCATTCAAGCCTTGCTTTCCAACACTTCCAGCTTTAATTAACCTCACAGCTTAACTCCAACACAGATTTCTACACATGCAGCTTTGCACAGAGTAAGGAGGCCAACATGTGGCTTTTGCAGTGGACTAACACATGAGCCTAAAAGGCGCTCCAGGCTTACCAATTTTGTCATGAATAATGTGTGCCCTGTGCTCCCCAGCCTCTGTGCAGCTAGTTTCAGAAGGACAGACTTGAAGCCAGACACGAGTTTCCCCACAGACTTGAACAGGAATTAAAGAAGTTGGCGGCACAGTTAAGCTTGGTGCTGGAAGTGGGCTGGGAAGGTGCACCTAATAGCTTGAACTAAATTGTTCTTACCATAAAAAAGACGTGCCCAAGGACACTAGAAGACAGCTGGTGCTTACATCTCTTCTTTTTAAATTGAATGAACAGAGAAACTAAGTTTTACTGGCTATTTCAGCCCAAAGTGCTGTTTTGAAATTTAAGAGAGTAGTTATTGTATAAAAGTTATATGGGGAAACTTGATCCAGTTAATTTGGTGAGATCCCTTTGACTGTTTCATGTAAAACTCAAGAGGGGTAAGAAAAATAGAAGTAATTTTTTGCATGTGGGAGTAGGTTGTGCATTTCACTCTAACAAACAATAGATTTTTTTAAAAAAAGGCTTGATTCAAATTAGTGGGGTGGATCTAGCTGTTGGATTACCAGCAGTGACTAAGGCCAGGAGCTGTTTAATCCTTGGAGAGAAGCAGCACCAGCAAGTGCGGCTGCCACAGGCTCCCCAGAGCTTGACCTGTGCTGAGCACATGCGATGCCCGGCACCCTCCCAGGCACTCGCTCGGTCAGTGCGGCCACATGCTGAAGGGGGATTAGGTTGGAAACCACCCCACGTTTTCCACGTGACGGAGGTCCTCAGAGGGACAAGGTGAGGTTATTCACTGCCTAGTCTTGCAGTCAGAGTCCTTCCCCTCATAATTTTATTTCTAAGTGGCTCATTGACGTCAAACTGCAGAAAACCCTTCTATTGAGAAATATCCTGCTGCACAGGTCCTGCTTCGAAGTGAGAGGGATAGCGATGGAAGCTGGTATCCCTCGGTGTGATCAGTGCCACCAGGTCCTCACCCCCAGGAGAGCCTCCTACAGTGGCCACAGGCTGCCTCTCCATCCACACACCTTGTTTTTAACTGGGGGGAATAACATACCCTGACTCAAAAGAATGTTTGGGCAAGTATTTCCTTTATGAAGATATTTTAGGTAAGACAGAAAGAGAGCAGATGCCTGTTGAAGCAGCTTTACAAGGATATAAAGGAGAAGGCATGGCCCTGGAGTAGGGTCTCCTCAAGACCCATGTATATCCTTACGATGCCGAGAGCCATCGGGCTTTGTGGCTACATCCCACTGGTTATGGAGGTTTCTTGAGGGAAACCTCACAGATTTCTCTTGTCCTTCTGCCAGCTGTTTCCCTGGGCTTCCCCTCAGGAGGGAGCACCCTGACTTACCACGGGCTGCTCTTCATGATTTGGCTAAGAGCGAGGACAAGAACAGCATCTGTGCTGAGATCTTTGCTGGGGGCAAGGGAGGGACAACAGGCAAAGGCCAGGGAATTGGTTTTAGTGCAGGTGACAGTGTCAGGAGATACATATTTGCTTGCTGAGAATACCTATAATTATCAGACCAATAATAGAAAACTAAAAATAGCAGCACCCAACATCTGTCCCATGAAGTGCCACTACCACACATCCACACACCTCTTTCTCACCCGCACAGCACCCAGCTGAAGTGCAAAGGTCTGACGCAGCCTTTTCCCAACTTCATTTCTCCTCTTTGACTCTCCTAAAATCTCCTCTTTATTCCTCAGATGGATTCCAGAGCCTGCATCTCCAGACGGGCTTTGGGCTATACTGTAATCCCTGTTCCCCAAGCCACTTGTTCCGCACTTATAAAACAAAAATGCCCTCAACTAAAGCAAACCCTGCCAATGCAACACAAATAACCCAAGCTTTGTTTGAATGGGGTAGAAGGGAAAAGATGGGCTGTATGAGCAGGAGGGCAGTGCAAATCTCAGCACCCTTCTTCTTCTTGCACCAGCACCAGTGATGGTAACCACATCGCCCATGGTCCTCCAGCTCTTCCCTTGCCACTCACACCCCTGCCAGCCCCCTCCTCCTCCTCGGCTGGTATCTCTGGTGGCTGCCAGCCAACAAAAAATGAGTCCTGACTGAGGCCAGTATTTGTACTGGCCAGCAACCAAAGATAGTGTGATAATGAAAAAAAAAAGGTTTCCACCTAGTATGGTCTAGTGTCAAGCCTTGAGGCAAGTCATCAGATATGCTACACATGGCAGTGGGTTTTCAGTTGCCTGTTGGAAAGGATTTACGAAGCTGCCTCTATGGGGTTTGGGGCACAAAAGGGCTGGGGCAGTAATTCTGTGCCCCTAGGTGCCAGGCTGTCCTGGGCACCAGTGCCCATGCTGTCCCACTCACAAAATTTTGCATGATAAACATCCCGCATGCAAGTGCCCGAGCAACCGAGGTAGCAACCTGTAGGTCGTAATATTTGTATAAACTGATTAAACAGCACTGAAAACAGTATTTCTCTCTTTCTTTCAACTGCTGCTATTAGAGAGGACCTTGATTCCATCCCACAGATTAGTACGTCTGTGCCTTGTGCGGCATCCAGCAGCAGCCAGAGGCACCAAATACATACAAAGGAGGAAGAGAAGTTCCTGAAATGAGCTCAAACTGCCCAGCACCCTTTTGGATTATGTCAGCCCCAGCATATCCTCCTTCCCATTGCCCCAGCCAGAGACAGAGCGGTGCAGGAGGTCCTGAGCACTGGCACCCGGGGCCAGGTAATATCCAGGGCTGGGCACCGGGCAGGAGACATGCACCTCCCATTGCTGACACCCGAAGATGCACGTCCAAGCCCCCGCCCACACCCAATCCATTAAGAACGACTGCTGACATCCAGCAAGACTAACATCTCTGTGGGTTAGAAGGCTAAATAAATAAGAGACGAATAGCTACCGTAAGTCGTAGCCCTTTACCCTGGGAGAATCAGTGAACCTGAATTCCCCAAGAAAAGCAAGTAGGCGGTGCCTGCGCCTGTGCTCTGATTAATCTCATCAGTTTGTTTTCCTGGAAACTAGATGTTCCAGATGCCATTGTTTCCATTATAAGTGTTCATCTGCTCTGTTTTGAGCTTGATTGCTCCTGTAGCCTGCTTGGCTTAACTGTTTTTTGTTTGTTGGTGGTTTGGTTTTTTTTAAATTAATGTTCTTAAACAAAATGCCAGTAAATTAAAATGAGGCAAAATGAGCGGCAACCCTCAACACCAGATTTGTTAAATGTTTAAAAACACCTATGGCTGAGCTGTTGTACACAGCGTGACTAAATTATTAATAGTTGCCATGCATATCACACAAGAATTTCAAAAGGGGACTTTGTGTTTCTGCAAAACACTGCTATTTTTGTCTGACAGTAGAGACAAAATCATTTGGAAATTAGTCTCATTGGCACTAATCACAACTGTTATGAACATTCCCACTGTAGGCACAATACAGTCATTTTTCATTTTTGAGCAGAATTAGCCATTTCATTCATTATCTCAAGGAAGATCTTGAGAGTTTACAATTTGTTAAAATACAAACAAAACATAATTAATTAAAACATACTGGAAAAAATATCTATTTCTAGTCATAAAAGCCCTATTAACTAGTACAATAATATTCAAACACAAATTAAACTAGCATCATTTACAGATGATACCATAGAATATTTGTTTTATGGGTTGGAAAGATCAGCTATGGGGTAGTTTGAGGTGTTTTGTATTATTTTTTTTTTTAAACATGAAGATATATGAATGGATTGCTACATTTAAATTCGCATTACAGAGAAAATAACATTCTGCTGTGGGCAAAAACAGAAATACGGGAAATTTCTTTCCTCTCTCAAGTGAATTATTTCTGGTGAAAGGCTTCTCAGCATTTTGCTACAGGCAAGCAGCTTTACACACAGAACATTATGCATATACACACAGAGAGCACTCTACTGGGGGTGTCTATCCTGATGCCCTCCTCTATGCCCAGTTCCCCTGCAAAGCTATTTATGGAAAGTAAAGAAAACAACACAGATTCAGAAACAGCAAAAAAACGACCCCCAAACCCAACAACCACCAAAAATGTCGGCACAGAAAAGCAAATTGATAAGGAAAAAGGCAGCTTCACTTAGTATGTCTCAGTTGCTTCCAAAGCAGAAAGCAATGGGGACGTACTGCTATTATTAGCCCTCCGGATGGGAAGCAGCTAGTTCGCAGCACGGTTTGAAGCTGTTGGCAAGACGTTGCTGAATTTTCTTCACACATACGCGCACACACAGACACACAGGCAGACAGACAGACCCCCCAAAACGCTTGTGGCGAGCCCATTCCCACTGCTCGGGTGAGACAGACAGACAGAGAGCACGACGCCGGCGCGACTGTGCGTACTCACAGCTCGGAGTACAAGAAGTGCAGGTTGCCCACATTGTCTATGTAGTTTGCAGGACTTAGCCAAGGTAGGACCAGTAACAGGAGAGCCTTCATTTTCAGTGCAGGGCTGGCACTGCTGCTAGGTTTCCTCCTTCCCACCGTTTCTCTGTGCTGGTGGGACACACAACGTGAAGCTTTTGTGCCAGCCAAGCCCCTTCTAAGCGAGCCTTTCCATTTCAACGCAATGGTAGCACATTATGAATCGAGCTTAAATCCCTTAAACGAAGCTACACTGCAAAAATCATTGACCTGTAAGAGGATTACTCGATCTGACTCTCGGATGGGTAGACGTGAGGGTTTAGGGACAGCACAGCGTGGTTGGCGAGACAGTGACTTATGCTGCAGAGGAGAGCGATGCTCGGGGAAGAGACCTGCCTCCTGCAGGATTCAGAGTGGTTCTTCAGAGGCAGCTGGTGCGTTTACATCACTGCCCACAAGCAGATGGGTTACGAGCTAAACTGCATCACGGAAGGGTGTAGCTGTCTGACAAGGGGGGGAAAAAATGCCCCCCGTGGAGTTTTGAAGCAGGCGATATCAGAAGACCACACCTTTTTAAAGTAAAACACCACAAAAGATCACAGCCAACTGCTGGCTGTTTGCATCTCCGTCTGAATTCCCCAAATCCAGTCAGATGTCTTTGTGAAAACATAAATCATGTAATAATCCAAGGACATGTCTCTTCTTGGGGTTGTTTTTTTTTTTTGAAGGATGCAAGAGCTAACATTTTAAATAAGGATGCTTTCAATGGACTACTCCATGGCAACCAGCGTTTAAAAAAAAATAATAAAGTTCTCTCATCAATTACAAAGCACAAAACAGCAAACTCACCTTGTCCCATCAGTGACCTTGTCTCTGATCAGGGCAAACTTTCATTTTCTCGCCGAGAACCAGGATTGGTCTGAGCCTGAATCATGCAAGAAATGCGAAGACTGCTGACTGCCCCGGTGACTCTAGCAGAGTCTACTTTAATTTATTCACTGAGAACACAGATCACGTTCAGTCGAGATTTCAGATGGGCTCTGAGCCGTTCTCACTGCAGGCACCGGATTGTTTATGATTATTATTTTATTTTTTTTTATTAGCAAAGTCACACACTTTCTCTCCACTCTACTGATTCACTGGAATTAAAGAGAACGGTGTCAGCTCAGTCTGCTCAGTCTGTGCCTGGGCATGCTGGAGCACAATGTCCTTCTCTCCTGCCCTGCCATGAGTTGGAGGTGGGATGGCAAGAGACGTTCCTGCATTTCTGAGAATTAAATTAGGCAGAGGTATAAGATACCTTTGGTGATAATTAATTAGTGCTGTGCTTAAAAAAAATAATGGTACTGCACAGTCTCCGCAAGCACAAGGTTGCAGAAGTCCCCCTTTAGGGCTCACTCAGAAAGTACCCTCCTAATTCTTCCCTCGGGCGGGAGTGCCAGTGATGCTGCGCTACTCACCCCCTGGAAAGCTGAAACCCCCAGCAGCAAAGGTTCCCTGTGATTTCCTACTCCCTAGCCTCTGCAGTTATAACCATACCTTTGGCCTTAAGGTAACTCAGCCCTCCAAACCATCCTGAGAGGAAGGAAAATCCATGTCATGAGTGGTAAAGAAAAAGCTGCCCAGCCTATGGAGCACTACCTTGTACTGCACTACCTTAGAGGCTTTAGGGTTTGATGAGAAGCGAGACCACTGCTGCATCTCTCCAGTCTCCTGCTCCTTGGGTTTGCAAAGCCAGGACTTAGTGAGGGCAGCCTGCCACTGGGGAGGAGGGACAGCAGAGGCTGTGGAAACATGTTACTAAGCCAATTCTTCCTACCCCTGGCTGGGCTCAGGCCAAGTGAGCCAGAAGCATAGGATCTTGAAGATCCTGAGGGGAAAATCCAAGCCATGGACATTCAATAATAAGAACTGGAATAAAACTCGCCAGGCTTTTACAGGACCAAAGCATAGTTTACAACACTGCAATTCGGCAAGGTATGTCTGTGAAGGGTATTTTTACTACTACCTTAAGGAGAAGAGACCAAGACACTGGAATGGCTTGCACATGTCCATGTAGGAGAGTTGACACTAGAAATCAGGAATTGTGCTAGTTGTGTGGCTTCTGTGTAAAAACCAATATTCCAATTTGCTTATTCGTTGTGTGTGGGGTTTTTTTCCTGTTAGTTTTATGGCCATAGCACCATCATCTCAAAAAAATGAAGACAAACAGGAGGATCTAAAATATATTGAAGTCAGCTATATGTATGGCAAAGGGAAAGGGTATTTGCACTAAGGGCTCAATATTTTGTGGTTGAAATCTATAGAGAAACATAATCTCAGTGACAGCAACTCACAGCAGACTGTCAGTCCCTTTACCCGCATTACTACTGAAATTAATATTTGAGGCCTGTCAGAGAAGTGCTGATCAAAGGTAGAAAATTATAAGTATCTTTGCTAATTTTTCCCCTTAGCAGCAGAAAGCTAACCTTGCAGAGCACCTCTGGCCTGGGCTGGAGACTGCTGCCACCACCTCTTACTCCATGAGACAGCTGCCACCACCTCTTACTCCATGAGACAGCAGCACCCTCAACAGGGAAAGCCAGATCCAGAACTGGGTGGGCCAAGGGCACCCAAATCCGCAAACACTGAGCCTCTAGCATGTGAAAAGTGGGCTCTTGACCTTTGCAGGGGGTCAAGAAACCCTTTGCTAATGTTTTTTTTCAATTTTAGTAATGTGAAATGGTCCCGTTTTTTAGTTGGTTAAATCACCGTAACTTCAGTAAATATCTTCAGTGAATAAATTCCTCATGAGAATCCAGGTGCTTCAGGAAACGAGGTCTCCAGTTCAAATGGGGATGTGTTTGAACTGCAGGCTGCAGAGCTATTTCCAGTTATGGACTTCAAGACCCTGCAGCCTGCAGCCATGTGAAGACACCTCCGTGCTCCGGCTGGCCAGCCTGCTCACCAGGGATGCTCTGACCCTCAGCATTACCACGTCTGTGCAGGAATGCCCCCCCAGCAGCAGTCTGGAGCACTGCACTGGTCACCTAGGGCTTCCTCCTCAATGCACAGGCAGAAACACACACACCTAGGAATGTGACTTACACCTGCAAACTACAGGGGAAGCCGTTTCACTGGACACCAGATACAGGCCACAAAAAGGGCATCTCTTAGACCTCAAATCTAAGATCTCCTCAAATCTGAGGTGCTGTTACCCGGACTATGCCAAAGCACTTGTCTGCCATCAGAAATCACAGCCCTGAATGCATCTCTTTACTCTTTTGAAAGAAAGGCAGAAGGCAGAAGATGCAAGACAAAAGCAGCAGCACGTGCTTTTACCCTGCAAAACAGAGGATCATTCATCATCAGTTCTCTCCTTGCAGATGAACTAAACTGCTCCCTGGAGAGGGTGTCCTGGCCACCAGGAGAGGTAAGCCTGGAGGGGGAGTCCAGCCAGGGAGCAATTCCACACCGCCTCACCCTGCGAGCCCCACAGTGCTGTGGAATGGGTAAGTGCGTGCTCACCTGGAAGAACGGAGCACTCTGCTCCAAAGACCAATACCAAACTGGAATATTTTCTGCTCTAGTTCTCATATAGGTCATTTGCGATTCAAAAAAGGACCGAAGAAAGGGCAATTATAAAACCCTTAATGTACTACTAAAATATTTATGGTAGCTCAGCTTCCCAAAACTCACAGATCTCTTTGGATGACTAAATACACACTTCCATTATGCAGCTAACCACAAGGTATCTGCCCAGAACTGCTAATGATGGTATGAAATACCTTGAATGCATTTGATTCTAAAAAAAGAGTGAGATATCATCATATAAATGGACTAAATTCAGCTCTAAATTAATGATACTGTAGGTGTTACTTGGGAGTGATATCCATAAATCTTTCTTTACATTAACTGTCTATTTTAATCAGCATTAACTGAAGATTTTTTTTCCTCTCCTTAAGAAAAAGTGAAAAAAAAGGTCTATCAACAACAACTTACTGGGTTTGGAAATGCTGTTCAAGGTGACCGCGTTGCACGACCTCTGAGCAGTGTTCTGTGAAAGGGCAGCTAACCATTAGCTTGTCCAGGAGGTTATTCACTAGTATGCTGGACTTTCTGCACGTCTGGAGAATCACAAGCTTGCGGTCCATGGGGCAGAAGTCTTTTTCCACAAGGAAGTTCGTAAGGCAGGCTGCGCAGAAGGTGTGACCACAGAGCGTGTCTAACGGCTGAAGCAAAGGTTGCAGGCAAATGTGGCATATCAGATCATCATCTACTTCTTCGGTGTAGCTGTACAAGTGGTTTTCTTCTGGTAAATGTGCTTGGCCGCAGGTGACACAGAGTGTCGGGGAGCTACCCTCCATTTCTTCTTCCTTCTGGCTCATAATCAGAATTGATGCAATTCAAAAGAGGGCAGATGGGAATACCCGACCTGTTTTCTATTTGTGAGAGCCACAACAAGACTTGTGTGCCATCAGATCTGTGGGGAAGAAAGCCGAAGGGTTATGTTCTGGATTGTTTTCTCTTACTGTACTTACAGTATGTATCTGGATGTGGGGTACTCTAGCAGGTAGTAGGGAAGGATTGCATCTTTAGGATGGGAGGGTGAAGCAAAGAAGGGGGCAGAAAAAAACAAAGAGTTAATTCCAGGGACTTCTTTTCTCTTAAATCTAGCTCAATTTACACAGTTACTCTCACTATAAAGAAAGCTACCAAAACAGGGAGAAATACTACAGGGATTTAATGGTTGAAAACCTTAAATTAGCATATACTTGTAGTTCCAGTCAGCTGATTTTGTGGTCACGTTACTTCTGCTGGAAAAGCAGCAGCATGTGTAGGCAAACATTGCAAGACTGTGTGCAGAAACACAGGTAAGAATAATGGTTACTGCCCAAGCTGCCTGCTAAGGACAGCAACGGAGAGCAGCAACTTCACCTAACAAACACACACAAGCATACAGACACTGTACATGCAGCCAGAGGGAGGACAATTTGGGTCATGAGGATTTAGAGCTTGGGACCCTCTAGACCATCCCCATCCCACAGCAACAACAGACCTGGGACCCTGCATTCAAAGCTTGTCTGCTTATCCCCCCATGGCACTGCTCTGGATGCCTCAGGTCAAGCAGTTATAACCATCCGCACCAGCATTACCAGTTTAAAACTTCCCGTTTTACTGCCCAAAGTATCTAATACCTCACACACTGAAGTGAAGTCCACAACACGGTGCCAAGTACTATGTCACTCAAAATTAGGCCTATTCCCTTCATAATTCATGTTACAGAAACCCAGTGTGTCCCTAACTATAGGTCCAATTAGCTCTGGCCAGAGCACCTGCCTGCTGGTATTTTAAAGATGTAAACTCTGTGGGTGGCAGCAAAACTGAAGAGTAATTTGTAGTTTTTACTTGATGAACCCTGACTGCTTGTTGGAGCACTTATGTCTCATTACATCTGTGCTTATTTTGATATACTGCTTTGAAAATAAACATGAAGATATAAAATATGCAATGGCCTAATTACTACTCTTGCTTGAAAATGTAAATCTTACTTGCTGCTCTGCCGTAACACTGTACCCTTGCTTCCAGCTTGACTTAATTTGCTGAGACAACGTGTCAGCCTCAGACACACACGTTTGAGGGCAAGGGAGGGAAAGAATAAAAAAAAAAATCTGACTATGGCAGAGCACATTTTCATATAAAATAAAATCTTATTTTTTATGCAAAGCTCATGGGCTCTAAACCTGAGAAATTAAACTTTATCAGGGCAGGTTTTTTCTAACATGAAGGTAAAATGATAGCCCCACTAACTCTAACCAGATGCCTAAATGTCAAACATTCGCTTTAATGCTTTGCTAGATCCTATGCTTATGTAGTAATTATGCTAAGTGGCTGTATAATAATATTTTTTGTTTGCAACGGTAAGTTCTGCATAAGCTCTGTCTCCTGATTAGCAGTAGCTTCATTTGAATTAAAATCATCACCTATTAGAATTCTTGCAAATATTTAAATGACTTTATACTGTGGCAAATGTTTCCTTTTGTAAAAATATTAAACAGAGCTTTATGAACAGCTCTTTGTGAAGAAACGAACATCTTTCTAAGTGCAGAAAACAGCTGCACCTGCTATCTTAACATAGGAATTAAAAACAGTATTATTTGATTCTACTAAGGTGACACACAGCAAAATGAAACAAGAGAAAAGATGATTGTGAGGCTGAGGTGGGAACTGTTTGGCCAGTGACTCCTGGTGGATAGCTCTTAGCCAACTTCTCGATGAAGTGAGGTGGCCGCGAGCTGGTGTTTGATCTACCAGTAGCTTGTGTTTCGCAGAGTGAGAGGGAGAGCGTTCAGCTGATCTCCGCTCTCCTCGCTCACGGAGGGAGCCCGCCTGAAATCAACAGGGCCACTTGCAAGAATGGCAATAGGCAGCTTGGCAATTTGTGGGATTGTGGCTTCAAAAGTAGCCATAAAATGAATTAGAAATCAATAAAGCATGACAAAAATAGCATTGGTTTATGAACTTTGTTCTTTCCTACAGTTTTGAAATGCCTTACACCCGGGGCAACCAGGGGAGCGGGCAATATCATGCTGTTTCTCCCCTCTCCTGCCACATCCTTTTCATAGAATCCTAGAATCGTTGAGGTTGGAAAAGACCTTTAAGATCATTGAGTCCAACCGTCATTTTGTACCAGCACACACAGGTAGACCCACATGGGTGCTCTCCCCATGCACCACGCACCAGAATACACCAACTGCAACATTCTGTTGCCTCACGGATGTTCCCAAGGACAGAAACTCTTGCTTCCTGCTGGCAGGAGACCCAACGCGTGGCTCCCATCAGTGAACATGCTGAAAGCTGGACCTGAAGCCCTGCTCTGAGGCAGCAGCACCCCGCAGGAACAGGAGCGTGGGCATCCGAATGGCCCCCTCCCAGCCTCATGCCCTAACCCTGAAAGTACTGCTCCTCCGCTCCCACATGCGCAGCGCATCAACTCCCCCAATACAAATTAGGTACAATTGGAAACAGTGCTACAGCTCCGAAGCGACTACAATTATTTCCGCAATGACAATAGAGAAAGAGAGGAATCGCTGCCCTAAGGCCATGCTCTGCTGCAGCAAAAATGATGAGAGAAGCCCCAGTGGACGCAAAGCCAGATTGTCCTGGCCACATTACAGATACTCGCTATGAACCTGACATGCTAATAATGCATTGCTAGTGAAAAAGCGCAGGTGTGGAGAGCTGCACCTGATTTTTACAATGTTTACATAAATTACAAATACTTGTTACAGCACAGGGAAACAAACCCATCCATGTTAATTAGTAACATGCATTGAATTTTTAGGAGGACTTAATTCAAGTCCTATGGCCTCTATTATTTAGAAAATTTAGACAAGATAATAACATAAATTTGGAGGGGGGGGGGGGATAAAACTCTTTCAGCCTCTTCTGGCTAATCTGGTCCATGTTCACCCATGATAAACTTTCTTAAATTGCTAGACATATCAAGCAATGAAATGATTGCCAACTGTCTTTGGGAGGTGATTATACCACCAAAGGTGTTAACATGGAGGGTGTGAGATGGAGTTGTTGCAGAGATTCAGTCAGAGGCAGACGTTGTTTGCAATGTTTGCAGTCATTTGTATTTATAACATTTATGTGCTGTCATAACAAGCTACAAAATTAATTTCATGTCCTTTTAGGAAGCTTAAAGTCTCGGTTCCTCTTGAACAACATAGAAGAAAGGGAAGGGAGATTTAAACTTGACCTGCTGATAACCAGTGCATATTTCTATTTCTTCTATTAACTATGAATAATAAAACACACTTTGAGCAAGGAACCCTGAACAGGTAGATGGTAAACCACAGCTAAGTGAAAAAAAGGCAATTATTACCTGTCTGAACATCTCTTCTTTGAGGCCTGTGCTTGTGGGAGGAGGAGAGGTGAAAGAGGGGGGAGGAATCCTACGTTCATTTGCAGTTGGTGTCAACACCACTGGGCGAGGATGTCACTTTGGCAGTCTCATGCTGGCTTACAGCGAAAGAAGTATTGACAGGGACTGGTTGCTGCATGGATGATTGGCAGGAGGAGCTTTTAGAGGTGGTGGTGGTGCCATGCCCAAGAAGACAACACCAGCATTTACTGCTTCGCTGCTGTGCAGGAAGTTTTCAACAACTCAGGTCCCAGATTTAGCATAGTTGTGCAGCGCCTAGCACAGCTTGGCTTAGATAAATAAAATTAAATACTGATTTGTAAGAATTCCACAGTGTTGTGACACTGCAGTAATTCAAGCTCCAGTCCAAGGCAGAGACCTGAAGCACAGGAATATGGTGCAAATGATGAAGGAAGAACATTTTCATTCTGGACATCCATACTGCCAAGCTTTCAGCCACAAGCTGGGATGAGAATGGTCACATCAGGGCACAAAATAACCCCCAGGGCTGTGACCACAGTGAAAGCCAGTATCATGGTAACACCTTTACTTTAAAAAGTTACTCAACAGACTGCACTGATTTGAGGGAGTTTGCACCTTACAAGTCTTCACTGCTTAGGAATTTGCAGGCACCAGATGCATTTAAGAGAATAATGAAAAAACCCCAGACAAAAAGCATGGGCGGTAAACATGGAGAGTAGGTAGAGAGAACACCTTTCCTCTCTTTGCACAGTCAAGCCCATAGCTGTCCCATCCCAATGAAACATTTAACCAACCTTAAGCTTAAATCCTGACTTACCATCACAGTTACACTGGCAGCAGTGCAGCAAGAGGAGGGCTCGCTGAGCAGAGCAGCAAAGCCCCACTGCCTCCGCCCAGCCACAACATCAAATATTAACCCAGCAGTTCAGGAGGCTGCACTTGGAAGTAGCGTGGCACAAAATGGAAGAAGCTTCAGGTAGCAAAAAATGAGTAACCAAGGCTAAAAGAGAAAGAATTAAGTGATGAAAGATGGTGAGGAAACAGCTAACACAGGAAGGAAAAAAGTAGATGCCTAAATCTCAGAGAAACAGTGACACGGAGCCTGGAAGGGCAGCAACCAGCTTAAATCCCAAATGGTAAAAGACAAGGCAGTAAACGGGCATCACTGAAAAACAGAGTGACACAGATGAGCTGCAGAACAGGTAGATTAATTTAGCTCCAGTAATTCTGAAGTAGCATGGCTTGGGGTTAACAAAATTCTCAGTCAGGGGAAAGGGTGGCCAGCATATGAATGAAAAATGAATTCTGAACGGTACAGTAAGATCGTGAAATATTAGTTGGGTTTTTGTTTGCTTTGGTTTTCTCTCTGTGTATGTAAATAACACATTTTAGTAATGCTCTTGATTTATTTTTGGACTCCAAGCATGTGCATAACAAATCCTGCATCTGCTGATTAAAAGGGGTGCCTTTTCATGCTCTGTTTCTCTGCCACACAACCCTGTAGGAGGTAGAGGTACTACCAACAGAGCTCTCGTGCTCTTCTTAGCTGGACTGTGATAACAAAGCTGTGCTGCATTCTTCCCCCAGCCCCTGCATGGGCTGTTATCTCCTACAAGTGTGCATCTCAGTCACAGCCACCCTTTTATGTCGTTCAGCATGGCACTGTATGGCCAAAGGGGCTGGTCTGCAGGCTTGTAAGGAAACTGCTCTGCAACAGCAGCATTGCCTGCTGCCAAGTAAAGTTAGCAGCTCATTAGTCTTCCAGAGATGCTTTTACCTGGCCTTCCTTTCACCGCGCTAGCTGTGACCATGCTGCAACTAACACCTGCCTTTCTTGATACTCACCTTGTTTTGCTGAGAGCCTGGCGACTGCCATCTTGCTCGTTAATGTTAAAAAATACCAACATAAGACTTCTAGGAGACTTGGCACCTTTCACAGTCACAGAATTAACTCTTTAATGAAGCCTCAGCCCAGCTGCCACTGGCTAGACATGGGCAGGTCAGGAGATGTGGGCATTGTCCCCATCTAGTGGCTCACCCACACTGGGGAGAAGAGTGGATCACAGCCAGGAAGGAGCAGAGGTCTTCCTTCACCCTCAAGCAAAAGCGCAAACCCCTCAGGTTATGCAGGGTTAACTGTGACAATACGCAGGAGATCATAGCCCTTACTGCTCCTGTGAGAATCCAGGTTACAAGATCACTCCACCAATTTCATATTCAGGGTTTTATAATGAGGCATCAGGTTGAATGCTTATACAAAACTATTTGCCATCAGTTAGAGAAATTTTAATGCTGTTTTAATATATTGTCTTGCATCAAACTGTCTTACCTGGTAGCAACCCTCCCAGCTTTCCAGTTACTGTGTTTTGTACCACTAACTGCTTCTCTCCAACTGAAGTTTTTTTATGGATTACGTTGACTTTACTGTTCAAGGTAGTACTTATTTTGGAGGCCATCGGGCAGTCTGCTTATTTCAGAATACTAGACAGCAGTTGTGGAAAACATTATAGTGACCCACACTCCAGTAATACATATTACACAGTATTTTACATCCCAAAAGAGAGTGATTCACATTCCAAAGATCTGGCTAAAAATTATCATATAATAATTTGCACCAAACTTGGCATAGCTGTACTAAAGGCCAAAGGGGTGAGTCAGTCTGCCTAGATTTGAAACTTTGTTCAAAGGAAGGTTATAAAACACTGAGGTGCCTAAAAACCTTATCATCATGCCTTAGGACCAGCATTCCTCCTATGTATAGCCTTCTCTCTCTTGTTTTTCCCCTCCCCCTTTATTTTTTAAATCTGTTCTACCTGTAGAAAAGTCACACTTTCTTTCTGCCTGAGTTGTAATCAGTAGCAGACAGTCTCTAGTGGAGATTTGTTACGGGCAGAGGTGAGATGCATACCTCCAGGTAAAAAGTCAGTAGCTGGAGAAGAGCTGGGGTTTCCAGAGATATTGATTTAGCAGCTAAGAATTCAGCTTGACTTTTAAGTATTTAAAAGTTCAGCACATCAGTACAGAATGTCTCTGAGACAACAAGCAGGAGCTCCAAAACCTCTCCTCTGCCTGGCCCCAGCTTTAAGACTGGTTGGTTTTTCAAAGTTATTATTAGTCAAAAAGTCCTTCTCAGAGCTTATAACAACCAAAGCACTTTGCAGAGCCTTTAGTGATGAAAGGCATTTCCAACTGAATAGAAAAATCCAACAGTACAGTAGGTGAATAACCCCGACTTTTTAAGTTGTAGCTCAAGCTGTGAAACCTAACAGAAATGTCATACTGTGCCTGCACGCACAATAACTTCAAAACCCAGAACCAGATTGTTTGAAAAAAACGGTTTTCTCTGTGGCTCATGCTGGAATTTACAGAATAAACCAGTGCTGGAAAAAGTTTTTTGTTGTGGAATTATGTATCTGAAATGTCTGTTAGGAATGTATGGAAATATAGTCTGTTTTTTTCTTCTGTTTCTCTCTCGCACACCCACGCAAACCTGAACTGCTCTTTCTGATGATTTCATGGATACAAAACTCTGCTTAGCATGTTAAAATGAAAAAAATCATCCCAGAAGTAATTTGAGAATATTAGGAACAGCTGGACAAGATTTAAGTGAAGAGAAGATCTGAATAAGACAGTACATACCCACAGGTTAACCCACCCACATGACAAGGAACACGTCCTGTGAATGAACTCACCTTAGCAGAAGGTAGTATTTCTGAGAAGACTTGTTGCTAGCATGCCTCTAGTTGTCAAATACTATGTTGGTTGAGGTAATAATTTCCATTTCTTCCTTTTTTTAAAGTTCAGTAAACCGAGACTTGGACCAACAGCTTATGTCAGAACTACAAGTTTAGACTCCAAGTGCAAGGATGAGTTGTAGCAAAATGGGGAGGCTGTGGGTAACTGCTTGCCAAAGGCACACGGTCTACCTGCTCAGAGGAAGTCAATCATGTGGCCAAAGCAAGGCTATGTGAGCAATTATGATTGACTCCTAAAGGGCTTCCTAAACATATGCTCATCCTAATTGACATAATAAATGCCATCGGCATTTCACATACTAAATTATAAAATTGCATGGCTAGTTATGTAACAAAAGGTGCGTTACCGCTCTGATTTGGCTGATTGCTCTGGCTGACTTTGGCAAGACTGGCAACCTCACAAATACCACAAACTTGCTTTCAGCCATTTGACCAAATGACAAAACTGTATTTGTGTGGCTGGACAACCACGTGCCCCAGCTGCCTTTCAAGATGCTGGTAGCTAGGAATAGGTACAACAGTCCATGCAGACTTCATGAGGGAGTGCACCCCCAGTCCTTGCTCCAAGTATGTCTGGTGTGTCTCTGTGACGGGGGATGTGTGTCTGCCCACCCTCCTCCTGTGTTTCAGAGCAAGGAAACGTGGACCTGAAGACCACTATGGAGCTACGGGGTGATCAAGCCAGGTGCTACTCAAGCCAGACAGCCTAGCCCCCCATGCATGTACAGACCCACACTGGGTATATCGCAACAGTGAGACGTTACACAAAAACCTTGCTGCTGCAAAGTAAAGTGCAAAAGTTGGAATAAAATGCATTTGCAATAAAATAAAATAAAATAAAATAAAATGCTCTGCACCTTCAGCATGAATTTACTTCCTGATATTAACTCCATGACACTGCTTCTACCCCATTTCCGAAAGAAACAGGGTAGTTCTGCACTTGTTCCCTCTCTCTGGGAGTCTCTTTGTTCATTCCTGCTCTTTTGCTCCCCAGTACCTTTTGAATCCATTTTTCAATTTCAGCCCACTCTGACAGAATGGCAGAAGTCTCCATATACATTAAATTATCACAATTAGCATGAGAATAGATGACGGGGTAGGAGAGAGGAAAAAATTTGTGTTCCCACAAAAACCAAGACTGCAGAGTGAACCCAAGCCATACTGCATATCAACAAAGACAGGCAGGAAAAAGGAAATAAGCATAGCCAGCCCTCAAGAAAAACTGATGTTGGAGCTACACCATATTAGACAAAGCCACAGAGAGATAGTTTTCACTAAGTCTTCTGCCCACTGAACCCTGATATGTAATCCAAAAAGCTTGTTCTCTTTCCCTTCCCCACTTCCAGCTTCCATGCCTTACTGTGCACAGCAGGACAGGCACTGAGACGGCCCATACCATCAACAGAGGTACCCACCTGAACAAAAAGGTTTCTCCCTAGGCACGTCCCTTGCTTTCTGGCTTCCTAATGAGTGGATGCGCTTTTTACTACGTTCCCAAGGCCAAATGTACCTAGACCTCTTTGAGAAGAGAAGACCCCTTCCTGTACCATGTATCATTCAGCTATTCTCTGAGTTGGCCTAGCTGAAAGAGCACAGCAAAACTCCCCATGACCCTGGTCCATCAGGGGTAAAAAAATGACCCTCAACATGACTGCAAGGTGCTGCCAGTATGCAAGGATAAGCGGCTAGGGGGTACTGGGGAGCAGGGAAAAGGGGTTGGTCATGCCTGGGGTAGATGGAAGGCACAGCTGCATGGTGGCACCCTGGTTGCCAGTGGTGCCCGTTTAGTCTCAGAGAAGACTTGCTTGTCCTGATTAAAATCTTTTGCTCACCATGCTTTGACAATTCTGTGTCTTCAGACAGCGGGTAAGTAATCTCATTGACTTCCTGATCTGTCAGAACAAGAACATTTACCAACCCCCCTCACCCCCAAACAACTGCACCCTCAGCACCCTCTAAAACACTTTACAGTATCTTTTATCTTTTTTGTGGTGCAAACTCCACTGTGATTTTGCAGGATGACATTTATGTTGGTAAGGATGAAGAACAACCTGCCCAACTCACTTGCAGTTTCATGACATGCGAGTGGCTCAGCCAGTTCAAATGCATCCCAAGAGCATCTGCACGTCCCCTGTTAGATGTTCGCTCCGCAAGGACAAACACAACACAACACAAAACTGCTTCAAGAGCTACAGCATCTGCACGAACAACCTGGCATGCAGACCATGTGTCCTCCGTGCGGGCCTGCCCTACTTAACTTTAAAATAATGCAATAGGCAGAGCAAAATGCATGGGAATGTGAAAACCTTAACATAATACAGCTTCACAGTAAGTCTTCATGTCTCTTCACAAGCCTTCCCCAGGGCCCCAAGTGGGTCAGTGGGGCAGGCAGGCGATGCTGCCTCTCTGCCCCCTCAGCACCAGGGGAGGGAAGAAGTGCTGAAGAGGGAAGGAAAGGGCAGGGGCAAAAGCACTGTGGAGGACTTCTCCCTGAGAGGATGTTGAAGCCTTACACCTCACCCTGCCCCCCACGGCCATGGTGCCCGTCACCCTCAGACCGCACAGCATCTTCTCACATGTGACCATGAGATAACATTTAATAACTACAAAGTGCAGAACATGTGATGGATAACCCTGCTAATAACACATCATAAAGTAAGCTGTGCTTTAATTACACTGTGCCTTTACAGCTGCTCCTCTGATCCAGGAGCCTCTTAACGCCTGACAAACTACTTAATGAGTTCTCACAACACCCTGTGGGGACCTTTTCTAGGAGCAGCCTGCAGCATGGTTAGGTGAGCAGGGGAAGGGGCAGCTGACTGCTCCCATGCGGCAGGACCAGGCTCCTGTGATGCCTATGCCCAGCCTCCATCACAAGAGTCCTCATGCAGCAGCGTGGCCACAGAGATGCTCTCAGACATGATCTGAGGGAAGCCCTCACAAACTCTTGACTTCTAGGACTGCATCCTCTGCTTTATGAGCATGCACCCACGACGGGGACAGCAGCAACCGGGTCCCCTGTGTGACTCGTCTAAGCCGGAGAAGAGAGCTCTTTAGGTAAAACCTCTGGCCCGTTGCACTCAATGGCAAGATTAAGCAAATTCAGTGGAGCGAGGATTTAATCATCTGTATCTCAATTCTACTTATGTTGCACCTAACTCCAGTACTATAATTTATATATAATTATATTAGATTATATATATAATCTAATAATAAAAAATATTATTACTGTTAAAGATTATATATATTATCTATCATTTAAGTTATAGGTCTGTAAATGTCTATAACTTAAATTATAACTATGTCTTATTCTTTCTTCCTCCTGCCACCTCGATCCACAAAAACTGACTGAATAAACAAATTCTAGCCAGAAAAAAACAGTCCCTATTGAAGAACTGCATGAAGCAGTGACACTTTGCTCTTTAAAATAACACAATCCAAAAGCATTCCCTGCCACCCCGTCTCAGGGCGACAGCTGCCAGGGCCCAGTCCTGTTCAGGAACCTGGAAGAAGGAAGGCACGAGTCCAGGCAGAGTAGTCAACAAGTAAATTTCAACAGCTTAGGAGTGCAGTACAGCCCAGAAGCAGCCTCCTAAATAATGGGCTGACACACAATATGCAGCAGGAAACAGAAATTTCAGGGGGCAAGGGGAAGAAGTTTGGATGAGCTTACAGGTGATTTGCAATACCGAGTGGTGAATTTCACATTCAAGAAAAATGCAGTGTTCGAAAGAGGAAAACATATTGCATGCTGAAGAGGCTGAACCCAGCAGCCCAACTACTGTGGTCTGACTATCAGTTTTCTGGTGCTAATACTGGTTACTTTTTGAGTCTTGAATGAACAACGCACTGCCTTTCCCTCAGTTACTTCTCTTATGAAGTAGTGCTGACAGTGCCCATTTATATCTGCTGATAGTCCCTACTGCTCATTTGGGAGTGAGCTGTGCGCTAGAGCTTATAACCGTCTTCCAAATGGAAAGGACTGGGGAAACACAAAGTATTTGAGCAGGAGTGGACACAGCTCTCTAGATAAGGCTGTGCAATAGTTTCCGTTCCAGAGCACCTTTTTGTAGCAGTATAATGACTAAGATCCCTGTCCAACAAATGTCTCAGCAAATAAATTTTGTTTATTACAGTGACCAAGCCCTCAACTACCAAAACACATCCTCTAGAGCTTGGTTCTGCCCTTGTCTGCTCAGTGCTGGGAAACAGCATCCCTCAGTATGGTACTACTCACTGGATTTGATTCATCAGTGCTTTAATTGGGGCTTTGTGGGAACTCTGTGACAAAGTCCATTCCTAATTAACATGCATATGCTGCTGATGGCCTTGTAACAGTCTCCTTAAAATGAAGAGGCTTACTAAGGTTTTGTCAGCCAAGACACACAAGTGACACCAGCCTGGGAAAGATAGTTAAGTCTGTGGCTGAGTTAATATCTGCTTCCAGAACCGGTTCTGTGGGTGTGGAGACCTATTGTGTGCTGCTTAATCCTGTGATGAGAAACCAATGAGGAATTACGTGCTCAAACTGTCCTGCTTCCTGCATCCTTCCACACAGTCGGATGTGATCTGCTGCATGCAGGCAGGCAAGGGGATTTTTTATTTCTTTGAAATTCCTCCTACAAGTCATAGCTATTTCAGTGCCTCAGTCCCTTTTTGACTGGATCTAAACTGCAATATTCTTTTAAATAGCAGTAGTATGATTAGATGACTCCTTAGACTGAAACTATGAAAACCCAAAGCTATGCTACAAGGTACTTTCCAGCACCAAGTTTTACTTGCAAAATCCTGTGTGAATTGATACTGTTAAATACATAGTACAAAGAGCTACAAACAAAAATCAGCTTTGAAGGAGAACAGTGAATAAAATAACAGCATCACCTATATTTTTTAACATCAGCATCTCAACAGTATCTATACCATGTAGCTGTAGGCATGGAAAGGAAAAGATTAGGGAAAAGACAGGAAAAAGTGGGCTGGAATTATATCCAAAGTCAGATAAAAATTTACCTGCTTTCAGACAAGCCATTTTCTGAAAAGATGCATCAATCCAGACAGAGAAGTAGCTGTCATCCCTTAATAAGAAATTGCTGTCACATGGAAACTATCATTTTATTAAGGCTCTTTGTTTTAGTAAGAATGTTGCAGGTGTATTAAAGTAAAAGTGGAGGACCAAGCAGACAGTTGCCAGGAGCTGCTAGACAGGTAGGAATTTTAAGAGTGTTTAGCTCCTTGATTTCCTTGTAAAAGAGTAATTGATGTTTACTCAGAGGGGTGGCAACAGTATGCAGCTGGAGGCAGTTGTACAGGACAGGAGCTGCCAACTAACCATTCCCTGAACATTTACCGAAGGTGAAAGTTTCTGCTTCCGTGTGGAGTCCCCTCGAATCATACGATTCAGGTAAGGATCTGTTTTTCCAGATTCAGCTTCAGCCTCTGGGGGAAGCTGCGGAAAGATCAACTGCATCTTTGAGCATACCAGTTTCTAGGAGCAAAAATTCCCGTAGAAGAACTGGACGTGCACTGCAAACAAGTGCCAAGTCAGGCAGCCTCGCATGATACCAGTGTCTGGCCATTTTAACTAGAGAGAGGCCTCATTAGCTCCCCAAAAGGCTCTGGCCACAGAGTGCCTCAAAATCAGCTGCAGCAGGCCAGGCAGCAGCACCCAGCCGCACAGACAGGACTGACAGCTCCACGAACACCCGACTGCTTCCCTCCAGCAGCCAGCGCAGAGGAGCCCCTCTGGGTTTGAAAGCCTTTACTAATTTACCTTCCTGCTGGAAACAATGTTGCTTGATTTCCTGGTTTGCAGTGAAATGAAGCTAATCTATCATCTCATCCTGCGTGCGAGATTTATTCACGTTTTTGCAAAAGAACAGCTATGCTGGGGGAAGATGCCAGCGCCTTCAAACTTCTTCCAAAAGACAATTCAATTTTCTTGTCTGATAGACGATCATAACCCAGAGCCAGGAACATTCCTCTTTCCAACTCTGTTCTACAATGAAGTCCTGATGCAGTTAATGCTCAAACACATGGGCTTGAAACAGCTTCCAAAAAGCAGAACTCTTGTGAGCAAAGAGCAGGACACTTGTACAGGACCACAAACAAGTAAGAGAAATTAGCAGCAGGAGACAGAATATTTTCAGGTGGCAAGAAAAAGATAACAAAGAGGCAAGCTTCCCCAGATTGATTCAATTTATATTTTTGGAAAATGTACATAGGCTCTGAGGTTTGGGGTGGAAGAATATAAAATAGCAAATTAGTAACAGATTACTTCCTTAAGAGGAATTTTCAGTCTCAGGAAAGTGGATGGGAGTATTGAGGATACAACTCCTCACAAGGCAGCAGCTTTCCAAATGCCTGATGGTGAATCCTGGCTTTTATTTACAGATCAGCATTTCTGCTTTTCCAACAACAGCAGATAATAGACAGTGCTGTTTCAATAAAGTGGTGGAGCTGCCTTGATATAGTTCCTCATGAACATGAATGAGTAAACGAAAAGCACTTTGGAGGGTGGGATGAACAGGGAGCTCCATTTCTACAGGAGACTGTGGGAAAACAAGTGCCTTGCGTAGTGCCCAGTACAGTCACCTAAAGTATTCTTCCTTTTGCTGCTGTTGGAGGAACCCTTACCTAGTCATCAGGCACCTGGGGAAAGCATGAAATAAATACAAGTCTAATATGCACACCTTTCCTGTTTTTTATGTCTTTCCTTGGTAGATGTCAAAGTGGCTGAGAGCTTGATGCAAGCAGTCCATCCCTAGTCACTAATAACACCCCAAAACATTCTTAGCTTTAAACATTTGAATGGGTCCTGCTGATTTACGTATTTGGACCTCTTCTCTACTAGGTACTTTAAGCATATACTTCAGTGTGTGAGGATGTCCACGTATCCTCACTGCAGTCCTGGGTTCTATGCTGGCATGTCCGTGCATACACATGTTCTCACATGAACGATCAGGCCCATCGGTAGAAACAAAACTTATAAGAAGTTATGTGTATTCATACATATTCACAGATGTGCAACCATTGCATATATCTGTACTGAATTACAAGATGATTTAAGAACTGAGTATAAGTTTAAGTAAGTGGAGGAGAACACGAGCTAAAGATAAAAACTGAACCAAGTTCTCTTTCTCTCCTCACCTCAGCTGCAGTTACATACATAAAATCAAGCTGCAAGATACAGCAGGGGCAAATGTAGCCTCAATTCACCTCCTACGGCTGCAGCGAGACTTTCTGGGCTTTAACCTGGGGGAGGGGAAGAAATGGGTTTCCAGAGGATTAATAAAATGATGGGCTAAAGCAGCTGCAGTACAAATGGCACCTCTCCACAGATAATCAGTTGGATTTTAACACACTTTACTGAAGAAATAGACCTTAGCAAAAGGAAGACAGAAAACCAAACACATCTAGCTAACAAAAAGGTACTGAACTAAGCATGGCACTTTTGCATAATCGCATGTAGTATGTACCTAAGTAGTATTTTAACACTGGCTACCAAGAAACGCAGCAACCTACAGGTACGTTATATGGCCTTCTCCGTACGATTATGAAAATAATCCCTGCATTAGATTATGAGGAGACTGAATCACTAATGACAGACACAGTAAATATTTATCGCTGCCTTTCTGCGTGGCACTCCCGAGTGTGCAGGCTGAGGTTCAGACCCACTCCCTCCTGCCACAAACCAGGGCTGGTTTGTTTGCCGCAGCGTTTCCTTCCACCTTTGCTCCTCTGGAACAACTTGCGCCCGACAGAAGGGTAAAAGCAGGAACAGCACAAAAAACAATACAAGTCTTTAAACTCACCGTGTCTCTCATCCGCTGCTGGTGGAGTCCCGCAGGTGTAAAATCACCGGGCTCGGGCAGGAGCTGCCGGGCAGGGGAACCACACTCAGCCTTCAGCCCCGTCTCTGCAGGCAGAGAGCGGCCGGCGGCCGTGTCAGATGGGAAAGCCTATGGCATGACAGAAGGTACAAAGAAAAGCTGAATTGCATAAACCTGAGCAATTTAAGGTTTAGAAAACCACACCCTCCCGGTCATTTCTCCCGCAGGCAGATAAGCATGTGCAAGCTGCTCAGACAACAGTGTAATTTGAAGCTTTTACTTTTCTTTCCGCATATACCGAAGTTGATTTTCAGTTTGGGTCTTCCTTGCGTTTCTTGTCTTCTTTCAGCCTTGCAATCAACATGGTTCAAATTTAATAAAGGCAAGGGGACCATCTTAAAAATTGCTTCAAGACGAAAGATTCATGTTGGCTTTCCCCTTGGAAAAGGAAGATGAGGCCCGCAAGCTCTGACCCTGTGTCCATGCTTTGGAAGCTGGATCTTCACCTTGTTCCTGCACACTTGAAGTTGGTGATGAGACTTGAACCATGTAAGGGCAGTCTGTAAACTCGGAATCAGCTGGCTGAAAATACAAGCTCTCCTAATTTTCTGAACATTGCAAAATAAAGACTGCTTTGAACCCTCTTACCCAATAATTTTCAGCTTTAAAAGTACCCGAGAAAGGGGTAAGATGTTGTACTGCAGATAAGGTGGTATACTGCTGCACTGTAATGCAACAGCTGAGTGTGAATGTTAGTTATGAAAGCAGCAGCAGCAAAGAAAGACCTTTTTTTCAAAAAATATTTTCAACAGAGGAGAAGAAACCCTGATCTTCTAACTACATGAATCACTAATAAATGCAATGACTTCAGCAATCATAAGCATTTGCTCCTAAGGAAGGAACTGTTATTTAGGAAGCAAGGCAGCTTCAGAGATGGACTTGAAGCAGGCAACTGCAGTACATGCTGAAAACAGGCAGAAGGAAATCCCCAGCCTCTGATATAAACATCTATGGCTACCAGGTCTTGGCCTCCAATTCATTCTTGTACAAGTTTGTTCCCCTTCAAACATTTTAAAAGCATACTTGCTACTTGTGATTATAAAATCCCTTGTTAAACATTTATTTTAAGAAATCATCAAGGGACCTCTCAGGTCCTACCAGCAAGTGTGACAGTCACGCCCTTAGCCTGATGGATGCTTGTTTGCAGTAGTATTTGCCTTTCTTGCCCCAACAGCACAGCACCTCTGCTCCAAGTTGCTCGAGGAAACCTGGGATGGGTCCCTGCCAAGCCAGCCTGCCGGTGCTCGGTTGCCCAAACCCCAGGTAGGTGCCGGCAGTGCCGTGCTGGAGCTGGAGCACTGTGCAATGCTGAAGCGCTGCTGCTCTTCCCCCGGGATGGGTGCAATACGGAGAGAAACAGCCTGCACGGGACCAGATGTCCACGGCAGTCACAAGGCCAGATATGTAAGCCTCGTGCGTCAGCCGTCTGCAAAATTGAACTATGCATATGCAATGTACTTTTAAAAACATGCTTAAGCTACAGAAGCTTAAACATTAGCAAATACATCCCCACAGAGCAAAGCATGTGTTTAAATCTTCCTTGCACGGGAGGTCTCTCTGAGGCTGATCGCCCTAGATCAGAAAGCCCAGAGCCCTGCTGCCACAGGTGACCACATCAGACACTCTTAGTTACAGACTTAATTTCCATTTTAGAAACTAGCCAAGTTTTCACCCCCTCCCGCTGCCGGGAGGCTTTTCTAAGTTTCCAGACTAAGGGCCAGTTTAAACTCATTTGTTCTCATGCTAATGTTACTGGATTGCTTTAATAGCCTTTCCCATCTCATGACATGTTTTCCTATTTTCCTTCCCCTTCAAACTCTCTGCTCAGAAGAAAGGCTCTCCGCTCTCCTGCTCACCCAAACAGCCCTCTTGGGCACTCATTCCTGTCCAAATTCTTCACTCTGGAATATGGCATTAATACTTCCTTACACATACCAGGCAAATTATTTCCCCAGAAGGTGAGTTAGTTATTGGCTCTGAACCAAGGAGATGGTGAGCTGTACCTGTTGATGGAAGATCCTATGCTGAACCTGTCTTTCATCTGCTGGGGAGGAATGTAGAAGGATCTCCTCTGAGCTACAGCCTGTGTACTGCATTATTTACAGATTCCTCCTTTGCCTGCAGCTGGCTAAAGGCTCTGGCAAATTTTCTTCATCAACAGCACAAAAAAGTGAAAGTATTTTCCTACTACGATTCATTCTTTTGCATCGAAATGACAGCAGCATCTCATAGATCTGACTGGTGCAGTGACACCAGCTTGATAAACTTCTAATGCCCCGGTATAGCTTCATGCGTTGGAGGCAAAAAAAGTTACATATTTAGCTCTGTAAAACAAATCTGTACAGTTTGCCTCAACCTATGCAAACATGGGTATAAGGCTAGACCTCTCCCATTGCAGATACTCCATACTTCACTGCTGCTGAGATTATTTCCAGGAGGACAACATGCCATAAACTCTAGTGTATTAGACTTACTCATTTATTTACTTCAACTAAATGATTTCAGCATATATTGCAACCATTGGTAGTACATGCTGTGCAAGCTAAGTTAGGTGATCAGTCAAGCCAAATGATGGGAAACTGTAATAATCAAATGTTAGGTGATAATATTGTAACAGATGCCTTCTGTGTTGGGTTGAAAAGATCACCATGTCCTGCGAACACAGAGGCCTGTGCAGCTTCCCGTGAAGCCGGAGCAGACGAGGCAGGGGGCACGTCAGCTCTTTGCCCGTTGCTGATCCCTCTCTTCTAGCCCTTGGTCTGGGCCAGCCAGCAGACAGCTTGCAAAAAATGGAAATAAAAGACCTATCTCTGGTGCACGTTACATTCCTGTCCACACAGATCTGGCAGGGGGCTGAGCTATGCTGTCTCTTCTAAGTACGCAAGGAATCTCCAGTGCTGTTGAGTATTTCTGTGATGTCACCACAATGGTAAAATATACCCTTGTCCCTGAGCCCCATGGATGGACGGTAGGATGGGAACCAGGAGGTGGAGGGCGGGTGGCACTGTACCTCGGTGGAGGAGCAGCGAGAAAGGGGAGTCAGGGAAGGAGCATCAAGAGCTGTGGGTCACAACTTGGGGCAGTGTGGACAGACCAGCCAGGAGGAGATGGGGTCCCCCAGGATGAATCTGTCTCCCCTGACCTCCATGATGGCAGGCCATATCCACATCTGGCATGGGCATTTGTTTCAATGTTCTCCTGTGGGATTGCACCAAATATATGCCTCAGCTTGTAGAGGTATACTGGAGAATAGGAACAAACTCTAGAGGGGGAAAAATCAGGTTTAGAAACAACTCCAGAATGAAGGCCAGTGTTTTCATGTCAGTTCCCTCTCCTTGTTTCCTCTTTGTGGACATCAATCTGAATTGTATCTCAAAACATAAAAGGAAAGATTGCCAAGCACTTGTACTATGGACTCTCTGGGGACTACTGAGTGCCACTGACAGTCTGCTTAGAAATGAGACTATGGACTCTGCAGTCATTAATCACCAATGTTAAACTAGCATTTCTGTGCAGTGTGACAGTTTAAATAAGATGTTGACTTCCAAAGTTGATCTACTTGGTGCAATTTACAGACAGCAAGGATCTTACACAGTGTATATTACTCTGGGAAGTCATGTTTCTTTTGTTATAAAAATTTACTGTATCTTCTGTATCCTCTACCTTTACATTTTCTAGAAGACTTCTGAGGAGGAGAACAGGAGCATAATGAAGAAACTAAAACCACAGGATTAAAATAATCTCTTGTCCCCAATTAATGAACCAGTAATAGTACCAGACTTACAACTACTATTTTCTGAAATGTACAGCTTTCATGGGCTGAGAGAGCACAGGATTATATATGGCCCTACTGGGAAAAAAAACAAAACAGCAACTTGTGCCATACCAGCAACTAAAATCATCCCATCAAAGAGCTCGTATGGCATCTGTCAGGAAGGGCTCTGACTGGGAAAGCCTGCAGACCCAGCTGTGCAATCTCAAGTGAAGCTTGGGGTCCTTCCACCTCCTCCAGAAAAATCTGTGAACACATGAGCTGTACATACATAAGCAAAATAAACATTCAAGTGGCCAAATCACTCTGGCTGTTGGGAGAGGATAATATTACAGATAGCCAGGGTCTATATGTTTTCTCTTGGGAGAAATTGTTGAAGTTAAAAGATTAATCTGGGCTCTCAGCACATTCATTAGTTAAATTGCAAAGCAAGCTTGTTACATAACCAATCCCAGGACAATTATATTTATCTCGTCAAGGTTCACAGTACGGGTAGATTGCTGACCAAGGTAACATGAATACCTTCTGCAGGATGGAAGCTCTCTGATCCGTTAGAAACTTCAATCCCGAGCCCTACCCCAGCTTTTGGATTAACTGTGACTTTTTGGAAGAATATATTTGCATAGTACCTCCCAGAGGTCTCTCCAGCATGGAGGGAGGGACTGAGGAAAGCTGGGTTCACTCTCTAGAAATTGGCAAACCAAAGCACATAAATTAAGTGACTTGCTCCTAATTACCAAGGAAGTCTTTGGCATAAAGAGTATCTCACTAATTCTCCCATAATTATGCGCAGTAAAGGGAATTGTTTAAGGTGGGGTAAAATGTCTGTACTAAAAGCATGCACAAATACATAGCATGCGCAGTTCAGCCTTGAATTAACTTTCACAGCCAGGTTTATACCCTGTTCATAGAGTTCAAGATTAGAAGAGAGAAGGAGGTCATCTTGCCTGACTTGCGTGTCACAGGCTGCCAAGTCCCCTGCTCTATGCCCTTTACAGACCCTGCTGCCTGGGTTTAGCCCCATCAGGAATCTTTCTAGAAAAGCATCCTGTCCTGGTTTGAAGAACCAAAAGGTAGGGAGTCCACTGGTCTCATTGGTTGCTTGTTCTGGGAATTAATCATTCATACTTGTAAAAACACATGGATAATTTATTGATAATTTAATGACACTGCTTTGCATTATCATCATTAATTCATGTTACACATTTCCTAACTGGCTGAAAGAGCCCTTCCCAAGCTGGTATCTGTATCTTGTACCACTACCTATGTTACACTTGCTGTAACATCCCCATATATTTTTCATGCTGACCAAAAAGACTGTGCTCTAACTAGCAGGTATCTTACCTAGTACTTAGGTAAGATTTCTGCTGTTCCCTGCATCCTCCTCCGATTTTTAAATCATCTGTTAAAGTGCTGGCTGTGATGCGACTAGTGTTACTCCACATGAGTCTCCCCATATGCTTACATACTATAAACATAGACCAAATCAGACCCATGCTCCAACTTGACTCCCTTCTGCGTGTGTGCTCAAGGATCACACTAGACATGTTGCCCTGCCACTGGGCTAAGACTATGTTCTGAGGTTGTCCATTAAGATCTCCAAAATCTTTCCAAAGTCTCTATTTTTTCCCTAAGCTATCTTCTCCATTTCTGTAGATATGCTACAGGTTCCCTGTTTCCATGTTTATAATTTTGCATTTGGCTGTATCAAAGCACTCTTTTTTTGGGCTGAACTCCACTTTTTAGACAATTCAGATTCCCTTTTCTGTAGCACCAAGCGTGATCAGTGAGTGATCCAATATTTTTCCTGCAAACCAAGAAGTGAAAATTAGCAGAAGTGGCCAAGTCCTCACCTGGCACTAGAATCTCACTAGAAATATCCTTTTTAGTGTGATTCTGCATCAGCTGCTTTTGATACACTGGTTCTTAGCCACCTGACATGTGCTTACACAAGAATGTAAAGAACAGTTTCATTTTCGATCAAATTATGTTAGGATATTGAGCTGAACACTTTCAGGGTCTATTATGCCTATATAGTTACTTCATTAACCAAGCAGGTCATCTGACATAAAAAAAAGCAAGCCAAGCTTTCCTAACAAGACCAGTGTTCAATTAAAACCTCATTAGCTGCCATTAGTAATATTCCTGTTCTTTATTACTTGAATTCCCATATCAGCTTCACTGTTATTTTACTGGAAGCGAGGTCAGGCTAGCTGCCCTGCCATTATCAGAATTATCCTGTTTGTGCCGTTAGGACATTGGCAAAAAAATGAGCATGCCTTCAGTCTTGGCAAATTTCTCCAATATCCCGAAATTTATTAAAAGTTCACATCAGTGAGCCAGACAATTTCTCAGCCAATTTTTAAAAAAATTTTCTTAGGATGCATAGCTGCAGGTTATACAGGGTCTACTGCTTTAAAGCTGTTTTCCCGAAGTAGGAGTTGTCTAACATTCCCTTAATTACAGATGAGCTAGAAGAGAATTCACCATCCTCACGTGATACATGTACCTCATTCTGTTTCTTTCCAAATATAAACCAGAAATATATTCTGAACATTTCAGCCATCTATGCATTTCTTATTAACAGTTTTAGTACCTTCAACCCTTGCTCGGCCTACACCATTGCTACTTTTTTTTTCCTTATGTAAATTAAAAACTCCTTTAGAACACCATTTACTTGCCAAGAGTAGATTTTGTTTTAGCTTTTGCTAGTAATTTCCATACTTCATAACATATAAATGTCAGCGGATATCTATCTCCCTTTTTCTAGCCCTTTTTTTTTCCAGTATACAGCCACACAGTTTATTTAAGTAAGTACTGTGTATATTCATGCCCACATATGTATCTATAGATATGTATACATACATAGCCCCATATATAGATATGTGTGGACAAATATATACCTATTTAAACACATGTGTAAGCACATTTCTACCTTCTGTCTTCTTTTGCCACACATGTTGTCTTAAAAATGTTTTTCCCATTTAGCAAACGGTCCTTGAAAAACTTGCAGCTTTCATTCATACCTTTCTCTTCCCAGTCAATTTCATTGAGGGCTATCCTTGGCTTTTGGAAATTGGCCTTTTCAAAACAGCATGTATAAATATTACTGTTTGGGACTGTTTTCTCTTCAACTATATTGAATGTAATCAGGTCGTGATCACTTCTTCCTGAGACAGCTCCTGATTTCCAGTCTAGTGGATAAATTCACTTTTATCTGTTATCAGGCTGCCCAAAAGCAGAATTCTTCCATGCCAGGTTTGACAACATTTGTTTCGTAGAACTATCATCCAGTACTAGTGATGTTTTACAGGTAGCTAAATGAAATCTTCAGCAAGTGTCCAAAATAAAGTTCCCTACAATTACATTGTTCTCTTCCCACATGCAGTAGCAGCTCATCCTGTCTTCAGATTCAGTTCAGCGACTTACAATACCACCTCTGTCCACCTCTGCTTGCTCCTGGGCTTTGGTAAGCAGCATATTGCACTGCATTTCTTAAGATCCTGCACTTGCCAGTTCTAAGTTAGGCAGATTTAAGTCACTGGGTCATGCACAAAGTCATTCCTCTCACACAATTTCTTTTATCTCCCTTAGCATGTTTAAACAGCTTGTACAATATTCTGACATACTGGTCCCTCTAGCACTGAAACCTGATGAAACAATTAAGTTGAATTCATCTCGATTATTGAGAAATTCCAGTTCCTCTTACTTATTACCCAGACTCCCAGCTTCAGCATATAAGTGTTTCCAAATGCATTTCTCTTTGGATCCTCTACCACACTGATTTAATTTGTTCCTGACATGGCGAATTTGAACCACATTTACTTTCTTAACCCCCTTCTGCGCCTTGTTACTTTAAATACAGTTACAGCAGTTCCTAATAGCCACGATTTTTTGTCCCCCACCACACCTATTCAATCTCTCCGTCATTTAGTACTGCATATATTACAAGCCAGGGCACGGTTTCACTCTGTGGTATGTAGTCAGTCCAAAACCAATAGAGATATTTTGTGCTGACCTGTGGGATGCTGACATAGGCTGACTGAGATACTGTATCTGCAGCACCACTTAAGTAATGGCAATCAGCATCATTCTTTCTGCATCAGAGCATCCTGTTTTTGCAGGTGGCTTTGCAATGTAATTCAGCAATAACAATTTTTAATATCAGTGCAAGTACTCCACTCGGGTCACACCGGCGCGACTTATCAAGGAATGGCAGTCTGCTGCAATACTTGCAATACCTTGCAGTCACAGGACTCAGTGCTGGCCTGAGCTGGTCATGGAAACTCTCTGAAGAAGCATAGATGTGTTTCACACAGGAGGAAGAAATACATTAATATCTGCATGTCTGACAGTTACCTACTTGTAGCTGCTTTTTTCCCGCACAGCACAAACTACGAAGCTCTGCAGAGCCTTTCTGGGAGCAGGCAGGGGCCGTGCCAGTGCCCACGGCCATCTCGGATGTGCCTGGTTGCCACACTGGTACCTGCCTTTTCCTAAGAGGACAAAACTCCTTGGGGAAGCAGGTTTCACTCAGCCCCCACTGACTGCACTGAACACTGGATTGTCCCTTAAAGTGTTTAAACCCTGTGCAACCTAGCTAAAGGAAACTAGGGCCTGTTTCATGAAGTAAGTTGCTTCCATGCACGCCATAGGAACTTGCAAAGATGTAAATTTGAGTCAGGATGCTATGGGCCCTCTGCTCTTATCTCAGAGAGGTAAGGGAACTTCTCCTTGTGTGGAAAGGTTGTATCCTTTATTAGACAAATTACTACAACTGGAAGAATTATGTGCTTTCAGATATGCAAGTGTTCCTTTGTCACTCTAAGTTCTAGTATATCCACACAAAAAAAAAACCCCACAGAAGATATCAGCTGGTGGGACAGAGCACACAGGAAGGGGCCACTTTGAAGAAGGTGAGATGTTTTCAGTACACTGGTTCCTGAGCAACCCAGCACATTCAGCCTGAGCATGTTATTGCTTGGAGATTGAGGCACAGAGTGTTGCTGACCCAGCAAGCTCAGCGAACAGGGAATAGCGTACATCTTGCAAATAACCCCTCTTTGTTTTACTAAATGAGTTGAGCATCAATCAAAGCACAACTCCTTTTACATACCAGTTGCTTAAATTGCTAATTCATTTATCCATGGGGTAGCGCAATGCATAGAGTACAGATTACATCAGAAACAAAAGTTGTAAGGACACACAAACATATTTACATACAGACAAATGAAGTGTATAACATGTTATACATACACACAGAGAACCTCCTTAGCAATGCCTATTGCAAACTGGGAGATGGCGATAAGAGAAGACATTTAGCTCAGAGATGTAACTTAAGTTCAAATGAGTAAGTGCTACTTTATCCTAAAGCAGTCTACTTACAAAGCCAAAGGTCTAAAAACAGTGGTTAGAAGAGCAGCTGGTTTGCTGATCTCTATGTAGTGCAAGCCCTGGCCTTTCACAGGCTTCTGCCCTTGTTCTGTACACAGAAAATGTATTTTAAGTTTCCAACAGTTCATGTAACTGTGTTTGTGTACCTGTCAGTCTCCCAGAACCCACAATGACTTTTGGATTCAAGGAACAATTTCAACCACTTCTGACAGACGAGAAGGGCTTTCAACAGCAATTAAACAAGTTTGGTGAAAGCAGATAAGCTTTCAGGTGGAGATGAAAGACTGATAGCATTTTCACTGGGAGAAAACTCTCACTGAGAATATCTTACCAACATACAGAGCTCCTATTCCTAGCATGGGAAAGAAATCTTAAATGTCCAAACAGCAGGAAAAACTCTCCTTGGAGCTCACAGCACTCATGAATCTACAGCAAAACAGGATTCTTTGGGTTTGGTGCTCATGGATCTGTTTGTTTAACTATACTTGTTTTCCGCACCGGAAATTTCAGTTCTTGCATGTTTTAAAAAACTGTAACAAATGGATATATAACTGTATAGTATATTATATATAATGCGTACATATATATAAAATTCAACAAAAGGTTGAATGAAATTTGAGCAGTTTCTAATGGAAATATTTATTTATTTTTATTATCATGATGATGAATGGTTTTGTCTGCAGTCCACAATGTGAATGCTTATGTATCATTTCAAATGAGAGCTCCTTGAGAAAACATTTATTTTTTTATGCATTGTACCATGAAATGCCTTAGAAGTGGCAACTCCATTGAAACTGTTTAAAAGAAATTAAGAAAGTCCATTTAGCTGACTTAGAAATCTCATATTATTGGGTCAGCGTCGTAGTACACTTACCCTTTCAGTGTATTGTGGCCTGCAGTAAAACCACAGAAAGCTCTTCAGCAAAGTAGAGAAGATAAGACTTATTTGACATTACAAAACCATAAACTCGGGTTTCAGTGCCTGGTGATGTCTTCAGTGAATATTTTGTGCGGTTTTTCTAGCATAATTATACCTGGAGAATCTCCGTTGAACATCTTTAACTGCTAAAAAGTTAAAAATGAAGGTCTGACCCAGTCATATGAAGCAGAAGCTTTTTTAAAAGCACTTCAACCACAGCTCTGCTACTTGAATCTCAGTTGGTAACACTGACCTAACATTTCGCTGTTGCAGCTTTAGGCCTCTGTAGACTACATATGCTGAAACATTCCAGATTGGGACAGCAAAGTCACCAAACTATTTCTGTATACAATACAATGGCAGCAGTTGAACCCAAATCTCCACAGGTTCAATGTTGACGTACCCGTGCTTCATGCTACCAACCTTCCCTCTTGCTGCTTTGCTGGGGAACTGGTGCTGAGAGCTTACACTATATGAGGTACTTACTAAGCGTATATGAATGGGCTTGCTATTATCTGTCAAAGGCTTCAGGCTGAAGCAGTTGTTCAGAGCATCCCTGACACGTATCCCTGCTGCTGACAGAACAAGTCTATATTCATGCCTTGCGGACAAAATCGCCATTCGTATTTAGATTTGCACCATGTTCACAAAGATCCTTGGGAGATCTGTTCGCTTTGTATGTGGGGAAATGGATCAGAAAATACTGACAATTTTCAAAACGCTTGCTCTGAATTTCAATGGCTCCTCCTTGTACTGGCTAACAGTGAACTACTGTTGGTACACACTAAGTCCCTCACACCGCACGTAAAGTACGTTGACTTGCCGACTGTGTGGAGACTGCAAACTCCCTTGCCTACCCCTCCCTTCCCAAAACACCAGCAATGGACCATTATCTTTGATTTTGACATCTGAAGAGAGAATGCAAATGCCAGGAAGGAAGTTTTTAGAATCTGTAAAAAAATACTCTCTGAAAGGCCTTCCAAAGGGAATATTACAACAGGATACAGTAAAGAAAAACAGGAGAAGAATTTGAGGGGGAGAAGCTCACACTATAAATGAAAACTACTTCTGAGAATAAACAAAAACAAAAGCACATCCAAACTTACTTCTGCTTAACAGAAAATTAGTGAATTTTCTGCTTAAAATAGACTAAGTACATTAGTGGAGGACTTGAATATGCCTAATTTATACCTCCCAGACTATGCAGCATAGTACAAGGAAGATGAAAGTACACTCAGAATTGATGTTGGGGCCACCCCCGCCGGGCCACCCCCGCCAGACCACCAAGGCAGAAGGTGAAATGCAGAGGTTACAAGCTAGTACTAGGACTCAAATTCTTTGAAAAATTTCCTTTACATCACCAGGGTATCTCCTCAAGAATCAGGAAAAAATTATCTCTAAAGTCGCTGAACTGAAGATTAGGAAACCCCAGTCTTTCTGAGCATCTTGGTAATAGCTGGTCACTATAAAATTGTCATGACTTACTACGTTTTGGAGATGGTGACTAGCTTAAGGCTATCTATATTCTACACTATAACAACATGTAATATAAAAGCAAACATTACCCTAATTGCAGCCCCTCTCCTCCCCCAGTTTCTTTTGCTAAGCACTGTCAGGGTAGACTGTGCTGCGCAAGCCACACAGACAGTCTGCACATCAAAGAATTTGCAAGCTAAGCAGCTGAGATCAGGAGATCAGCTCTGCACAAGGAAATCCAGACCAACTCAACAGTACATGGATCTGTACAGGGCTTTGTGCATGACATGAAAGTCATGCTGGAAAGGCTGACTCTCAAAAAAGATAGGGGATGGTGACTTGCTGGAGAAGGCTAAAAAGCTCTGAACAGTTGTGAAGTACAGCTGACTTTCAAACAAATTTCTGAGCAGCTGAGAAGCTATCTTAGGGAAGAACAGGACAGAGCACAACAGAGCAGCAATGCTGACTTGGCTTGTGGTTTCTCTTCTATTATCAAGGCTGCAGGTTTTTGTCAGAATGCTTTCCAGGCCCAAGGACTTTATGACAAACTCAGAGCAGACCTTTGCTGGTCCACACGAAGAAGTGCAGATTTGTTACAAAATAAAATTTGCTGGTTTAAACTGAAATTGCAATGACAGATCATGGAGGAGTAAATTAAATGGAAAATATTAAGCTTATGGTTGAAACGATGCTGCAGTCTTAAAGGAAAAATGTACCGCATCGTTTGTTGGTGTTTTCGTAAGCTGGGGGGAGTTGCATTGGTCTGTAGGTGCTGAGCACAAGGAGCAGAGTTTGAGCAGCCCTCGCAAGGCTCTGGCTGAGTGACAGGACAGCGCTCTGTAACCTGAACTATCAAAAGCTACCCTGGAAAAAAAAAGGTGTTCACGCTGAGGGGAAAGGGTATAGAGAAGAATGATCCTTTTAAGAGGAAATTTGTCTGCTTGTCTACTTTTAATTAAGAAGCTAGAAAATACCCAGCATCACAACTTTAAATTCATCTTCTCCCTAATTAGTAATTTATCCTTAACCCCATTTCCTGGGGAAACAAAGTTGAGGCAATCACACCTTTCTCTGTCTGTGCCTGCCTGCCTCCTTCTATCTTCAGAGCCCAGTGGCTACTTCCAGTACCCTAACTTTGACAAAGGATAATAATCTTGAAGATATTATGTGCCCAAAAGTATAAAGAAAATAAGGCAGGGTGGTAGAGGAAAGAGACCCCATTAAGCATTCACACGGAGAGGAAGGTTGGGGCATAAATACATCCCTTATTAGACACTGAAGAATCAACAAAAGGCTTGAAATACTTGAATGCCTCGCGGGAAACACTTCAATTGAACTCACGCCTTTCTAAACACCAGGAAATCCAGCTACCAGACAAATCTGTAAGAAACCGGGCTTCACTGGCTCAGCTGCTCACCCAGCAACTTCACTTCAGCAAGCAAACCAATTACTACAATTGCAAAATACCCATATTTCGCCGGATGGCGAGTGCAGCAAACAGGCTCTTGGTAAATAATCTAGGCATGAAAAATGTCAAGTAAGCAGTTTCCAATTAGCAGTCCTCACCAAAATAAAGTTTCTTCTCTCCCCCTCTCCAGGGCAGCATTTTCGGGAGCCCATGGGAAGGGGGGGGTCAGTGGCTAGGGCTGCTGCGTGGGGAGGGCTCCCTTGCTCAAGGGGAAGCACAGTCGCAAACCCAAGAACAACAAAGCAGCATTACACTTAATCCACCACCATCTGGCTTCATTTTGACAATCCACAAAATCAGACACAACATTCTTCCGCAAAATCCCTGAAAAACAACACAGAACTAGTGTCAAACCCAGCATCCCCTTCCTACCCGGCCCCAATAAGGGCTTGAAAGAGAGGTTTCTCATAAAATGAAGAGTGATTCCCCCAAGTGACATTTCTGCAGGAGCATTCAGGCTACAGATGTTTCCACTGTGGCAGAAGAGTTTATATAATGCAGCGCGGCTTGTCATATTTATGGAGATGGGGAGGGGGAAGGGGATAAGGAACAGAAAACAGGAGAAGCTGTGGTGTCAATCCATAGCCGAGGAACTGCCTGAAAGAGGCTATCGACTCTGCATGTTTGCTCAGCTCTCGACCTGACCAAGGGAGAACCAGGACCATCCATCTTCCCCAGCAGAAACCAAAACGCTGTCCCTGAGGGGACAAGGTGAGCCACAGTCTTTAAACTAGCCGGGAACACTGTCCTTCTGCAAATCTGCAAGACAAATCCTATTATTATTATTATTATTATTTCAAAACAGTGTGTTGCAGGAAGCCTTGCTTTGCAATTTTTGCATTGTTACTGAGCACTAAGGTAGTCTACATAGCCTGCTAAGTGGGGTCAAATATTACCTTGTAAATTATTGCTCTCAAAACTACATAACACAGATGTTTCTTTCGACAACAGAAGGCAGAAAGGCAACCAAAAAATCCTGAAATAATGCCTGAACTTCGTTCCCTCTAACAAACACTGATTATCTACAGAAAACAACTTGCCAAGGTCTGAGTCGTATTTTCATTGTCACCTCCCAGCTTAGGAGCGCAACTCAGCTGCTGGGCTTCTCGTGTCCTTTCAGACACGCGAGCACTGGAGACGCCTGGCTTCCAGCATGACACGGACCTCCTGTAGTTCCTGTGTCATTGCTGCCAGCTCTGTGCAGATGTCTCGGATATTCTAGGACATCTCAGCTAGCCCTAGATGCCTAAGTTTAGGCACCTGCATGAGATTGTAAGAGTTACCCCGCAGAGGCTATGTCCTCTGTTCCAGCATCCTCATGTAGTCTATGATCATCTCTCTGCTTGCTCTCCCTGGGTGCTACCTATGACAGGAGCAAGCACATATGGGTGTCTTCCCAGTTGCCAAAACAAGTGCACTAGCAAGCAAAACATTCACACTCACAAATGATACTTTGCTCGGCTTCCATGAAAAAACGTCAGGACAGAAAGGAAGGCAGACTCCATTCGCATGCCTGCCTTAGGGCTGAACGCCACAGGGATGTCCCCAGGCATGGCCTGTGGTGTGCTTCTGAGCATGGCTGAGCATCCTGTCTGCCAGAAAGCTCATTACTGACAGCAGCGTTAATGTCAACCAGGCACATCTCTGCAGAGCCCTGCGTGTGCACATGCATTAATCAGGCATCTTTCTAAACATTCAAGATTATGCCATGAAACAACCTTGCCTGGCCTTCACACATGGATTAGAAAAAAGTGAGGGGAAAGGGAAAGAGTAAGTTCCTTGTGCTACAGCAGTGCCACCTGCAAGGGACATGTAACTTCATAAAAATTTATCCTATTGAAACTCCCAAATGTTTCCAGTTGTAACATATGAAAGACTACATTCATATCATGGCCTGAGAGGAGGAAATAGCACACTTGTGCTAAATACTGTGGGACTGGTTTTACAGCAAAGGCTGTATCTGCATGAGCTTCAGCACTGTAGACAGAAAAGCCCGGCTCTCACACACCAGCAGCTCAAGCAAGTACACACTCGGGAGGGAGGGGAAGGGAGAACATAATCTCCTGTAAGACCAGAACTGTAAGCAATATAAAAGAAACACTTACATTGAGGAGGACAGTAAAGAAACAATGAGCAAGTAAGACACTTGTATCCTTAACATTTAAAAAAAACCCCCACCTACAGAAAACGTGATTATGACCCAGGCTAAAAGGCCTGGGGAACCCGCACAACAGTGAATAATGCTGATCTGTGATGCCAACAGATTTCTAGGGTAGTCAGGGATATAAAAGACAAATAGTGTGACTAATAACAGACTTCAAGCTGAAATTATAAGGTGCTGTGATGTTGCCGTTTAATTAGCTACGTTTCATGAAATCATATCTTTTGCAGGTTCAGTTTGGAGTTTTGATCATTTAATGATGTAGGCTTCTGTCTCCCCTCACAAAGTGCATCTTCCAAGGAAGCTATGGCAGCATCCTCACTACAGACAGAAAGTTAGACATGCAGCTTCAATTTACAGCCAACGAACATCTAAAAGGATGATGGAGTTCAATTTGCAGGTTTTTACTGATAGCAGCAGTCTCAAATTACAGTTTCTTTCTGCACAGCCATGCCTGGTACCTCCCTCTCTGTCTCTCCTCTAAGTCCTTTCTGCACACTATGACTAAGTAGTCACCTTAGAGGCAGGCTGAGCTCCTGATGGCATTAGAGAGGTTTCTCTCAGGGTCTGGGGCAAGATGATGGAGTGGCTGGATTTTCAGGGGGTATTTCTGTTTGTTTTTCTGAAAGATAAATTCCGTTTTTTTCCACTTTTATACAGGGCCTGCCCAATGAATGCTTCATAGTGATCACAACAGGATTTGACTTGGCTCTTGATAATTGTACATAGTTTTAGCCAAGTGAGAGATCTACATGTCAAAGTTTTACAGTACTTTCTTCTCAATAGAAGCAGAAAAGCTCTGCACCACCCATCCCAAAGAAGTCCTCTTTTCTACTCCAGGAGCTTGTGAGGGCTCCCAAAAAACAAGTTTACATCCTCCTATGCTCATTTAGCCACACCTGGGGCAGCAGCTACCTGTTCAGCATCATTGTTAGAAAGACAACAGCAGAAATCTGACAATCTTTCATATGCCTGTAATAGGAAGAAGGAGTTTTCTCTATGTATTTTTGAGTATATCTTAACTGTATCTGTGGAGAAAATTAAGGCTGAATATTACAACATTTCAACAACTTTTTACAAAAGAAAAAAAAAATTAGAAGAAACCACCACTGAAACATGCCCTCTATATACAGGTCACTACTAAATGATTTTTTTTCACCTTTGCTTCATCTTATTGGACATACACAGCAATGAGTTTCCCTGTGCCACTGGTATTATCTCAAGCATACAAGTGGTTTGTCAACAGGGACTGGAAGTATCAGTCTGGAGTTACTAAACTTACATATTCAGAATGAGGTACTTTGAGTACAGCTACTCACTCCCCTTCCAGTCCTCTGCCTTTTCACTTGCTGAACTGGAGCTTCTCCAAGCAATTTGAAACAATAAGTATTTTCAGTTGGTAGTAATGGATACCGGATAGGAGTCTGCAGCATTACTCATGCCCCAAATATATCATTTCAAAATTATCTCACTGTACCCTAACTTTATTCCATTACTGGGGTACAATCAGACTCTTAAATGGAAAGAGGTGCTTTGTTTTAAGTATGTTGCTTTTCCTTAAGTATTGTCTTTCCCTGTATTGCAAACTGGCAATACTCTTGGAAATCTTTGCTGAGAGAGGGTATCCTACAGCAATTAAGGTGTCTCAATGGAGCAATATAAAACACTTGAGGAAAATGGAGTAAAAATTGTGAAAGACTGAAATATTCATCTCCCGCCATCTGCTACGCAGGATATATGCTATTTTACTGTTTCTTGCCCATAATCTCTCTATGTACAGCAGTTTAAAGCTCTGTTCTGTTTTAAAATAGAAAGGTAAAGCTTTTTTTCACACTCCATTTACTGGCCAGCTGGAACTGCAGCGCCTGTTCCTGCTCATTTACGAGAGTTCAGAGGAGAGGGTGGTGGGCAGCACCCCAGTTTAGCTTCTCTATGAAAAAATGTTGATAGGAAATGAGGGGAAAACTGGCTGTAAAGGTCTTCCTTAAAAGGCAAAAGAGGTCTTATGAATGAGAACTGTTCTCCTTAACTTCATTTCACAAATAGCCTTCTCAAGGCCAAAATCGCTCATTCAGAAAGGATCTGAGAGACCAGCCAGAACATGCTGCGTGGCCTCGCAGTGTCGTTCTCACCACAGGCGGGCCGCAGACTCAAAACCCAGGCTGAAATATCATTAGAATACAATTATAGGATATAGCACAACAATCGTGGAAAAGGAAAGTGCGTAACAGCAGAAAATAAATCATAGCTAATTGAAACATCATTTTAGAAACTATTGCGGCTCACATATTAAAAACACAACAAAGTATTCTTGCTCTTTTTTAATGGGGGAGGGGTTGTTTTCATTTTTAAAAGGCACACTTGATACTCTATCTGCTTTATACTGTGTAGTGTTATTTTTTCCATTTGTTTATTTCATCTTCCTTCAACCACTATCTTTCAGTCACTTCTTCAAAGAGTGTTAACTCAATGTCAACAAGAGGTAGGTCAAGTGGAGATTAAATATTTCTAGCATTTTGTCATTAGCATTGCCAAAATCCTGTTTAAAATAGTCCCTCTGAATGTCTTTAAAAAAAAACCACCAGGTTTTTAACCCAAGCACTAGCTCAAGGCAGTAATAAGGTGCTTTTTGGCTGATCTACCAGCCAGAATGATAGCTTACCAGACTTCATCTGGATAGTGATTGCTATAACCATCTTTCTGGGTTAATTTTTTGCCCTTCTCTCTCTTATTATGGGAAGACCTGTTCTATTTTGGTGTGTGTAACAACACGTTTTAAATAAACAAAGATTCTCCTTAGGTCTTTTCCAGCTTACATTACAGTCAGCATGGCTGCAGTTGAAAGAAGAGGTCCCACACTCTGGACTTGGTCTTGGAGCTGCTGAAACAGGCCAGCTGGCCAATGTTATTTCAACAGAGGACAAGAAGATACCTTCCCATGGAAGGAGAGGGTCAGCAGCAACCCTGTCATCCTTCCTCTCCTCCAGTGGGTGGAACTTCATCCTTGTCTTGCTTGAACCAGGGCCAGAGGCTCTGCTCCCCACTGCTCACTGCCTATTGAGATGGGGAAATATTTCCAGCTTAACAGATTGCATTCATGCAGAAGTAGGTACATGGGCAAGAATTGTTGACATATTGCTGGCTGTAAAATCCATGGTGCCTCAAATTGTTCTAGATGTCTCTTTTAGGTATTAGAGGAGAAAAAAAGTGTGTGTGTGTATATATATATACATATATATATATATAAAACCCCAAAACTTCCAGATGAAAAAGCTTTTGGAAAAGAGTGGAAAGTTGCTTTTCATTAACCTCATTGAGAGAGGAAGGACAGGATTTGCCATGGTGCTCTCCCATCCGCTCTGTGGCATTTTTGAGTTGGAGGATAAGCGCTCAGGCAGTCATGTCTGTCACCGTCCTTCAGCTCAATGAGAGCCGCTCGTACCACACTCAGTGTGGGGCACGGACAGACCTCCAAACTACCCCTGCTCTCTGCAGAGGTACATCCGTGCAGAATAAGAACTGCAGCAGTGACCAGAATTTCCTTCATCTGTCAGGGAAAATGCAGCTGATGAAATGTCTGTTTTGTTTCCGTTCTTGAGAGAAGAAAGTCTATTAAGTGAGAATCTTTTCCTCTAAGAGGTGTCTGATTTGCCTGTTCACTGCTGTCACGAAACACGGGAAAAAATCCTCTTCAGAGTACCTTGGCATGCTGAAGACAATCTTTTGAAACCAAGTTACCACATGTTCAGAAGGAAAAGGAAAGTACTCATGGAACGTGTCCCACAGGCTCATAAAAATGTAGTCATTAACAAAGATTAAAAAAAAGAGTTAAGGTGTGACAGTTAAAATGGAAAGAAAATGCAAAGAGCTGCTTAGATCTGGAAAAACAGAAAAAAAACCCTTAAGAGCGGAAAGAACATGAAGGATATTTCTTTCAACTTTCTGCAGAAAAATCCCAAAATATCTGCTACCTGAAAAGTCTATAACTTAAGAAAAGACTAGGAAGCATCCTGAAAGCAGCTGCAAATTACACATCCACCATAGTCCTGCGAGCTGGTGCAGAGCAGCTTCCTTTCCAGCCCCCTGGCTCACAGATCGTCAGAGGAGAGCCTGAATGAGTCACAGCTGTATCTTTCTAACTGCATTTCAATTACTGAAAGGGAAGGCTTGAGTTTGGCCTGCGCATGAAAAACACCAGCTTCCCAGAATGTTTCCCCCACTGGGTGTTTTTATTTAAAAACAACAAAAAAACAACAAACCAAAAAAACACGTTCCAAGTCTCTAATGAAAAATGGGAATTTTATACCCTGCTGGTGGCATAATCATTTCAGTTCGCCTGGATCCAGGAGGCTCCACAAGGAGATGATATTATTAGGAATAAGAAAGGACAAGACTTCTGTAAAGACACAAAAAAGGCAGCAGGGTTCTGGCAGAGGCAGAGATGCTTTGTGAGTTAAATTGGGTGGAAACTGCAGGCTCAACAGCCCAACCCCACCACTCAAAAGGGACCTGGGTTTCAACCCAACATCTAAACTCCCAGCTGCGTCACACACAGAGGTGTGCTGCAAGGCTAGCGGTGGGAGACAGCCTGTGCATCTCCGCTCCCAACACACTTCCAAGTCAGCCAAGCAGTGGTAGGGACCAGATACGTTAAAACCGCAAGTGGGTTGCATTTCGCACAGACCAAACGAAGGCCAGCAAGGCAGTACAGCACGGGTTTAAGTGGGAAAATCATCAGAGCTTGTTTCAGTTTGGTCGTTTTGTCCACGCTTCTCAGAGCAAGCATCACCTCTCTAACAACGGGCAATCATAGCTCAGATATCTCTTTCCTTAGCAGGGGGGTCCTAGGCTGCAATTTCCCCATCCCAAAGTAGACTTTGAGGTGGCATTGCTCGGCTTTTCTTACAGAACAGTCTCTGCACAACCATTGCACCTAGGAGAGACTTAAGCCACACTTGCAATAAGAACTCCAGGGTTCTTCGGTGTCTTTGGCACTTTTACAAAGTAACTAATAAAAGCATTGGCAAAACAGAAGGCAAATGGCAGCCGGTGAGTTTTGGAGGGAACATTGGCTATGGTTTTCAAAAGTGGAATGACTTTTCCTTCTTACTGTATTTCCTGTGAGATCCTGCCCTTTAACCTAGCACTAAATCTCAATGTAATTACATCATCCATTTTCTCTCCCTACCGTGGCAAAACTTAGCCTAAACCACTCTGAATAGCATAACGTGAATTTATTTTGCATCGCCCAAGTTAGCTCCAATGCTACTTGGGATAAAAGAAAGCCATATGCAATAGTGGAAACTGTAGTAGGGTGTGTTACAGGTTTTCCTGTAAGAGGGACTTTATTCAGAGACCCAAGAAGTAGAGCTCACGTGGGGCAGTCGGGGGGGTGGAGCGGGCAAGGGGGCCGGACACAACCACAAAACAACAAAACTGAGAAAGCAAGTTAAGGACATGATGATTGTGCTCTAAAAAAAAAAACCAAACAAAAAACAAAACCCAAAAAACGGAAGTCTAGACTTGAGGTCAATTTGCAAAGCCATACAAAGGCGGCAGCGGGCACACCAAGTTTGTAAAGCTAGGTAAGAAATATACAGCCTTACATTATTTTGAATCACAAAAATTCACTTGCTCCACATGAAGAACAGCGGATAACATAAAACCCCCTTTTACCGAGATGAATCAAAGCAGTTGGTGCAAATGGTCTGAGATGTGAGCATTGGTGCTGGCATTACTCACATTCCTCTCCCCCCATCGCAGGGTGGGCAACTGGAATTTACAATTTACAACTGGCAGACTGCTTACATGTTCTCCCAATATGTTAACTGTTGTCTTGATTTGTATTGTTTTTTCCTAACATCACAGCTCCTTCACTAGGCTTTGTTGTGGGCAAGGTTATGTACATGGCAAAGCTTCCCATATGGAACGTTTTAATGGCTCTGGGATATCAATGCGATCACTGTGGTTTGCAACAGATGGGGCTTGGTTAGACAAGGAGCCAGTTACCGTGGGTGTTTTTACAATTGTTTTACGCAGCTCTCCTATCACCACGTGGAGTTAAAGCAGACAAGAGAGCTCTTCAGGGACAGAGGGGCCGGCTAGAAGGGACATGCTGGCTGAAAGATAGAATGAATGAAGGAAAGAAGAGGGTTAACAAATAATGTTCATGGCTGCATCTGAATTTCAATTAGTGACCAGCCCTGTCAGTGCCAGTTAGCCACTGATCTTACTTTACTATCAGCCATGGGGTGGCCACTAATTCTACTCCAGGTTGTGCCTGATACAACCAGTCAGGGCAACAGCCAGTGCAGAGACAACAGCCTCGTCTACTTCGTCTGTTGCAGCCCTACTTCCACTTTCTCCATCTGCCTCCATCCCCAGAGATCAGGATAGGTTATGCAACAGCATGCATATTAATGTCACCATGTGGGCAGAGAAATGTATCTACAACCTCAGCACAAAACACCAGGTTGAAACACTGCAGCCTGAGTTACAGCTTGCAGTCGTGAAAAGCAGTTGGAAACCCCTAACAGTTTGCATGTGGGGTACAAGTAAGGTTCAGGTTTAGGCTGGAGTTATATTCCACAGAGTAAAGGTGATTTACAGGTCCTCAGCGTGGGATTTCCCTTAGGGTTCCTCCCTTCGCGAAGCAGCGTGGCGTGACCGCGCTGCTGCCCGCGCGTGCTCATCACCACTTGTAATTTGTGTTTCCCTCTGGGGAGCTGCCATGCCTGGCTTCAAAACCACCCTGACAGAAGCAGAAGGTGGGCAGTGGTGAAAACAGGCCTGTTGAGGGTTCAACGCACCCTTCCACTTCTGCTAATTTCTGAAGCAGGCTGCTGGGAAGTGCCAAGTGTCCGCAGGTTCATCAAGGATGCATGGAGCAGGCGAGGGTCAATATGCTCCAAATGCTTGGGGAGACGGTTTGGAGATGGGAACACCATAAGCCCTCCCCAGCCCAGTTCAGAAGAAAACCTGCTTTTGGCCCTTCCACAGATTCAGCTAATCTCAAATATAATGGAGCCACAGATCTCCTACTCTCAGGGTCAAGGAGCAAAGGAGAGGGCAGTGTCCGGGCAAGTAACAAAACAAAAATCAATTGAAACAAAGAAGGGCATTTAGATGAAGAGAAGAAGAAGGACTTGTTTAAAAGCAATGACATTTTTGATGGAACAAAAAGCATATTAGCTGAAAGCCAAGTATTGGATCCAGGGAGGAGATTGGAATCATCCCCTTGGATCCGCTCCACTCTTAATAAAACATTAACTATTCATCGAGAGAGAGCACATGTGTGTGCATGAATCAGTAGCCTGGCGGGTCTTCTTTTGAGAGATTAGACTTCCTGAGCACCAGTCACTCTTCTAGTAAATGTTAATTGTTTATCCAAAGTAGAACAACTTGAAGAGGAGAGGGTGAGGGCTTCCCGACTGCCTCCTCCTTGGGCAAAGTAGTGACAGGACAACTAGACAAATTCCTTAACTGTTCCACCATTCAGCAAAGAGGACATGCTCACAAACCTCTTCCTCCCTTTCTTGCCAAATAGAAATATTTTGGGGTTTGGTCAGAAAAAAAACTTGAAACCAGAATCCCTTTCAGTATTGACTTGGATTTACCCTTGCATTTTTTCAGCTGCAGAGCAGCCCCGGTGCTGACCCGGGGGAAGGAGCCCTTTCCAGCCCCAGCTCTCCCTGTGGTCCCCAGACCTGTAACTGCAACCACACACCTGCCAGAAGATTTGTGCTCTCGCTCAAAACATAAGCTGACTAGATACCACACAGACGCAACTGGATTTCTACAAGCACTGCTGAAAGCAGCACCTCTAATAGTAGCATGGAATGGGTCCCCTATAACAGCCAGCCACCTGTCTTGGCTTCGCCATGGCCACAAAGGCAAGAGCGGCAGCAAGCCTGTTTTAATTAAACACTATTTAAAAACATCACACAGTAATGCTTTCTTACATATATCAGCTGGTCACAGTCAGCTCTTAGCCAGTATGTTTTCAAAACTTGTTTATGCTTCATATCAGCTATTTCCCACAGGATCAATCCCTGCTAGCAGGCTGAATGTTTAAAAGCAGTGTTTCTCAGCCATTTTAAAATTAAAGGAAAATCTACCATCGTGGGGGAAGAAAAGCCACTGTCTTTCTTGTATCTCTTTTTGTTATTAGATGCACACTTTCACTTGAGCACAGCCAGTCAGAAAAGTTATGTTCCCATTGCCATGACCAGAGGGGAGGATGTTTTGTTGCCATCGTGTCTCCTTATCACCTTCCTATGTCTTATGAATCAGCTACGGACTGCAAACCACAGGCTGCACAAGACTGCTCTACGGCAAATATTGCCAGCCTACCACCATTTGCGTTTTCTTATATCTGGGGAAAGCAGAGGTTTGGCTCAATCTGTGACAGGACTGCACTGCTGATCCTGATTTACACCTCAAGATGCAATGCTCATGCATGGAAAAAGGGATGTGCCCTAATTCATACAGATACTGAGCTGCAGGAGTCCCAGTGCTGCAGCGTTCCCAAGCCGGAGAGAGGGCAGCAGAGCAGAGGGGTGAGAAGGAAACAAGGGTGACAGCCCCAGGAGCAGAGGACCTGGACCCATGAGGCATGGACCACTGCCAGAGTTTCTACAAGAGACTTGGCTTCCAGTGCATAACATGGTCTCTGAGTCCTCCTGGTTCCTACTGCAGAGATCCCTTGCTTCCTACTGGGGCTGGGACGAGGAGGGAGCTAGTACTCTTAGCACATCTAGAAAATCTCTCCATCCCCTCTGCACTGGGACATTCCCAGTTGCTTTGCAACTCATAAGTTTACATACAGAACTCAAAGGGACAAAATTGCACTGACACAGTTGGGATAAAAATTTGAGGATCACGGGTTCATAGGAACAGGCATGGGCGATGAGACCATGTAGAGTATTTGCAGACCAAGATGAAAAGGACCAGATGGATTTGTTTCCTGCCGTATTGGAGCTCTTCCTGCCACACTGTGCAGTGCCAAAGTCGTCTGGGTGCTTCACATTCCTTTCCAATTCAGAAAATCCAACTTCGTGAGTCATCCAAGTGGATGGCTGAGCTAGATCAAATACAGGGCATGCCTTGCTAAGATAATTAAGAAGTTAGTAGAAAGAAGCTTACACCAGGCCCTAGGAATTGCCCGGCACATCTCTGCGAGACGGAAAGCAACAGCAATTTCCACATGAATCATCCTCATGTTGGAAGGCCTGCCATTAGTCCTAAGCAAATCAAATCCAGTCAGCAACTGCACAGAAGACATATCAACAGATTGAAGTATCTTGAGGGTTCATCTCTTCCTAGAAAACAATTTTCATTCCTTTAGTTACTGCTTTTTATGGGAATGACAGATGTGCTTAAGAAGTAGGGGAAGTTCTTTAAGTCTTGCTACACACAAACAGGCACAAAACAGCTCCAATTTGGAGCAGAATCACAGAACCACAGAATGGCTGAGGTTGGAAGGCACCTCTGGAGGTCATCTAGTCCAACGTGCCTGCTCAAACAGGGCTGCTTAGAGCTGGTTGTCCAGGACCATCTCCAGACAGCTTTTGAATATCTCCAAGGATGGAGACTCTACAACCTCTTTGGGCAACCTGTGCCAGTGGTCAGTCACCCCTTCATTAAAAAAAAAAAAAAAAAAAAAAAGGTGTTTCCTGATGTTCAGGAACATGCTGCTGAGGTTTATTTGGGACCTAAAAATGATAGCACTAAGAGCAATCTACGGTAATGAATTTCCCTGAATTTCGGAGCTAGTCTTGAACATTTGCAAGAGTTACCTAGAAAACATCAGTCTGACAACACCACAAAGTACAGGCTGGGCCAAGTCTTTGACTATATCTACACTAGACACATACTACCCATCACAAAAGCATATGAGTGAGAACAGAAATTATACCCACACTCCAAATATGCATCAATATACCCATGTCCTATTATCATATATACACAAACACACATTTTACATAGAATTATGTGTATGTGGTATATATACATGATGACATGTATCTTCCCCCACCTTTCTCAACTACATTGAATACAAAAGCAGCTCCTTTCTCCAAAGCAAGAAACATCTCTTAGAGGAAACGGAGCAGACTTAGCAGCCTGGCTCTCAGACACTTGTATACAATTACACACAAGATACACTAAAAATCTCCTAATTGTTACAGGAAAGAGGAATATTTGCAATTAAGCAAGAGATCACACTGGTGTAAAAAGAGATCAAATCAAACCTTAAGCATCATAGCAAAGTGCATCTGATGTATTCATGGCATCCCAGGAAACCTGCAATTACTGTGCAGAAAAAATAAAAAATTCCAGGTTCCTTGGAAGCCAACTGCTAAAATCATTAAATCTTCCTGGAATAACAACATATTCCCTCGTGTCTTAGGTAGACCTGTCAACAACAGGAGCCCTGAGGAATCTCCCATGTTTGCTGGTTACCGCTCTCATCCTTGGGGTCCTTACATCATGTCGTGATGTTTGTCTCCTGGGCAGAGCACAGCTGCCTGTAACTTCCTCTGGAGCCTACCAGGACCATTCCTGAAGTGACCCCACAGCTGTAGAGGGGCAAACTGGTTGCTGTACTATGTGAGATGGCTACTTTGGACATCTGGGGCTCTCCACGGGACATGGTCATCCCTCCCTGCCTCCTCCTTCTCCCCTTGGGACACGTCCATTTCTTCTCTCCCTTAACGCGCACTCTTCCCTCTTCTAAAGCCTACTTTGGCCTTATTTATTGTCACTGCACACACAGCCTGCATCTCCTTTTTCTCCTCTTCCCTCTCATCTGTAGCCACCCGATCACCTCCCCTAAACAAGAGCAGCTCTGTTCAGAGGGAATGGAGTGGGACCAGCAAACTACTCTTGTGTTGCAGAACATACTTACAGCATGGGCGGAGATGCCCAAGAAAAGAGATGAATAATGAGACAATTTAGAATAGCAAGGCACCTGTGAGCTCTACATCAGCACAATACAATACTGCTAGGCCTGACCTAGCATCTATACATGTACTTGCAGAACTATTTCAACACACTTGGATGATTGAGTTATTATCTCCTTGCAACGGGATGTTTGTCTTTCAGTCATCAAGCAATCTGTGCAAAACATTAATTTGTGTAATCAAAATTTAAATTACTTGAACTAAGGAAGTTTAATTAAATTATAATTAGTTAATCACATTTCAATTAAAATAAATACTAGTTTTAATCAATAAAAATGGTATCTTAATATTTTCAATTGTTTATTTTTATTTTACAGCATTTTCAGAAACACTGACAGCTGTAAGACTTTCTCTGAGAAGATGATGTTAAACTAAAAGACAAAGGAAAGCACTTAATAGTTTTAGTTATACTTAAATTTTCCTAGAAGAATGTCTTGAACAGAAATCTAAACTTTTGGTTTTTAACAAAACCAAACATTTCTTTTTAAATCCTTTTCCAACCTCTGCAACTGGATTTATACCACCGTCACTAGAAATGTTATAGTTGTTAGTAAACAATCAAGCACAGGGACAGTACACTGCTTTTGGATGATGCTATCTTTTTTTCCTCCAATCAGGTTTCTTTTAGGTAAAAAAAAAAATCATAACAACCCTTTCCATAGACTTCATGATTTTTTACCTGGTACTAAGCAGATGAGGCCACAGTAGTGATGTATTACTCTCCCAAAGCACAGACCATGGATGAAGTTACAGAAGAACAGTGATTCCAATCTTGCAAACACTATTTAGGGTAGCTTGGATCCATGGCTACATTCAAGCCTAAATACAGCTCCTATCTTTACAATGAGCTAAGCCAAGTGAAGCCAAGTGAATCTTTATTCCTGAGCAGATTTGAAACAATGACTTGGGAACCAGCTAAAACACTCAGAGGCAAAAAGTTTTCATCTCCATAAATTTTTGCTTTTGGAAGCAGATTTCCTTCCAGATCAGCTGGTTCTAGAGATGAAAAAAGGGCATTCTGCTTCCAACTTCGCCTGTCCATACTGGAACAAGGTCCCCAGAATGGGAAGGTCTTAGAAATTAGGATCCTACTCCAATGGTCTGAAGACTGGCAGCAATGTCTGAGCAAGCTTGCCATGTAATCCATTTGAGAGGGTCTGGCTTCAGAAGTCGAAAGACAAACACATTATTGACTGACCTGCTCAAATTATTTTTGCTTGTTAAGTACCAAGGATGAGAACAGTATTCTTGTCCATCTTTTGGGTTACATTACTGTAACTTTACAAATCAAGTGGTGACATAAATGTAAAGCAAAAAAAAGAACTAGAAATGATGTGCAATTTGAGAATTTACAGTTCTTTAATTTTGCTGTTAGGATGGCATCATATTTTCCTGAAAGCTCTTCACAGTCTAGGCAAATAGATTATACATACAGTTAAACATGTATTATGTCTGTGTTGACATAAAATGTATTGACCCTAAGCAACCACAATACGCAAGCAATGTGCAAACACATGGTAAGAAAATGAACAAAAAAGGAAGCAAAGTAAAGCCTTTCTCTACAAATAAGACACTTGTTACATGGAAACTACATGACTTGCCCACAAACACAGAAAGTTGGTAGCACACAGGATCTCCAACCCAGTTATTGGGATCTTTAACTAATAATCCCTCACCCACAACTGCATCTAGGCCTCTTTTCTCTGTTTTTGGCTGGTATTTGTTTCTGTGTATCTTTGTGTGCCTGCAAGCACGCATATATGGACTGATGCTAACTGTGTTGGCTCTCAGTACCGGCTTTGAAGAGGAATGTGTCTCCATTTTGGGATGGTTTCACATTTTAAGCAAAGTTTGTCTTTACTGGTCATAGACACAAAGCAAACTAGGCAGCCAGGAAAGCAAATCATATGTCTTTTAGAAAGATATGGGCTACGTACAGCCAACTCCTATGATACCATATCGAACCAGAAAGCATAGGCACACACCTCTCCAAAGGCAGATATAAAATGCTTTACTTATTTCTTCCAGGGCAGGTATTAGACATACACAGACAAAGCAGCACTGGGTTGTTTGCACACCTAAAAGAAGAGCACAATGCTCTCACCTGTGTGGCTTGGCTCAGCTCCTCTCACCCAGGCAGTCCAGGAGAGAGCAGCTCCTTCCTGCTCACATCCAGAAATCTCTACCCCAAATTTATGAAACACGCAAAGAACTAACATCCAACCTGCAAAAACAGGCACGAAAAGAAACCGTTTCCATGAAGCTTTAGTGGGATCTACAGTCGCAGCTGGCAAAGACCTTTGCTAATGGGAAACAGCATAGGGAACAGATTTAACAAGTAAATTAAGTATTTTCTACACCTTGTATATATGCAAGTCTCTTACCCTCAGGCATGCTGTCAATGAATGCAACTGCAGCTCTGTCATGACAGCCCCACATTCAATAGCACCTTTGTCAGGGGAAAAACGTCAGGGTTTTCAGGCAAACTATAATAGCAGATCATTGCTTACAAGTCCTGAGTCTAACTATTGGCAAAACAGCATTTGAAGATTTAGCTTTAGTTTGCACTATGCTTGTTCTTTGGCCATTAGCAAGTATTTAAATAGAATTAATTGGCTACTTGCAAGGTCATTTCAATAACTTTTGCAACAAAGCCTGGTGAGTTCTTGCACATACAGGGTAAATGGCACATACAGATCAGCATGCCAGCAAAGTGTGCAACATGCAGCTTCGGCGGCCAAGCTAACTATTTCAGTCAGCTCCTCAGACTAGTGACCCCTTTTGTCTATGCAGAACTACATATAAGCAGTACTGTTCTATATTCATACTAATCACTTCATATGTAGGGCTCAAATTGTTGAAAGAAACAGCAATAGAACGAGAAAGGTGGAGGAAGGCTAAAGAGAAAGGAATTGAATTTTGCTGATAACTATGAACCGGTATTTTTTTCCCACCAAAATGATGCATTTACCTTTGAAGGGAATCATGGTTCATCAACACAGCCATGCGCTATGAGACTGCATTTTAAAAACATTCAAATATTCCTAGTTTAAAGACAGCATTTCTGTCAGGTACATACTTCTTTGTCAGGAGAGAATTTAAAATCTATGCTTCCTTCCTAGTTAACAGCTGCATTAAACAATTCAACTAGCACCATGAATTATACAATTAGCAATCTATTGTGCTTGAGCCAGTCCTAAATTATGTGCCAATTTGTAGCTTGATTGGGTAGTTTGCATCATTAACACAACACATGTTCTAAATCCTATATTTGCTCACAAAGTTGCAACAATCTGCAGACCAAGAATTACTTAATGAAGATAATGAAATTCTCAAATGCATTTATTAAGCTGTTGACAGAAAATTCACAAAAAATTGACAGGGAAAAAAAAAACCGAGAAAAAAGGAAGAGGCATGGTACTCCTATAAATGTTCACATAGTTCTAATAGTAATACAGCAAATTAAAAGAAGTCACGGCATATTCAAGCATTTATGAACAGCATATTGTATGCTTGCCCAAGAAGGCAAGTTGCAGCTTGTAATAGCTGAGTCAAAATGGATAATCAGAGTTACGGCATATTGCCGATTAAAAGTAAGAACAGAAAGCCATACATTACTACGCGATTATACATGATTTTTTTTCAGAACTAGTATAGGCACAAGGGTTTCGATAATGTAACTTTGTCATGTTACAGTTGGTATTGGTACATTAAAAGTAGTGTACCAGGGAAAAATTACCCTAACTGTACCTGTAATAGGCTCTAAAGTAGCCATTACCACTCAGAAAAGAGATGTTGGGATCACTGGGAAAATGCCAACACAGTGTTCTGGAGAGACTATATGAACTAATACAAATTATTTAAAGAAGAAAATGTTCTCTCACTGCATTCATCTGTGGATATATTCAGAGATTTTTTTCTTTTTTTCCCTGAAGGTGATAGTAGAATTACAAGAGACACCAAGACAGCACAGGAGATGCAATGAAGATCTATTAAATCATGAAAGACACAGGGAAAGCAAATAGGGGATGACTATTCCCTTTTCCTTAACACAGAGAAAATAGGCAGCAATCAATCAGGTTATCAAGCAGCAGGCTTAAAACCAACACAAGGAAATACATTTCCAACCTCTGCAAAAGGTCCAAAGCACATCTTGATCAAAAAATAAACTGATCAGAGCCATAGAGCGTTAGTCTTCTATATATCTTAAACATAATAGCTTACATTCAACTTGTGGCTCAGGATTTCCAAACCTGGATTCCTGAAGGTGCCTTCAGGCACTCTATGCATCATTTCTTTTATCCCTGCCAATGGCTTTTGTTACTACCCATTTATCACTATAGGGTACCCGGCTATATAGACCATTGGAGAGCTCTTGTGCAGCGACTAGCTGTGGTGTAGACACAGCTATAAATAATGCTCTTAGCAGTCGAACTTACTTACCCTGGTTTGGAGAAGAAAAAGAAGCCAAGTAAATGTAAGGACCTTGGAGCTGCATCTCCAGTAGAGCACTTCTTCATATAACAATGCTGGTGAAAGAATTTTATAGGCTAGACTTAGTCTATGTTCCCATGGTCGTGGCGATGTGAGAAAACTGCAAATTAATATGTGCTGGCACCAAGACATTCAGAGACCTACAAGCCTATCCTTGGCTCAACAGCGAGTTCACCCAAAATAAGAACAGAAACAGCATTATGCATTTCTAATTGGTCACAACCAACATTTCATATGTGGAACTTGACATTCCCAAACTATTTGATCAGACTTTAAAAAGAGCTTGAGCTAAAATAAAAATCCATTGAGTCCATTTGTTCTACAGAAAAAGGCAGTAAATTATCTGAATTAATGTTGCCATTGCAAGTTCTTTACTGAAGTCTCTTAAACAAATAAGCCATTAAACTAGTTCCCAAAACCATGGATGATGTCACGCAGTAATCAAAACTGAAAAGTTCTGTGACCAAAACCTGTGCTCATATACCATCATAACAATCTGGTTTTGCCTGTGGACTCCCTGTGCAACTGCAGGTTTGCACATGCGTACCTGAGAGAAGTGACCGAGCTTAAGCTTGCACATGTGTGCCTTGCTCTCCAGGCAATTTACATCAAAACAGGTGACGCTAGTGGTGAACTCTCCAGGATTAATTGAAAGGAAAGAAAATGAGCCTCTCTCAAAACTTTTTATGAAGTCCTTCATTTAAAATATCTTATTTGGTTATTTACTTAAAAACCTTTTAAGACGATATTGCCCTATCTGAAAGAGCTAGGTAATGAAAGGAAGAAAACCCAGTCCTTTCAGCTAACTCCTTCTATCAACTGCAAACAGATTCCAGCTTATCTATTCAACGGGTTCCACATCTGGGTGGTTTTTAAAAACAGACCCCGCACCAAAATGCAAAAATCAATGTACCAATTTAAAAATATCTCAGAAGCAAGGTAAGCAGCCCTTGAGTGTTAAACACTGTCATACACCATACGGTGTGGTGGTTTAAGCTTGCACAGAGCATTTACATATAGCATCTGTTAATCTCAGGAGTGCAATATCAAGGCAAAGTTGTCTGAATGTTACCAGGTACAGTAAGTAAGGCAGCAGCCGGAGGTGTTGTTCACAGGCATGCCCATCAGCACCAGGCATGCCCTGGTTTCCTTCTTTCAACCTTCTTAATTCTACAAGTTTTTGCATTTGGTAGTCTAGCAGAAAGCAAATACCATTGCAAACCTTTGTGCACCCAAGTGCTTTGGGATGCAGGAGAACAGGACCTGGGCTCTGAAGGAGAAGGGAAGCTTGAGTTGCTTTCAGGTAGATCAGAGTCCAAGAAGGAAAAAAGTATGTCATTTTTTTATGCTGGCCTTTCTTTTTCAAATAATTTATTTCTAAAAAAAGATCTTCCCTCCTTCTTCCTTACACAGGAGGAAGGAAAGAACTGACAATACAGTTTTTGTATAGAAAATGAGAAAAATGCAGTAATGCCACTTTATTTGGGGTGAGTAGAGGTGATCGATAGCCCGCACTCCAAGCACCATGGAAGAAGACACCACCTCACGCACCAGAGAACAATGGTAAATACAGTAATGGTGAGGTGCAATTGGATACACTCCAGTGCCTCCTACAGATGTCACTGAAACATCCCCTTCCCCAGTGTGAGTTCCTGACCTGGCCTAGCCCTTGTTCAGGGCTTTCTCCCTGAGGTCCTTGGGTTTCACCCACTTACTGCACTGAGCCCAAGGGAAGCAAGGATACTTTGCTGTTTGGACTATGCCAGTGCAGTTCATTTTCTGACCTCTTTGGGAATATAACTGTTCCCACCAATCTTGAACAAGACTGTTTCTGCTTTCAGTATGTAATTGTGAAAAGCAAAACTTCCATATCTTGGCAAAAGACCACATTTAGATGGGGAACAGGAGATAGATCTTGGCTGGTGGCTAGAATTACCAGCCTATGCAGAGTTTTTTCCGAGCATGAATTACTTACAATGAGCACCAGAAAACCCCCATAGCAAGCAGCAGAATGACTGCACCATTGAGACCGACAGGTATTGTTTACTCCTAACCTGGTTTCCTTTTCCTGACTCCAGGCTGCATTTTTGTCCAGAATTTTGTCCTGTCCAGCAGAGTATACTTTTCCTGCTGACAGTGTAGAAGCCCATGCATAGAAAAACAGTCACGCCGAGCCAAAAAGAGGCAGCACTTCTCCAGCGCTTGCTTACACAGACTTTGCTTATATTTTTTCCAAATTACCACTTTATAGGACGCACATTTTTCTTCTTTGCTAGAAAGGACAGGGTGAGGTGGAAACTCAGTCTTGAGGACTCTACCACAAAGCAATTGATGGGAGCTTCCTGCCTCCTTGGTTTAGCTCATGGAATAACAACCTCTACAGCCACCACCTCATCCCTTCCAAAGAGCCTCAGAGTAGGCTTGCCAGCATGCCAACCATTTTTGATGTTTTCTACTTTTCTTTTTTGAAAGCTAATCATCAGTCCGCTCCAGGATGTCATGCCTACACACCTTCCAGCTGTTCAGCAGAGACCTCAGAGCCTCGGAACTGTTCTACAGCACTCTGCTGGGACTCTCCATGCTACTGCAACCCAGCTGGGCTGGGTTTCAAAGAAAGACAGAATAGGACCCCCAAAAAATCCTCCAAGAGCCAGCAAAATTATTAGGCCCCATAAAGAACAGCTTCTATAATGAGGTGCACTCGTTCCCCATATAGGTAACTGCATGAGAAAGTTAGGGGGAGATTTCTGAAGGGACTGAGGAGCCTGATGGTAGAAGTAAATGCCAAGCTGGGTATTCAGAAGCTTGTTGCTTCTGTCCTCAACTTTTGCTGTCTTCATGCATCTAAAAACGTAGCCCTCTGTCAGCTCAGAGAGCTGCAAAGCAGGAATCAAAATCAAGCTCCAGCTCCGACAAGATGCCAAAAGTGGCTGCCACCAGCCTGCAAGGCTGGCCCTTCTGTTATTTTTAGCTAACACTTCATGGCTGGTTGATATAAACTCCTAAATAAATCAGTAGGCTTTCCTAGCAGAGGGTTGTTAGGAGTGGGCTGCCTTGGCTTTGGGGCCACGTAAGCAGTGCTGCTGCTGCTGCTGCAGCACCAGGGTGTGGGTACCACCACTGCTGCGGTTGTCACCGGCTCCGTCCTCACCACGCCTGGTCAGTGGGAGCATCTCTGCCAGGGCAGCCAGGAGCCAGGCAGGGCCAGGGCCATGGTGCCACGAGGGCTGTGCCACAGCTCTGGACTCACCAGGAACCTGCACGCGGGCTCCTGCAAGTCGGCGCAGAGGAGAGGGACGTTTTATTACGCATGCAGGCTTAAGCTAAGATTAAATTACCTGTGCATTCTCTAAGCAGATGCTTAACTTCGCTTATAGCTACCCCAGCCACGCGGGCGAATCCCAGACAGAGCACCACATGGCACAGTGCTGTCCTGCCACTTGCAGACTGTTGCAGCTAGAGCAACGTTTGCTTTTGTAATTTGCCTCGCACGTGATTTTTTCCATGAGTTAACCAAGGCTGAATCAACACAATTTTTTTTTAATGTTTCAGGGATTATTTTCATAATCAAAGGAAAATAAATCTCATAAAGAGGACTCTTACTGCTAAGGGTGAAATCTTTAACTTGTTCATAGCAGTAAAATGCATGGAACTAAGCCAGTGTAGACCAGCTGAGTTTCTGTCCCTTCATCTTTAATGATGGAGGTAAAGACCTGGTCCAGAGCTTTATGATACAAAAATGCTTTGTAATGCAAAACAGACCAACTCCATACAAATGTTCCCAACATTGTTCTTATTTCCATAGCAGACATTTAGAAGAGAGCGGCACAATAGTGTGACTTGAGAAAACTTTATTAGAACAAGGAAAAACAAACCGAAAACAACCATTAATGTCCACGGTAATTTTCAAAACCTCTTTGGCAATTTCCTCTCCCCTCCTTTTTACAAATGTGGGAACAGTTAACCACTCAGGAAGAACACTTTGTAAATTTGGAAACCTGAAGAATTCCCCTGTTAGACTCAACCCACATTAAAACAAAGATTTTATTTTTTTTTATCTAATGAAGGATAAACATAATATTTTGTGTGGCTAAATGTGAAACAGGCTTTTCTCCCCCACCACTTTAGCCAGCTGAGATTTTAAATAGCTCTTAAAAAGTGTCGTGTAACAACCAGGCTAGCAGCACCACAGTGAAAAACTAAGGAAAATCTTTCTGACTTTTCACACAAAGCACCCCAAGAGAAGAAACCCAGCCCACCAGAGATCAGATCTTACATTCCCTCTGTGGGATGAAAGGACTTTGTTACAGCTTCAAGAAGTCAGTACAGTAGTGATCTTGTCAGACAGAGTAAGACTAACCAGAAATGTCCTCTTCCTTCCAGCCAGCAAGACTCCGCAGCCAGCCAGGGAGACTTTGCACAGCTCACAGGGTGAGCCCTGCTGCCCGCTGTCCTGCTGGGAAAGAACGTCTGTGAAACTTGGAGGTGGTTTGGTCAGAAACTTGTGACTCAGCTCCATTTCTCAGCTTTCCTTGCAGCTCAGATACCCCCTCCCTCCTTCTCCAGCTCCCTCCGGCACCCACCTCCAGACCCCTGACACTGTGCCTGTCCGGTCAGAGTTTTTTCGTGTGTGTGTGTCAAAACCCATCTACTTTTTAATGGAGTGACACACACACCCCATCACAATGCCTTCGGAGATAAAGCAAGCCTGGTTCGAAGACCCCAGCTGTGTTCAGGAACCGACTGGTCTTCCCTGCAGTAAGTGCAGCAAGAACACAGACATACCGTGCAGCCTCCAGGTATTTCGAGAAGTGCCAAGAAAAGCAGAAGGGACCAGCTGTGACGGTCTGACAAATTATAGTCAATGTCTCAAACATTCATTGAAGGACTTTGGTGAAGAAAACGGCCTCTGTAAAAATGCTGGAGTTTTGTGAACAGGACAATGTGGCCAGAGGAGAGGCCCTCCCAGAGGGTGGGACCGCGCTTCTCCAAAGCCTCAAGTCCTTATCTGAAGTGACCAGGAGAAGGAGCACAGCAGCACCTGGAGGAGGAGGCCCCATGGAGGATGGGACTGTGCTTCTATCTTAAGCGGTCATGCCAGCAGAAAAAGAGAGGCAACTCCGCAATGAACACCCCCCCCCCAAAGCTCACTGACCGATTGCAGAGAACCCCGGGAATGGGACTGCGCATGTCAAGACCATCGAACACACTATAAAAGAAGGGAGAACGAGTCCTCGGCGGCGTGCCCTCTGGAACTGGATCTCTACGCTGGCTGGACCAACGCTGGACCCAGGACTGGTGAAACCCTTCTCTTCTGTCTTTCTTTCTTTCTTTCTCTCATTCTCTCTCTCCCTCTTTTCCTTCTCTCTTCTCCACAGTCCCTACACCTCATCCTTTGAAACATAAACCGTTGACCAAGTCTGAGACTAGGAGTGGATCTAGCCACCCCTGAGCTCCTCTTTGAGAAGGAGTCCAGAAAGCAAGGGGGTCTGCTCTGAACCTCGTGACTCAACGGGAGGGCTCTCCTTCTGATACATTTCATGTTTCTTCTTCCATTTCTTTTTCTATACTTCCCTCCTCTTCTCAAACAGCAGCTTAATGACACGTTGCAAGGTTCACATTAACAAGTTCATGTGTACTCGGACAAAGTTAGCTAGGTTGAATAAATGTTGATTGTTGTTTGAACTCCCCTGGTGTCATTTCACCTTAATTCTGACAAAGGAAATCCACGAACCTGAGTCGCTCCAACTTTGGGACGTGACACCAGCATCTCCTGCCTAGAAGAAGGGATTTGGTGGCTCAGACAGCAGGTGTCTTAGCAGATTTTTGTCCAAAAATTTTTGTGGATGAAGACACAACAAGGTGCCTGCCATGCTTACACGCACCTATCCATGGTGTTGTCTGCACCTGAGAAGCTCTTTAGACCCCTCGGAAATAAAAATCTCTGCAAGGCTTGGAAAATATGGATCTTCTCAAACCAACAGACACCTTGCCTAGTATGGTGTTAAAAAGAGCTCGTTTTTTGTGAAGTATTATTTAAGTTAAACATGTTAGGCTGCGTTGGGCTGATAAAGGCAAGAGAAGAGCACAGGAAGAAAAAGAAGTTTAAAAATTATCAAAAAAAACAAAGATATGAAAAAAAAATTTAAAAGCCTCTCCATCTCTCTCTAAACTGCACAAAATGTTTCAGCCTAAGCACAGCATGGAATAACTACATGTTTAAATGTCTGCACATCCTCTTAACAACCAGAAAAATGTTGCATCTGGATGAAGAGATCTTTTTTGACCAATGAAATCCATGGGCAACATAATCACAAAAGCTGGCATCTTCATGCTGTCCTGTATCCACACGCATACTAGTTTGCTCTTACCTGTACAGCTGCTGTAGGTTGGGAAGCTAAAAAAACCAGACCTGTGATCTGGATGTAGATCAAACATCTTTACTACATGCAAAACCAAGCACTCTATCCCTATTAAAATTCAGCAGGGTTGATATGTCAAAAATCTTGCAGACTGCTGTGAAAATGTACCTTCAGGGAAGCTAACCTCTTTTATAGCCGTGAGGAAGATTTTTTACAAAAAGCTCACTTTAATGTTATTATTACAACTGAGAATCTTTCCATGTTCCCATGAGATGACTGCATTGCATGTTATCCTGGAGACAAAGATTGCAGAACAGACTTGATAAATCCAGGCAATGTTAAAAGTAAGCGGATGACGATTTATCTGCTGGAAGAAATCCAGCAAGTTCTAGACTTGTTTACTAGCCCCAGACTAGAACAGCTCATCAAACTGCAGTACTTAAAACCAGAGTTGAAGCTGAAATATTTAAAAGTGTGTTTTGGAAACACTCTGTGTACACTGAAAATCTTGGATTGGATTCAGAAGTTGTACTTGAAACTGCCATCTCCTGATTAAAACAATATACTCCTACATGCTCGCTTCAAATGATGCCTTAAGCACATTTTGTGGATTTAATTTGTTTAGTGAATGGAGATAGGAAAACTTCCTCACAATTAATTTTCACTTATTTGAATGTCTAAACAATTTTACAGCCTCATGTTTCCTTCAACAGCCTGATTAAATGGACTTCCAAATACTAAAGATTGGGGTACAGTTTACTCAATGGCTTCCAGATTTTTGGCTGCATGATTCTATAAATGCTGGGCTGATACTGAATGGAAGTTTCAGTGTTTGAATCACTTAAAGTTGGTCAAGGCTTTAATAAAAACTTGTGAAGAGAAAAAGAAATATTCACACCTTATTTAAAGGTGTTGAAGATTTTTATAATGAATTTCCTTTAAAAATGAACGCCCGAGTTCCCCATAAAAAATGCAGAGTTTCAGACCTTTTAAAGGAAAAACAATCTTGATCTATTCTGAGAGGATTTTCTTGTCTACACAGTGGTATATCCAATGGCTTTCATTGAACCTAAGCTTGTTAGGAAAATTCTCCTGATAATGGAAATGTAATTCAAAATAAAATTAAATGCAAAGTTATATGATCATGAAGTCTACATGCAAAGTTTCTGAGGACAGCGATGACCATGTATGGTCATGACGTCTGGAACCATGTATGTAGGACCTTGGGCAAGTCACCACTTTTTTCCCCATTGCAGAATTACTGAAGATCAGTGGATTATGGAAGTTACACAGATTTCTTCCAAAACATTACTACATTGTCCTCAGTGCTATCTTATAAGCAGTTCATCAATGATGTAATTGATATCTGTCATATATGATCCAATGTCTTTTGTTTACTTCTCTTATGTTGCAGGATGTTTATATGCTCTGTTGAAAAGATGTACCATGGCATTTTACATCAGCAGAAGTAAATAAAAAATAATTATTTGGTAAGACTAAGATGACTAAGAGCTTGTTGCAGTGCTGAGAAGACCATGGTGGCTGTATAGAGTGATCTGGAAAACTCCATACATTAAACCAGAGAAAGTGTGTCCAGAGCCAAGCATGGCCATGTTGTCAGGAGCAGGATACACAGCCTCTGCCTGCAGAACTGGGTAGGCACGAGGTTAGCAATCATCGGCTACAAGGACTAGTTGGGGTTCATGACAGATAAGCAACATTCAAATTTCAAAGCTGCAGTAAGAAAAACTAGAAGGTTTTGAAGAAAGGAGAAAGTAAGTGTGTGAATAAGGCACTGTTAAGACCAATAATAGATTTCTGCATGCAGTCTGATACTCATACTTTAGGTGCTAAAGAAAAATCTGGAGAGGGCAAAAGAGAAAGACAAGAAGACACAGAGGACTTGAGGGCAGAAGAAAGTATTTACTGAAAAGCTTAATGAGTGAAAACAAATTCATTTTATAAAAAAGAAAATGTTCCATGACAACAGAATTCCTGATGCCTGAATTCATATCAATTTTTGGTGGAAAGTGGTTTGAGGGAAACAAAACTGAAGGAAAACTCTCTGTAGTCTCGATGTCTCTTATGACTCCCCTACTAGACATGAGCTGACACATGCTGCAGGTAGCCTGTAAATACTTTTACACTGACCGGCTGGCCCTGTGCTGCCAAATAGAGTGTGTGCCAGCAGAGCTCTCCCTTCTCTGAGTCTCTCTCCTCTACCCAGGCCAATTTTTCATCAAGCCAGTGTGAACTCTCTTCTTTGAGACTTCTACACTCTTTCAAATTTGTTTGAAATCAGCAAAGTATTCCAAATACATTAGGTAAGAGAAGCTGATGGACAAAAGGAGACAAGATCACAAATCTTGTCACTGCACGAGCTAGATGCAAAATAAGGCTGACTTGATAACGCTGTGAACATGTATGTACCTTCACAAAGAAAAGGTATTTGGGACTAAGAGTGCTCTTTAATCTGAAAAAAGCACGCCATGTTTTAATCTGAAAAAGTTTGCCAAATTCAAGGCAGAAAGGCTATCTTTTTCTTAACAAGTGAAGGCAATAATTCACCATGTGAACAAGTCACCAAAGAGCTGATTCTATGTCTTTTACGTGTTCAACACTAGATGCTGATTTGAAAAAAACATATTTTAGCCAAAGTGGATGAATTATGACAACCTAACATAAACTGGGCAGACAGTGGTCCCTCAGGTCTTAAGCTCTGTGAACCATTCCCTAGCATGGCACAGCAACAGTAGACATCCATTAGTCATGGATGCTATCATGCAATAAATAGGTTGGTGTCAGCAAGGACTCCATGAGTAGTCCTAAAAAGTGGGCTGAATGGACCAGCTGTGAACATGGGTCTTCAACCTGCAGAGACCTCAAACTCTTCAAAACACTCTTCTTTGCACTAGCAGCCCAAGCACCCCCTGCTTGGGTTCTTTGTCTAACAAAAGACAGTAATCCATCAATCTACACAGGTAAGCACAGCTCACAGTACGCCTTTGGAAGCGATTGTTATTCCCAGCCATAAATAATGCCTTGCCCTTTCTATTCAGGAGTGCTACAGCACTTCACAACTGGCTGCGCTGCTCGGCGCAGTAGTGACGCAGGTAAGGGCTGCAAGGACTCGACGCAGCAAAGCTCTGCGTGTGGCAGCCTGTGCCAGCCTTGGTGGAGGATCTCCCTGTGTCCTCAAACAGGGTGCTGCCACAGGAGGGGCGCAGGAAGAGAGAGCGCTTATTCGGGTCGGAATGATCTGGCTATTTCAGCCAACTCTTGCCCCCTTTTAAAAAGCAGCTGTGAGACTGCAAAGTGGCCAAGACCACATTCTATGTCTTTGTTAGACAGGATGCCTGGTACCCGTGGCCCACAACGCTTGGGAGCGCTTCTGCAATTCCAGCTCAGAAGGACAAATGCCAGCTTCCAAGCCTCCGTCTTCTCCTCCACGTGCCTCCTCAAGGATCCGACAGATGCCTGACCTTGCTTGGCTTGGGAGCATTTGCTGCAGTGGATACAAACAGAGCTGTAAGCGGAACACTTCCTCTGCGATCGCGTTCCCCCTCCATGCTGAGTCTCACGGGCCAGGCTCGGTCACTGCTTGCTTAGGCAGGGCTGTCGGCTACAAATGTCCCACCGTAACCATGTGCAGAGCACGCCCGGTGGAACCTCGCGGTCCGTAATGAGACTATTGCAGCGAAATGCATCTGGCAGGAGGAGATAACTTGCAAAAAACGAGGGTGAGAAGAGTTAAGTGTTGGCAACCCTAACGAGCTGGATTCCCAAAATGAACTGGAAGGATTTGGCAGAACTCAAATTACATTTTTAAACAGTTACTGTAAGTGTAAATGTTATTTTATCCACCCCCTTGAACTGTATCATCCTGGCCAGCCACCAGGCAACCACACCCACACTGTTACTTTTACAGCTGCAGAGATGGGGTCAAGATAGTCTGTGTTCTGTGTAACTCAAACCCTATTATTAAAGTAATTCATTTGCAAATAAATCATCCTTGTTAAGCAGCTCCAAGAAGGAAAAAAATAAGAGCTTGTAAGCTTGAGCTCATTTGCTGAATGCAAATCCTACTCCCTTCCCTGACCACATTTAAATAGTTAATAAGAATTTGGTCACCAAGGCACCTCTCCTTATTTCATTCAAATCTGGGGAAGCTGATACAGTAATCATTAAAGTAAAACAAAAAGAAAAAAAAAACAAAACCCAAAAAACACAAGGTTTATAAGGTGATGGCTCTTCACAGGAAAACAGAAAAGATCAAAGGATCTTACAGCACTCAAAGGTCTAACACTGAGCCAGAACATGACCAGGAACATTATTTCTTCTTATTTTCAGCATTACTTTTAGTATGAGCATATGAGTGTAAACCTGGCCCCAGCTGAGTCATTGACTTCAATGGAGGCAGGATCTCAGCTACTGTGGAGGGCTTGAAAACTGCCAAGTGATTCCTGGGAGGAAACAAGTAGCCTTATTTTCAGGAGCACTTTGCATGATCTGGCTTTAAATACTTAGGGGTCCAGTTCTGCATTCATTCAAGACCTTGCATCTCCATCATCCTGCTCAAGAGTTGTCTGTTTGCTGAGGGTTTTTTGTGGTTTTTTTTACTCTCCCCTTTTCCCTTCTTACAGGTCCATGTTTGGAAGGTTTTTCTGGATTTACAGGAATGTCACCAAATCTTTTGAATGATAGGCCAGAGGCATAACACCTTTTCCTTTAGTCTTTAGGTAAAAATTTAAAGTTTGTTTACTTCTGCAAGTCCACACATGGTTATGGCTTTTTCCAGTACCTTCTTCCATGTTTATGTAAGATACTGGATATGCATGAGAACTGAAAACAAATTTATTGTTAATCAAACCTGGCCTGCAAGATTCATTATATCTTTAAACAAAACAAATAAAGGGATAACTTGTTATTAAGCAAAATGTTATTTTATGCCTGCTGCAATATTCACAAATATACATAAAGATTATTCAGCTTTCATGTGATGAATTAAAGCCACCGGAAGAGCTTTAAAGTGATACCACAACCAGAAAAATATTATGCCGAAACTGAAACAGCCAGAGCCAAACTTTTGTCTTACATTATGATATAAAGAATTCTGAAAGTAACCTCTGCACTGAGTATTCAATGATTTAAAATAACCATTCCTAATGTAGTGTATCTTCTCTGACCTTGTATTTTAGGGCCCCTGATGGTCTAGCCACCCGCTTATGGCTGTGGCTCTAGACCAGATCTCGACCAATATCCAAGTTGACATACTTTTTATATTTTATTTTTATTTTCATAAAGATGATGTGTTTATATTCACACACAGTTTTGTAATAACTACTTGAAAAAATCCCACCTGAAAGATCAAATTAAACTTACTTAAATTCTTTACTGTCTACAAAAGGATAAGTTTCATTATGGATGTTTCTAAAGATGCCATGCTGCTTCTTACTATTTGGCCATATGAACTATAAACTTGAAATAAACTTTTTCTACAGGAAGATGATATTTCCAATATTTTTATTCATTGCTTTAAACTAACACTTTAACACAAAAAAGAAAGATTTTTATGTATTAATACTGGCAATATCTGGAATTCATTATGTTTTCTGAATCCGAAACTAAAATCAAAGAGCACCTACTGGAAGCAGCAAGCATATTTTCAGATGCTACACATTTAAGCCCTACATCTTTTTTCCTCCCTATGATCTACGTGACTCAGACCTCTGGTCCTTCACAGCCAGAGCCTGGATGTTGCAAAATGCCTTTCTGAAAGTAATCCTGCACGTTTCTGCTCAGAAATTTCTTAGCATCTTACAGGAGAGAAACGATAAGCCATCTGTCATGCAAAGTCTGGGCTGTTGCAACCAAAGGGAGAACTGAATGAAAAAAGTATGAACAAGCAGAGCAGACTTTGTCAGTAATTCACTGTTTTCCTCCACCTCCCCTTCTCTTTCTCTCCATGAGACCTACCTCAGACGTTTACCGAGCACAACTGTGGTAACAACCTGTGAGGAGACCGTTCCCACCACCAGCTCTCCTGCCACTGTTACTCTCACGGCACTTGCCACACATCATCTGGAAATTACCTCATCCTTCACCAACACGTGTCTAGTTGTTAGAGGCTTGCGAACCTAGCAGTGATGCTCCCTGACTTTGCCAGGGAATATCCTCATTTGCTGAATCTCTGGATAAAATTAGGCATTAGTAACAACAGTGTTGGTACCCACTGCTCCTCCCCGCTTTTTGGCTCCTCAAATATATAAAAAGCTAAGTGGCACGCTGTTTTCACGCTTCAGAGGGAGACGTGCCAGTCAAAAGACACATGCGAGATTTGGGAAAAAAGAAAAAAAAAGTATCAATGGTCTCTTATTCACCCGTCTTCCAAAAAACAGTGCCATCAAAACAAAGGCACAACTGTTCCCGCACAATAAAGGGCGCATTGATAGTGCTCCTAAAAACAAGCTAGCGTAGTCTTGACATGCCCATCTTGTTGAATCTTCATGAAACTGTTAAAACTGCTCTATTTCAATTTGTCTGTTCCTGTCATGATCACCGACAACTCAAATTGCCATAAGAGCAAAGGAAATGCCATACCAGCTCAGGCAGTCACCATGCACAAGTAGAGCATACCTAAGAAAGTATTAGAAGGAGGGCAAGGCATAAATAAAGTGGGAATTCCAAGTAAATTATCTATTGCATCTGAATAATGCTTTCTGAATAACATTACCTTTTTGGTTTCTTAAAAAAGTCTGTAGCCCTGTGTCCTACATTTTAGTTCCAGGAGCACGCAAAAAGGCAGCAGGGTCAGAAAAAGTCACATGGGAGCAAGTATCAGAGAGGACAAATCTTACCCAGGCAAAATTAGAAACAAAACTGAAAACATATTTCAGCATCATTACAATTAAACAACTTCTTGTAATTTTGACAATGATATAAATACGAGGCCAAGGGCTGATGCATGTAACTGATTATCTGGTTTGTTGGCAGTTCTGTTAAAAAAAATTAATGGTTATTTTTCGAAGTTTTCAGTAAACCACAAAAATCATTTCATTTAGAAAGGTGAAATATTTGTGTTCAAATTTGTAAAGTATTTTGAAACAAAATCATTCTTAGTTATAGAATATTTTATTGATATTTTTAACATGATACAGAGGCTTTTAAAACTATGTCCTATCTTTCCCCAGTAGAAATAATTGGCTGTAATAAACCCATTTTTTTCAAGGCATACTAAATTTCTGCCTAGGCTCATTAAGGAAGCTTGAACTAAAATATTTCACTCAACCTTTACTCTCTCAATCTTGTTTAAACTGAGATTTGTTAATCTAAGGAAATAGCACTGGTATATTCTTGTCATATTATCAGCCAACAGCATTTGGAAAAATGACTGCTGTTTTCCAGAAAAATAACTGTAACAAACATACAGCGAAAGTGATATCTCTATACAAATTATGAAGGGTGAAAAAAGAGAGATAGATTCTTCCTAATCTACAAGAATGCTGAAAACTGAGACATAAAGGGATGCTTTCCAAGTACTCGGAGCAAGAACGCTGCTAAGTTTATCCCATGGAGCTGATACACCCCAGTATGATAAAAGTGGCAGTAACTTTGTTGTCTTTATTGAGAGGAGTGCCTGTAAGCTTATAGAAAAATTTGTACTGAGCAAGGTCTAAGAAGCTGTTCATCCTGCCTGCTGTTCTTCAGGCAAAATGCATTGGGTTTTCTTTATGTTAACCTGCTGGTAATACCTTTCCAATTTTAACTTTTAGGGCCTGGAATAATTTTCCATATAGTGATGCTGATGCGGCTCTGCCTGGCTATGGCATGACAAAATGTGAACAGAAGGGAAGTATGTGTCCTGATGATCAGATACCTGGCCTAAGGAGGGACTAAAGAACAACACGGTAATAAATATACTCTTAAAGAGAAGAAACTTCTAAAATATGAAATTTGAGTGAATATTTAAAAGCACAGCTGCAAGTTTCAACGAAGGTGAAAAACTGCAATTGATTTCAGAGACTGGAAGGTGATAATAACCTTCCACATAGACACATGGTCACAAGACAAGCAGTGATGACTCTTAAAGAGATGCAGAATATTAAGCATCAATGTTTATTACTAGTAAATAATGGTTAGTGATTTGTCTTTTTTATTAATGAACTCCAGAATATGCTTCCACATGGCTCTCTCTGTTTCACTCTTGTGCACCAACTTCTACTACCTATACTAGTTTGTGCTTATATTTCTTTTCAATGAATTAAAAAAAAAAAAGGACAGATGTTTCTGATTTTCCTCTATATGGATGACAACGTAGAAATGTATTGTGGAATCTGGCATTGAGTAGTTCTTGAAGTAGAGTTACCACATGTCCCAGTCACAAAACAGCAACACATAGTATAACGTTTCTGGAAAGAATCTTGCTGCAATAAAATGGATCACAAAAAGTTTGCAATCTATGAATTCTGCCCAGAATATAAACCACCAAAGATGCCTCCTATTAAGTATTTGAAATTGGAAACCAATTCACAGCCCAGGGTGGGGGCGAAGAGGAGGGGGTGGAAGTTAGTTGTACTTTACAGGAAAATGCATTCTTGTTCAAAAATCAGTGCAAACTGCTGATCACAACAACACATTTTTAAAATTACACAGAACATCTTTTGCAATCTGGAAAATATATCCAGTGAACATACTTTTTGGAGAAAATGTTAATAAATTCGTAAATCAAAAGGAGGACTAGCACAACTATCTGGTTTGATATCCTTTATCACACAGGAGAGAAGGCTTCCTTGAATTAATGCCAGTTTGAACTAAACACATCTCCTTTACTTAAAAATCAACTCATGGTTTCAAAAACTCCCAGTGATGGGGAACATACCATAAAACTTGGTAGGTCATCTGACTGACAGCTCGTTATATGTCACAGGGTGTGTGTCCAGGCTTGAGGGTTTTATTTCCCAGGGAAGCACTTATAATCTTCAGGTTCCCCTCATCCCCCTTTTCAAAAGCTGAGCGGCTTGCTCACCTTTTTTCAGCACACTCACACCTTCGTTCTCACATGAAACCTTCTCTCACACTGATGGCATCCCTGCCCTGGACTGAAACCTCCCGAGCATCTCCTGAATCCACATTCAAACAACCCCATTAGCACTCCTGGCCACACCGCCACCTTGGGAACTCATGCGTCAATAAACAAAACAGAAGTATCCCTCATCTCTTTTACAGTTGTTTTTCATAAGGTCCAGCATGTTTCTCGCATGTTTGCAGACCACTTTTCCCAAGCAGCATTAACTGAGGAGCACACCAGCCCATCTGGGGCGCTGGGTGCCCTGACAAAACATGTCTGCTCCCACCTTGCTTGGCCAAATGACCCATCGAGGTTCCCTGAGCAAGTCACCCCAGGACTTGGCAACTTATTTTATCCCACCTTTAAGATAAGACTTGGGGACCCACAGCAGGGACAAGGACAGCAGAGTGACCTCTTCAAAATTACAGAAATGGTGACTCACTCACACAGACCAAATCATACAGGCTCACTGTTATTAAAGAGGGATTTCTTAGGTGTTTTCCCCCTGCACCCTCTGGACTACATCCACGATTCAGAGCTCCCTAAAGCATTTTTATTTCATAAAATGCAGACAAGCTCAGGAAGCTGAGGGTTAATTTTAACCCGTGCCTCTCACCAATTAAGTGACCAAGTTAAAGCAGTGTGAAGTGTTCAGGATGCAGCTGCCTGGCGGGGTGACTGGATAACAACTGGTGCTGACTAGCAGGATGCCTGCTTCACCTGTCAGGCTTAAAGAAGATGCTCCTGGTTCACCCTTCAGGGGAAAATCTAGCAATTCAGGAGCAGGGCAATCCCTTCTGTGGCTGCTCAAAGCACAGCCCTCCCCCAAGGTGGAAACCTTGTCGAGTGTCACAGGCTAGTGGGAAGTTTCACATGCTGTGTCACTAAGTAGAAACTTTCTTCTGAATCTGGTTTTACTCTCAACCCAACAACAAGACTTTCAGGCAGCTCATGCTAGGAATGGGAAAGAAATTACCAAACGATAAAAAAATATTTAGAAATGTAGAGAAACTGAATAGTGACAGTGCAAGAGGAAGACAGCCAGCCTTTTAGCATGGTTTCTGGATTACAGGTCTACCACAAGGAAGATGCCAGGCACGTTTAATTTTTCCACTCTTTTACACATCTTTCCTTTTGTCTCTCCTATTTAGAGTGGCAGCTTTTTGAGAATGAGACACCTTGTGATTTGTTTTATATAAAGCTATTTTGCATAGTAAAGCCAAAGTCCACCAAGATGCAAATGCTAAGATGCACTTTAGACACGCTCCAGTCCCCCAGGCTTATAACTGCAGAAATGAAGGAAACCAGCAGTATCAACAGCCACAAAAAACTGCAACAGGACATAGGACAACATTTCCTAAAAGTCAACAGTCATCCTCAGTATCAGCGCAACATTTCATCCACTCATCATCTGTGACATGCTCCAGAGGAGACGGTGGGAGCAAGTGCATGTCCATAGGGCTGTTCATTATCAAACTTCTGGAATGCTAATGTAAACACCTTGCATTTACTTCATGCTTCGCCTTTAAAGACTTTTGCCAGCATTAATAATAATGCTACTACTCATAGAGCTTTTGTAAGGATTAATTTGTTATGGTCATTAGAGGCCACTGCTCTTTACCACACTCATGTAATAATATACTCGGTGTACTCTCCAAAACAAAAAAAAGAAGCCAGCTGCAGTACATTAACATCCACTTACGGGGATCCAGTGATTTTGTGTCTGCACATTCTGATGATGACATGCAGCCACATACGATAGTCTCTTAAAACCCATGTCTGCTCTAACCCCCATATGCACCTGTGAAAAATAATTGTCACAACATCTGCCAATCTACCATTTCTTCTCTTTCATGAGGGCACTTGTAAGTGTATGCTGAGGTACCAAGCAGTACTGTTACTGGCGTCTCTGTGAACACTTCTTTTCCCTCAGTGTGGCTCACCCCAGCCTCCCAGCTTCTTCCAGAGGTCTACGGAAAGCTAGCAGCTGGCCTGTCACCTTGTTTTCTAATTATTACAGAGAATCCAAGCTTTGGCCTGACAAGCCCATAAGAAATGGCTAACATTGTTCAAATCCTGATGAGTTACGTGGCACACAGCACTGGTGCATGAAGAAACAGGCTGGGGTTGGTCTTTAAATAAACGTTTCCTGCCCTGCTCCCCATTACTGTCTCATCAAAATCCCTCGCAACCCTCAATGCATTCCTCCTCCTTACCGTTTTCTGACATAAAGACCATTTCTCCTACTTCACAGATGAAAATTGACGGCTTTTACCTGATGGTTAGTCCTTCACTTCAGTGCCTGGTAGTAGTGCCTCTTCTTTTGCAGTCTCTTTATATTTTCCCAGCCCTTCCCCAATCTCCTCAGCCCTCTCCCCAGCTTCTGAGAAATATAAGGCACAGAGAGACCACAGCCCAGCATCATCCCTGCCTCCTCCGGAAAGGAAGCAAAGCTCCTACTTCAGGCAGAGCTGTTAAGTGCCTAAATTTAGCTGGGATGAATGTGGGATTAGACCATCAGAGCAGGGAATAAAACCAAGGCATCTCAAGTATTAGACTAGAGTCTTAACACCATCTCCTACATTGCACTGGGGATCTCCGCCATCCAGCGGTCCAAGTGTGCGACATTAAAAATGGCGCTGATAAAGACCAGCATTGAATTCAGAGCAAGTAGAGATCAGACCTTTAAAAAGGACAGGACAGCATTTAGCATATATCATCACTTCCACTCTGGGTTTTTTCTTTTTTTGTTTTTGTTTTTTTTTTTTCAGGGAGAGAATTATTTGTATTAAGCCTGATTTTTTCAGTAAAGTACTGGAGCAACATCTAGCTCTCCATGTGCACACGCAGGAGGATGCCACCACACACCCCATGGTCCTGACCACGCACCTTTATAAGGTAACATCACGCACCAGGCTGCCATGGCATACTGCAGTGCAAGTGGACCCTGTGTTTTGCTCCGTGACAGTGTTTAATTGAGTCTGTGAGCAGTCAGACAGGTACACAGCCCCCAGTGAGTCATGGATGCTTGTGCTCAGGGAGTTATGCCTAATGGAGGCAGTTGCATCAGGTTGGGAAGAGCACAGCAGCCAAGGCACACCCCTGGGTAAATGATGCCTGATGGTATGCTTAATTATAGTTATCATGCCTGGCTGTATGATGTCAGAAATCATAGATGGAGAAGACCTGCTACCTAACCTAATCACTACCACGGTGAAGTATGTCTCCCTTCCTGTTGGAGGCAGTGAGGCTTTCACTGCTTTCCTTTGGAGGAATAGTCCACATTTTTTACTGTGCTCCTACTTGGGAGATTTTGCTGTCTCTTGTTATTACTTCTCATTATTTTCTGGGTCAACCCACTTCCAGCAGTTAATGGCTCCTTACTGCCTCCTACTCCCACCTGCTTAGTGTTTTACTGAGTGCATTGACTTGCACCTGCCCTTCAAAACAGGGAGCGCAGGTGGCTGCGGAGAGCCCTGACCTCCCTGTAGCCCACAGGAGGTCCCCGCTTCCCACAACAAGTTTGGGGTGCTCATCTGCAAGGCCACCGCCCAGGGACATTCGTGGGGCTAATTGCAGAGCCTCGAGCCCAGATTTGGCTTCCTTCCCTCTTCCCCCTCCCTGCGCCGCCTGTGCTCACCCATCTAAGCCACCTTCCACTTGTTTGCTGATTTCCTTCTGCTCTGCTTGCTGCGTCACAGCTATCCACAGAAGGAAAGGATTATGAAATATGAAAGGATCGCTTTCCTTCAATTTTTTCTTCTCACCGATGTTTACATATTTTGGTGGTGCTTGCTCTGGGCTCCTGAATTTTTTGCAGCATCACCGGTGCAGCAAGTCACACCGAGACAGGACCCTGCTTGTACATCACTAATCCCAAGTCATAGCCTCCTTCCCTGTTATTATCTGCTGAGCTCTGATGCGGGATGCGTCACCACAGGAAGTTAATCTAAAATTTTCCGTGTGGTAAATGAGGAAACACCTCATGCATACAACAGGGAGTTCAGATGTGCGTTTCTCCACACCAGAGTCAACAGAATCTGCAGTTTATTTATTTTTTAAACCCCGAGATGGCTGCTGTGCACTTTTGACCTGCTGTCAGTTTGAGCAGTGATTAGCTATTCGCAAGGTGCAAGTGCATACTGCAACAAGGATGCATTTATATAAGTATGAAATACCAGCAATTTCGGAGATTTATCTCCCTTTCTCCACATTCAGTGCTGGAGATAATAAACAAGAGTGAAAAGAAAGGAACGGGTCTGAAGCTCAGAGAAAAGCTTCCTATGTTTAGGTGACAGGTTCCTACAGCGAGCTGAGGCTGCCGGCCAGCTCAGGAGCTACACAAGTTTTCAGAATATGCAAATGGACCCCCCATTTCTACCAGTCTTTTCGCAGAGCTCTTCAGGCATTTTTCAGGAATGTGTCATTTTTACAAAGAGATTAAAAAAAGAAAACAACCCAATTTTTGTTGTCAAATGCAGACAAACTCTGGATAAGAAAGTATTTGAGAAAAGGCTAAACCTTTGTACAATGCTGCAGAGATGTCTTGGTGCTATGACTGGGGATCAACTGATCGCTCTCTGACATGGTGCCCTGGAAGTGATGCTGGGAGAGAACTGCCCAAGTTATCCCATCACATTTGCTCATTACTTATCGCTATTATGTTGTTGCTGGCACACAGTAAGCTGAGAGATGTCTGCTTTCCTGGAGAAGGGCTCGTGACGCACACTGGTGGGATGCGTTGCTCGCTGCCAAGCTGGAGGCAGCATCACAGCACAGGGTCTGGGGGGGTTCAGGGGTCGTAATGGGACGTTAATGCACTAAATGAGGATGTGATTTTCCTGGAAGTCCCGATATCTGAAAGATAATGTTCAAAGTTGTGAACCAAAGGAAAACAGACTTTTCTCCCAAAGAGTTGCGAGATGAGAAAAATAAAAGCAGATGTAGGAAGGCCACATGATCAAGAACAACTCAGAGACATCCAAAGTAATGCTTTAAAAACAGAAAACTCACGGCATAATTTCGACTAATTAGTCTCATTGCATTATTGCTATTCTGCAATAGCTCTTGGCCGCCTAATGACAAATAGCTATCTTGCTTTCAAAATTGCCATTCATCATCTTTCCTGAATTTAAAAGAAACTGAAATTTTACAAATTAACCAAAGACATATTTGAGTAGATATTATTTGAGAATCTTCTATGTCACTATGATAGGACAGTTCCTTCCAAGGGACAAAAACAGAGATAAGCAATATGAAAAAAATGTATGACGCTTAAGAAAGTCAGTAAGAAGTAAACTTGTGAGCATCTGCCCTGGGCTGGCACCAAAGCAGCAGAAGCAGCAAAATAAAATATTAATTAAATGTGGTTCAATGGTTTATATTAGTACTCATCAGAAAAGAGTTATTCTTTCCTTCTTCTGTTCTTGAAAATTTTTCACCTGAAATAGCTAAAGTTTTTGCAATTGAAGAAATAAAAAATATTTTGAATCTGAAATGCATGAGGAGAGGGATGCTGTCTTCCCTGCACCTCGGTTAGGTTTTGGAAGAAAACCACACTCCTCATGCTACAGTACGTTTTCCTCTCTTTGTGAAGAAAAGAAGGCAATTCCTCATGGCAGTAATGTGCTCGCAGTGCATCACATGAACCAAAAATGTGCTGAAGATCATCTTTTCCAGGGAAACACAAGTCTCAGGTACCCAAACAGAAATTCCCAAGAACTTTTGTGGCATCTTTACAGCCAAAATATTTATGCTTGGGTCAAATGCTTTAGCTTTTGGACAGATGAATAAATAAACAGTGTTTCTGGATATAAGGTGAATGTTCATTTTTTTTCTAAAAGAAACAATTACCACACAAATTACATACTTTTAAAAAGTAAACAAACCCTTAAACTGACAACCTTGAAAATATATTTATCAAAGAAGAAGTGTTTGTGTGAAAATACTTTTTATAGGAAAACACACATCCAAGCAGCAGACCGGTTTCTTCCAAAATACACTTCAAACTACATGAATCTGTGCTTGGAAGTGCTGCTCTGATTTAGAACATTATTTCTGGACATCATAAAGGAAAGTAACTTCCAATGTTGCAAAGAGAAACTTCCTCAGAGAAAGCCTCAGCAAGCAGATGCAAGGTTTCTGCCATCCTCCTGCGTCCCCATTTTGCTGGGAGGTGCAGATAGCAGCCAGTGCTTCTTTTCTAAAAAATACCCTACAGCTCTACTTTCCAATATTGAACTTTTAGGGATTGTGTTTACATTTAATAAAAATCCATTACTTTAGATACCAAGAGCTACTGCAGCTGCTTTTCAACTATCCACTTCACAGGGGTATCTAAAATTTCCATGTAAAACTTTTTTTTTCCGCAAACCCATGGAATTCCCATCATAGGTTATCCAGTGCCAGAGTCAGTCTAAACGGAAACTGTAACTATCAAATGCAGTTGGAAAAAAGATAAAAGGAAAAGGTTTTGTGTTGATGCTCTTTCCAGGATCCTCAAGAAAAATGAATGAAATTCATAGTCCTCTGGAACTTGCAGCAGCTCTAACCTGAAACCGTCACGCTTATTTAGAGCCTTGCCAAGAATATTTTCAGGTTTTGACTGAGCAATTCACCTGAAGCAAATGCTGAATTCTCCCAAACGTTAACTCTAACGCTTTACCGTTTCTACATGCTGAGAACACATACGTTATACTCTGACTCAGGGTTGCAGTCATGACATATGGAAGTTCTTAACTTCCCAAGCTCTAAAGTAGATGGACATGGTTTACACTTCTGCAAAATTCCTTTAAATGACACATTTTAACATTTTTGTGTTTCTGAACAAAAAACAAAACACACAGAGCAAAAAGGGGATTATTAACTAGAGTCATTAAATTGCCAGGCCTAATACATCTCAAAGGGGAAAAAGAAACAATCTGGAATCACAACACTGACCTCACCTCATTTGTTTTGAACCCTTGTAATGTCTAGCATTGCCCAAGAATAAATCTGTAACAAAATTATAAGCAGTGTAGTTTCACTTTTAGCTCTAATGTAATACATCAACTCCTTCAGGAAGAACAAAATCTATGTTGAAAAGTTGAGGTCAGTGCAGCTAGAAATAGAATGGATGTGAAAAAATCTCAAAGAATTGGGCGGCTGCTTTCCATCCAGGGGGTTGGTGCAGTCGATGGGGCTGTCTTAGGTGAGCGGGGAGGGCGGTGGGTGGCAGGGGAGGATCCCTGCCCTAGGGATGGGAGGACAGGGAAGATTGGCCGGGGTGCCTGTTGCCTCCCTGCCCTCCCAAGAAGGAGACCAAATTTGGCACTGAGCCGGTGACTCTGCAGCCTTGCCACAGAGTTTACCCCCAAGAGCCATTTCCCTCCTCCCCCAAGAGAAAGATTTTCCCAGTGTTTAACCTGAATTTTCTTGGCTGAAATAAAAGTCATTAATTTATATCCTCTCTACCGATGCCAATGAGGACAGACTAACCCCAGAAGCACTTATGCATCCTTTAAGGCTGCAGCCTGGTCCTGTGCTACTGCCCTTATTAGACAACAGTAAGCTCAACTCATCCAGCCTCCCTTCGTCGATCACAGCCCTCGGAAACACTACCTCTCCCACTGCTGCCCTCTGGACTCGCTCCAGTTTCTCCAGACCCTCTGGAAATGCATCATCTGCCGTACTCCAGCTGAGGCACTATACATGTGGAGCAGGACGGAAGGATTACTTCACATTTCTCGTGGGCTATATGCCTGTTTATACAAGCCAGTGGGATGTTTGCTTTTTTTGCAGCAACACAACTCTACTGACTCACAGACAGCTTGTGACACCCCGCAACCTCCAGAGCCCGCTGCCTGGACGCACCACCTACGCGGCCGCCTCTGGTCCCACATCTGCACAGTCAACTAGTCCTGCCTCCACTGGCTGCTGCAACGGGCAACTCTCTCCTCATCACAATCACACTAAATGAAAGAGTCTTGGGGTGCCTCTGAAAGGCTATTTAACTGCACTTCATTAAATTAATTTTGAAAAAAAGGAATAATTACCAGCAGATGGCAGCCCCCGTGCCACCAAGGTGTCGATCTTCCTTGTCTGCTTTGGGGGGAGGGGGGGGAAGCTGATCCAGAGAAGGTTTTCTGTGTGGGTTGCCGCAGAGCAGAGGGACAACCCTGGGAGAGGGAGCAGTGCAGAGGGTGGCTCACCAGCGCTCACCTCCCCTTCCGTCTTGATCCCAGAGGGCAGACCGGGCTCAGTATGCCTGCAGCAAGGCTGCCCAAGCAGAAAGTCCATTTCTAGCATCACCACCTTTGCAAACCAGCTTTCCTCTGTAGTTGTCTCTGCTCATCTGGAAGCAATCTAAGGCTGTGATGAAATACATGCCTTACACATGGGGAGGTGGGAATTTAGCTTGGGGGTTCTTGCACAGGCACACACACCCCAGCCGTGGGAGTGACTGCCTGGGGTCAGGCTCCCAGCCGACCCCGAGGACCGTGGCGCGGGGAGGGCAGCAGCACGGCCACCTCCACGGGCTTGCCATCCTGCCCAGCTCTGCAGGGATGAGGTCTGGGGAGGAACAAGCCTCCTTTCTCTGAGCGGGGTTGCTCAAAGAAGCACCACGCGGGATAGAACTTTCTGTTCTGCTTTGCTACATCCTTTATCAGTTCGTGGGAGATGTTCATGCACTAAATCTAATTCAATCACATGTTTATTTATCATACACTGCAGAAGGAGCCTTGGCTATTGAATAAATATGTGGCAGCCTAAGTGGGGCTCCTTTTTCAAAATGCATCTATAGGGTTTTTTTCTGTGATCTGTGCAAAAAGGCATGTTTGTAAACAAATTGCAAGATCTATTTATACTATAGCTCAAGATATTTAGACAGTAGCGTCTCAGAGACTCTTGATGGAAGTGGTAAACTAGGCTGGAAGTTGATCTGACAGGAAATAAAAGCTAAAATTGTTTTCCTAAAAACGAGCAGATAACACTAACAGGCTGGGATGGGTAAGAGCATGGAATCCAGATCGAGATGTTGGATGCAGCAATCTGTGTACTACAGAAACCTCTGTCAACTGAAAGAGATTCACATTTATAGAACAAAAACAACAGTATATTTCACTCATACAAGAACAGAAGTGGAGCAGAGCTACCAAAATCCCCAGCAGGATCTCATGTTTAGTAAGAGAAAATTTCATGGTGAACAACATAAAAAATAATAAAATAAAAGCCAAGACTAATAAATGACTTGAATCCATAGACATATTTTTTGAATGACTGGTTGAGTAGGTCAGCACGATCTCCACAGTTTGTTCTAGAAGAAATCTTGATTAAGTTCGTTCATACAGATCTTTATCACACATGTGACCTTCAAGTTTTACCATCGCTCTAAAAGCAAAGAGCAGATGCAAGATGGAAATCAGCCAAATTAAAGATGGAAACAAATACTCTTGCAGCAGCACAGTTGTTAATGCCTCTGGAGGGGTACAACTACATTGAAATACAAAAAAATACAAATGTAGCAATTTTTTATCCTGGTAATATAAATGTCAGATAAATAGTTCCTAGCAAGTTCATGCAACCAAGACAACTGGGGGAGGGAAAGCCCACAGCACCTGGATGACTAGTATTAGACATAATGAGAAGGAAAAAATAGCCATAAAATGTTAGCGTACTGCAGCTCCTGAGCTGCCTGCGTATGCAATCCATTTACAGCCCCAAACGGCTTCGGCAGCGTCTCTGGAGGAAGCAGCGTTCAGCAGACTGCCTTGCAACACCAGCTCCAGGAAGTCATCAATCAGCCCGGGGAGAGTTACGCTGAGATTCTGCCCAGACGAGAGGTTATCAGCAAAAATAATGTTCCTGCGAAAAAGAGTGGAACCAAAACTGGATGCTCGAATACCTAATGAAATCGCAGCCTTGCTGTGATCAGCAGGGAAGCTCAACACCCTTCGCAAGCTGGATGTCCCTGACCACCTTCTGAAGGTCTTGTGGAGACAAAGCAGTGTTGGTGGTAGTATTTCAGCATGGCAAGATGACACATCAGCAAGAAATAAGCTAGCTCTTACATGAACTAGGCAGTTTTGACTGGAAATGAAATGACTAACCCCCAAGTCATAAACAAAGACAGCTACATGGGGTCAGAGTGAGGATCCTGCCCAGCACCATGCTTCTGCCCCACAGGAGGTGTCTGGGAAAGAGCAAGAGCACAACACACCTGCAGAGAGATGCTTTCCGGCCACCTTCTCCACATCACCTGTGGTTGAGGAACCTTGACCAGAGGTCGCATCCTACTTGATAAAGAAACTACATGCTTGAACCGTCAGTTCAAAGAAATGAGGGCACTGAAAGTAATACTACTCACAGTGAGGGAATACGCATCTGGATACTGGGAAACAAATAAAATAATAGACAGCCAAGGTGTGAAGTGAAAAGGTGTGAACCCCTTCAGTCCACCTCAAACCCTGGGGGAGTTATAAAGCACATAGATAATGGGGCTCCAGTCTCCTGCTGTCTGAAGTATCTGACAGCCAGGAATGCTGGCAGGAAAATAGGAGGTTTTGTTTTCTGGCATAAGCACAGTGTCTGGATCAGGGTTTCAAAGTCGAATCTAGTGTCACATGACAAGGTCAATATTTTCTCCAGCCATGAGTGTTACACTCACTGTGACTTCACCCATATCAAGTCCCAGTGATGGACTGCAGGAATCATATCTAACTGGCAGCAACTACTAAGATGTTGTGGGGTTCCTGTCTAGAAAAAGCCCCCCCAAAACTGGCTAGCTGCCACCTAACAAAACTGTGGTTAGAAAAACAGCCCACTGTGGCGCTGAGGTGAAGGGCACCTTTTTCCTTTTGGCCACCAGCAATTGCTACACGCACAGACTGACAATCTTCAGAGTACTAAAACTATACGTGATAACTTGTTCTTTGGCAAATACAACAGGGAAAAAAAGGGCATTTAAACCAAAAATAAGTCTACATCAAATTTCTATGAATTCAGAACATTTAAAACCATAAAAAACCTATCAGCATTTACTATTGCCCAAATGTCTATAAAAGAGATATTTCTCATATATTCCTAACCTGCAGGGATGTTGCCATAATGTGGAATGGTATTTTTCATATATTCTTACTACAGGTTTAGTTACTAAACAAAGGGCCACCTATTGAGTTTTCATATGGAAAAAATATGTAGGTCCTCTAGTGATGAAGGCTGCTTTCCACTTTCATAATCTGAAAGATGACTAATAAAAAAATTATTTTTCGCAAGAACAGTAGTAGATTAATCTAGCCATTTTGCAGGTCCCAGCAAATGGTAAAGGTATCCTACATTGTCTTTTATACCTATACAATCACGTAAGAGCTAAGCATATTCTGGCCATGATGGATAAGAACACTAAATGAGCAAATTTCTTGGAAGTCTGTCTTCAGAGGATGAGTACAGGTGCTGCACATCTGCTTGTGCACCTAGTGGTAAATATTACAAAGTGCTCAGGAAAATAAAAGAAGAGGAGATCTTAAACAGGAAGGGAAAGTATAAAGGGGCTCAGCAAGAGGTTAACAAGGAATCCTGCTAGCAAGGTGAGAATGAGAACACCCCAAAAAATCCAGACTAAGAAATGAAAATTCAACAAACTTATTTCACTGAAAGCAAGTTAGAAGTTCTTGCTGTCCTGGGAAGCAGGAGGCTCAGTGGCTTCAAGTCACAGTGTCTCATTAGGTATGTTCTTCTTATGTTTACTTTTCTTTCAGTGTTCTCACTGCTTCTCCTACTTGTACTATGATGTATGATATGACCTGCAAGGCCATTGACCAGCCATTTTGGGCCAATTTCCTTACAAGCTAATTTCAGATCAGTTGCAGATGGCTAGGTTTTTTGTGCCAATGATGCTGAGCATTTGAAATTGTTTTATCATCCAGACAATTATTTTGTTTCTGTGGAAGGAAAAACTCCACCTACTCCATTTCATCAGGAAGCAGGAATGCACTGAATATTTTTGTCAATATAGACACTGTAAAGCTATATATCTATGAAAATTTCAATATGCTATAGTATTTCTAAGCCATTTATGGAGGGCAACAATTTTACAAAAATATTAATGTTAACTGTAATGTGTGAACCCAGAGAGAGATCACGAAATAATCACTCTACTCTGTTGTAATAACAGTTTGATAAAATATCCATTTTTTCTGACTGCTTATCAGCTGGTTTTAAGGCTAAGAGATTATGCAGCTGATTCTTACACCACCAGTCATAGCAAGGCTGGAACACGCTTTTTTTTCTCTTTTTAGATCTGAGCTGCAGATTGCATGTTTTGTGCAAGAAGCCTGTTTCCAGAAAAATGCTTTCCAAGTATACATTTTATTTAAAATGTTCTTTTAGTGCTTGGAGTTGTCTGTCTCTTTATCTGTTGCCTGTTTTAATTTTGTGGAGTTTCGCTGAACCCCACAGAGATGGCTCTTTTGCCCTTTTGGTAGGGAATGTCATACTCTTACCTTAATTGCCCAGCACAAGTCTCTTTGGATTTACTGGGTTTGAAACTAAATTTTAATAGAAATACTAGGGGAACACTTTCCATCTCAGGCAGGCTATCTGACTATACAGCACAGAAAATCTCACCTTTTTTTTTTTTTTTTTTTTTTTTTTTAGTGAGAAGTATATTTCTACTCTACACAACACAGATTTGCCTTTAGCCAGAATGCTATTTCTTAAAATGAGTCATCCATGAAAACAGATAGGTTTAAATTACAGAAAAACGCTTTGCAAACTAACCAGTGTTGCAAAACCAGAAATAGCTCAGGAGACCTGGAGAGACTCCAGTTCCACGGCATTCATCCATTCCCCCAGTCCCCAGCCATTCAGTCTTCCTGTCATCCTCCCTCCTTTTGGGAGATTGTTAAGTTTTGGTTAATGCAAGACTAAAAATCTGTCCAGAAATGCTTGTGTTAATAGGGAGTAAGAAACAAGTCATTCTTTCTTCTTTTATTATTTCCAATAGGAGAGGCACATTCATAGAGGCTGTACTGAGCTTTGTCTCGTAGTCTCTACCATGACTTTTGTTACATATACAAATTTGGGACGGCATATTTAAGTAACAGATAACCACAGAGCATCTCATCCAATACATTCCCTTGCCTGTTCATGGAAAGAGTTGACTGCAGCATAGTACAGTGTTTCTGTCTGTGGTTTCGATGGGCTGAATCCAAAACCAACCATCTTCTGTTCCGTCTGGGGCCATAAAAGTCAGAGCCTGTCCTGGAAGTGCAGGCATTTTAGATCAAGAAGAAAACTCTTTCAGCAATTGCAGAAGAGCCTGGATTATTATGCAGCACGTAAGGCTTAGACTGCATTTTACAAAACCTTTCCTGCCGTGACACACTGCAACCCAAACTCAGCTATTTACAGCATGAATTTCTTTCTGCCTCCTGCTTGCAGAGGTCTGCTCAGGGACAGGAGCTGAAGCAGAACTGAATTCCTGAGCCCTGTCTCCTCACCAGCCAATGCAGCTAGCCAAGGCCACAGGAGACTGCTCATCCCAGCCCCTACCCAGGCACAACGTTACGTTGCAGCCTGCATATAATTATTTGGAGAAGCGGTTTTCGTAAAACAGGGTAGCCCCGTGGCTTCAAAAATATTTGCAGGAAAAGCTTTGTGATGTATGTACTTCTTTGCAGAACTGCGAACCCTGAATCACAATACTTACCACAGTCAATGTCAACACACACTGCTGACGGCCTGAAGATTGTGCCAAGGAGAGTGTTACGCTCTGCGTGTCCTGGTCTACCTTGCCCTGAACAGTTTCTGCTGGCCACCATTTCCCTAGCCCTCTCCTTGCAGACAAGTCTCCATCCAATAGTAAGTCAAGCGAAGTGTGTTCATAGGAAGGGGAAGACAGAAAGCATGGGAGAAACTATTTAGATGACAATAAAAAGCAGACCAGGTGGTGACTTCCCTGCCAGGAGGACTCTTGGCTTCCCTCCTGACTTCCCAGGGCAGAAGGAAGCTCTGTGGCACGGTGGGGGCTGGCAGGACTGCCTGGGATCTGATCCTCTGAGGTTTGTCTTGCCTTCCTTTCCTAATAACGTTAAAGTAGACCTTAGCTCAGCAGCTTCTTTCCTTCCTACGTTTGGCAGCAAGGTTCAGAGCAGAGACCAGCGGCAGCCCTGAGGAGCCCTTTCTCATGGCCTGTTACAAAAGGATTGATCCACTGCAGCTTACGGATGGAGAGGCACAAAACACTTCCAAGCTTCAGCTTTTACAGATGGCGTATCTAAATATCTTTCAGACACGTTCCTAGGTGTCTAACATTTCAAAATGCTGAGAGTATCTCGTCTTGGCATTAATTTTTTGTGGGGATTTTGAAGAAGGATGTAAATACTAACAGTATGAAATATACAGGTAGCTTTGAGTGGAGATTTTTAACATCTTCAAGGTTAACCTGATGAATATTTTTCAAATATTTTAATGAATCAAGTACACATTAAAAAAAAAATTGTCCATCTTTCTTTGTTCACCTCAAAAAACTCCCACCAAAACTGCAGTATTTTATTTCAACAGAATGAGAGGACATATGGGAAGGAAAGTCTGCAAGCATTTTTATGTCAAATGAAGTGCATTAACTGTTGGACAACTGTAGTTGCATTTCCTTTCTCCAAACACAGTTTGTTAACACCGAAACAAATTCAAGTGTTTCTCCATGCCACTGCATACATATTCATTGTTTGCACCTACCACCTCTTCTTCCTCTCTTCCCTCCTCCTTCCCTCTCCCCCTCTCCAAAAAGCTTTGACCGAACAATTGCACCCGGCTCAATCACCATCAGCTTTTCAGGCGTTTGGCTGCCTATATGTAATAGCTGAGCATGGGCCCCCAACTTTGAAATCAGACAGCTTGTAATCCCAATACTTGCAGTTTCCAGTGGGAAATATCTTACTTCTGTTCTTTCCCATTATTCTTTTTCCTTTCTTCTTTCAGTGCTCTCACGCTCATGGTTGAAGGAGGTATAAACAGAGTCTCACCATGCCACAGAATACATAGCAGCACTTTGGGAAGTTTGACAAACTGGAATACATGTTTAGATTTCCTGACTCAGAGACAATGCAGAAAAGAGGGTTCTGGCAGGCTTTCTGGAGATGGGTTGCAATTGTTTTGCTCTGCGATATACAGTAGGGGTTACAGGCACTTTGAACATTTACAGAGCACCAGCTCAAGAAGAACAAATCATTTTTTAATCTTTGTGTTGTAATTAAATGCAACTTAGTGGAGTTTCTGCATATGAGAAAGCTGACTGGAAAGAAATCAGATTGCTGTGAACTAAAAAGAAATTATAACATGACACTGCACAGCATGCAAGTATGGCACAGTTCCTCTCAAAGTACCTCTCAAATTTTGTTGCCTGTTCCTTCTCTGACTTCTTTAGGAAAGATGTGCCTCTTCACCATTTTCCCTTCTGTGTGATGATTTGTTTCCTGCACACATGGCGTTTGGGACAATTCACAAAATTTCACCAGGTCCATGGATCCTGGGAAAAACAGACTGGAATTTCCAGATTGTATTTGTGCACTTCACTGTAAAAAAATCTGAACTAACTTCATGGCCATATGAATAACCTGGTTTGTATAGCAAATTTTAGTAGCAGCCACCTAAATATATTTGAACCTTTCCTGGCTTATTGTAGTCTTTGGTCCCTAGCTTGCCTTCTCCACAGTGTGCTGTCTTTTGAGCATCCACGGCTTCCCCACCCACAGCTCCTTCTGACCTCCCTCACCTCCATTGCTGAACTGCCTTCTCTTCCCCTTCAGTGCCCACAAAGCCCCCGACAATCAGATCCCTCCCCAGATCTCCTCTGGGTCGACTCGCGCATTCCCCCATATTTCTGTCCCCAAGGCAAGTGAGACAGAGACAGGTGGAAATTACGCTATGAAATACCAAATTCTTCCCATTTTTTTAAACTAGATTTTTCATTTCAAAATTTAGGTCATTGTTTATAAGGTGAATTTGCACTTATCAATAACATCATTATTTATAATGCACTTTAACTCCAGTGATCAGTTTTAGTCTTCATCAATTTGCAGTTTTATTATTGTGATTTAACAGACCCAGATTTTTAAAACCAGGAAGTTAATGTTTTCTGAAAGGCTGAACAACTAGTACAAGAGGTCAAGCGCACTGAAACTGATCTCTCAAATTCAAAGAAGCTCTCATGTAAAAGCAATGCTCTTTTTTCTTTAAAAAAAAAAAAAAGAAAAAAAGAATAGATCACAGAACCTTAAATGAAGCTGGGAAAACACTTCATAAACATATTTTTGTCTCCTAACAGTTATCAGTAGTTTGTATAGAAATCTCAGTGCACAGAGAACACTCCTGCCCCTAAGGCACTCGGCTCCCCCTTGCTCTATGTGCATTGCCTCGAGTCTAGAGCAGGCAACTCAGCCTTGAAATGTTAGCATAATAATAATCATAATCATAATCATATAAAAATATTCTAGTTGATCTTTTTTGGCTGATGGCCAGGAAAAAAAACAACCATAAACTGGTTAGAGAATATGGCAGGGTTTTTTTCTATTCCATGTGCAATTACATATATTTCACCTAGCAGATATGACAAATAAAAAATCATTGGTAATGGATAAAATCTTAAGAACAAACCAAACCTGTTTCAGACACAGCTCAGCTAAAGAAAAGAAAGCTACAGAACAAAGCTCCACCATACTGCAGTGGTGCTAGGTTTTTTTATTATTTAAAGGCAATCTCCCTCAGCATAGGAAACCTTCAAGGGAATAATAAGGCAATTCAAACGGACGTAAGAAGAAAGCCAGGCCATACAGAACATGAGACAGCTTATTGCATTATTCTGAAATGATCTGCTCAAATATGCATGTTTTAACTCACATCACAGGCACTTTCAAGCAATCTTGCTGCATTCTACTAGATGGTGTTATCTATACAAATCTAGGTAGACAAACATTTTAATTCATAAAATCACAGCGTTGATTAGGATCATGAAGGATATGCAAATAAAATTCACAGAGAAAAATCAAGCTCTTCCCAAAAGAACAACAAAAAAATAAGAGGACCTTTAGGGAAAAGGTTTTAGGAAGCAGTAAATACATCTGAGAGAGGCAAGGTTATCTGGGATTTATAATTTTTTCCAAATATTTATGCCAGGTGCTAAAAAGCAGCATTGCCCTTGCTTAAAACTATTTGGACAAGCGGGCTTACAGCTTTCCTCTCTGTGTAAACAGTATAGCAGCATTCTAAACAGATTAATAGTGGTATCTGTTCAAGTCAAATATTTATGTAAGCTAGATGAGTGGAAAAGGTAGTCTAAGGAGAATATTGTAACCGCAATTTCTGAAAGGTACTGAAGTATCCTGCCTGCATGCAAACAGCCCACCTTGACCAAATCACGTTGTTTGAAATGAAAAGGTTTCACGACCTAATCCATTATTTCCGGTGACCTAAGAAAGATTTTCTCTCCCTTTCAGAGCTGTCAGAGATATTTATGGTTTGTGCTAACCATCACAGCGGAGAGATACCAGTGCAAAAGCCTGCAAAACCAGAGTTCAATGGCCAAGTGCTAGACTGAAAAGGCATCATAGATTCTCTCCAGTTATTCTACATTTACGAATGAATAACTAATGCTCAAATTGTCTCGTCTGCACGCAGGTGGAAGGGAAAGCAGAAGAGAAGAGATGGGGACCACGCTGCTGCATCATGCCTCAGCACAGCAGAGCCCCTGGACCAGTCAGGGCTGCTGCCCTCAGGGCAGGCTGCTCAGGTGCAAGCTGTTCCCATGGGAAGCTATCGCTGCTGTTGTTTGCACAGCAAGGACTTCAGCCTACTGTCAGTCTGTAATGGAGGACAGTATGGAATAGCTCTTTTAGTCCATAAATCTATTGGAGAAACTCAGATTTTATGGTGGTGTTCTGGGTCAGGCAAAATTGACAGACACTAAACCAGGTCAAATTTAAGAAGATTGAAAAAGCTGAGGCGGTGTTTGTCTCCCTCTCATACCCATCACCAGTAGATTTGAAGAAAATTTTAGACATCCCCTTGCATATGGATCAACATCCCTTATCCATTTCTGTCCTAATTTTTTCAAGTTTTCAATTCAAGTAAGAATTCATTTCAAACATTATAGAATTAGAGCAGCACATTACAGAGGCTGAACTATTTTATGGCTTAAATCTGACGGGTCATATTTCACCACAATGTTTTCAACATCTGCAGATTTCTCTTGTTTTGTGGAAGACAGAAGTAGATGTCTTGCAGAACAGGCACCAGAGAGGAGCAGCAAAGATATTTAGGTGGCACAGCTGTACTGCCTCAAGAGCTGGACGGAAAGCTTTCTCCGAAAGCAAGCGGAGCGAGGAAGCCTTACCCAGCTACATGCGTTCACTGTTGTTTTGTTAAACCAGGCGTTTGTCTTCTCCTGCTCTGGAAGCCAAACAGCAGTGGTTAATTGATCTGGATCACAGAAAGACTGCTGGGAGCAGTCAACGCAAGGGAAAATCCCCTTGCCCTAAAGCTGGATCTCTAAACACCAGTACCCCCAGGCTCTGGGGAGGTTACAAGCCCAGCAAACCCACTACCTTCAGGAATCGCAGCGTTCTGCACCGCAGGGGGCTGCAGTACAGCCCTGGACCTGATTGCTCTGGGGACCTCAAGCACAGGCAGAGAGCAGAAGGAGCAGAGACACTGCTGGACACACACTCAGAGGCAGACAGCTCCAGTGAAAGTAAGTGTGAGGGGTGTTAATTTGATGGCTGGTGGCTTTTCTGCTTGGCACAGTAAGGGGAGTTTGTGCCGCCTGTGCGCTCTGCAGGAGGTGATGCAGCTGGTGTGCAGCTCTACCAGGCCAACATCTCCTCTCCAGCCTCCACGTGCGGTCTGAATTTGTCTCCATGTTCGACTGGAGCTCCAAACCATGACAGCACAGATCTATTAATAAATGGAGGAAAAGGAAGAGAAACCCTCTACGTACAAGAGCTGCAAACAAACAAACAAACAAAAACTTGTGCAAAGGAGCAGCAGGTTGTCAGGGCAGAGTAGTTTTTTTCCCCAATAATTTCATGCAGAGGTGTGCAAGCAGGTGACAAAGGCTTTTGAGAGAGGCACCGCCTTATTGAGGATGCAGGAGCATCGCCACTTGCTGTGGGTGACCACCCTGGGAGGCGTGGGGTGGGAGATGGTCCTGCACCCACAGCCAGTGGGGAGAGAGGGAAGGAGGAGACAAGCTCCTGTATGGATGCAGGAGCATCGGGCACTCCTGAGGGATGAGCCTGTGAGCTTCAATGCTGCCCCAGCCAGAACCCCAACTCTCTCAGCACGAGTGTTCCTGAGCAAAAGGCAGCCAGAACACCACTCCCCAGGTACCTTTCCCAAATGGTGTCACATCCTTATCAAGAGCCACAGGCTTTTGCACAGCCAACTCGGGTTCGTACATGCTGGCCAGACTTCTTCGCTCCCCTGCCTCGCACCCTGTCCCCATTTGCAGGGGTAGACAGGGACAAGGCAGTCAGCCCACACATAAGTCTTGCACGGGGTCCCCAACACAGCACCTCCTGCCGTTCCCCGTTTGAAAACCCTGCGGGATCAGCAGCTCGCGCTGCTGAACTCCTCCTGACTTATTTTTGCAGCACAGGCTCCAGTGAAGAAGCCTCGTGTAGGACCTGGTTTTCCAGCTGGTTTTCAGCATTCCCAGCTGAGCTTTCTTGCAGGAAATGTGCATCTTGGAACACAGCCATCTGCATCGGCTGTAATCCCAGTGGCCTTCCTGCCTTGCTGGGGCTGGGGATAGGAGCCATGGAGCCTGGCACAGGAACTGTCCTGTCCTCTCCCAGCCTCGGAAAGGCAGAAAGTTAAAAAGAAAACACAAAACAACCCAAAATACACGATTGCAATCCACTGCTGCTCAGCAGTGGCGTGGGTCTGATCGCGGCTCTTCATATGAAGTTCAGAAAGGCTTTGTTCAGTCTGCACAATGTCCTCCCATCTGAGCCTCAGCCTGCAAGAAAGGCTCACAGTAAAAAAAAAAAATTAACTTTTGAATGATTACAGACTGGGGCTATAAATCCTGTGCTCAAATATGAGGGATAAATGGGTTTGGATTAAATAGTCCACCTTCAGAGGCTTGAGTGCTGAATTTCAGCTATCTTATTCAAATACAGGGGTGGTGCTCTAAGCTGCTATACACAATTTCTGGAAATGTCATTGCCAAAGAAAAATTACTGACAATGAGTGGGACTAGATTAGAGTCTATTCTAGATCAGGAAATTGAAATGGTGTTTTCACTTAGATTTAGATGCCTGGATTTCAGGGGAGTCTCCTCAACAAGCAATACTTCCACCCAGTTTGTTTTGCAAGTGAGGGGATTGCTCTGTTGGAGGATGATGACTGCTGGCAGTCACAGTCCCGGCTCTCATGCCACAAACATCGGCTTTTGGAGGTTCGTATTCACAACTGGTCTTCCAGCCACATTTCTCAAAAATGTTGGCTTAGCATTTTGGGAATGCTTCCAGAGAAAAGTCCAGGATCTTGGTCTTGGGTGATGATACCTCTTCTCCTTCCTCCAGGACCTACTGGACTGGCAATTCAGCTTGTGTCGTCTAATTGCTCAGACAAACTGAATCATACAAAATCTGCTCTGACTCAGGAGAGGAGATTTCACATTCTTGCACACAGGCACACAGGAAAGACTCCCATATTTTTAAATGATGAACCAAAAATAAAGCAATTTCTGAAAGAGGCTGAAAACATGTTTCTGCCCTTATGCTGGTCAAATCAGAGGTGTCAGATCTGCTATAGACACATCACATACTTCTATTTTGTACCAACAGTACAAGCTGATCAAACATGTTATCACCTATTCTAACTTATCGATGCAGACATTTAACTTGTAGAGTGTTGAGAGAAAGCAATTTCCCATCTCAACTGAAAATAATAGCTCAATTGCACCCAGAAAGTGTGAAACTCTCTTCAAAACAGGAAGGAGAGGATGCTTTCTGGATGAACAACACATCTAGATGCACATTATCTTCTAGTCCAAGTGGATTCCTTTCCAGATGAGCATCTTTTTTTGCACCACTGCTTATGTATTACATATTTATCAGTAGGTAGCAGACTTTAGTTTATGTAATTAATAAATATTTAAAATAAAAAGTTCACAGAACTCTGCTTTTTTAGATATAGCTCATGAATATAAAGCACTGCATAGAAAAGTAAAGTCACTTGAAATCTAGTTTTATATTCTGGTAACATTTTTTTTAATATCTAGCTGTTGTACAGTAATACTGTACCATAAGTAAGTGGGGAAATAAAGTACATACTTTGGTGGTGGTGGTAGGGGGAGTCTAAAACAAGGATTTTGAAACCAAACCAATTTTAAGAGAAGTTAGTTATCCAGTTAAATGGATGCCAAAAATTTTCCCATGAGCCAAGCCAAATCCAATGTAACACAATCTAAGGAACATTAGAGAAACACTCAGAGTCTTGCTATGATTATCTATGTCTATGCCTCCACATACAGTCCAATTTTCAGTGCAGTGTGACTTAGCAGGGTGTTAATAAATAGATCCCTAACCTTCCACTTAAGTCACATTAAAGCTGAATTAAACATCCGATCGTAGTGCCATACCATATAGTCTAGATAACAGGGCAAGGTATTGATTGAATGGGAACTGCAATTATTCACAAACTCAGAAATACCTGAATAGTTCTTGCTCTCCAGCAGATTGTATGCTACAGCTGAGCTGGCAATGGCCTTCGTCCAGTCAACAACGTGATGATTTTTTTATACTCTATAGACATGGGATTATCTCTTTCCCTCCCTCCCTTCCCTCCTTCTCACAATTCAATAGCAATTAATATGCAGACACACTAAAGAACTTTATTCTCGAATGCACCAACTTGTAATTTAATACATGAGAGCTCCAGAGCTAATCTACTGCCACGTGAGTAGAGGGACACAACTCCGGATTTAGGAAATCTTTCTCCCAACACCCTCTGAATTCAGAGACTGGCAGAAACCAAACCTTGCTGAGCTCTCTTGATGAATCACAGTTACACTTAGGAGTCTCACACATGTCCACCAGGACAGAAATAAACAACTGCGCTTAAAATAGGGTTTTTCTTTTCCTACCCTCCCCCTGCTTTCTCATCTTTTCGATAGATGTGTTCTTTGGCTTCTTCCTACTCATAAGAGGAAAACAGAGGACACATTAGGCTGGTAGTTCAATATACATAGATGAAAGGCTGAAAATCGGGCCAAGGAATCATAGAACTTCCAAGGCTAACTGCTGAAACCTTCTATGTGCTGACTGAGCTTATATGTTTGTGTGTCTTTACAGATTATTCTGCAGATAAGAAAGGACCATTTGTGGGTTTTATTTTCTACCACCCCAGCCAGTTCCAGTGAAGCAGCAAGCCTTGATGACTCATGCTTGCACCAGCTGAGCTCTCAGGAGCAGCTTATCCTTCCTTGTCACCTCCCAGACCCCAGTGTAGGATGCCAAAGGACCCCTCTTGCTAGGGATGGTCACCAAGAACATGGCCTTCGAGGCTAGACTGCCCTACTACAAGATGTCAAAGCAAAAACCCACTAGACCTGCAGCTGTGCAAGGGCCAAGGCAATGAGCAGAGAGCTGTGGTGTGCTTCCTGCAGCAATCCAAACTGCCGGAGGCCAAATGAGAGAATCTGGGACAGTTACAGCCTAATTTAGGTCTGGAAGAAAAATTCCTCATTGGACCGAGTGTCTGTTGTCCAGCCCAGAATTCGCAGATGTGGATCACGATGGCCTATCCAACAACCGACAGTGGGGAATATAACCTTGTAGCTCGCTGTAGATGAAAGGAGATGCCTCGAGGAGCTGCTTGAATAGCCAGCAGCAGCCAAGACGCCTGGAGGGGCCATGTACATGTCGTGGGGTGGCTTGCCAACACCATCATTACAGAGCCTGGGCTGAAAACATTGTTAACATATCCATGTTAGATTAACAGGCCACCCTAGCTCAGACAAAGTGGGCAGTCAATCATGGTATAGAAAGAGGCACACAAAATGCCTTATTTTCATCATGTGCATCATAAACATCAATCCTTCCGTGGTACTAAGATAAGCTTCCTCAGTGTTGTCCCTTCAATCTCTAGTTACTCACTCAGCAGACAGCAATGAGCTGTGATGAACTGCCATCCTAACCAAGGACAAACCTCACACACCCAGTCACAAGCAGTTTGGGTCTTTGAAACAGATGGTGAAAGAAGTATCCTATATAAATCAGCAGATTTTGCTAACAGCTTACGGAAAGAAAAAAAAAGTCCCCTTTCTCCCAACAAAATCCACTTCTGAACAGTTTCTGAACAGTTCAGAAAAGCTGCACTTTTCACCAGCAGAGACTTCCATGGCATTGGTTATTTTCCAATCCATTCCATGATATTGTGGCAGTGCTTTGGCCGGAGGATTTCCTTGGCCAGAACAAGAGCTGAATTTGAATTTCAAATATTGCAGTCCACACAGTGGAGACTTCCCTTTCAGGAAGCACTTTAGTCTTCTAAACTTCAATTTAGGATTTTAGGAGGCTTGGCAAAACACAAGGATCCATAATTGTGCACGCAAAATATTGAAAGTGGTAGTCTCCTGAACTCATCGCAGCTCAGCCTAATACCCAAATCACTCCAAATTTTGGAGCCTTAGATGTACGGCTCAGTGTGAAATAGCTCAAGAGACATAGTTGAACAATTTCAGGAAAATGGGATTTAGCTGCTATTTTTCCTCGTGTACTGTATGTTTATCTTGATGTGCTTTTACAGTTCCCTCAGCATACAATGCATCAGGAAGAATAAATACAAATGGACCTAAGGCAGTAGCCTGCTGCTAAGTCCGTTCTACCGCTCAGCGGTACAATCTAATGCTGTGTGTGACAAAATCAAAACAACCACTATCCACCCTACTCAGTCTGCTGTAGCTGTATTTTTATTTTCTACAGTGACAGCATAATAAGTGTGTCAAAAAATGTGTGCACATCATGTACATACATTTATAAACATATGCATACATATAAATTTCCAGTACTGTACTCAACAGTAAATGGAAACAAGTCAACTTGACAGTTAGCCAGTATAAAGAGAGCTAAAAGAAATTTTAGCTCACACACCTATCCCTACTTCCTCTGCCAAGATGTGGTTTAGCCATCACATTTTCCTATTAAAAAAGAAGTGTAAATGTTTCCTCTGTTCCTGTGTTAAGACATGTAGAAATAGGGAAAGTTACTAACACAATGACTGTCTGGACAAAACTTTATAACATCTATACCCAAAGGGCAATAGTTTGGTATTATTGCAGTTGACAGTACTCAGAAATCAGCAAAGCCAGGATTTCCAGCCCCCTGCCCCCAGCAATTCAAATGCACAAAGTAAATAAAATATAGAAAAAGAGAAAGAAAGACTGTAACACGTTTGATCTCTTGCAGTCATTAACTTCAAGTACTGGCTGCCTTTACCACAATACCTCTAAAGAGTCGTGTAATTCCTCATTTTTAGAAATTTCAGTCTTAGGAGAGGAGGCTCTCAACCTGAAAAAAGTTTTAAGCTGTGCTGCAGTGAAGCTGCAGAGGGGTTTAAGTGACTTGGTGAACCTTAGGAGAAAAGAGAGGGTCAGCACCGGAGCCAAGAGCAGCACAGCCCGATCCTGTTGCAATCCCTTCTCAGTGACACTGCAGCCTTGATCCTTTGAAAATTCAAACCACTGCTCAGGTTAAGAGCATCTTTCGCAGGAACCTACTGTTTGCAGCATGAATTCCCTGAAAAAAATGGTGAAATAAAAAATAAAAAATAAAAAAGGAGCCCAGCCCAGAGAGCAGGATCATACCTTTAAGTGCTTTGACAGCTTTAAGTGTTTTCTTCCTGCTCAGGAGGCTTGTTGGCAGCCTTAGCCGACCTGCAGCCTGCTATGTCTTTAATCATGGGCTTCTGGCCATGGCTCATTCAGGAGCTGCTTGTACGTTCCTGGTTAATCTTAGCCTTCCCGTTAGCATTAGGGGAGATGTGCTGTTTGGCATGGAGGTCGAAGTGCCCCAGCTCATGGGACTGGCCTTTGATCTTGGGGATGGGGAGAAAATGTTACTGTGATTGCGACAGCCTTCAGCTCACACAGAGAGATGTGCAGTTCTTGCATCAACACACAGGATCCGGGTGTCACCAGGCCAAGGACCAGTGCTCTGCTCCCCACCACCGAGGGGGCAAGGGCCGCCTCGCTGCTGACCCCCGCTCCTTGACACTGTTTAAGGATGAGGGCAAAGGGAAGAGTTTTGTTGCATTTTTTCAGGCATCCCTCTTCCTGCAGCCCTCTGGGAGAAAGGTGTACACGGGCACACGACCCTCACAAACATCTCCAAACAGGTCACGCAGCTCAAAGAGCTGCCAGCCACTCTCTTCTTGCCCCAGGCAGAAAGTTGGGCAGACTCTGGCCATGAATCACAGGCAGCAAAGTCAGAAGGACGTAAACATTTGAAATCTTGCATAAGCGGCAAAAGCAACAGACACTCCGAAGAAAAAGGTTCAGGATGTCTCTGTGGTTACTTGAAGAAGACGCTGATGTCTTCAGAGGCTGTTTTTCTCTCTGGACGTCATAACTCAGGAGACATGGCCCACATTATGGACAGCAAATGAACGAACTCTTTCCCAGGACAATCACAGTAGGAGCAGGATCTTTCTAGCGCACTAATTGCAGGGAATGGTGAGGATGAACAAAGCACACTCCAAAACTCCTTGTAGATGCATTAAAGATGACATCCGCTCGGAGGCTCTCCCAGAGCATCCTGTCGGACTCTACTAGTCATGTCACTTCATGTTATTTGACGTGATGCCATACGCGGCTGATAAAACCAGACAGACGTACACAACAATAATGTAACCGTGCCTCCAGAAAATGGCAAAATTAGTCCCCTGTGACATTGTGACCAAGCAAATTAAAGCCAGTGGGGAAAAAATATGTTTCACATGTATTTTTTTTGCTACCTAGTATGAAACTATTCAGTTATTTACTATCTGAATCTTTTTTGCAAGCAGCTGGCACTATAAAATAGGGACAGTCCTACGCAGGGAATATAAACTGCCCTTTTGTATGTGTAAACGAAGAGCAGCCACAAAATGCATCCTGTTGACAGAGCAATATAAAAATCACTGGAGAGAAAGAGTAGATGAAGTATGCTGCAGTACAGCTTAGTTACTTCATCACATCTTCTGGAAAAATGATGATGCTTGCCATCACTTCAAATTAGAAGGCATCTTCCTTTGAATTTAATGTGGTGTTCCCAGTCCAAGCCTCTAGCCTCCAGGATTTTAGGTCCTGAGCTGTGAGTCAGCAGAGCTACTGCATTGCTCAACTGATTCAAGTCTCGCTCATCAAGCCTTCGTCAAAGGGAGTGCAGTGCCATTACCTCTCTCCTTGGCTATTACCACACCTTCAAGGAGCTGAAGCTTTCCATCTTTCCCAGTTTGCTTCATCAAAATCTCTCTTTTGTACAAACTGCCATACTGGATCAGACAAAAGGGCCAACTCCCCGCAAATTCTGGGGTCTAATGGCAGTCCACGGTCTCTGCTATGCTCCCAGGGGAAACACTGACCTAGCTGCTCCCGCCCAAAGTACTTTCTCAGCTATCCTTGATTAATACATAGCATGTTACAATCACAAAATATAAATATTTTTGGCATGAAATGGAACTGTTATTGATGTTAAATCATCCTATAAAAGCACTTACGGTAGATTTCACAAATACTGGATTGCATGAAAATGCTTTATGCTGTCAAGCACTGTTTTGGGAAATATAAACACCTTAAGTTCTTTGTATATATAGAGGACACACTCCATGATTAGCCTGACCTGTCTTTAACATTTCCCAATCCTTTCCCAATCCTATTGCAGTTGCCCATTTTCACCTTTAAGACAGTAACAACAAACACCAGCGGCAGGACTAAGGGAAACCAAGCCTGAATTTTGCTTCAGACACAGTTTTGAAAAGTCTGGGCCCAAATATTTCAGTCATTTCTGAGAACGAAGCCTGAGGGAAAAGCATTTTTTAGCCCACATTAAAAAAGCCATCGTGCACTAGCAAGATTTTCTTGGAAAAACTCTCATGCCCTCTTGTTCTGAGGGAGGGAATGGGATTTGAGTGCAGGAGCATGGGACCTGCGACACCCAAGCCATGACTGCAAGGCTGGGAAGCCTGGGAGGGGAGATAGCAACAGGATGGCAAAGAAGGCAGAAAATGGGCAGAAATGGCAGGAATCGGTGGGCAGAGAGGAGAAATACCCACATACAAAGGCGTTGCTTACCAGAGCATCTCCCCGTCCCGAGGCCAGGACAGAGCCCGGCTTGCCTGAGGTTCACCATCCCTCCGCTTCAAGGATGCAGTGATGAATGGCCTCTCCCTCTGCTCTCGCCCAGGTCCCTACGGACAGCAGCAATTACTGATGGCCAGTAACTAAGTTATTTAAAGTGCCAGAGATCTGTGTAATCTAAGGCCTCAGGTGCAGCACAGGTGCCAAATAAATGCCAGCATGATGCTGTGTTGCAAAACCTCTGGGGGCAGAACTATTCTTTTAAAAGCAAACTGGGAGGTTATACATAGGAACAAATAAAGACCAGAACTTGAAGTCCAGTATTTACAAGACTAAGTCTGGCAATGTCTGCTGAGGCCTGAAATGAGGCTGACTATATAAGCCTAAAGCAGTTCCTTTTATGCTTGTTTGTTGGGATACCGTCTTGCAATTACAAGTGTACATGGAATTTTTTCCATACGATCCCTTACCATAGTCAGTGCAAAGGAAAGAGAAGCTGTAGAAATACAGTAGACTTAGATACAGTATAAAACTGTTGGTATAATCCAGATTCTGCAAAAAATAATTCACTTTGGAAGATGAGGCTGGGACTGCAGATGAAAAATGTTAGTTTTACATACAATGCAGCAGAATGTCAGCCAGCAAATCAGCTTTACTCTTTACTATCCACTTCTTCCTAGATAATACTAGATTAGCTGAACTAAAGTCCTCACTGGTGGGCTACTGCGTATTCCTCTTTTTTTAGGTACCTGATTAAGTTGCTTTGAGCTGCTTGTTTGCTGAGTTGCATGAGCATTCGCAGAGTGGATCCCTGTGCCAGAAGACCCTCAATCCCCAAATTTCTCTCTTTCACCTTTCTTTGGCTAACTTACCCTGCATGGAGGGGGGTGGAATGCACATTTATTTCAATGGAACACCAAAAAAATAACTGTGGTAGTGCTTGTGAAATACCACGTTACCCTAATGACAAGCACTAGACTAAGCCAGGAAAAAACTAATAGTTTCATCTTCAAAGCAGATCTTAAATATCATGCAGTAAGTAAGACAATGCTAAGTACTGAACGAGAAGAAGCTGTAATATTACTTGAGAAAGAACCATCCACTCTGAACAAGGAGGAGGAGACACTTTTGCATGCATGTGGTTAAACACTACCATTTAAGCATACTCACAATGGAGATGAACTAAGAGTGCACTGCAGTTTGACTCCTGGTATTTCTTGAGTGTTTGATTTTACAAGCTTCATTACATTCTTCTAATATTTTTCCTGGGTAACCATTTGATATAAATATCATGCCTTTTAAAACAAAACCAAAAACAAGACAAAAAAACCCCAAACAGGCAAATTCTTTGCTGTTAGGGGATAATAACCCATCACTTGCTGAACATCTGGTTTTGAAAAAACACCCAGTAGAGTTTTGAAGTCATCCTCTGAACCAGTTCAGTGACCTTCCTGTTTTAACACTGAAGTGACGCATTGCTATTGCTCTTCCAAGATACTTTCTCAAACTGCCGGGCCACTGTGCCTGTCTGGACCTGACCAGACACTTACTCCCTGCAGCCAGTCTGGGGAAATGCGCCCATTTGGGCAGGAAGAGCAAGCCACTGCTTCTTTGTGCTTCTAGAGCATCTAACACAGCCCCAAGACATGCTGATAAGAAAGTGGCTGGCTCAGAGCACAGCTGTGTAACATATGCATTTTACTAGGGTTTGATGACTCATGATTTCTCTCTAGTAGTTTGATGTGGTGGTTGTATCAGAAAGAGTAAGGAGACTCCATGACGCGTGGTCTGGAGGCAAGGCAACAGCCACTCATTTCTCCCCAGCGTCCTCTTTTGGGGATTCACCATCCTCCAACACCTGAGCTCACCCACCGTCACAACTTGCCTGCAGAGCTGTTTTTTTGCTTCCTCTTTTCTGGAAGCAGCCTATATAAACACGTATAGGTGTGTGTGTGATTTACTCTGATAAGGTGTTAACAATGAATCAAAGCTCTTGAAAAGTGATTCCCATGAAAGCCATGGACTCTTAGCCACATGTCATCCCCCACTAGATGAGCCAGACTATGCCCACCCTTAATTTTCCTGCGTGCTACTTTGCTGAGTGTAGGCTGATTCTCAATTGCTCCTCTTGCATCAGACCACGCTGGCCCGAAAGCGGGAGCCCACCTTTCCCGTGCCCTGAGCCAGGAGAGCGGCCCCAGAGCTAGAGCTTCCTCTTTCCTCCTGCCTGCCATGGGGCAGAAGAGTGGGGGGCAATGCTGGCTCCCCAGGGAGCCCACTGAAGCTCTTCTCCTTCTGCTTTGGGGGCTCATTCCCCTGTACTGCTTAGCTCAGAGAACAGAGCAGCTTCTTGCCTGTATGTAAAACCAGTCTGTATCAGTGCAAAAAAACCCCCTCTGGCAGGCAGTTGCTCCCCTGCCTTAGGGAAACCTAGCAGAAAAAGTGGGAACAGAAAGATTTTGCATAAAAACCTGCCTAAATCTCTAGAACCTACTGAGAGGGTCCCTGTCTTGGCTGTGAGAGCAGTTCATAGTCTTTCTGATTCCTCAGTGGAGTTGGATGGGGAAATACCCGTAACTGCCAAAATGCCTTCTTCCATTTATGTGTCTATGTGAAAGGAGTCCCTCTGTGACAGAGGCCGGGATCCCATCAGATACAAGTTTGGCAATGGTCATCCAAGTAATGGAAGTGCCCAGCCCTTCCCTTTCTGCATGGAGGTAGCCAAAAACACCAGTGTGTAAGGATTTATAAACTGTGCTGTTCAGCAGAGCTGCCCTACTACAAAACAACAGCAGGCTAAACACAACACTTAGGAGTCAGGCTAGGAGTGCAAAGCTCCTTTCCTATGGGAGACCACCCAATTTCCAAACACTGATCAATAATGTTTCATGCATTAAGGAATTGCCAGGTTTGAAAGAATTGCTTACACTAGGTTGTATACATTTCGTCTCTGTAAAAAGTCAATCTGATTTGGCAATAGTTTACTAAAGGGTGTTGCTTAAAAATACAAGTGGAAAGAATATTTCTATTCTTTGTTTCTTTGGATAATTTCCCATTTAATAGCTTAAGGGAAACCATCATTTAGAATAAATACCCATCAGTTGTGAAGAATTCACAACCTCCTTTTATGGCAACAGAGACTAAGCATGAACAATGACCTCTACATGTATCAGGCTTGAGCATGACTCTTTGCTTTTGGATGTTAGTACTCTTTAAGCTATCAAGTTGATGGAAAGTTTTGAGAAAATCTGTCATAGATGATAAGCCTAACATAGCTACATTATAGTCCAGGCCTGCAAGCCAGCAGACATGTAACCCTGGAACAGACCTCAGAAGATCATCTCGTCTACCCCCACACACTACACACAGAGAAAGGACTACCCAACCATCCCCAACTGACCTAGCCTAACCTGTTCTTGAAAAACCTCCAGTGAAGGTGATTCTTCCCCACTTACAATCATGCTATGAGACTGAACACGTTAATCTTTGCAAAACTTCTGTCAGCAGAAACTTAATATTTTCCTGAAGGTCATTGATGACCTCATTAGATAACAGTGTGTTTAACACTGGTCCCTGTGGCACCACACAACAGTCCCCAGTCTATTCAGTTACAATTCTCTTTTGATAACTATATTTTGCAATCTGTCAGCTAGCCATATCTTAAGTCACTTGTTAAGTGTCTTGCTAGATACGCTACAGCACTGCTTTATAATCAGGACACTATGTGGTGATAATGCATCACAGAAGTCCACTGTGTCAGTTATCTGCCTCAATCAACCCTTGCCTCTCAAGCTCTGACATCAGGAGCATTTAACAAGTCCTAGTTTTTTCTGAAACCATGTTGACTAGCTGTAAGTACAGTCCTTTTGTTGTCTCTTAAGCTCCTGAATAGGCAGCTGACACAACTGATATCAAATTAACCAGTTTACAATTAGTTACTATTCATAGCACAACTCTACTTCTGTGATGGGATTTCCAAAATACAGTAGAAATTACAGACAGTGGGATTCAAATGCCTGCAGACAACTGTTTAAGGAGCCTCTAGTGCAAGTGAAGCAGGATCACGGAAGTGGAAGGGATGAAACCAGTTTCGTGTCCTGCCTCACCTTTCCACCCCAGGCTCCTCTCTCTGGAGCGCAAGTGTGTGAATCTGGCTGGCCCTGTGGAAACCTGGAGCCACACGCTGCTGGCCGGCTGGCCAAGATGTACCTGCAGGCTTGGCAACAGCTGCCTGCTGCCAAACAGCATGGAGAGCAGCTGACTTTTCCTTAATGAAATGAAGCATTAATGGGGTCTTTCTCCTCTGCCCGGCTGTTGATTTTCACAAAGCTTGTGGGACCTGATATCTGTGAAACATCTCCTCTGCTAAAGTGGTAAGAATTAGTCTGTGGGTTCAGAATTATTGGGATAGGATCTGGCAGACTGAGATCCTTTTTGCCTCATTTCTGCAGGAAACCAAACTGAAAACTCTTCTTCTGCCTAAATGTTTTTTTCCGTATCCCCTTGGTTACTGACAAACTGAAAAGCACTTCATTGTTCTCATGAGATCCAGAGACAGCCTGCCACTGCTTTTAAAATGAGGTAAATACTTACTGAATCCCTTTTTGTATCATTAGCAATTTAACCATCGTGAGTGATTCTGGACAAAAATAATGTCCTGGTACGTCTTCAATTTCAAAATCGCTTTATGCCCAGGCTGCCATTAAGTGCCTTCTGTTGCTTATCTCTTGAGGAGGGCTTGGGACTAATTAATCTGAAGAGGAGGGAAGTACCCAGATCACTCAGAGGTAAAAGCTTAAGCCCTGCTCCTCTCCTCAGCATTGCCTGGTGCTCAGCTCCATGTGGTCACCTCTGTCTGTCCCTCCACATAAGCACCAACTTTCCCATTCACTGTGTGGGCAGCCAAGCGCCCAGCCAGCAGCTGCGGAGATCCAGGGAGATGCTTTAATGAGGGGCACAGCAGAGCCCTTGTCCTTTATGGATTTACTCGGAGGTGCCTTAGAAAACTTGACCCCAAATACGAACAATGGCAAGCAGTTTGTTGCAACAAAATTCTTTAATGAGTCGTGATGGGGCTTTGGGAGAGTGAGGAATACAAAAGGCACTTGCTGACGGCAAAAAAATGTGAAATCCTGGAGATAAATGAAGATTTCCTTTATTGTGCAATAAAATTGGTCTTTTAAAATTTAACCAGACCTTTCAAAATATTTCTAACTCCCCTCCCACCCTGCTGTGCTGCCACAATTACAGCAGAAAACAACTAGGGAGAAAATTAACAGGACATTGCTGCTTTTTTAGCATGCTTTTCTGCCTTAGTTTCCCTAATAGCAGCAGCACCTAAAAATGTAAAAAAATACATGACCTCGATGATGTTTTTCCTATACCAAATTAAAGAGTTAGATGTCATTCTCCTTACATGAAATGCATGCTGACCTAGGACTCTCAGATCCCAGTGTGGCAGCACCAAAAGACTTTTTCTGAAACAGGTCTGGTTTCCATAAAGAAACTCGTTAAGTAAAACAGACAATTTAATGTATTTTTGGTAGGAAGAAAAGCCATGATATTCTTGTCTTCAGGGAAAGGTAAACCTGTATAGATCTGCATCGCTCCTACATGGTGCACCATCGTGCCTGAGAGAGCTCTGAACCAAAGTGTGCCTCAGCTTTAAAAAACATCTTTTTGACCCTTTTATTTAGAAAGCTTCTTTTACAGTCTGAAAACCCAGGATTCAGGGAGTGAAGTACATGCTACATGAAGGTTTAAGACGATGGCAGAAATTTGCACTCTGCCAAGTATATGTTGTGTGTTACCTGTGAATTTCCTGCCTTTTTGAATAACAAGTTGGAGGCAGGACTTGTACCACACTTAACACTAACTACATTAAAACCCCTTTAAAAGTCATATGCAACAGAGACATAATAGCCTTTTTTTTCTAAGCAGCTCTGCAAACCCCTGTTTTCATGATGGATAACGTATCTTCCGATTGCACAGAAAGTGCACATTGACATTTTGGGGATGTAAAGCATGTGCTTTTGAAATGTTCCAGAGATCAGCATACATGAAAATACAGGAGCATTATTTCAAATACTGGTCATGAAAGTTAAGCTTCTAAGTTAATGTGTAGGTTCCTAGATATGAATTACAGAAAGATCAATTTATAATCCTAATATTAACCATCCACTCTGTGCTCTACAAAATTACTTGTAACTATTATTAAACCTTAAAATCAGCTTTTTTTAGCAAACAAAGTGAGAAAGTTCTTCGCTAGTATTAGCTATCATAGCCACCCTTCACAGTGAGAAGGGCCAGCAGAATACCAAGGAACTTCTTTTTGCCTTTGCAGGGGGAGAAATTCATGTACAATCCAACTCTGCTGATAGAATTAATGACACCCATTGCATCCCCCTGGGAGTTCTGCGAGGTGGGGATCAGATCTGTGCTGGAAAAGGTGTGGTGTAACTGGCTATTAAAACACGCATCCTGAACCCATTCTCAAACCCCACTTCAGCAAGCACTGCTGCTGTTTCCCATGGGAGCCGATTGGTTTGTACTCGGGTCAACAGACAGTCCTCCTCTCTCCCTGCTTGCTTAGGCTTCAACCCGGCAGTCCACAGTCCCTAATTCCTCTTTCAGGCAGGCAGTCATTGACTTTGTTTCATCTTGTCTAAAAATAAAAAAACTAAAAATTGAGGGAGTGCGAAGCAAGAAGAGTAATCAGAAGGAATGTGCAGTCTTTGTGATGGTGTCAGCACTGAATTAAAGGGCAGATACTCTCCCACGGCAACATCCTAGCAAGCACAGTTACAATAAATGTTGCTGTTTGTTGTAAAAATGGGAAGAATTTTGCAAACATTAGGCTTATTAGACATCTGCTTCTGTGGAGTAGAAATCAGAGGTTGGAGGCCATTCTTTTGCAGAGAGATATCGGAGAACTCAAAATGCTTTACAAGAGGAAGCAACTTCCATTCTTTCCATCTCCAGATGTGGACACCATGGCAGAGGTGATGGTTGTCTAGCATCCCAGGGGCACAGCTGAAGGTAAAGCTCAGAGCAGGAGCCCACACCAGCTGTCCCACCAAGACGCTTGACCCCAGGCCAAGGGAGGAAAAAGCTGTGGGAGATTTGGGGTATGACTAGACGAAATGGCTTAGCATGTTCAGGAAAACAAGCTCAGAGGCTTATTTAAGATAAATGGCATTTTGAAGCCTTTAAGTCAAAATACAAATTAAACCAGCTAACTGATCATCAGTGTTGGAGCTAGTAAGAATTTTGTTTACTAAAAAATTTTTAACAGCTGATCAAAGCTGAGTGTGGGAAAAAGGCAATGACTGATTTCTCCTCCCTGCGCTGGCCTGACCCACAGCACCTACTCATTCAAACCAGAGTCATGAGAGAAGAAAAAAGAAAGGACCCCTGACTTGGGATGCCAAACCCCATCCTGCTTACCTGGAACTCCTACCCACGCTTCAGTCCCATCCCTGCAAGTCTGAGGGCAGAAACTGGCTGTCAGGATGGATCAAGGCAAAACATCGTGTGAGTGTTTTGTGCTATGGTACAACCACAGACCTTACTTGTTGCCCTGGAGAATTTTCTGCACACACATAATGGTAGCAATAATAGTAAAAATCTCCATGGACTGTCGGATCCAAACCAAATCCATTCTAACCCTTCCAGTCTTCAATTATCCTCCTATTGCTAGGCATAAATCACCTCGCAGCAAGGGAAAGATAGGAGATTTCAATAATAGTGTGCCCTGCCAAGGCTGATATATAGTCTCATTCACGTATAAGCTTGTTTCTTTGTAAACCCACAGGCTTTTTTCCATTATGGGCTTCCTTCCAACATACGGCTGTTGCACTAGCTAGCAAATAGCTGAATTCCTAAAAATATTGACAAGGAACATGTCAATGCCCACGTGTAGTCATACCAACCAGATCTGATGCCAGAGCCACAACCTTTTTAAACAGAAAGGACTAGCTGGAAAGCTCCTTGGAGCCGGTTGGGGCTGCTCAATAGCTGACGCTGGACTTTGTGGCCAAGGACCTGCACCCCTTCAACCCCAAGCACTCTCCCTCCACCAGGCTAATGACTTCAGCAGATACAAAATGGTTCCAGAGGCCATATATTTTCTCTTGGACACACTTAAGCAGTCCCTAATGATTTCCATGGCATATTGCTATTTTTACATCCTCTTCATTTTTCAAGTGTAAAAAGAAGTCATCTAAGTAGCCAACAAAGTGTGATGAAAGGATCAGTTTCAGACAGATTTTTGCAGAGTGAGATGTATCTGTATGAAGACCTGGCATTATATCCTGCCACGCCACTGGAGAATCATCTACAAACACCCCTGGGCAACACCTTTTCCTAAAATATTTTGTAACTTTTTATTGTACAGTTAAAGGCTGCCTGGAACAAATCTTATCCTGTCCCTTTCCTCTAGCTGTGAATGGACTCAGCAGCCTATATAACCACCCAGAATTTCTACCTCTCGCTTTTGACCTTTTTAAATCCATCCTAAGGCATCCCTGTTTTGCTGGTCCTGGCAGCTGAAGTCCCCCTGGATTTTTTCTGGCCCCTTTCTCACTTTCTTGTCCGCTCTTCGTGCATGACTGCTTTTCTTACATACCCTGTGGCTACAGCTGCATTCGCCTGTGTCACCCCTCACCAAGTGCCCTCAGGATAAGCTATTATTGATTGTTTGCCATGCCTCATACAAGGAACCTTTCTTTGAGGACAAATCCCACACTGAACCCGGACAAGACAAACGAGGACATCAACTCCTGCCTGAGCTAGCGTCTTGAAAATAAAGGGAGAGCATCTGCAAAGAGTTTTCTCTGTACATTGGTCAACGAATGAAAATATCTGAGAGGGTTTTACAAGATGTGCAGGAATTTGGAATGGCTCAAACACTAAAATGGAAATGCAGTTAGTATTTTGGATGAGCCATCTTTCAGTCATTGTATTTGAATGATTTCAAGTTTTCATCCATCGGGTGACAAATTTGTCAAAACGAAACAAAAATATATAGGTTTAACATCTATGGTAGAAAGACAGAATATATTTCAATGGGGTCTAATGCAAGCGGAGGATTTATCAACAAGAAGAAAGTTGTGCTGTTGCCAAATGGCTAGTCCTATAAACCGATCCAGTTAAACTAACACAAAAGGTTCTTTTTACACCCTTTTTTCCAATGTAAAAATAGCTTCTTATAGTTTGAAATACATTTGTTCCAAACATCTCTGAAAGGCTGAGCCTATGGCAGGATCCACAGCACTTTACTGGCAGCAAGAGCGATAACTGCGAAGAGCTGTGTAACCACCTTGTACTTCTGAGCTCTGGAGCCAAATTATGCCACAAAATGAAGTGAAATGGCATGTCACACACTAGAGAATCAGACAATACTTGGACTGATACAGGCACCGTACTTGGCAGGAAAACCTTAGAGCAACTTCACTAGCTAAGCATCCTGTATTGTTCACAAGTTGTAATTCATACAATTACCAATTCTGCTATTGCTGCTTCAAAACAAAAATGGCTAAAATGCTCTTCTGAGAGGATACATTTATCATACCTGGGGTTTGGCAAAAGAAAGTATTATCCACTCTTAGATTTATAAACTCTCTGAGATAGTTTCAATGTGGAAAAGCAAAATCTTCTTCCAATATAGACATCTACTCTATTTATGTTTCTGTCAGCCCTAGAATTCTGCAAAGCAGAATACAGTTTCCCTGGAGTACAGCCCAGTGAAGAATTGGTGAATAGTTTATATTTTGTAACAGTGCCTTAAGTCTCTGTTATTAGCTGTACATTTGGAATAGGACATTTCCTGAGTCCTCATTTACTGCCATAGCATTACAACACTAAATCAAGCTTTAGGTTTTTGTTTGCTTGTTACTTTTGGAATTTTGTTATATAAAGAGGGGAAAAAAGACAAAGAACAAAAGACTCTTGTTTTGAAGGAGTAAATGTGGTATTAGCAGTTGCATTACGTGTGTAATAGAAAAAATACATATAACGTGTACGAATTCACATGTATAATTTAATTTGTATGAGGGTTTTCTATTCTCAATAATAAATAATATTATTCCCTTTAGTTTTCTATTAAAGAAGCAACAATAATTAAAAATCATTAAAATCAATATTATGGTAGATGTACATGCAGAAAGAGACTTGCACAGGACCTTTTAAGCAGAAATACTGTGTCTATCAAAGGAAATTATTCCCTTGATATTTTAATTTAAATACAACATTTGGGAGGGTTTGGATTTAAGCATGTTGGATTTCTTTTACTTTGGATGCATTGATTTTCTTTTTTTTTTTCCTTTTTCTGTAGCCTGCATTCTTTTGGAATGTCAGGGGCTGCAATTTGTTTCACTAAAGCCAAAAATGTGGTTTTGCTTTGTATACTTAGCACTAGTTTCTATGTAAGATACACAGTGGACAAATCTCAAGTAAAGGTCCCTTCCAGCAGAAGGTCAGACACTTGGTGCCTTTTCCATATGTTCTGAACTGCGTTGCTGGCTGGCTGTGTGTTGAAAAGGAGCTTTGAGAAAGAAATCAAGTCCTCCTTGCACATCTGGAAATGTTGATGGTCAGTTAGATTTTAAAGCATTATGGTCATTCTCCACAGCAAAGATTCAACATACCTTCAAGGCAAAAGCAGTGATTTCCAAATGCTCATGACATTCCAGTGGTCATCTGAAATGAAGAGAAAATGGATTTTAAAAAACTTAACAAATGACCTTACACCCTTCAGAGTCCCTGTGTGCTCCTGCCAATGTCTAAACTTTTACACTGCTATTGCAGTAAGACAAAATACTTTTGTTGTTGTTTTTTACAGTGACATCAAATTGTCAATATGATTTACATCATGAAGCTCATCCTGAAAAAATTAAGGAAAAAGGAAGGCAGAAAAACATTCTCAGGCAAGAAGAAAGCCCTGTTTTTCCTTAAGAACCTAAGGACAAATGTGGCTGAAGTGGAACAAACAAATTGTCCTATATGCCCCTAACTAAATTAAAATATCATGCCTTTGAAGATGAGAATATCTATGGAGATAAAATCTCTTTTATTCACAAAGTACTGTGTTTTATGTACATGGCTCTTACAAAATCTTCTTTCATTCCAAGAAAGCATTGTATGTTTATCCAGTCTCCTGGAATACAGAAAAGGGACATATGGTGAGCATTTTTGGACCATCAGTCAGATTCTGGTTCATCAGTCAAATCTGTGCAATGTAAACACTGTCCAAAAGAGCAAGGTTCTTTCATTTTTTTAATATAAATTGTAATATTATTTATTTAAATAGTTGCAGATTCTATATTGGAAACATTTTCATTTTTTCAGTGTGAGGGTTTTACCACCTGACATGCCTTCAAGAGACATAATTTTTCTGAAAAGGATGGCAAAGCACCTCTAAAAATCAAGCTCCCTATATGTGGAAACATAACATCAGAGATGGTCAAAATCATTTGTCGCTTTAGTTAACTGTTGGTTGACTCACGGCTGCAAGACCCTCTGTATTTTCCCAAAGGCTTGTGCTAGGATCAGTCATTCTCACTTCATTTTGCTTGGCCTGCTTATTGGGCTCCTTTAATTTGCCTTTGACATCAAAGTGATTTTCCTGAAAAGAGTTTATCTTGGTTTGTATCTTATTTGCAGCTAATCTGTTCATCTTGTTTTTCAATATCGAAAGACCTACAGCTAGCATAGAGCCATCACGTTACAGGAGATCAATGACTAATTTGCAGTCAGCTGAAGTCAGGTAACTGCAACACAACCGGGTAATTTGGGAGCAGGCTGATCACCGTGCCCTGGGAGCTGTGCGATGTTTGCTCACGCTGCCTCCAGTTGGGTCCAGTATTATATTCCCCACATGTAAGATAAACTCTCTTAAATACTTGCATTCTTAGATATGGGCAGGTCTTGCAGGCTTGAGGTCAAATTAAGAGTTTGACTGGCAAAAATCTTGATGTATTGAGTTAACTGCTGCCAACTTGCCAGACTGCAGAGAAGGTTATAAGGCTCTTCATAAGGCTTATCTGCCACTGCAAATGTAACAGGTAGCATGAAACTGGAGACAGGCAGCCTCAGCTACCTGGCTGTAGCTGCAAAGAGCAGACCAGTGGCCTACTGTATAGGCAATCCCTTTGGCTTCAGCACGAACACATGCAAAGTTGGCTTCAAAAATATCAGATCTCTATTGACCCCCATTTGTGCCACTTGCAGTGAATGCAACCCCAGGGGCAGGTCTTCTAAGGCATGGTGTGTGCTGTAGAGCAGAAAGGCAGCGCCAGCTCTGGACTTGAGACAGTGGTTTCCTTTTCTTTACCAAAGGCCCTGCTTTGAGGGTCAGGCTCTCTTGTCCTACTCTCCATTTACATTTTTATATATGAAATAATGATCTAATTAAAAAAAAGTTTACAGAAAGTTTAAAAAGCTCTGAAGATAACCCTTAAATTATGGAATAAACTGTTCGAACGCTGTGTAAATTATACTTTAAAATGACCAGTTGTGGTAAATAATTTGGAGCATAGATAAACAAGATGGGTATCTTTTTCGGTGTGCTAGGCCAATTGTTTGTGAAACATTCTTCAAAACCTCTTGAGAAAATGCTGAAAGAGACATCGTGGAGCTGCAGGGAAGTGTCAGGCTCCACAGGGCAGGCAGAGTGGAAGATGACACCAGTGAGATCCTCTGGGTTAGTCGTTTCGGGGTCTGAGCCCAGACCACGAATTGCAAAAGAAATCCCTGGGAAGTCAAGGGAAACACAGTCCAGTAAAGTCATCTGAGAGCAAATCTTTCCCAATGCTAAAACTAGCTATGCAGGGTATGGCTTGGGTGGTGGTGAGGTAGCAAGCAGCTCACCCTGGGCCCCAGTGTCCAGTTTTGGCTGTGGCCTGTGCGACACTCAGAGCTGCCGTGGCTGGTCTGGTCATGCCTACAACAGCAGCCGTGGTGTAGGGATGGTCATGGCACCCTGCAGATATTCCCTGAGGCTTGTATTTCAGGTGATCTCTTCCTTTACAAGCTATGGATTGATTTTAAAGGGCTTTAGTGTAATAGGCTTATCCCTGGCCATGTTTAATCCATTAATCTTTTCGACATGCATTCGTTTGCTAAGAGGCAAGGCCAATTCAGGATGACAGTGAAAAAGAGACCACATTCAAATAGTAATTGTTTCCATGTCAAAGACCAAGGCCTAATCTGCATAAGGCTAAGAGGTTCCTTTTAAAGTTTAGCATAACTGGGAACATCGTTAATATCTCAGGCATTATTTTATCTCACACATGGCCTGTAGATCTGAGCTAAATTAAAAAGCAATTAATTTTCAGCTCTGATTCGCCTCTGGGATTTCCTGAGTGTCCAGCACCTCGAGCCGGATCAGCCTCGTCACTGGCCACCTCGGAGCCAAAGTCATTGCTGTTCCCACACAAGGTGAGGGGCCAGCAGGTATATTCTTGAGAGATGGATGGGGTTTCCAAATATAACTCCAGGAAACTTCCTAGTATCAAGGATCTAACCATTTAACGAAGAACAGATGATTGATATTAATCACACTGAAGTAAACAGGCGATGTTCTTGATTACAGTGTTGCGCCTGTGCTGACTCAGGGCTTGCTAACGTGTTATGCTGAGACGTTGTTCCTTCAGCTGTACTTTATACTTCACCCGTTGCCAGTAAAGCCCAGTTCCCTTGAGTAATATCAGCATTTACGCTAGTAAAATTGATTTTAAATTAAAACCTGTGACACAAATAGACAAGAGCAAGAGCATGAGAAGACAGAGGGCAAGACTGTGAATTAGGTATCCTGAAGGCAGCTGTTGGGCGCTTGTGACTTCTAGTCTCATGCCTCCAGAGCAGGGAACATGTGTAGGACAGCTAGGCTGCCTCATCAGGCTGTGCCCCCGTGCTGCCCAGGACATGCCTGCTACACTACCCGTGCAAACTCCCTCCCACGCACATGCTTTCGTCAGAGCCACAATCACTTTGTTGCTCACCCATCGGCATGACGAGGTGGGTACGTGCTGCAGAGCAAACCGGGAGCGGGGCAGCATTTCTCGGTACAGGAGCTTATAGGCTGGGAGTAGGGTTCTGCTTGGCCAACAAGACCAGTGGGTTTGAGTGCCTTCAAACTGAGGAGAGAGCTAGATCCAGGTGTCCTAGCTCAAGGGAGAGCAGGAACAAAAAGTGACAGGCCACTTGCTTCTCTGTCTCTCTCCATCCTTTAAAAGAGAGAAGCAGCCTCCGCTGCCTTACGAGGTGCTGTCGTGCCCATGGCTGTTAGACGCACACTGTGAGCCTCAGCATGCTTGGTACCCCAGGGCACTTCAGCAGAGCCGCATCTAGTCTTGGATCCAAGTTCAGCCATTCAACCTGAAGCAGTGAGCTGGGTGCTACTGGGAAAGCACAGGGGCCCTAATTGCCTGGAGAGCCCAAAGAAGGGGGGAGGCCTATGGCATTTGGGTGCTCCCAGATTGGAAGAGTAGCTGAGCAGGGTTTTGGGGGATTGTCTTCATGGACTTGGGCTTTCCATGTGTGTTCCAGACCCTGCTCAAGTTGTGAGAGCTCCTCCATTGATCTGATCATAACTGGCTTGTCCAAGACAGAACAAGCAACCTTTGCCTTATCTGTTCACATGGTGCCCAGCAGAGTCAACGGTCCTGCCTGTCTGGGCTGAGTAACACAATTTGCTGTGTCAAATGACATTGCAAAAGGCACACAACCCACCCACGGAAGCATCACACAACAAGCCCCAACACCACAATGAGGAGCTGAAAGCTAACTCACACCTCTCACTCCAGCCCTAGAACAGGCAACAATGTCCCAGCAGGCCAATGGGGAGAAACATTATCACTTCATACAAGCACCCCATTCCTGTATCCTGACTACAGTACAGCCCATCCTTGCAGAAAACCACTGCTGCAGTCTGGTGTGTAAAAAAAAAGACACTAATTTAGATAACACTGTTGTGTTTCTACTTCAGCTGGAGGATAAACAACTCCAAAGTATGGTAAAAGCTCCAGTGTCAACACTGATTCTTTCTGTGAGCAGGGAACAAGACTGGATGCCTCACACTCAGTTATTGTCAAACAAAACTTCATGCACAGCAATGCAGTACGCCGTCATTTCTTGTTTCTACCAGTGCAAGAAAGTTCCCGTTTACTTTGTTATCAGACGTTACTGCTTGGCTTTGATGCTGTTCCCAGTTAAGTCAATGGGAGTTTTGTCTTTAACTGTGCTGGAGCAGTATTATACCCATTCCACACTTGCACTCTTCAAGAGAAGTCTGTTATGACTCTTAAGGGATATTGTGCCTAGAGTATTGCGGCTGCTCTGCTTTTCAGTTTGTCAGTGTTATATATGCATTTAGGTTTTAGTTTAGCTATGTTTTAGACACCTCATCCAAACCCACAGGTATTTGATAACCAAAATACCTACAGAATTAAAAAGTTGCAATACCTTCTTGCAAAAATGAATCAGTGTATTTGTCAAAACTTGACTATTAAGTTTCCAGCTGGATGCAGAAACTTTTAAAGAACATATCATATCAACAAAGTAATCTGGCAGTAGATTTTCAATTGCCGTTAATGAAACGCTTCATAGACAGAGCACTGAAAAAATGATGAGCCTTTCCTGGGGCTAGTTATGAAAACATTCACCCTTAAGCAAGGATGTATTAGTTAGCCAGCCAGCTTTGAAAATAGATTTACTGTAGCCGTTTTTAAAACAACTCCAAAAAGACTGCAAGCACATCTGCTGCGTGTTAAACTGGAAAAATTTGGCACCTGAAGAACTGTTACATACAATGTAAGGGCTGTCAGACCCTGCAATATATCCCACAGCAAGAACTCTGTGCAATGCAAAGCAGGTTATGTCAGACTCAAGAAGCAATATTAAACTCTGGATACAGCAGACAGAATAGAAATTTGACATGCTGCTTAGGGAGGAGCACAGGCAAAGCGGCTTGCTCAAGCTGCGACTTCTGCTGCTGAAATTAAGCTTTAGAAACAAGCTGTGGCTCATCCCATTAACCTATGCCGACGGGTAAAAGGGCCTACAGTCCCCTGTTCCTGCTTTGCACTGACTGCCGGATAAAGCCTCTGCACGTCCTTCTGTAGGCAGGCTGGGTGGGGAGCTGGCTCCAGACCTCCGAGCAGGACCAGCAAACCGGTAGGTCCTCCTGTGTGTCATGCAGGTTGCTGGCAGTGCTGCCTTTCCCTCAAGGAGGGGATCCGGGAAGCAGATATGATTCAGCTGCTAATGATTTATTGAGCTGTATCTAAAACAGAGCTTGTGGCAAAGCTGTATTTTAACCCCTGGGCTGCTGGTCACCTGAAACATGCAAGTACATCACCTGCTTCTCCCTGGGAGGAGCCCTGCATCCTCCCTGCGAGGGGAGGACAGTCTCTGCGTTCCACCAGGGCACTGCAGGCAGGAAGGAGTCTGACAAAAACGGGGAGCTCCTTAGCCTGATCTGACCATCAGCGGCCCAGAGCAGGTCTGGATGCTCTGTCCCTGCACCCGAAGGATAGAGCTCCCTACTGCTAGCTGGGCTGCTGGTGCCCGAGTGCTCCCTAACCCTTGCTGGCTCCTCACCCAGCGCGCTTCGACTGAAGCACCGTAGGAGACAGCCCCTGAGCAGCTCAGGCTGCAGGCATCCCCTCCAGCAGGTAGGCAGGCTGGCAGGCAGCAGAGGAGCAGAAGGATCTCTCTGGCTGGCATGGAGGGAGCCAAGAGATGCGCATAGCCGGGGATGAGCCTCAGGTAGCAACGGCAAGACAAGAGCGGTGGGAGAGGACCAGGCTGCGGGTCTGGGTGTTTCCCAAGACGGATGCCAGAAAATCCAGGTTTCCCTTGCTAACTTCTACGCTGCAGCTGCTCATCACCAACAACAAACCCCGCAGCATTTAATAATTTAGGCTTTTGAGTTCCCATATGGAGATGGGAGAGAAGAAAGGGAGCGGGGGCTTCTGAGCGTAGCCCGGCTTTGTTCCGAGTTTACTGAAGCATATTCTGGGACTAGCACACTGCACAGGGGACAGAGCCTTGACCACAAAATGGCTAAAAGCCCTTTAACAGATTTTACAAAGGGAGTGGTCTGGGAAAGTTTTAGAAAATGAGAAAATGATGCAACTTTCTCTGGGAGCTGGAAAATACCAAAATATATGTATAGTGTGTATTGAGTAAAGTGATTGTTGGTTGTGACTCACCAGCCACATAAACTGCTGTTACCTCGAATCTTCCATGAAACGAGGGGAAAGAGAAACAGGGAAAGTCATCAACAAAGATTGTTTTCTGTGTATTCTTCTTCTCCTGTCTTTTCCAATCTTTCTGGCTTGGGTTCTGTACACAGAACTGTACTAATCAAATGGAAATACTAGCCATGAAAATACTACAGCTTTTAGGGTATATCTGGAAAGCAACGTTGCATCCTCTTGCAAAATTTTGATGGGGGTTTTTTTGTGTTTGTGTGAAATGTTTGCAGCAAAAGGGTTGGGTTTTTTGGCGCTGATGTGTGTACATACTCCCTAGCAGTATTCTAGTGGAAGTGTTTGAGTATTGCTCACTTTACCTGCTTAACCAGAGCTGGGCATCTAAGGCTTTACACTCATATATCATCTTCGCCACACAAGGTTTTAAGTAATTAAGGGGCATCCAACCAAGAAAGAAAAATCTATTTAAGTTGCCAACAACAAAAAGGTCAAATTTGTTGAGAATGAAATATTTGCAAATGGTCTACAGCTGAGAATTATTCCCCTAAGAAACTAGAAGAAATATCAAATAATGAATATGTAAAGTGTTTGCAGTTTGCACTTTCAGGAAGTAAAATCTACTAGACTGCTAATTACAATCATTTGCATAATGGTAGTTAGGATCTTCACATGTGGGCTAGAAGCCATATACTTGCAATGTCTAAGGACCTTTTAGAGGATTAAAGTTAGGACAGGGAAGTGCAGCTTTGTTTAGCTCCATTTTTGTTGCGCACAAACTTTAATTTTCTTCTCTATTTTTTTCTTGGTTGCTTTATTTGGGTGGTTTGTTCCTACTATATCCCGGAGCTTTTTGCTTCCTGTAAGTAACACCTGCTGTCGAGAAACCTCTGAGTCCCATTGCACGTACATGCTACTCTCTTGTGTTTAAGGACTCATTAGCTCTAATGGAAATCATTTGCTTTGGGTGGTCCTCACTGCACACACTAATTTCCATACAGTACTCTACAAGAAGCCAAGGAGGGAGCAGGCCCCAGCAAAATGTGTTCTGGGAAGCCAGCTCTGCCAAGCAAGCCTGTTAACAGGGTTTTGAACAAACCAGAGCCCTGTTAAGATCAACGGCTTGATTCACAGACATATATCCTATACATATTCCTGCAAGTCATAGATTGCTATCTGTAGACCTTAACCCAGCAAGAAAGAGCGCAGCCAGACAGGCTATCGTACACAGAAGAGCTGTCTCACGGGATTGCGCTGCTCAGGCACCAGGAAATAGTGAGAAGCCCACACCAAGCCAAGTGGGTTGGAACACGCCGATAGCACAAGTGCCAGACCTCTTAATAGAGGGAAATTCTGGGGAAGCTGAGGCTCTCCAACATAGTTTTCTCTCCCCCCCCCCCCCCCAGCATTATTTTCAATCTTATCTGGCTTGGATTCAGTAACTGGTTTTCATCCAGTTATTATTTCAACTGGGGCCAGGAGAACTTCTCAGGCATCTTTAGTCATTTTTTAAGTCAGTCCCCCGTAAAGGCAATGCAGATCCGAAGCACCACAGGCACAATACTGCATCACGCCCCCGACTCACAAGCTCTCCTGCAAGAGTCCTGCACCACAGGACTTGGATCGGGCAGGGGAGGAGGTGGCTGCCCATGCAAACGTGCTAGGTGTCAGCAAGCCGGTTCCCATCAGTGGGCTGAGGGAAAGGGCTGACGCTGCCTCAACATTATCTCACTGATCAGCCAGCCCATGAGAGCAGCGGGCTGCGTGGGATTTACCAGCACACAGAGCTGCGGAAAATCAGACCATGCTGAGCCAACTCAGCAAGAAAACGGAGGAAGTTTTCAGGAGCGGAAGCCTTTTCTAAAATAGTATTAAAGTATTAAATATTAAAAATTGGAAATGTCTGTACATGACAGTGCTGGGGACTACACAGTAATCACTAAAGATATGACAGTGCTGGGGACTACGCAGTAATCACTAAAGATATCTGCCTAAGCTCAACTTCAGCCAGGACATGAAAAACCCATTCTGGTTTGTGATTTGTGCAGAACTGAAGCACTCACCCCTCAAAGTGTCCTGTGGATTTGAGGTAGGCATCTGTATGTTCTCACCACGTTTTCTGTTACTAGTGCTCTCTTGCTGCCCTCCCCCCAGCCAAAAAAGAGAAGCCACGGTCTCACTGTGGTCACACCGTCTTACCAGTAAGGCCAGTGAAGTAGGAGTGACCTTGTAATTTTCTTCTGTTGCCATCGTGGAAAATATTAGTACCAGAATTGTGGCCACACTGAACCGCTCCTCATTTCTGATTTCTCTTCTCCAAGCAGATAAGAATGACCTAGGGCCTCTTAGTGTGTTTTACATCAAAGACTGATGAAGAGTCCTGACAGCCTTGATGTCAGTGCTGTAAATAAACCATTAATCACACTGCCATTCCAGGGAACAGCCTTCTCCCAGAGGGCATGAACCTTCTTCAGGTCACTAATATAAACCACATCTCCTCTAATCCGATGGGGTGGTGGTAATGTCAGAGCTTTCAAGGTGGGCTGATTCTGTGTCAGGGGGATACTCCATTACTCTCATTTTAACGCATAGGTCATTGTTTTGGTTCCAGTGGATTATAAATGGCCAATTAATGGAGAAGCATTTACAGTGAATTAAATAAAGCGCATTGCAGTTGGAGTTGCAGAGAGAAGTGGAAAGAATGGAAGGCTCCGTGTCCTGTTAAAACTTTTGCTTTGGTTGAGTACTGCATAAAAACTTAATACAGAGGTGTAAGAGAAACAATAGGGTCAGTGATCTGGCAAGCAACCAGAACAACGTGGTTCCAGTAGACACTGCAGAGCCTAATGCTGTCAATACCAAAAACGTGTCTATTATTGAAGAAGAATCTGATTTTAAAATCAATGCCAGGCCACTGCCTTGTCAGCAGTATTCTGTGTCATGACACACTGTGGAAGCCTATAACTGACTCTTCAGGAAGATTGTTAGTGGAAGTAACATATTTTATATATATATATATATATATCTATCTATAATTTTATATATATATCTATAAAAAATATATATGAAAAAGACCTTAATGTATGTATGTATCTAAGATGTATGTTACAGATATTATATATAATACATACATTATACATATTATATATTTACACATACATACAAAAATATTAAAATAACATACTAGGGTGATTTGGAAATACAACTAAAACCAAAGTCAGTCCAAGCTGTACTCTGTGGCTGGACTGTTCAGCCATCATGGGTGAATCGCAAGCAGAAATCTGGTCTTCCGACAGAGTAGCTTTTGCAACGGGAACTGCCTCATTAAGCATGGCCATCTGCATCTCCCAGTAAAAAAACAGCATAGAAATTATGATACAAGGGAGCTGGGTGCTGCCTCCCTGCATTAGAGACTCCTGAGGGCTGTCTATGATTCCCAGAAGTTATTCAAAGTAGCCCTAAATCAGGGGGCTCAGGGCTACTCTAAACTATGCTAATACAATTTTTCATATGATAAAGTATTAAAAAAAAAAAGTGGTCCCGAGGGCATGTGAGCCAGCTGGCACTGGCCATTTTCACACACTCCCTCCACACCGCACTGGCACAGAGACTGCTAACACAGCTTTCTGTTACCAGAGGAAACCCCCACACTTTCCCTCTGGAGGCTGAGCCTAGGGTTTAAGGCTGCACAACGTGGTTTGCGTATTCAGTCCAGACAAGCACGGTTTTGAAGCCACGCTCAGAAAACCTCTGCAGAGCAGAGAGGGCGGCGGGTGGCTTCAGGCTGCTCGAGCACATCGCAGCCCCCCTCTGGGAAGGGGCTCTGTGCTATGGCCAGGAGGGGGTTCACACCTTCCCCCCTGGACTCCCCCAGCTCCACCGGGCATGCTGGTTTTAGGACCCCCAAATGAAACGCAGTATCTCACAACTTGACTTCTCTAATTACTTTAAAGCCTGACACTTGCTAACCCAGGTGGGCGCTGACCTGGATCTGCACAACCCGGGCTACTGTCCAAGGGCAGATTCCTTACCAAGGAAACCTCCCCTCTGGTCTGCTCTGTGTTGCAGACTGGGTACCACAAAAGCCCAAGCTCTCATCAGCTCCACAAGTACAGCTAACAAACTACTAACACCTCAGGCAACTAAATCACAGCTCTGCTGTGCTCCATCTATTTAAAACACAGTCAGTGCCAGGACTAAGGCTCTGAACTTCCCCTGCTAAAGCTTCAGGTGACCCTTACTTGCCTTATAACAAAACAAATCAGGGTGCATGGGGATGCGCATGTTTGCATAAGCTTGACTGTAAAAGCCTGACTCCCTTGCCTGATGCCTTAACCAGGACCAGAAGATGAGATTGCTGACTTGGAATGGAGTTTCTTAAGAGAAAAATGAACTAAAGAAATGCTTTTCTACGCTGAAGCACGGATCACTTGTGGAGTCCAAAATGCTGCTATTTAAAAATGCCTTTTGCAAACAAAGGGTCATGAGTTTCCAAGCTGTCCAACAAATTGCTCTCGCTATAACTGTACATAGGTCAGGATTCAGCACCATCCAACAACAAGATTCATGAGCTGGGCCTCCCACAAGCATCCTTGGGGAGAGGAGCACAAGGTAAGCCACCTTCCACTTTTGTCAACAGAAGATCAGCTGCGTTTTTCTAAGCCTCATGCCGTGGTCTGCATACTTAGTTTTTCAATACAATATTTATTTCCATTTTAAATTGTAAGTTTCTTTAAAATACCTACTTCAAGGCTTTTCCATGCACCTCCAGCATAATCTTCTGAACTTGAACTGAATTCACAGGCCTGAACCCCACTTCAGAAACAATTATCTTTTTAAAACTCATATTTATTAGTTTGGTCCTTTTAATGTAACAACAGTAAGATAAAGGTATAAAATAGTGGAATATTTGTGTTGAAGGGTGTAGTCCATAAAATAAAGAAAGAAAATATGTATTTAAAGCATGTGGCTTCTAATCAAGGAGACTTTAGAACTGTATTTATTTTAAATAAAAATACCTGATTGAGGTTCCCAATACATAGATTTAAAGCTATTCTGACAGCCCAGGACAATAAAAGAGTATTAGCTCTCTTGCCATCTACATTTGACAGAAACAAAGTTTCAAAAAGTACCTGTGAGCTGGACAGAAGAAGAGACCCACAAAGTCTTAAGGAACAGAGGTGGGCACACCTTGGTGCTTCTTCTGAGCCAGGCTGAGGTTTATGTGGGTATTTCCAGAGTCACCAATGAACACTGTTGGCAAAAAGGAACCGAAGAATTACACACATGGACCATACACAAATGTCCTCAACCACTGTCTGGTCTCACCACATCTGTCTGTGCAGGCTTGCCATGCCGTGTTTCCATCTGCATTGCCTTGCTAACGTTTCATGGGCCATGCCACCACCCCTCCTAACCTACCGACTCCCCTACACCCTGTCACAGCCTTCCAGAAACGCATCAGTGTGGGTCTCCAGGTAAGAGGAGGCCAAGGGGCTTCAGCTGGGTTTGCTGTTCCTCACCTATCCTGCCCATCCTTCCTTATTGCTGGGCCTGGACACACTCGCCCACTTCCCTTTTACTTCTTCCCTCCCCTGAAGAAGGTGCAACAGCTCAGCATAGGAGAAATAGGCAGTGGGACCACTGGTGATCTTAGGCTGCTGCCAGCAGCCTGATGCTCTCTACACCCTGGATGATCTTGCTTGGTACCTAAGCTGGTCCCAACACATTTGGCTTTCCTCTCCAAGCTATCGAGTAGCACCTTAGAGCCCTGAAGTGGCCTAAAATTTCAGAGGTTGTTTCAGATGATGCAGCCATCCGTGGTTACCTGGAAGGCTCCACAGTTCCCTTCCAGTCCAGGGAAGAGCGAATGCTTGTAAACAAATGAATATTGTTTAGCATTAACTACAACTGCCTCCGTCTGATGTGTATTCTACAGTATATCAGTAAAGAACTTTCTTCTAAACAAGAGGAAAGCTAAGTACAACCAATTAATTTCATTACCCTTAAAACCTAACAGGAGGCTGTTTTGTAATGGCTGGCTGGGTCCTCAGCACTAAATATTAACATTAACTTATGAAGAGGACATGGTAAGTGACATGCAAGCAAACATATTTCTCAAAATTACAATCTGATGCCAATCTACATGCTACAAAATGTAGGCAAATGCTTCACTTAAATCATATGGGTGAAGAAAAGCCCCATGTGGAAGTACACAGGACTGAAGTCTAAGTCTGCAAAACTTCAGAGCTGCAAAAGCAGCACATATTTACACAAAGGTGTTTTTTTCTGATGCTTGCAAGTGTAATAGACCTTTAACTTTACTGATGAGCAGGACTGTGCCCAGGAATTTGAAACTGTTTCAGAATTATTGTTCAATACAAAGCCCTTGAAAATGTCTATAAACAAAATGTGGTCCTTTCTTTTTTTGTTGTTCTACCATGGTGTGTTATCAGGAACAGTAATCTTTCCCCTAAACCAGAAATTCTGCTAGCTGAAACACACAGCGTTTCCTTACAACCCTCCCCTCTTTTTCTCATACAACCTACATTTTGTATTCAAGAATGAACATATTTAAAATTAATCAAGCCACTTTTTGCATCTATTTCTGTAAGTGCTGCTGGCCATTGCATTGCTGTAACACATCATCAAGGAAATAGCCAGCAGGAGCAAGAGTTCTGCGGACTGACAAGACAAGCAACTTTTATTAAATGCAAACTGTCAACTTTTGTACTTTAGATAAATGCTTTGATTTAGTAGGGTCAGAGACAGGCAGAAGGTGTCAGCAGACAGATTGGAAGGTTTCTGGGACTTTTCAAGAGATTTATAAATTGACTTTTGTTTAACTGTTTGGTTTTTAAGCGTTTTGCTTTCTTTGAGGTACTCGGAACCAAGTTGACATACCTTTTAATTTTGCTGTGTGCTGACTATGCAAGTTTAGTAAAAACACTGCAAATTTTCACTGTTCTCAGTGATTTAGCAGGAAACCTCAATAATCTGATAGGTAAAATGACCTAGAAATAGCCTTTGATCTGCAGTCTACGTATGTATCATAAAAACACAGAAACACAGTCAGCACCAAATGCTGCAACAAAGACCTGGGGTTTTTGAGTCACCAGCCTGCAGTCTATTTTGTGTGTGGTGAAATTATCATTGCTCTTCTACACCAATAGAGCAGTCAGATCAAACTTCTCCTGACCTGTGGGTAAGGGGAGAGGCTGCAGTTCTCGATTCAAACACATGTATACTCAGTTGGCCCCTGGCAGCCCCAGAACCGGTGCTAGCTCCAGGGAGAGCAGGCTTTTGCCTGTGGCAACAAAGCAGTCCTGGTTCTGTCACTTATGCCAGAGACGTGGTCAACTGACAGCTGCTGAGGGCAAGGCAGGGTGTATGGGGTGGCTGCTGCTTTTGCGAGAGGATGGAGTAGCTCCTGGCAGAAACATCTCTGCCCACACTCAGTTTTGCTTGTCCTTCCTCCAGTGGTATCTTCTGTGCAAGGAGGTAGGTACCAGGGGTCATCCTGATGCAGGGAAAATCATCTCCCTTTGCATTGCTCAAAAGCCTTAGTGTGGGAACGCTGCTGCCAAATAGCCTCCTTACAAACAGGAACTGGTGGCTGAAGTCCCCAAGCTCCAGCCTTTTGCATTTTGTGGAGGACCTGCTGGTAAGTAGGGAGCCCTGTTCCCAAGGACACCATCAGCATTTCTGCTCTGGACTCTGCGTGTGTCCCCGACACCGCTGTTAGACCACTTGTGATGGAAGAGCCGTGGCAGAATTTTCTTTTGAAAGTTCACTTTTAAAAACAGAAACATGGAAAGTAGTTCTTTGCTTTGACTTATTGTGGAAAACACGTGTGAGCAGAAGGTAGTGGGACCCACCTGCTAGAATATCCTTCCCAGTGCAATATCCTATCCTTTGCTGTTGGAAGTCATTTGAAAGAACATTTTCAACTTTTCCACACTTCTTAGCCAGTTTTAAAAGGAGATTGCTAGTGGTGTTATAATAGCTGCTTACTTTTATTTGTGATAGCTGCTTTTCTGTATGTGTTTTCCTGATGTTTTTCAGAAGAGGCTATTTCCTTGACCTTCACATGGTTTGGGAAAAAGCGTTGCATTTTAGATTTTCATTTTAATTTTGTTCTTGTGTGTTAAGAACAAATATGAGACTATCGGCTCCCTCGAGGATGCTTAAGGTATGAGCTGTGAGCCAGATGCAGGCCATAAAACTCTGCAGTTGAGACTCCTTGCAGGCAGCTGCAGTCACCTATCAATGCAGATTTCAGATCCCAGTATGCATTGTAGCCAAGCCCCTGGGACTGAGGGAGAATATTTAATGCTCTGACCCAGGACCTCCTTGGGACACAGTCCTATCTTAAAAACATAGATTCTGTTATCAATTTGATTTTATACAAATTAACTTTTACCTCCAGGATTCCTGGCCAAGGGAAGACTTACATGAGACAGCATAGACTTCTACACATAAAATAAGTATGAGGAAGAGAAGTCTTTCTTCAAACAAATGCAGCAGAGAGTAACTCATGAACATGTAAACTTACTAGTATTGTTGCTTTTCATCTTGCATAGACTGAAATTATGTTTTGTTACTGTGTTAATCCCATGATGCATGAAAGAGATAAACCTGCTGCAGTATTGCTGGAAAATGCCTAGCCACCCAAGAACATCCAAATCACAGACAAATCCAGCAAGCTCCCCATTGCAAAGTTATTGTTGTTGGTTAAATGCCGTAAGTACTCAACTCTGTATCAGGCACAAGAAAAAAATTCTTGTCCCAAAATGCCAATCCAAACAAGGCAGTCCAAAAGCTCACACATATCATTAACTGTGCAACACAAGCACTAAAAGAATTATACTCTGGGTACGCTCACTGCTTTCAACTAGTTTGATAGGCAGCATCCCTATGGGTTACAGACAGCAAAGCCCAGAGATCTGAAGATGCAAGAATTCATCACCAACCCAAGCAGAGGTGAGTTACACATCTTACATCTGCTCAGGAATGGACGAGCAGCATGACGGGGCTGTGCTGAGCCTTGTTTTGTGTGAGGGTAGGTTTTTAAGAAAACAAGAACAAAAAGTAGCAGGAAATGTAAAGAAAAGCACAGAGAAAAGACTAATGTCACTCAGACCCAAAAAAAGCATTGGTAGGACAGTCCTCAGTTTTGGGGTTAGGTGCTTGGTCAACGAAGTTTGGGCTGTTGTATCCTGTGTGTGCCTGCAGGACTTTTGTACATGCTTTGGAAATAAAAAGGACTGTGGTGAAGACATCCATGTCCATCATCACCATTGTACAACTGACCCAGCCTGCAATACCCAACATTTTTGGTTACCAGCTTTGGTTCAAAGTAACTCCACCATATCAAGATGCAAAGTTAATTTATGATGGGTTCAGTCTTGTCACAGTTCCAGAAGTCCACAATAACCACTAGATACACTAAAAATTTATTTCTTCATTCAGGACTCTTTTGTAGATGTTATAGAAGCATAACATAAATGTTACAAGGAGTCATGACTTGCATTTTAAATTGAAGCACTGATGTCATCTTAGCTCATAGCTATTTTCAAAGATTAGTGGCATAAAATAACATCTTAAGATAGTCCACAGGTCATTTCAAAGCACCGTGCTATATAGAAACACAAGTGAGTGGGTTTGGGACTTCTAATTCATTTAGGTACTTTTCTTGAAAGTCTTGCCAACTGTTATTACTGCGGAGAAAAATAATTTCTGTGTTCATTTAAATGTTAAGAGAGGCTCAGCGCTGAAAACTGCTTAATTGCATTAGACAGATGATACCAAATAGTTTCATACATAAACCAGAGACAAAGAGTTAAATGCAAAAATTCCGATTTTTTTTTTAGATGGATGTGACTATGCTTGTGCTTACTACAAAATAAGCTATTTTTTTGCTTAAATAATTTTATTTGTTTGTACTGGCATAATGTGTTCAGCACAGGATCTATTGGTATGTCCAAGTCATTCATTAACTTCATCCACTGTCTCAAATGTTTAGAATTCCCTACCCTATATTGAGTGAAAAATGGACACCAAAGCCACAGGGTGACCCAAACTGACCTAACATTTGACTGCCTCCATCCCAGTTCATGGGTGAGAGCTGGTGTTGAATTCCACAGTCTTCTGCACAGCTTGTAATTGCTGTAATTTCCATTTGACCTGCAGTGTTTAATTTTGTTCACCAAGGAGCTTCTAGATCATCTTTGTTGTCTGTTTGTGAGCGGGTGAGGTCAGTGCACCGTATGCAGGTCTGGGCCCACAGGAGGTCACAGGCAACTGTCACCTCCTGAGGGACCACCAAGGTCCATTTTGGATGCAGAAATAAACCTTTCATCCCTGAGCACTAGGCAGCACCATAAAATTCAAAAGGTTTTCCAGAAACTCATTTTAAATCAACATTTAGTGCCAAACTGAAAAAAAAACTTCCTAATAAAAATGAACCAATTTGTCTTCGCTTTTTTTATTTGACAAGCATTTTTGAACATGCAGACACTTTCGTTTTCAGAAAGCAATCTGGCAAGAATTTATGCTGGTGATGTCTCTGTTCTGGTGTCCATATGTGTCCTTAAATAATAGCACAAATACAGTAATAACACCATTAATAGGTAATCTAGGAATAATAGCTGTCTGAGCAAGCATAACAGTGTGTCCCCAGGAGCCTGTTCTATCACCTGCATTATTCTCCCCAGTGCATACTTGAAGATTCATTCATATGGTCAAGGTAAGTAATATCAAGGTGAAATTATCTCAGTCCATCAGGCAAAGGAATGCTCAACTGTCCCAGAGATACAATAGCGTCAGTAATCGAAAGCAAAACCTCTATACTCTGATTCAGAATTCACCTTTTTTTTTTCTTTTTTTTTCTTTTTTTCTTTTTTTGTCTAAACACAACCATGGCTATCTCTCATTTTGCTAATCCTGTTAATAGAAGAAATACTTCTGTTTCCAAACAAGTATTTCAAAGCAGGTCACATCCTGCAGGAAGATGTTACTGAACAGCACGGAGCATCACCATTATTTACATGAAGGTGCTTCCTGTTAGCATGGTATCCTCCATTCCCTGTCCTCATATGTTTTTTGGTGCATGTGGCTGATCACTCTATAAACAGGAAGGACACTTGAAAGATCATCTAAATAAACCCTGGTGTGTATAATTCCCTAGTAGGTTAATGAGGAAGAAGCTGGCCAAAAGAAGAAAATTATTATATGCAAGACAACAGTTCTTATGAAAGTAAAAATCTCTTTGTATGTGGGACCTCCATAGTGACTAGAACTACTCTAGTAGTAAAACTCTGAACAAAAGGAAAACCTAGACTTGGCTGTTACGCATGTTTTCTCACAAGCAAAAGCACACACATATATTCAGTCCCCAAGTGGCCTCAGGTGAAGACAGAGGAGTTACAAAGAAGGGATTATCTCGCAAGACATTTGCAATTCAGTGCTGTGCCACCCTTGCTCTCTTTTCAGTGGGCTTTACATCTCCTTCTGTTGACTTTACGTCTCCAAGATGCCCAAAGCAGGCAGGGTGGTCAGGCAATGAGCACGCCATAAGCAAATGCTAAAAAGTATCTAAGATGGACAGTAAAGTTGCTGAAAATTTTGTATCAATTGTCAACTTGTCCCTCTTCCAAAAACTCCCAGAGACTCTTGTTCTTGGTATTAGGTTCTACTTTCTAACACAGAAATTGTTCAAATAAGCAATGTTATTTTACTTTAGTTCTCAGATGGAGCTTTATTTCATCCAGATGTTACTGCTCACACCCCTGTCTTCGTTTAGAGCAACACTTTGTAGAATACCTAAAGTCACTTTTACTTTAATTCACTACTATATATTTTCAATGACTGTGTTTGACATAAACCACTGGCTGGTTTCACAACTGTGGCGTCTCCACCTTTGGCAAACTCTTCACTTATTTATTCCATCCTCTTTTAATGGAATTGCTGGAACCACTTAAAATCCAGTAATATACTACAAATTTCAAGCACAAATCATATTTGCGTGAAGTAGTGCAGTTGGGAAGACTGAATAACTTCTACTTCATAAGAAACCAAGTCCGTTGTAAACATGTAACTATAGTCTTCAAAAAGGTTAAAGATTTTCTGCAAATATTGGGAGTTAAATCCATGTTTTGAAATACTTATCCACTTTTTATTCTCTTTTTTTTTTTTTAGTTTTTATTTTCTAGCACATTCTAGGGACTTTAGGCATGTAATTTGTTGTCACTGTCAGCTACAAATGCATCTGTACACACTATATTAAGCAATTATAATGCTTTTTGCATGTATACATGCATATATATGATTCCTATCCATGCCATATAATACAATATTCCTTGGGGACTAGATCATCTGCTTGCTTATGCCCCGTATTGATTTCCATGTTGATGTGCCAGACAAGCACAGTTTCTTGGCTTTAGCCAACCAAAGAAAAACTAAATAACATCACCTCACAGCCATTGCTGAAAGTTCAGCTGTTCAAAATGCAATTGGCTTGAAACAAACTCAAAGTTTTCAGTTAGTGTCTTTAAATGCATTTTTTTTGAGAAGTTAAATGATTTAAGAATGTAGTTTCTTGAATTAGACAAAACCAACAAATTAAAATCATCAGGAGAGTTTGGACTAAAATGCTTTGGAAGCTGATTTTAAATTTATAAAAATCGTAACAGAAGCATGAAAACAGGTCATAATTCTCAAAAATAACATGAGAACTTAAAAGAGAAACTAAATAGTTGGAAACCCTACTTAAACACCACAGTCACAGCAGGGTCTATACCCATGTTAAGCAAGGGGGAACACCTCAGTGTGGTATTAAACGAACTGACCCACTGCCCATCAGGAGTATTGCAGCAGTCTCCTAATGCATCCCACAGCTCCAGCCAAAATCTGACCCTGATTATATTAGAAGGGTTGTCCTGGAGTTTCTCCCAAGTAGCCAAGACAGGAATTTATTCTGGTATGTTCAGTTCTTTCAGTCTTATTGCTGGTTTTGGGGGAGATGAAGGAAACGGCGATATGATCTGCCTCAACCATATACCTACCCTGCATCTCTGAGACTTTCCATCCCATCTTAACAACCTTAACACATTAGTACACCTTCCCACTCACCATTTTTTCCCAAAGATAACAACTAATACTGAAACCACACGACAGCTGTAGCTACCTCAAACTTATGCTTTGTCTTGCATGTTCCATTTCTTTCCTCCTTCCTCCCAACCCACAGCCTGCACAGCATTTTGCTTTTGAATCATTTTGTCCTTGTATTATCTTCTCACACTTTCCCTGCGTTTTCCCCCTTCTCTTATGCTTCTTCCTTAGGAGAAAATGACTTGCTGGGAAGCCGAATGCCTTTGGACTTGTGCTGGAAAGAAGTCAATTGCTGCAGGTGTCCAAATTTGCCAGAGCCTGACACTTCCTTAAAAAACAGGGTGGGGGAGCAGTTTCATATTTCACCTTTTCTCCTGTTGCAATGGATGCATGCAAGTGGTGGCTGTTTGCAACACAAAAAGGATCCAGAGAGCTCCCAGCATCTCTTGCCGCTGTTTGCTTTGTGCTAAGGAGCATTATTGCCCCAGAGCACTTGAAACAGCTTCAGCTGCAGCATAAGGACCAAATAACATTACATTTTTCTCCCTCCAAGAGAAGCACAACATCCTTCTCAGAGCTTACCCCCCGGCTCCGCTCAGCAGCATGCAGAGCCATGTCACGCAACTCTCGCATCCCAAGTCATACAAAGTCCGTGTAGATCTTATCCTGTTTCAATTAATTGCACCTCTCAATCTCTCCATTGGTCTTTGAGCCCCCTTCTCTCTTTGGAGACTGAGGGGACCAGAAGGAGGCCAAATATCCAGAGCTCAGGGCTCCCTTAAGAAGGATCCAGTTTCCAGAGAGGAATACGATTACAAGCAGCAGCATTCAGGCAACATGGTGTTAGGTGTCTGCTCTCAGGCCGGCATGGAATAGAAACAACAGCCCCAGCTTTGTCCCAGCAGCTTATACCACCTTGGCTTCTCCAGCCAGTGATTTACACTGATGTAAAAGAGAGAGAGGAAAAAGGGTTGTGTCAGGACTGCAGGGTTTTGTAGCTGACACAGCCAAGAAGCAAGAAGGAAGAAATCACTCAAAAATCTTTCTCTTGCAAAATGCAAAGTAAGACTGAGTAAGAGGATTTGATGGTACTGATTTACTGGGAGGGAGAGAGACAAATATGCACTGGTAGAAACATCTATTTTCATAGCTGTTTCGATAGACAAGACTCAGTTTTAACGATGTTGGCCCAGGCCTTCATCAGTTTTGGTTTGTCCCACATCATATTCAGCTCATCTGTCAGAGAGTGGCAGGCAGTGTTATCATTATCAAAAGAAAGAAAAACCAGCCAAGAATTCAAACAGAAAGATGTGATCTGCCATAATAAGAAAACAATTAATTTTTTTCTTCTGACTTTTCCCAAAAATGTGAGAGCTATGCTGTCTCCACAAAAAGATAAATGAGACTCAGATCTGCATTATGTTAGCAGAAACCACCTGCAGTTAATTACAACTAGATAAAGGAATGACTTGTCTTTTGGTCCAAATCTTCTGTCTTCAAGGCCTACATCTCTTCCAAACCACACAAAAAAAAAGGTTTCGGCTTTGATTTATTCTGTGATAGGCAATGGATGGCACTCACGCCCTTCCACTCGTCACTCCTCTTGTACGCTACAGCCCCCGGTGCCACGTGATTTGCCTTACCTTCCTGATTCAATGAATTCGAGTGTGGGTGAACTGTGTGACTAAATTAAAATGTTTCCCCCAGCAAATAATATGTTAGGGTTCAGGTATCTGTTTCTACTAGCAGTAGTTTTCATTCTGTGAGGGCTCCTTTCCTGCAGGAAATATGATTTTTTAACCAAAACAAAGAATACACTTCTTCCCTTGACCACTAGTGTCAGCTTTAGATGCGTATTAAAGTTTGATAGGAGGCCAGAAGACATATTTTCTCTAATATCAAACTGGTCCTTGGAGATTTTCCCTTTCACACAAATCTACTATTCTGACTCACATTAGAGGTGAGAGAAAACACAAAGAGTGGTCTTACAGCACATTTCAAATGGAAACTCTTTTTTAGGGTGGCAGAAAGCTTTGGGGGTTTTCATCTGCTGTACCTTAGATTGTTGATAATTTTTGTGTGTGCACACTGGACCTGATCATTGGATTACTTGCTAGAAGCATGTCTTCCAACTAAAGTAAAGTATATCACATCGATTGTATGCTATCTCTTAATGGTTTCTAAGCAGTGACTTCATCAGGGCTCTGACATACAGTTAGTGGTTCATGCAGACTAAATAACATTATGCAGAACTTCCTTTGTTCTAAAGGCTGTTTTTCATGTAGAGGAGGGATCCAAGGCTTATCCCAGACTAGGTCCCTTTGATTAAACACAATGTAATACTATTTTTCCACTGCGTGCCAACAATAATCACCATATCTATCAGTTCGACCACATAGCTGTCAAATTTAGATGCTGCGTTTACTTTTCTAAAGCCATTATCAACCAGATATGTCCACCTAATTTCAGCTTACATTCAAGACAGGACCGTACTGTGGACTTCTTGTGCTTCTGTCACATCTAATTTGATCATTTTCTGCTAAGTTAAAGTCTAACCTGCTGGACTTTTGACAAATCAGAACACCATTTCACTCTTTCATTGACATCTAATCTCTGAAACACAAGTGTTTGTGAACAGACATGTTCTCTGAGCGATCCACTCTGTTTCTGCTGTAACAGAGCAGGGAAAAAAATATGAGCCTGTGTCTTCCAGACAGCAGTGTGAGAGCTGTGACCGTACGCAAAGAGCCAGAACAGACAAAAAGCTGAAGGAGGAATCCAAATGCTACCAAATCACACAAGTATTTAAATATATTGTTTTTATTTGTAGTCAAGCCCTTCCCTGTCACTGGGTGTGCCTCTGCAGCCTGAGGCATACAGCAGCCAGGAAGTTTTCTTGGGGGGCATAGTACCCCACAGAAGAGCCCTGCTGCAGAGAAGTGTTTCTTTATTTTGCCATTTTAAGTGTTGTTTAACAGTCTTCTGCTAATGTGCCTGAAAGTCTGGAGCTGGCTTGCACCCAGCCATGTCGCCATAGACTTTGTTCCTTTAAACTCTCCAAAGCTCTTTTCGCCCTGTTTTTCATTATTTGTCCCCTTGCTCTTATACCCCTTTCGCTGCAGTTTCCTGGCCAGCCCATCAGTGAACAGCAACAAGGTCGTGGTGTGACTCCAGGCCCCCTGACCCGCTCAGGTGTTGTGACCATGATGAAGGGAGGTGGCCCAGTATCCCCGTAGCACGTGCTGGTAGCCCACTGCTCCTCCTCGAGGTGCAGGGAGCCGGTCAAGTTCCAGCCACCTCTCATGGAGTCACCAGTACCCCAGGAGAGGGTAGGGAGAGGTGGTAGCAATGGTTTTGACAGGAGGTTTTGGAGAGGCTGAGGGTCAGCGTGAGGAACTGGGTTTGGCTGTGGAGGAAGAATTCAAAATGAAGAGACGTGCGAGTTGTACAGAGAGGTATGCTGGGAAAACAGTCTGAGCATCAGACCCGAGTGGATGTGAAACTCAGCAATCTTCACGGCTTGATGAATGTCTGCCATTTTGACAGGAAATGCCAAATGCCTTGAATTAATTATGTCTCTAACGTTTTCCTGCTGGAGAAAACGCTTTGGCCCATTTGAAATAATGAAGCTTAGACAAACAAACAAGAACTGAAAAGGCTAAAGTCATTGCTGTTAATCTATCTTCGATGAAATTAATGGGTATTTCCCCTCCCTCTGCCCCCTTCTCCCTGCCCCCATTTACTTCTACAGAACCGAGCCCCTATTTCAAAGGATTTTGCTGTAGCCTCTCCACATAAAAGCCTCAAAGAACAAAAGAAACCTGGAATTCAACAGCAATAGTCAATAGATGTGAAGTGGCGGATTTAAGGTGCCTTAGAAAGCTGCACCAGATAAGCAAGCAAGGCTGCTGCTGGGGAAGCGTTGTCAAAGTGGTACCACAAAGGGACGAGCAAATTATTGTGATAATGCCAAACTGGCCTCTAAGGGGCAGTACCGTTGGAGCAAATTAGACCAGTCAAATGGAAAATTAAAAAATAAATAAATTTCTAAGCAGAGAGAGGCTTATATGGGAGGGCCATGAAAGGCTAGAAAAAAGCATAGAAGAAAACTAGTAGCAAAATCCCAAATGGTTCACTGCCATTTGGAAACGTTGGAAAAGCAAATATTCACCAGATATTATTGTCCTCAGGTTCCCCGAAGGGAAAGAATATCTAGATCAGACATACTTCATGAAGGAATTATCACATGGACCTTCAAATGAAATGCTGATATTTTCTTTAAAGGCAGAACTTCCAACGCAAAGAGTGAGCGTTGGCCCTAGTGTGGAGATTGGCTCTTTTATAGACAGCAGGGAGAAAATAACATCGCTGAAATCCTTAACTGTTATTCAACAAAATGAGCTTAGCTGTGCAGAATGATCAGTAAAACTTCAAAGGATTTGGAATTTTGGTGGGAGAATGAACTAATGCCAAGTCCACTAAAAGATACTACTCCCTCCCAAATTACAGTTGATTTATAGAAATTATTTGTTTCATCCCAAAGTACCTGCCACAAAGCTACCAGGCAGACTTCTTATAAGAATTTTAAAGGATTGCCCTTTGAGAGTGATCTTTATCCAGATATAAAACAACATTTAAACAGAATAAATCAAGTCTTCTGCTGAGGTGGTTATTTGGAGCAAAAATATTGGCTGTGTTATTGATAGCTGCATTTTCACTTTTTTTTTTTCTTTTGGAAAATCCTTTTCAAAGTTTGGCTTGAAATGAGTTTGTGATTTAAAAGAGCCTGCGTACATAAGTACATGTACATGTACAGAATGTTTTATATTTAACAGCTATTTGCACAGATCCACAAATTCCAGAGCAAGACAGCTCTTCATTCAAGTAGCATCCATATTCCCCCAGTCAAATTTCTTTGCAAGCTCCCAGGCAATATTCACTTTTCCAGCAGAGGTGAAAAGTGATACAGAATAAATGATCAATTAGGAAATCTCCTTTTCTTTTATCTGTCCCCAACTTCATAGGAGAATCTGAGGAAATTTTACCCAGACTGGGACCTGCTGGGGGAGCTTGGCTCTCTCCCAGTGAATGCATGTGGATTTCTTTCTGCTGGGAGCAAGGTGCACGCCTGGATTTCTCCTTGAGACAGAGTCACAGTGGGCCCAGACTCCCAGGAATGCCACATCGCTTCTCGGTTCCCTGCTTTAAGTGCAATGTATGTTATAGCAGCATATGTCAGCTCCCATCTGGAGAATGACAGCAAGTCTGCCTGATTTTCCTGCTGGAGGAATAGCAGTTGTAAAATTTTAAAGTACTGCAGTAGAAGAAAACTAGAGTGATGGCTGGCTGTGCTGAAAATTACCATGTGATATAGGAAAGCTGCCTGTGATGTTCCCTAGAAAAACTAACTTGAACTGCACTTCTGAAAGAGGTTTTCAGCACACAAACTGGCATTTGGGCAAAGCCCAGCTTTACTCAGGAGACTCTCTATCCCCATTCTATCGAAACAGTAGGTAGGTTTTTCAGAATTCATATTGTATAACCACAGACATATGCTTAAACATGCCCAGTTTGTTTATTCATCTGTATCCACTCCTCTGACATTTCTGTACAGATGCCACCAGCCAGGCAACCACTGGGCATGTGTTTGTGCTGGTGCCTGATCTACAAATACTGATCAGCTACTTGCACAGGTCAGGAGCACGTGAAGACATGGCCGCAGTGTGGACTTCATTTTAATATCTGACTAGGATACTAATGTTCATTAATTAATGCCAGTGTTCAGAGAAAAAGTTATTCAGTGCAGATATTTACCTTTAGGTTGTTTCCTAGAACTAAGCATCAGAGTGGAAGAAGGGAAGAAAAAGTCTAAAGGCAAAAAAAGTCCAAATCATTACTTTTTCCCCAAGAAATAAAACTGTCCATAATCTTGGGGTACTGAATAGTTGTTTGTAAAATCAGTGAAGAAACAGAATAGTAAGAATAATCTGTAAGAATATCATTAGAGTTTAGTGCTAATGTTCTTAATGTAAACGTGCTGATTTCTAGAGTTCAGGGCATCCTTTGTGGATAAGGACATCCATTCACTCACTTAGGCTTCATTTTGCAATTAGGAGATTTGTACTTCTACTCTGGGAAAAGAAAGCTCAGATTTTTCAGAAACTGAGGGCTGACAAGCTGTATTAATTGTAGTAGTGAGTCTCTCAGACCAAGCCCTGCCACAGGCCAGCAGAGTAGGTAAAATACTCCAGAAGTATAAAATACCATTTTCTGCAGCCAGTCACTGCCCTTTCATCATAAATCTCAAAGACCCTTTAACCTTTGGGTTGTATTACTTTCACAAAAAATAGGAATAGAGTTGCTTACTCAACTTCTCAGAGAATGAAGTGTGTGTATGGAGACAATTTTTCCCAAGACCTTACTGCAAAATATCTTTTGGATTACTTTTCCTGTAGTATTCCTAAATTATTGCAAATGCAGCAGCCTGTCAACTACAATTACTGAGAAAGAGAGAGAGATGACCAATAGGTCACTGTTCCCAGGTATCCCAAACACATCAGCCTTCATTATTGTATCTTAATATCATCCCTTCTCCAATTGCTATTTACATTCTACCACACGCTGGCCAGTTGCTTTTTGGGTAAAACTGCTAGTTATTGAGTAGGACTGATTTATAGCTAGGAAGCAAAATGCATTCTTGAAAGCAGTAAGATGACTGGTAAAAGCTATGGTTTGTGTTAAAGCATAATTGAATGTCAAAGCTGCACTTAGACTTGTTGTCTCTTGTTTCCCAAACCCTTGATCTGCCCCGTCCCTCCCAGCTCTCCTGCGATTTCTGGATCCTGTGCCAGAACCTGACGTTGCATCACTGTGCTCTTACAAACTGGTACAGAAAGCAGAAGTACTTCGGCCCTCAATTTTGGGCAAGTTTTCCAAAAAAGATTATTCTTTCAGGAAGCGTGAATCCACGCACCCAGTGATGACCTCTTATTGCAGCTGCCGTGCATCTCAGGGAAAACAGGAGTCAAGAAAGGCAAACTTCTGTCCTTCTTCCTTTCTGTCCCGGAGCTCCCTGGCTTGGAGGTTTGCCAGGATCCACAGCAGAGGTCAGACAGGGAGACCAACTGAGGTCCGAGGTCAAACTGCAGGGCTAGTGGGAGACGTTTGCTGGGGCCTGGAGGGGAGAGGAGATGGGGAATGTAATGAGCTCAGAGAATGGGGATCTCGACAGAAAAATGCACCGAGGGCAAGTAGATGAATGAACATCAGCTCTCAAAGGACAAGGGAGTTTTCTTTTTTTCTGCAGGAGCCAGACCCCATTTCTCTATGAAGCTATAGAAACATAAGCTAGAAGAAGTGAAGAAAAAATACATTTACTGAGTGCAAGCAAACTGAATTAAGTAATACAATGGAAATTAATTCTCCAAACCCAGCAGCTCTTCTAAAACCACCAGGAATCAGTTTATCTTTGCTACAGGCCATCACGTGGGAAAAGCTTCCCTTCTGACTTATAAAATGTTCCACTATGGAAAAAAAAGATGCATGCACTGGGGTTTTGTTGTTTCTGCTGTTTTATACCAGACAAGGCTGTGACAAAGCCCAAGGTCTGCAGTTCCCCATTGGCCAGCTTTGAGGGAATGCTGCTGCTTTCCTAACTCGGGATGGGAAAACTGACAAAAGGAGGCTCTGAACCAGGGAGAAAAGCTTCAGATATCTTCTGCAGCAGGAGAAGTAGCAGGCTAGAATGGGTAAGAGCCATTTCTAGTAAAAAGTGTGCCAGGAAGGGTAATCAGAAAGGTTCTTCGGAGTACAGCGAGGCTTTAATTGATAACACAGTTAACAAAGAGATAACTCCACAGGGATGCTCAGATGCGATCAAGATGGGCTTCTTACAAAGTTAAGTCAACATGGCACAGAAAAAGCAACCCCCGAGCCCTGGGGCCAAGGCCGTTCCAGGCCACTGCACTCACCGCGGGGAATCTTTTTGCAGTGGCATTTCGCCATGTGTCGGCCCTTTGTTTCACCATCTTCCAGTAGCCTCCTGAGCTCCTCGGTCGCGCTGCCTGGACATCTACCTACAGCAGTGTTTGCCAAAGCAAAGGCCAACGGTGGGAACGGCAGCCAGGATGTGGGTGGTTGGATATGGACAAGCGTGGAGATAGGGAAAGAGGGTGGGAGCTGACAGAAGTGCTGTGATCAAAAATCAGAGAAACCAAAGGAAGGGCACACTCACTGCAAGGCAAAGGGTGAGATATGAGGTAGTATCCCAAGATGAGACCTGTCCATCACTGAGTGAGGCCCAGGGACCTGACCAAGAGAAGAAAGCAAGACTAGAAGGCAGGAGGCGGGAGCAGAAACATATGAGCACAAGACTCAGCAACATACTCTGGGCAAGGCATCACCTCCAGCACCTGTACCAAATTAGATGGGGTAGCTGCCCACCCTTGGGCCATCAGAGTAGGGGTGCCACGCTGGGGAGTACATTAGTGCACACAGTCTCTAAGGGAACACAGCGGTGGCTGCCTGCACCTTGATTGCCTGAGGGACCTGAGAGGGGAGAATTGGACCTTGCCCACATTTCTGGAAAGCACAGTCGGTGTTAGGAAATATAGTTGCTCTTCTTGAACAACGGTATAATCCCCTATTTGCTGCAAGGCAAGATGTGTAGACCCCGGCCATAAGAACCGACATGTTTAGCATCGCTCCCTGCTTAGCTTTGACCTAACAGCGAACAAAGGGGAATTCTCAAAAAAGAAACTCTGAAGCATCTTTTTTTCCACCCCTGCTCCCGTACGGAGCAGTCCTGTGTGTGCTGAGCAGTTGCAAGCGTGCCCTCCGTTTGCACAGCTGTGAGCCCTGCAGTTTTCTGCTCCCACAGAAAGATCCGTTTGCCTCGCACAAACAAACAAACAAACAACATACCTTTGGTATGCTATTAAGGAAGAAAGGCACTTTTGTTTGGTATAAAAAAGTGGGCCAGGTTTCTTTACTACTTTCTTCTTATGCGATTGGACTTCAGAGAGGCTGCCAAAAATCATTTTCCAGCAAAGGAATCCCAGTTTCTCCAATTATTTTGTTACAGGCAATCTCTCCCATATTAACAGTTTTCCTTCTGTGTCTCCAGCTGCTGCCCCCAGCCCACACCTCCCCTTCTCAGAGTTTTGCAATAAGCCAACCCCAGGAGGTGGCTGAGGCATGACCATAAGCTCAGTTGATATCCGAGCCGTGTTACTGAAAGCTGCTCCAGAAAGAGGAGGTGCAGAAGAGCAGATCCTCTGAGCCCTTACGTAACGAGGGAAATTACACATTCTGCAATCCTGAAAGCACATGGGAGACGAGACTCTCAGATGTGTCAAAACAACCAATCTAGCCATCAATCTTTTCCTACAAGGCTCGTACAACAGCTTGTTTGCCATGCATCCCTGAAGTGCGACTCTCCTGACGTTATAAAACCATCTGACCTAAAATACTGGAAAGCCAGACAAAATGTTACAGGCAATAACACCCGCCCCCTTTCCTTATTTTTGCAAAAGAAGCATGTTTTATGAATACAGATGTTTTGCAATGGTACAAGGCAAGCTGCAATTCACCCTCTGCATTAGGCAGCCGGAGCTTCTGGACTGCTTTCCCTGCAAGAGTGAGGTAATGGCACAATATGAAGTACAAAAAAAATGGTTAAGTAAGAAAATACTCTGAATTTGGAATTAAATGAAACCTCAGACAAAACCAGCATTAAAGACACCTCCTGAATCATTCACTCGGCTGCCTTTTTGGCCGAGGAGAGTGGTGCAAAGCCAGCCCCTTGAGTGGCTTCACCATGTCCTTTTGTACCGCCCATCTGCACAAGACCAGCTCTGCCACTGAGTGTGGGGAGAGAAGGTCACAGCCCCCCCTCGCCTGCTCCTCCACCTCCCGCAGAGCTCCTGGTGTTGCTCTCGGCTGAGGCCTTCCAGGGGGCTGTTACTCTGCTGAGCCTTTTCGCCTGAGCATAGAAACTCCTCATGTCCTCTTTCTCCTGTGAGATACTGCCCTACTGCATCCACGCTAGGCTGGCTTCATGGACAGTCCCTTCTCCCTGTACACACCACAGGCATTTTACCAAATTTTTGTGCCCTGGTCGCTCCTTGCCTTTGATACGCTGAGCTTTTCGAAGTTGAAAAGCAGAGCCTCCTGGGCTGTGTAACAAGCCACATGCACAAATTTTGGCAGAGAGAAAATGAAAACAGCAGAAGACCTGGCCCTCTTGTATGGAGAGAGCACCAGGATGCTGTTTTCTGTTCACGTGTAAGAACACCAAATAGCAGCGCAGGTCCTTGTCCGCAGCTCTGCATCACTCCTAGTGCAAATCATCTGGAAAACTCAGTGAGCCTAGGAATGGATAAAGCCTGAAGGAATGGGAAGAGGAACATCCTCTACCAGGTGCTCTGCTTGGTGCTTGCTCAGTGGAAAACCCAGAGGGAGAAAATACCTATTTATACCACGTGGATCTGACCGAGGACCAGTGAACCCAGAGCTGACTTGCAACCCCAGCACCAGCTGCTCTCCCTCTTGCTGGGTGCTTTGGGCTGGTTGACCAGTCCTCCCCTGCCCAGGCTTTGCACCCATGGGTGGAGGCTCCTCGAGAGCCCAGTGCCATGAGGTCCCTGCACAAGAAGTCCTGCACATGCCCTGGGGAAGCAGTGGGGAAGGGAACCAGGGAACACCTCTACTCCACTGTCCCCTCTAGGTCCCATGGGACCTCCACACCACACTTGACTTTTTTCCTTTGGAAAAGGGATGTCATTTTCAATGAAGTCTTACAAGGTAGTGGAGGGACTTTTTTCCTTTGGAAAAGGGATGTCATTTTCAATGAAGTCTTACAAGGTGGTGGAGGATTTTGTATGTAGCAAACCCAGCCACAGCAGGGTCCTGCTGGTCCCATTTCTTTGCTTGCACTCCAAGACACTGGGCAAATCACCTTGGTGTACCACCCCGCAGGTGAGGACACCCCAAAACAGCAGTGCTCTCTGCTGTGGGGTTTGCTGGCACGTATGGGAACTAGCACCAGGTTTATATGGGGAACGCGTGCAGGAAACAGAGCAGCCCTCAGACTGCAGGTGAAAACAGGGCCCATTTTTAACAGGATGCAGAGAAGCATGACAAATCACTAAGTGAGGTTTTATGGGCTTGTGTGCTTTATTGTGCCATTTTTTTCTAAGCTCCTGTCTTCAGATGTTGGCAGCAGGTGACAAGCTTGCTAGCCAGTTAGAAAGACAACTGCGTGGGTACCGCCGCGTTGTGCAAAACTAACCTCTTGCTCGTCTTTAAAGTGAAACGACAAGGGAGCTCAGATCTGGGGCAGAAAGCTCCAGGGAGGAAGGGCCAACAGAAGAAGTAAGAAATGGCAGTGGCTCAGTGGAGGACACTAACAATTTGGAGTGTTTTCCTTTGGAAGCAGTGAAATGAAGGATAGGAGTGATGACAAACAGAGATAAGGGGAACCTATCAACATTCCTTGTAAAGCATATGGCCCTGTAAATGAGAGTTCACCGCCTGATAGCATCCATTATTGTACATTCTGGATGGTGTGGGACTTTTCAGCAGATGCTGCCAAATCTGCCTCACCCACCCTGTGTTTTATTATATGGATTACAGCCTTCAAAGTTGTGAGCTGGCTTTCTTTAGATTCTTTAAAAAAAAAAGTGATCATCTGAGTTGTTTTCAAGCTGACTTACGACTAGCATGACCCCCTGAGAGCTTCAGCCAGAGCATCCTGCCATTTGTTTACTTCTGAATTTCTCCTCAAATTGTTTAAGACCAAACAAGTATGGAAAAACTGAAAAAGCACCACACTGGAAATGAATATCACAATACTTTGAAACCTGTGTAACACTTTCAGAAAATTCCCATGCTGTTAGCCATGGTTTGCAGGAAAATACTCAGCAAAGCCCGGGAGAGGCTGGGGGTCTTCACCCCACAGAGCCCTTTTCCCATACTTTCTGTCTGTTGACATTAAGTTCAAAGCCAGGCTGGGAGACCTGTTTTGTCAGATGGAGTGGGTGGCTGCTTGGAGAGGTGGTCAATAATCAGCACATTGGCCCCATGCACAGCATCACGGAGGGCTCTGGAAAGAGACAGTGCAGCCTTGTACTCCTTATTTATTTACACAGTAGGTCATGGAGATTTAAACGAAAAAAGAAAGCATTGGGAGCCCAGAGCACAATGCCACCAAAACTATTCTGGTGCCAACAAAGACTGAGTAGTTAAGCCTGATGGATTCTGGGTTTCTCTGTGAAGGTCAGCTAAACAAGCTTCTTTTTTTTTTTCTTTTTTTAAATAGGCATCTGTTCTAGTTTTGTTACTACTTTTTCCTTGATTTATCAGCAGGCTACCAGAGTGTTAAAGCTTATACAGAACAGTAGCCAGCAGTCTGGCAAGGCCACCTTCAACGTGCTAGGTGTTACTTTCAAAATAAATAGGGTATCTGTTGAAGTAAAAGTGAGGTTCCTGGTAGAAAGCCACCCTTTCCCAGCCATCCCTTGCCTTTCCCAGGAGGTAGCGATTCGGGTTTAGAGCAGCCATGCCCTGCTGGGACTGGCTGAGATGTATTCACATACTGACCCAGAGGGGAAGACAGGGGATGGAGAGGAGAGGCAGAAGGGGTCCAGCGAGGATACCCATCTCCCCTAACCACCTCTGGCAGGGATGGCTCATGGGGAGGGAAACATGTCCCAATTCAGCTGAAGTTTTGCTTCCTCCTTGGAGAACCTAGCATATTAAAACAACTAGGCTGTTTTCTATAATTTGTTTCTTATCTGCTATGTATCTCCACTATGTTACGGCCCACTTAAGAAACACAAGGAAGTTTTGAGGCCTTAATTAGAAAAAAATCAAATTAAATGTTTTTAAGAACTTTTGAAAACAAGCATATCAAGAAGTTCCCACCATTTTCATTGCAAGGCTGAAGTGTTTTCCTTTCTAGGAAAGGCCTGCTTTTTGCTACCTTTGCATACTTTGTGTTTACTAAAGTAAGAATTTTTCTCTTAACATACACGTTGGTTCCCAAGTTGTACTCATCTGTCTCACATCAGCAGAAGAGCCTGCATAACACTTAAAACCAAGGTAACAGAACTCACCACATGATTTGAAAACACTGTAGAGGTACCATCCTAAAAATGTGTGATTATATGATGAAAAAAACGAATTAAATATATAATATGCAGAAAAAATTCCATCCTGCCTGGTCTTGCTGAAGTAACAAGAAATCTGAAATTGCTGAAGTAACCTTTTCAAATAAGGCAATGATATTAGCTTTTCGCTGTATCATCAGATTTTCATTTAAGTGAAATATTTCTTTAAGAACAGCAAGAAACCAAGCTGGGTGGAAGATCTGTTTTTCCTCTTTAATTAATCCCTGTCTCAGACTTTGAAGACCTTTCTGCCCACTGTTTTAAAGCAACGTCATTTATCTTGAGTACTAGGGATCCATTTAATGGTGTTCACAGTCATTCAGCTCTTTCTGCAAAGCCAGTATCCCCACCCTTGATAAGACTGGCAGATTTCAGTTCAAGCTATAGCTGATCTTCACAAACATCAGTCTGGCCTTGAGTGAAGAGAAATCAAGGGAAATCTACAGGAACCTTTGGGTAGGACTGCATGGAGCTTAAGGAAAAATTGGAGACAGATTTATACACTGCTTGGTTTCTGTCTTCTTGCAGGGCAGAATTTACAAGGCTGTTGCAAGGCTGCAACTGCTTGGTCATGTCAGATGAATTGTCAACAAAAAGCAATTGGCTACTCCTAAGGCATAAGAGTGATTTTCTGCAAAGCTTTCAGATCCAAGCTTCTAAGAAAATTATCTATTTATTTCAGTAGAGAAAAAAAAAATTAACTAAAGTCATAAAACTGGTGATGCAGTTGATCAGGACATTAAATCTAGGGTGAGAATGTGTTTCATAAAAGAAAACATATTCCAAACACAGTGAACATTTACAGTTTAGAAGTAGCATTGTATCATTAACTGCCCTCTTATTATAGCCATTTTCCCATTAAATGCAAGCTTCTGATTGGAAAACTGAGCACACAAATGCAGTAACTTGACTTTACAAGGTATGGCACAAATTAAGTGGAGCCTTTAACACTGAACATGCAACTCTTATTACAGTTGTGTCCAGAAAGCCATATTCTATATATGCAAGATTGTTAGAGCTACCTTGAAAAAGTGATACTTTGCAAATTATTTGCTTCTAGCTTTGCACAGTAATTAACCTTAGAAATAGATGCGGCTCAATAGCTCCTGTTAAAACATCTTTTCCTTGGACTTATATCTTAACTAGATTTAGCCAGCCAATCTGATTCTGAAAATGAGGGTTAAAGAGATTTTTATTTTTACCCTATGTAATGCAGTTTTAGTGGTAATGAAAGCTGATGAGAAAAATATAATCAAAACCATGTTTTGTTGAATATTTTATAGATATCATGAAAGATATAGCTCCCACTGTGTTTTTAAGGACTTATTTCAGAAGTAATATTTTAGTACTTTATCAAAAACAGTTGGATTTTTTTTCAGCTGGGTGTTGAATGCCAATGCTTGCTACTCATCTTTTTCCAAACATTTGAATTAAACTGACATAAAGCAGAATACTCCAGATAAACCCTCAATCCAATGTAATTTAATGCCAGTTTCACTCTGGTTTTAACCTGATCCTCTTACATTGCAGCAAACTGGCCGAAACGTGTAATGGACAAGAGAGGGAGCTCTTTTGCTGCATCTTCTCTGCAGAAGTGTGCTTGGTTTCCTTAAAATTCAGGGCTGTTTCCAGGATTTCATAACACAGGAAACAGAAGTTATGTGTTCTGCAGAAGATTAGATATTGAGCAACGCTGTTACCAAAAAAACAAAACAAAAGCAAGCAAACAAGCTCCATTTCCCTTCTCTTCCAAGCAAATAGTGAGTCTTTAAAAATCACCTTTTCATACTGAACTGCAGGGCTTTCCCCCCCTCTTTCTAAAGTGTGGAGACTGGCCAAAGAAGACTCTTTTATAAGGTTTTATTTTAAAAAAATGAAGAAACATACAGGGCTCTGCCTTTCCCTGATCACCCCTGGATTGCCCAACTAAAAAGTAAACATGTTTCTGCTCTATCACATTATTGCTTGACTGCATTCCCCAAGCTTTACCTTCCCTGGACTCAGAGCAGTGGGTGCATTTCACCAATAGAGATCAAATTGCAAGAACTGGGCGGCTTGACCCACTAAAGCTGTGGTGCTTTAGCAGTCCAGTTCCCTGGGACCCAGATGCTCTATATGCTTCTGTGAGCGAGCCACATCAGCGTGTCCCCTTCCTGGACATCCAGCCAAGACCAAGGCTCGGGCTCCGGCAGCATCCCAGTGGGGACGGAACGAGCTCAGGCAATGCTCAGCATCACTGGCATGTCGGACCTTGGTGAGAAAACTTCTGGCAAGTGTCTGCCACTGCCTGGCTTTGGGAAAGTGCAACACCACCGCTGCTACCCAAGAGAGGGCAGCCCGGGCGCAGTGATGTCCCACGTTTTCCACCTGGCACCTCTTCGATTCTGGGAAAAATAGTAATAATTGTAAAGAATATAACAAACAAACAAAGGATGAGCATGGTTGGTGAGCGAGCAGAGGTGTGCCAGGAAGGCTGTGAGGAAGCACATGTTGGGCTTTCCCAAAGCCAGCCACATCACCATCATCTGGCACAGTGCCCGACTGCAAACCCAGAGCCCGCTCCCTCCCAGCAACAGACTTGGGGCTGGATTGCAGTGAGGAAAGGATCAGGCTCTTGAAGAGACAGATGCGTGTCCAAACCCATTGAAATCAGTAAGCATTTAGCTGATGTTCACTACACCCAGCTGGCCATTGAGGCATGAACTTCATGCTAGATTTTAAGCTGAGACATGTTTGCTTAACAGAGACAGACGACAAACCCCAAGCTCTGAGGGAGGATGTGCATTTTAAAAACATCATTCAGATTTCAGGAAAACTGCAGCAGTTGCCTCATCCATGTCCGTGCCTACTTAAACTCCCTCCTCCAAAACAACCCCACCCAGAGATGGCTACTGGCCTAGGAAGTGCTTTACCTCAGCACAACTTGTATTTTGAAGAGGCAGACTGCAAGCTGTACTCGTATTCCTGTTTTGTTTCACTTTTTTTCTTTCTTTCCTAAGTGTACCATTTGGTGAATGTTTGACTAAAAAACAGCAGACACCTATTCCCCAGAAATGAAAAATATGGCGAGCTACTCTGTAAAAAAACCAGATCTTTGCTGGACTCAAACATTAATGATGCTTCTTGTGCATCTGCGCAGCAGAAGTGGACTGGTGACCACAATCGACTCTATCTTTCTTTCTGTGACATAAAATAATGCTCAGACCCCATAAATACTGACCTCTCTCCACTCTCTGACTGGAACTTGGCAGCTCCGTTCCTTGTGGAGCAAAGTCGGAGCCAGGAGATCCCCGAGCAAGGCGTTACTGCTTGTGCTTGCAGGGTTATACTGTTCAGCCAGGGGCTGCTCGGTGGCCTGTGCCCGGGCACGCTCCTCTGGGGCATCCAGGAGAGACCAAGAGATGGAGCGAGAGACCAGCACTTAGTTTTGCATTAAACCACTGAGAGTAACGGACCCTTTTGTGTTAGAGCTGTTAGAGGGTTGGGGTGGGGGGAGAAAATAGAGGTTTCCTCAGACATAAGGAGACCAGAGGATGAAGGATTAGAAATCAGGCGCTACAATAGAAGTAAATGTTTTAAGATGGTGGAGGAATGAAGCTGTTGCTTTCACTCAGTCAAGATGCAATGGCTACATTCACCACGGTCCAGGTTTGCACGGTACCGAGGCCTCAACCCCAGCAATTTTAAGTGGACAATTCACGTAGATGCGTTTATGAAATGCTATTTGGACATAGCAGTGCGTGGGAGTGTCCAAAATGCACTGCTGGAGAAGGCAAGCCTCTCTCTATGAGCAGTTTGGGGCAAAACAGGAGAAGAAAAATCCAGAGGCCTGTCAAAGCAAAAATGTGTGTATGGAGAGGTGAGCTCAAACCAAACAACCGAGGATAGCGAGCGCTGATACAAAGGATATGTACCTCATCACAGCTATTCCCAAAGAGAGATTTTCCTGTTCCTATTTGAGGTCAGGATGCGTACAAAAACAAACCAACATATGTAACCGATTACAACAAACACAAGGGAAGGGTGTGGGCAGCTACCAAAAGCCAAGAAGTGTAGGATGTCACAAGCAAACGTACAGCCTGGTGGACCCACAGCACTTCTCCAAGCAGAGGTAAAACCTTTCCTGCACAGAGACAATGGTAATCTTGGACCATTTCTTAATGTTTGTCAAAAGGATTTGGCACTGCATGAAACATAAGTGAAGCTCCTGCTCACACAGGCTGAACTATTACGTCTTGCGACATGTTTAGGAGGTCAATACAATAGAGCACAGATTGGTTATTTATCCAGAGCTCCATTACGAGCGTGGAGCAAAGCTAAATGCAGAGCTGAAGCCAATAAAATACTTGAGTAACTGCAAATTTGGCCCAACCGACTTTGTTATGCAGATTTTAATCACAGTAGCGCAAAATGGTTCCACTCAGAGCCAAACACTTTACAGCACTGTCCTGGGGATGAGGGCCAAACACTCTAATTATTAGGTCTCTATGTAATGACTATCGTCTCCTCCTCAGACTGTGTTTGCAAAGACAAATGGCTAGGTGCACAGAAGCCATACACCGAACACCTATAAGGACCTTTGTATTCCTGCCTCATCTGGCAAGTTCCTCCCTTCACCATTTTTTGCCACTTCTTATTCTCCATCTGTTTTATTTTAAACTAAGCTGTTATTCTTCACCACGAGGACAAGGCCTGAGTAATGTTAAAAAGGCTGTGCCCCAAAAGTACATAGGCTGGCAATGAACACGTTATCCTTCCTATATACCATCAGCTGGTGCAAGGGAAGGCAGGTGAAAGAGCACAGCTTCCTCCACCTCCTTCTTGGACTGCTGCTCTGCAGAAGGGATCATCTTCCACAGCCATGAGGAAGAGCCTCAGTCCTACCTCTTGCTGGCTGCCCATCTCCCACTCGGTACAGGACGTAGCACAGGTTGTTCTTCTTCAAGATGTCTGGAGTCTGTAAGTGCTTTATTTCCAGTTATTTTCCTCACTGCTGGAACTGAAAGTCTAGTGTCCTGCAGACTTGTATTGCATGACTGGTTAAAGCTTGTTAAATTCTTGTATTCTTTGCAAGTTCTCTCCGCTGCATAGATTTTCTGATACCTGGCAATGTAATGCTGTAGTCGGGGCACTCAGAGAAAAAGGCCCTTTTCCTTTTCCACTCACCTACTTTCATGAAACTTCAAGAACATGGTTATCTTCGAGACCCCCCTGTCTGTGAGATGTGGTTGGAGGTGGCTGAAGGGTCAAAAACCCAGAGAGGCAGAGACTGAGACAGGCAGAGACTACTCTGCTTCTGCCTGAAGAGACTAAAAGAGTGTGTGGCATATCTCCACAAAAAACATTTCATAAAAAATGCTTCTCCCATCTCTGTTTCTCTCTCTCTCTCTGTCTTCAAAATCAGTTACAACAAAGGCACTCACTATTGTCCATGAGGTTTCTCATAATCAGGTTTCTGTCTCTGGAAGGCATCACTTTTCCACAGAGCATTGGATGAAATCCAAAGCACAAATTATGAGATCCATATGAGGGAAGCAGATGTTTCTAGGCAATGTTTATGGGGAACAGCAAATCTTTGGGGAGACATTGAATTACATTTTCTTTAAAGAAAATACTTAAATTGTACAATAAATATCCAAAATATAAAGCATAAGAATGGGGAGATAAAGACAAAGGTGTATGTACATTTGTTAAAAAAAAAAAAAAAGTTTAAAAGGCTTACATAGATCACATGCATTTTAGTGACTGGATACGTTGGTTGAGTGGTGCGGAGTTCAGGAAGCCCCTCCGACCAGCGAGGTTGCAATGGGAAGCACAGTGTCTTCAGCCATCCTGGAGCTGCACAAGGCTGCCCCAAGTCCCCAGACAGAGCTGATCATGCAGACCTCACCACCCCATCCCTGCAGTTGCTGACCTTACACCATCAATTGCAAAGCCAAAAGGAAAGAAACCTCTTATGAGTGGAGCAGTTTGTTCCCATTTCAGGGAAAGACGCTCTCTTTGCAGCACTGGTTTGGTGCAGTCACAAGATACCTCTCAGACAGCCTTTCAAAAAGTGTCACGCGGGATATCTCCTGAACTCTATCAGGTTGGCTTTTTTTCTTGCAGTGCAATGTCTGAGGCTAGGAACTGAGCCAAGTGAGGGAAATGGAACTCCTCTGACCATTCGTTTTGTAGTTCCCATTATTCTTCTCATTGTTTAAAATCAAACTGTACATCAGCATTTTTTGCCAGGGAAGAAATTAACCACATGGGAGGAACATTCAGCTCCTGAAGCACAGTCAACATTTGCCAGCTGAGGAGCAGATGGCTGGCACCCATTTACACAGTAGCCCTGCAGACTCATTTGAGAGGTCATTTTGGCTCAAGAAGCCATTTCTGCCTTGGAGAGGTTATTCTTGTATGTAGATACTGGGCCCACACTTCAGATTATGTATTCATCATTCTCTACTCAGAAAGATCATGTGAAGCACTGGCAGAGATTAATGGAAGCAGAGTCTTTGATGCACGGCACTTGAGTCTTCATTTTCTACGCTATTAACTGAATGCTACTGTACTGGCCTCAGTCTCCTCCTAAGCCTTCTCAGAATAAATAGATGTCATTGCATACTTGGTTAACTTTACAACCGAAGGAGAAGAAATCATTCAGAAATAATCAACTACATTATCCAGAAGAGCAGAGACTTTTCTGCTCCACGTCCTAGAAAATATCTGTGTAATATGGGTATTGGAGAGGGGCTCAAACTGGCAGGTGACTCCACAGGGCACTATCTAGTCCAGCCAGCTTTACGAGCCCAAATGCAGGGCTAGTCGTGCTGGACATGGGCTGACCCCTTGCACAACTACTTCAGTGTCTCACCAGCATTTTCAGCTGTGAAACAGAGATGTAGTAGCGCCTGGGGCTGGCTTTGAGGCAACTGTGTCCAAACCACATACAGCATAGTGAACCTGCAACCTGGATAAAACGCTCACAGACATGTCAATGCTGACTGCTTCCTAAAAAAAGTGAAGGGATCACAGACCTTCAAAGCAGTCTGTTTTTCAGAGTCAACATGCTTTTTTTAGCAATTAGTGGGTTCCAAAATTGTTCATAGCTGTTGCAATATGATAGTGTAGAGGTGTTTATGGCATCTTAGCTAGAAGGCTAGTTAATAGGTCAGTGTGGGACATAATGTATTGCATACATGTTAATAAATCAAGACAGACAAAATCAGGCAAAATCTTCACCAGAAATTATTCTGAGTCCAAACTCAACCTAGGTACTTTCAGAGACTGTGGGAGAAATCCTTCACAGAATTAGTACTTGCACCTTCTATAAACCCAGCTCAGAACTCTTATTGTGAGATATCGGGAATGAAGTGGGATCCTTCTTGACCAGCATTTCTAACATTATTTCTTGCAGTCTCTTAAAACTGATCTAATATATGGTCTTTCTACTCAAGTTAAGGAGAACTGCACCTATGTCTATTGAGGTCTTGCCAGTGAAATATTCTGATAACTCTCCAGGGTCACCACATTCTTCACAAGCATAGTTTTACACCACTGTTGCTTGAGACTCAACTGATACAGGTAGATAGTAACTGCTATGTTGGACAGAGAGCTGTAAATGAAAGGGGAACATAACGCACAATGAGGGAAGCCAAAATTGTTCTGTAATGTACTATTTCACTGTACAAAGCAGTTAAGTTACGTTTACAGTATCGAAGGCTGGAAGCATTTTCAAAAGAGCGTAGGGATTCTGCTGATCTCTTTGACAAACTGTTCCTGAAACAGGAAGATGCGAAACGCTTTTGGGAAACCCACTGCCTTTCCACACTTGCCTTCTTCACCCACCACTGCTCCATCTGCCTTTACACGCAGCACTAGAAAATGATCAATCTTTTCCCTAGCATTACAAAAGCAAATAATCTTTTCCCTAACATCACCCAAGTCACCTGTTAATGCAGGCTCCTGTGTCTTTCTCCTCTTTACTGGTATGCCCTCCTTACCCCTCCAATTCAGTCCTGCTTGGATAGCAGCACCTCCTCTCCCTTCCTCCCCTGCTTCATTTCACTATTCTCCAGAGTGCCACCAATCTGCTTTTAAAATTATTCAGAGGGATTTAGCTTCAGATCTCCAGGCCTAGATTTCTTCCCTGGGCACCATCCCAAGGGAGTGCTGTGAAACTTAATTTAGCCATCACACCTGCAAAGCTGCAGCATGTAGACACCGAGTTCACTAAAACTTCTGGAGTAGAATTTCATTTCATGCACACACACTTTTCCCTTTGTATTCTTGCAGAAAGCAGCTACTGGGGAAGCCTCTGTATACCCATGCTATCCCAGTAAATACTGCCTTTCCTAATAAGCATATTTCCTCCAACTGGTGAAGAAAGATTATATAATTAATGCTTTATATGGTATTTTGGTAAAATCTTTTTCTTTTTTTTGGAGAGCATGAATTTTATTAGTTCATGCATGTCAGGGATTCCCTTTAATCTCAAAATAAATCTTTTAATTTTTCATAAATAGAGACTTTTTTGTCCTCTTGGATGCATAGACAGACTTGAAAGTATAAATCAGGACAACTTTCTGAGTCTGCAAAGGTTCAATGAATAATATTAACAAGAGATGTTATCTTTTTCAGAGAGGACTAGAAAAGGGTCTAATACTTTTAAACCAGTTTTCAGATGAGCTCACTAAGTGGTAGCTTTGGAAACAGTACAAAAATATCAAACATTTTTTCCCTTCCTCTGGTCCCCGTTATGTTTAGAGAGGGCTTTTAGTGAGGCCCAACAGCAAGAACAAATGGGCAAAGGCAAAGAAAACAGATTCACAAACAAAAGTCCAGTGAACAAATGAACTGCAGAGTCATAACAGGAGAAATGAATACGAGGTGTGGGAAGAAATGTGGTGTTATTGCTGGACCACGGTGGGAGATGGAGTTAACTAGCTGCCATTCACAAGTGGGCATCACCCTCTTCTCCAACTCTCTGGTGCTCAATAGCAGAATGGTATTTCCACCAGCAGCAAATCCTATCTTTCAACAGGGATTGGCTTTCACGCACTGAGGGAAGCCAGAAAGGACAGGGGTGAATTCAGCGTGTAGGGGGAGGTATCTCGTACCCCATGCCCACGATCTACTCTCCAGCACCTCAGAGCACTGGAACACACAGCACTAAAAACTACTTGCAGCAATGGCTCCAGCTTGCAGAGAACTGGAAACAGTTCCTCATTGTAGAATCACACACACACACAGATGCATGCTACCAAAACGGAGAGCGGCTCGTTTGGATTAGCAGCAGGGAGAGCCGGTAGCCCATTGCTGACAGTCACCCTGGGGGTCTGCTCTGCTCCCGTCTCTCCAGGCACAGGCTGTAAAGGTTTTGTTTTCTGTCCTCGGAGAAAATGACTCCTGCTAGACTGCTGTAAACCTATCCTGCTCAAGGACATCTTGTTTGTGTTAATCCTGTAGATTAAGCACACAGCTTTTCAGTTGCGGCTTTGCGGCTATTGTTACCAGTAAACCCCTTACAAGGCTTGTGGGCCAACGCATATTAACTTCAAGGCTGTCACTGTGATAGCACAAATGAGGATGAGTCCCCAAGAATGATGAGAATTGACTCTCACACCAAATACTCTATGTTAAAAAAAAAAAAAGGTTGGAAGATAATTGCCTCCTGTGATCTTCTCTGTGTTGAAGGATCTCAGCTGTTACTGGCAACAGGAGACACCAAAGCTGAAGCTTGCATGCTTGTGCAAATACAATGGCCCAGTGTACACTGCAAGGGGACCTCAGCAAGAGCTGGAGCCTCCAGGGACTCTAAGGCAAGCCTGTTGCTTGAGCTCGAGCCCACCAAGCAGTCCAAGCGGGATGGTCACACCGATAGAGATGACAACAGTCAGGACTTCCAACAGCATGCGGAGGCATGCTCTTGCACAGTCTCCCCTCCTGCATTTGGCTTAGTCACACCAGGGTCTTGGCTAAGCTTGCAAGTGTACATTAAGTCATCACTCAAGCACCAGGCATTTGTTGGCTTGCTGTTAATTATGAATGGCGTTACCTGTAAAATATTCACAGAAGGTTCCATGTGGGTAGAAAAGCATAAATAACTATGTATTAAGGGATAATTTTATTTTTACAAATACACAGGAAATTAAGAACAGCTGGACTGTAAAATACTTCTTTGTATACACTGTTTTTAATATGAGTTCCATCAATTCCCTGGACTTCACTGTTCAGCAAAGCCTCAGTACCAAAGAACTGGCTTTTAGGTGGTGTTTTCTTGGAATCAAAGCTAGCTAAAGCATTTATGCTAACAGCAGGATTTTCACAGGCTTTGCTCGTTTTACTTTTTTTATACAGTTAATTCACTTTACAAACAGCCTGTGATATTTTCAAAAGAGCAATAAATCATGCAACAAATTTATGCAAGAGCTTGATTCTGCACCTCATGTTTATCCTGTAGCTTAGGCTCTTGTTGAGCAAGATTCAGAAGCACCTCGCTGTAGATACAGTTGATCTCAGCCTAACAACACAGAGCCTGAAATACTGTGTTAGATCAGAACCTCACATTTACTGGTCTCAGTGGGACTGTGAGCATCTCTAACGTATCAGAGCACCCTGCCTGCTGGATGCACCTTTTGAGAGCGCTGCACAGAAATGTGAAAAAAATCTTCAAGTTTTGTATCTGGTACGCAGGGGCTTGCCTGCAGTGATGGTGCTGGGGCATCTGAGTTTCAGCAAGAGCACATTCTGCACTTACAGACAAGGACTTCCTGTGTCTATGTATTTCAAACCAAATCCTCTACTGCAAATATTTCTGGACTCCTAAGACTGGAAAGTCCATGTTTTCCTTGCAAATAGAGCCTAACCTCGCCCAGAGGGGACTTGATAGTACAACTGCCATTCCAGGATTTTCAAACTGAGACTTGGCCACACTCCAAAAATTTGGAAAAAAAAAATTTTTGGATGCCATCAACCCAAGGATGTTTTGGAATGTGCTAATAATTCCCAGCAGAAAGTGGCCAGGTTTGGCTCCTGGTGACTAATGAAGCTGTCATACACCATTCCTTCCTGCTGTTTAATAATGCTTTCGAAAGAGCCCTTTATGGAGATGAATGGTATAGTAGTGCTGCAGCTGAGGAACTGGCATGCTGTCAAAGAAAGCAGAGGCCAGTTTACTATGCATGGTGCTGTATTTTTCATTGTACTTGACAAAGACTTGTTATTAACTGAAAATTAATTCATCATTAGGGGATAGATATTGTTTAATAAAAAGTTACAGCACTGTTTTGAGATTTTATTCCAATAGTCAGATTTCATTATAGCAGCAAAATTACTTGTTACTCTAGATGTTGATACAATCTTCACTGTTTCTTAGATCCTGAATTTCAGGGGATTATATCAGCCCTATCAGCAAAATTAATTGAGATGGAAATGCAGTTCATTCCTTCCGCTTTCTCCTCAGTGACACATATATGTACACACGCTGTATATAGCATACAGTTAACAGAGGTAGCAATTCTGCCAACTCAATGATGAAAGCAACAGAGACACGACAGGTCCTACATTCAGATCCAGATCTCAGCTTCTACTCTGTTGGTGGAGTGATGGAATCTCAAGTCACGCATTTTTATATTCCTCAATTGACTCATTGGTCATCTCAGGTAATTGTAGGGCACAGCAGTATTACAGCTGTGCAGAACACTCGTATCAAACATGAGTCCCAGCCTACACAAACTTACTGGATGTTTTTTGCACTGGGGAAGTCCACAAGACTCCTACCTTGGTGCTGTGTCCAGGCCTGTCTCAGGTGAGTTCACCTATTTATGAACTCTTGGGGGCCTTCAGCAGTGGTGCTGAGATGTGATACACCTCTACACCCTTCTACTCTTGCTGTGAAGCATCTGGCAAAATCAAATGCTCTCCATAGCCTTACAAGCAATCTTCGCCACATTCTTTCAGATGTAAAGCAGGGAGACAAGAGACTGACGTATCTTATCAGCTCTCCACACAGAGCTCCATCAACATCAGCCAGAGCCCGAGATGAGTCCCAGCGGGTTGCAGTGTGTGCGTTTGAACACAGTTGGCTTTCAGAAGCTGCAGCGAGAGATCATAGGCCTTATCTATGCAGGAAAGTTTAGATGAAATAGTCCAGTTATCTTACTTTAGAGTACCTTGGGTTTGCGCAAAGCCTACTTTAACAGTTTTGAACATTTTCCAGGATCAGAGGTGGTATTACATAGATCTAGCTTGTTGTTTCTCTGTTCTGTGATGGAGGAAAACACCTTTGACCACTTTAAATCAGTATAACCCATGCCAGTCTGCATTTGGAGAGTTAACTACTGAGTAATCCAGGGAAGCATCCCATCCTGCACAAAGCTTCACTCCACAGTCTTTCTTATTATGCATTCCCTTATCCTTATTGAAAGGTGCAGAGTTGAAGGACTGGAAGTCAGATAGAAGGCACATCATTCTCCCGTGACATACTCTTTTTGTTACTGCCATTTTTAAACTGCTGGCCTAGAGGTCCCAGTGCCAGATACCAGACTGCTATATGTATTTGGAGTCACACAGGCAGATAAATTTGACTTAGCAGTTTCATGCTGCTTTTGATGCTGAAACCAGCTAATTGGAGAGGAATAGCAGGAGAATTGAAATCAGGCAGTTACTTCTGTGAAATATCCCTCCAGCAACTTCATTCAGTAAAGTGTTATTTCTGGCTTCCATCAACTGGCAAGTGGCAATTTAGATAGAGTACTTGAAATGACAAGGGCCACTGTCCTAAAAAAAAAAAAAAATTAAAAAATGTAGAGTGCTCACACCAGAACTAACATGTCAAAAAGCCTTCAAAGGCTATACCTCCCAAACTCAAATTGTAACAAGCAGAAATCTAAAGCCTGGGATAAGGGACCCCTGAACCTGTTAGACAGAACAGGGGATGCCTGGACCCTCCTCAGAACCTGCAAGGACCAGTTTTTTATTTGTTTGGGTTTTTTTAAGTGTGCTTGAATCAAAGCACAGAATCATTTTGCAACTTCCAGCACGTGTTGAAGCCTTCAGGTTTCACAAAAGCCCAGAAAACAGAAAAACACCAGTGTTCTTTTGTTTACTGTAAGAAGGCAAAATGCTTTGTGTGGTAGGGAAAACATTGACAGAGTTATTTTTGGTCGAGGGCCTTTAAGCAGTTCTGCTGGCTAAAGTATATCCTTGTAACTGGGTAGTCCACAGAGTGGACCATAAAAACAAATGAGAACCAATAACATCAAACACCAATGGCCAGCCAACCGGCTCTACATATTATCTACCAGCATCCCTGCGACACAGTCCATTAATATCCCAGTTTGTGCTATAATATGGGTATTCCCCAACATTATACAGTGTGTAGACAACATCTTAGTAAAAAAAAACCTGGTTTGTGGAAATCTCCCATCCCATTTGCACAGACCATATCTCTGTTTATTCAGGATCCCAGTACATCTTTTTGGCAACCAGAACAGTGTCTTACACGGATAACTAATATTTGGAAAGCATCCATAAATTTTCAGTTGTCTCTAATGCAGTCAACAGCTGGAAACACACAGACAAGACAGTTCAAGGGAGACCACCAGCAAGCGCTGCCCACCAGAATTTTAGGGTTATTGATGTAATGATCTCAGCACCCGCAAACTAAACAGGGTGCTGCCGAATAAAACATCCCCTGGAGGCTTGTGGGCACAGCTAAACACAGCAATTTCCCTAGATAAGTGTTCTTCCCCTTACAGCAGCACCAAGTCACTCAGTGCAATGGCAGATGACACTGCCATCACAGGTGCTGTCTTTGGACTGACGCTTAACCCTTTGATTGCTGGAGGCTGCAACATGCTGGTCATTAGGGCACTGAGCTAGGTTCTGTTCTGGCTGAATTTCAATTTCAATAGTATGATTTGGAAGGGAAAATTTTATGTTAGTCACAATTGCTCACAACACATGCAATATTCTGATACACAACAGAAAGCTCTATTTTGTGACAAATCTTCATAATAGGTGCAGTCATTTATTTTTATCTCAGTCTTCTCTTACAGCTGTGAGACTCAGCCAATATCAAAATATTTGAATTTCATCTGGGGAAAATGCACAGAAGAAACACAGCATTACACATATCATGTTTTAAAGGGATAGTCTGGAAAACACGATAGCTAAAAGAAAGATAATTGCTTCTAATGAAGCTTGGCTGGGATATTTGAAACAAGATCCGTGCACTTTAGTGCATTAGAGTTTCTTTGGATCTAACCTTTCCACTGGAAGTTGTACAAACAAGCTAAAATATGTTCGCTATTTCATAAGAGCCACAGACCATGGTATCAACAAATCAACAAGTGCATGCAGTCTTACTGGGTAGTTGGAGAGGATACTAAAAGCCCAAGGTGGATTTTGACCAACACCTATGCATGAACAGCCACAAGAAATTAAAAAGCAAGGAAATCCTTATTCTTTGTTTCTCAGTCTCAAACCCACTGTCACCACTGCTGTCAGCTCCTCTGCTAAGGAGAAATGCCTGAGAAGTTGATCTTGAGCTGCTCCCCACTTGTTCCCCAAAGTATTGGAGCCAGTAACAGCAGCATCACATATTTCACTGCAAGGTCTCCATGAACTTTAAATTGCAAAATTGAGAACTAGAGAGCTCCATTTCACACAGGAGCAAGACTGAAGCACAGAGAGGTTTCAGCCCATGTTATTAAGCAGGTTTTATACTGACCGGAGATAAGCATGCAAGTTTGAGTTACCTAAGATCTGCTTGGCCTCATTTCATACCAAGACCAAAGTCCAGGCAGCTTCAGGTCTATTTTTTTCCTAAGTTGTTTTTCAGTTCCTCCAAGGGCTTGACAAAAAAAAATGGAAACAAACTCTCAAAAAACCTGAGTTTCAACTTCATGTTTGAGCCATGGGCAGAGTTGTAAGCAGAGTTCAAAGGCTGTCGGCATGATGGGAGGCGGTGATACGCCCCAGGCTTCAGGGGCAAGACTTCGCTACCTCATCACTGTGGTCTTTGGGAACCAGCGAGCTACTATCATACATCTTTCCTATCCAAAAATTAATTATGTTGTCTTGCAGTCTCTGATCAGACAAGGATAATGTTAGAGAGGGCAGCCTGCTGTGGTGCTATTAGAAAGATGAAACCTGCCCCCCAGCCCACGCCAGACCCTCATTTGGTAGTATGCAATAGACTGTGCCTTCAGGTGGTGTAAATTGGTATTGCTGCATGGAAGCCAGGAGAGTCAAGTTACACCACCCAAGAGTCTGACCCATTCATTATAAGGTGATCGTGTGCACGGCCAGTGTTTAGCAGAGCAGCTATATATGTTTTCTACTAAGAGCATGCTTGTTATTTTTTCCTAGAAGATCATTGCTTTCAACTTTAGACCTTCCTAATCCCCTGACAGATGCTTTAACCACAAGTTTGCTTTCATGCCGCAAGACATGCAAGTGACCACCAATTTCAGTTTCATCCCCAGAGTTTACATTATGGGCTGTTTGCCCACATTGGAAAGAGTGCCTGACATCAGGACTAAATCAACTTCAAGGACTTCAGTAGCTGGCAAGTCAGCTGTGTTTCCCTTCTCCACCAGTTTGTCAGATCTGGCCAAAATCCCACCCTCTCCCCCTTATGAATTGTTATCCTGCCCACAGGTATGCTTACAAGGTATCTATTTTTTAAACCTTGAGCACTAGTTAACTTAGTTTGGAAGGAACAAAGAAAGAAGTAGTCCTAAACATTTGGATGAAGAAATCCCACATTGCTTAATTTTTTCTTAACTGTCCAGGGCAAAATCAAGTCTATGTTAGGGAAAGACAAGTTAATTCCATATGAAGATAGGTCTTCATTTCCAAAGGAGAGAACTGCTTTCCTGCTGAATAGCTACAGGACTAACATCATTGCTTTACAGACTTCAGATATCGCACAACTATAGCTTACAACGATACTGAACACCATCCTACACATTACACCTAGAGAAGAGCAGTAAATTGATAAAAGTGCAAACACCAAAAGAGCTCATAAAAGGATAAACACAGTTCATCAGATGGTTTCCATCCCGATGATCCAAGGGTATTTAAAGCAGTAGTTTAGCCATGTGCAGTCCTAAGAAGTCAGTTGTTACACTGCAGCCCTGGAGATGAGCTGGACTTGGATATAACTTTGCAAAAGCCACCATGTACAGCCCAGGGGATAATGCAACACTCCCTCACTTCAGTGCAAAAGAATGTAGTTAAATTTAGAGAAATATATAAAAAGCTAGGTGGCCTGGGATGTGGAAACATGTTTTGCAAATAAATCACAATTTCTTCGCTTACGAGACTTTTGTTTGTGTCTGTGGATGAAAACAGAGATACAGAAACTGCTTTTTTAATGAAAGGAATTACTTGGGAAGAAATTTTGTAATCAGGATTAGCTACTTAAGATCCATAAATGGAAAGACTGATTCTATGCTACATCAAACCCAGGTTGGCTAACTTCAGAGTACTTAGCCTTTTGAAATAATATCTCCTCATAACACTTAACATCTAGACATATCAAAGCATTAAACTGCTCTAATTATCCTTGGGCAACTCCTATTTCAGATGGCTGGTTCAAGAAGAGCAGTTCGAGCCAGAATGATGGCAGGTGAAATATGTCCCAGCACAGAGTGCTCTGTGCCACTGTGGGCATCAACGTCAACTTCCACTACAGACAAAACAGCTGGGTTCTCTCGGGGGTCGCTGAGGATGTTCAGCCTCTCAGAGGAGATACTAAAGACTCCAGCAAGACACTAAGCCAAATGATGTCCAGAAAACTCAACACCTCCTTAGATATGCTCTTCATTTTCAGTCTTTAGGGTGACACGATGAGTGGGGCAGAGATGAAAAGCCAGAATCCAGAAGGGCCTGTTCATCATTGCACAGAGCCTTCTCACAGATAAAAGTCGGTGGGAAAATTCAGCTGTATTGAAACAAACAGCCATTCTTCCATGCAAACACATTGACTCCTTACAAGTGTTTTGATTACAAACTACTGCACGCTGTCTCCTCTGCAGCAGATAATTTGTAAGTTTGTTCCCTAAAAATCTGTCCTGGTTCTACACCAACAACATCATCAACTAAGAGAAGTTGCTTGAATCAATTTGGAGAACTTTAAGAAACAGATCAAGGATAAAGTGACTGCCATATTATTGCCTTTTTCAGTGGAGCTGACAGGACAGCTGTCTGTTATTACAGTGCACCCCAGGAAATGCTTAGCTGCCAAAGAGCCCAGAGCCAGCAGGGGATTAGCAGACAAACAGAATTCATGCACCTGGGAGTCACGCAGCTAGATGTGCCATCTTCGTAGGATACGATACTTCAATCTCATTTGCAAAGAAACAAAAACAAATAGAAATGACTTAATGTCATCGTAATTATGGTAAGTATTGGAATAATTTTGCAGTTTTGTGACTAGATTAAGTGGCAGTATTTTTCATTTAATTGCAGTAATCTTTTGAAAGACTTATATAACTGTCATAAACATAATGCTCTCCATTGCATGTTTAAACTGTTCCTAAATAATGCAGGATTAATACCATCTTAAATAACCAGAACCCTGATGGCTCTAGAGATGTATAATGTGGATGGTGCATAGGACTTAATGATTTCATGTGCCCTGTGTAATAGAAAACATTAATTTCCCTCACTGATACCTTTCTAAAAGCAAAGTTTCTGCTAGACAGCCCTTTTCTCCTCCCACCACTGCAGTTGTCCTTCCCAGGCATGCTCTCACGAGCTGCTGGAAGAGCTTCCCTGCTCCTGGATCGGTGTGTGCTGGGCTGGGGTGATGCCTGGTGCCACCCGCTTGCGCCCCAGCCTGTGCAGGGAGGAGGACTGGACAGCAGCCGCTGCATGGAGCTGAGCCGTGCTCCAGGCAACACCCTCACCCCATTCCCATGGACCCCCCCCAATATCCACTGCTACTAGTTTAAAGTGGAATCGGGCTGGTGTCTCCACCTCCACAAAAAAACCAGCAGCAATATTGAAGCCTAAGGTTTCTTTTCTGTCATCAGGATGGATGATACATATCCCACCCAGTAGCAACGAACTTCTAGCAAAGCTGCTGCACAGCCCACTGAGAAGTAATGTACAAGCCTCAGTGTGCACTGGGAGTTAGACAGTCCAGGAGAGTGCAGCTGGGGACTTTTTCCCTCTAGTATGTACTTACCATGCCAAGGTAAACAAGTTAGAAAAATCACTGGAATATTTAAGAATTCAATAAATTAATTCTGTCTGTATTTTAGGAATACCTTTTTAGCAGGCTTATGGGCAGAAGTGACAAATGATTTAATAAGTTTCAGGAATCAAAAGATAGAAATAAGCTCTGAAGTTACTAAAGAAGAGCTGTCACACCCTAGGAAACAGGAGCAGGGGATAGCTGGAGAGCACCGGAGTTACCCCGATTGTGGCTGGAGAAAGGGTGGCTTTCAAAATGGAGCCACCACCAACCTGTCAAGGTAGCAGCTATATTGTCAATACCAAGATAATATATCACAGGAACTCCTGGGAATAAACCTCTAGGAGAAAGCACAGTGCTTTTCAACCAAATACAAGCTTTTCTCAACCTTCATGCTTTTCCCAACAAAAGCCACCAATGTCTTCAGTCACTGACTTGAAGAAAATCAGAAGAAAACAGACTGTGATGGATCTACCATAACAGTACACAGGATTGTTTGGAGAACAAGAAGTGCCTGTGCAATTGCAGTAACAGCTCAAGGTCTGGAAATGGAAGTTAACAGACAATGCTCTTTCTTCTACTCTATTTAAGTATAAGTTAGCTGAAAGAAAGTTTTATTATATTTGATTCATTTCAAGCTTACTATTGTTGTCATAAATTAAGAACTGCTGTCTACTGGATCCAGTTGCTCACTGAACTACTGAAAAGCCAGGGTTAGAAATAAAGGTCTGTATTTTCTTACCCTGCCATCTGCTTCCTCACCCCCTTCTTACTCCATAACCTGAAAGATGCCCCATCTGCTCCCACCTATTTTATATGACAGTTGAAAAGAGAAATCTGCCAGAGAACACGATTCTGGAGTTGCACGAATCAGCTAATTCAGAGGCAACTATCTCCCTACCACAGGGGTGGGACACCTCAAGGTCATACACACATAGCGGGTAAGAGCAGTGGAGAGCTGCACCCCATTAAAAGTGCATTCACATCTATGGGCCTTCCCCGGAAACTCAAACAAGTAAAATGAGTGGTAGCAATTCACAAAACTTCATCAGTCCCATGAGGATGTTACAAGCAGCCTCCTCTCTTCATGAATCCCTAGTGTTCAATTCTTTTCCAGTTTTCTTGCCCAGACAAAATATTGAAAAAACAGAAAACTTGAGTCTAAAAATAACTGTTTCCCAGTCTCTTAATCCCACTAAGCAATTTCCCAACTGTAACCTCTTCTTTCCTGCGCAGTGTAGCATGACTAAAGCAAATACGCTCCAGTGTTCACAGATAAAACAAACAAAACCCCCCTATTTTTATTCCTAAATCAGACTTAGTTCCAATGTAGCATAGTTGCAATGTACAATTTTCCCCATGTACCTATTGCTCAGCTCTTAAAACCAGAAATGACCACAAATCAATGAAAGTAATAGTTGCCTGAATGCTTCATAAAAGCAAGATATTTTTTTCCAATAAAATAATACCAAAAAGTCAAAGTAGATTACTCTTTATTCTGGATGGAGACCGTACAACAAAACCACTGTATCAGGTTTTCTTGTCACCATTTTCAAAGTATAATCACCAGCCATACCATCAATCATTAGATAAAAGCCCTCACACACATAGGCTTTCAGTAACTTTTTTTTTCCTTCATTGGTTTCACTTTGTAAAGTCTCTCTCAGGAAGCCTTGTGGGAACAGAAGATTGACAAAAATCCCAAACTCATTAGGAATCACCTCAAGCAGTGATTATAGGGTGCTGATCTGCCCACTATCTCACTATTCATTTTTCCATTTCCAGCAACCAGCCTCCTGCATGGTGCCTTCAGGAAAGAGCTCCAGACTGCACTAGTCACTCTGTTTGCATACAGCACTGATGAAGCCAAGATTTACCTTTTCTGAACCCGTCACTCCTCTGCACTACTCTGTCACAGAAATATTCTGGAGTAAAAGCTCCCTCTGGAGAAAAAAAAAAAAAAAAGCTGCATAGGCTTCTTTAAGTTAAGCAGTAAATTCAATGGTAAATAAAGGATCATCTTTCTGAAATTATTCATGCAATAAAATACAGAAACAGTCATAAAAGTAGGTGCAAAACACAAGCCTTTTGCCATTCCAGGACAAATGCACAGCTCCATGTCTTGTTGCCTCATGAACTTTTCCACATTGCATGAGGAGCTCTAAATATTCTTCTGTGCATTCTGAGATGTTGGAGAGTGAATATATTGGGGGTGGCTTATAAACAGGCATCTGTGGCACTCACCATGCAAGTGGGATATGCAGATTTCAACCTGTGCTAGACATAAGGGGTTTGAACCTCTGTTTCCAGACACTTACTCTAGCTTGTAAGATGAAATTGGAAAGCTGCAGTGATGCTGTGAGAGCATCCTGCAGGTGGGATATTAACAGCAGTCCAGGAGCAGCAGAATTGGCCTTGGGAAAAAGAGTAGGCTACAAAGGGGGGGCATTATGCAAAAGAAAACATGTAGCCAGAGGAGAGACCACAGATGCTTTGCATTTGGGAGAAACAGGTGGCCTTCTGCATCTTTGGGGTTTTTTGCCCCCCCCTTAGCTTCTTACACTGTTTCTGTGACCATAAAACTGCCTAGTCTGGAGTTTCAAGGACTCTCAATATGCCTCCGGTCAGGGAGAGACACGTAAGGCAGCCTGAAGTGAGCCGACTTAGGTACTGGCAGCGCACAAGCCACCACCTGAGCCACTGTGCTTGAAGCTATGGTGCCACCCGAGAGCCCATGCCACTGTCTGGTGAGGTGGGCACCCCCAAGGACTGACACTAACCGAGACCAAAAACTCCATGTACTCAAGAGTCACTTGTTGCCGATTTCTGACCTAGTAATCCTCATCTCCCCTCTCTCATTCTGCTTTTGCAATTGCATCTACAGTGGATGCTGGCCCCCTTCTAAAGCTGCTAAAAATCAAAATCTGTAGTCCTGAAGCTGCTTGGAGAGAATATCATGGCAACTGCAATCCTGGATGTCCTTCCACTAACTTTAGCTGGCTTTCCAACACACTAACTCACTTCACGCTACTAGGCAGGAAACATCTGTTTCTCTTTGTTCAACCAAGTTTTCCTTATAAAGTGGTCCTGAACGTGCAATTCTGGGTCAGTTTGGACATATACTAGCAGATGAGATATTTTTAATGTATTATATAAGTTGGAAGTGAATTATACTGGAATAACTTCAGGAGGTCCACCTAAAAATGGTTCTCTTAACACACATGGAAGTAATTTATTTCAAAAAAAGGAGAATCTGAGTACATTTGCACAGTTTGGGTTTTTTTGAAGGGCCTTTTTCTGCAATATTCCCAAGTAGGCATTTACCTAAGAATTACTCACTGGTCAGATGGACACTGTGCTTGAGAGCACAACTACTCATGTTTTGATATTGGAGATTAATTCTCTTCTCTCCCCAGTGGTGAATTTGCCTAACGTACACAGAGGCATATGTCTGGAGAAAGGAAGTCTTTTACTTCAAGCAATGTGAGTCACACAGATGCATGGACAGTAGGTGACAAGTTGCACTAGATATTCCCATGGATTTACTTCACCCTGTGCTTATAGATAAGACTAATATACAATCGCTACTTTTCGCAGCACTGACACTCATGGGGTAAAGTTTCAAACAGTGTAAAACAAGACTGTTAAAATTAGGACCTTAAACTAGTGAGAGTTTTTAAAAATAATCAACTAGGACTTGAGCACTAAATTATGTTGTGACCTAGATACATATTATACTGCAGTGAAATTTCCATTGGTTTGCACTAACTTCAATGCATAAATGACCACGTTATGTTTAAATGATCCAGAATTGAAAGTGGTTTTTTCATAGATTTACTTCATAGAAAACACCCATTTACGTACTGAAGAATTCCTTTTTCTTTTAAAGAATCACAAAGCAGCGAGTTCACTAAAGATGCTACCAGACTATATTTACAATTATTGGGGGAAAATAAAACATACTTTGAGGGATGTGAAAGTTACAAAGACACCATCCTAAAACCAGGCAGTACATACTCCTTTTCCTCTAACAAAGGAAGGGAAGGCACCTGCCCACATCACTAGTCAGTCCATTTCTGGACCAACATACAAAATCAGATAGTTGCTATCATTTCCAGAAATGCCTCAGCTTACACAAGTGCTGCTCCTGGAAAAGCTTCTAGTACAAAAAGGCATCCATAAGTCCATGCAGCAAATGTCAGGAGTTCGATACCAATTTTGTGTTCTATTGTGAAAAGAAGAGAAGGCAAAATTACACAGTCACAAGCCACTGAGAATTAAGGGATCTGCAGAAAATATTCATTTCTAAGGCCTTAGAAGTCCATACATAGAAAACTGGTAGTAACACTTAAAGTCAATAGAAATATTTCTTACTTTTCTGTATTTAAGATAAAACAGTTGTGCATAAGCTACCTTGTGACTTCCTGTACGAACACGCATTTTACCCTTCTCTTTTCCAAAGCAGACACACCAATACACAGAGGTATTACATGGAAAAAAAAAAAAAAAGACCACAAGACAAGAGACTTAGGTATTGTAAAAGAAAAAAAAAAATCCTTCTTCCTTCATCAGAACTTCTCAGTAAACTTGATGCACTTCATATTCAGGGTTAATTTTTCAAACTGGTAGAATTACCAGCCAGATGACCCTGTTGTGGTATTTAAACCATGGCCATCTCCATCCTGTCAGTGCCATAAAGACTGAATGTATCAAACACCTTTCAGTTAACACACAAAAGGAGGCAACCAGGTCTTTAATGCACCTTTCTGACTTCCTCTGATCCTTTGTATTTGTGACTGAGCATGGCATACGGGTGTTCCACAAAACCGCCCGTGGCAGCTCTTCTTTTTGGTATTCAGTAACTCCCTCAAACCAAAGCCATTTCTCAGGGCATGGTTAGCTCTGCTATTTGGTATTCACCCAAATACCATTCCTGTTGGAACAGTTAATTCCTACAATCAAACATGCCTTACTTTAAAAAAAAAGTTCACAAGGACAGAAGAAAACCAGAAGTCAAATATCAAAGGTGCACAGCTAATTCTCCCGTGTCAGACCAGTGAACCACAGGAGCATTGCTCTTTGCCATTCTCCTACTTCACACCCCCAAGGCAGGCAGACACCAGCCTGAGCCTACAACAGGGCACACTTGTAGTTTTTTCAATTCAGCTTGCATCCAGGTGTAATAGCACCCTAACTGCACTTTGTGACCCCCCTGCGAAAAGCTCTGCCTGTGGCTCTTACACAGTGACCTCCCTGGGAACTAAGCTTCAAGAATGAAAGACTCAAGGACAATTGGGGAGCCTGTCTGCAGATGAAGGTTAGCCTATCGTTATTTTTAAAAAGCTAAGCAAAGACAGCAGTTGCAGCTGCAGATGTACACATAGTTCTGGATAAGCAAAGCTTCTTCACATAACCAGCCCTGCAGCATCCCATGTCCTGGCCAAGATTTCTGCTGAGCAAGGATACAGAGCCATACAAGAGATTTGTCTATATTCTAAATCAGCAGTGCACAAACCATTTCTAATACAGAATCATTTAGAAGCTTTAATGTGCCTGTTGCATTCAATCTGTATTGACAGTCTTGATTTTTAAGCCACAGGAGCCTGGCCTCCCTCCAGTGCATCAGATGCACTTTCTAGCTGTGCAGCAGAACCCCATGCTAAAGTAGCTGTCGTAAGTGAGATAAGTGCAAGAGCAAAGAGAGTCATACAGTCAAAGCTACTGGATATTGCTGGAAATACCGGATTTTGTCTCTACTCTAAAGTCCTGATGTGAAATAAGATTTCACACTAAACAGCTCCAAGTATTTTTTTTTAAGTGTTCTGAGGAAGAATGAAGTAGAAAATAAACAGTATGCAATCATAAATCACTAGAGACCACCACAGCAAGTATGCACTTAGAAGCCAAATTAGGCAATTTTAAGTCAATCTTTTGACTGCTTGGCTTTGCGGTTTTGACATGGCTCTTTCGACTCATAGTTTATGCAACTTAAACCACATAACATATATTGATAATCAGGGAGCAATTTCCCCAGTGTTATTCAGATGAAGTTCAATTGCTTCTTGTTCTAATTCTTGCAAATTAACCGCCTGAATAAACATGCCATGTGTATCTGATTACAAGTTAGCATATACACGTCATGATAAAACCCAGCCCTTAACCTGTACCTTTTCTGCTGCAGAGGTGACGAATCCCTCCCTGTTTTCTGAAAAAGAAGTGGTGCGTAGGACCAAGGTATTTTCACATTGTCAGTGAGACACTCATTGCTTTGCCAGTAGGTATCAGCGTACAAGGTCAGAAACAGAGCACAGGGGAGAAAGAAAAACCACCCCTACCACCAGCTATTTAAAACCTCAGCACACCCCGAAGCAGCTGTAGAAATGCCAGCCGTTACCTCAGAAAGGAGAAGCAGCTGGGTTCAGTTCCCGAGTAATCTTTACAAAGCAAACAAGGAGAGAGAGGGTCTTAGGGTCTTATATAATGAAGTGGGGGTGCTGGGAGAGAAAGTGATGCTGGAGGAAGGTGTAGAGTTAAAAGGCTGTCGGTGTAATAGTTGGACAATCTGTCTAAAAGGCCTTGTGGTTAGTTACTGAAGGGTTGGGGGAGAGTATCCTCAGTTTAAAAAAAAAAAGTGTGTTATCACAGCAGAAGCTACTGAATTCGGATGTGTGAGCTAGGCATGGCTTCTTTGGGAAAGGCCAGCAAGAGCCTGGTGATAATCATGACTGCGGAAAGCCACTCTGGAGGTGGATCTGTGTATTTGTTTATTCCATCTGCTTCTTCCAGGGCACCCTGCAGATGGGGGGATAAGAAATGATCAGAGGAATTTTTTCTACCTGCCCTTTATCTTCCTAGCACACGGTCATATACCTGTAGTTGCCATGTGTATGGCTAATAATGGAGCTTAGAAGAAAGGGAATGGGTTGAGATTAAAAGAATCACTTAGCAAAGCGTTGTGAACGTTCATCTTCTTTTTCTGTCTCTTGGTTATGTGCAGGGAGTGACCCTGCCTGTATAATGATCCATTTGCAAGTTTGTCACTGGAAATATCATTTGTACAAAGCACACTTATACATTTGCATGTACACTTCTGTAGGGTGGCTGACCAGGTAATTGCAAAATTACTGTGAGCTCACAGCACTACAATGCATTGAGGACCATATGATACCACAGTCATACATATGCAGATAACAGTGGGATTCCCCTTTAAAAAGTGGGAAGCATTTTTCCTTTCATTTTAAATATGACTATTCTGCATGATCCTTATTCTTTGCTAGTGGTAAGTATGCATTCAGCATCTTTATTGTGGCTACACTTTCATAAGGAGAATTAATCTTATGGAATCATTTAACAAAGCAGAGGACATGAAGGTGCTCTCTTAAGGGAGAAGACAATTTCCTGTTTCACATAAAATGTATGGGGAAAAATAATATCATGGCCAAGAGGCAGAAAGAATCAAATCTCAGTTTGTATGCATGATTCACGATTCATTCTTCGGGTGATGAATGAAGCAGCACACTTCCCGATACATTAAGTCTTTCCTCCATGTGCTTGGTTTTGCATCATTTGTAGAGTCAAAACAATTAAAAAGTACTTCACCCTCATGCTCCCTGTAGGAATTCAGATCTCAAGTAACTCTGTCCTTTCTGGAACACATTAGTTTCACAACAGGTAAGCAGGAAGTGAAGACACTGAGTAATCCAGGAAGCAATGCAACACTTCTCATTGCTGGATGGGAAACATCGCCTTGATTTGAAATAAAAATACTCTAGTTCTCTGTGCAAAACTATTTTCTAAAATGCTGTAGATGTACACTTGCAAGAGTTAAAGGATACATCTCCAAAAAGAGTTTCAAGCAGCTCACAGTAATTATGTAGTGCTTACTAGGAAGAGAAACCTAAAGATCATGTGAATGGTTACGGGTAACTTTCCTATCTTTCATCTCCATAGAGTATTCCTCATTTCCGCTAGGCAAGGAAAAAAAATATCCATCTGCTAATATATCCTATAGATTTACACCATAACTGGTGTTCTTTAACTATAATCAGCTGTATAGCACATTTAACAGAGACAGGGAAGTACATGCAAATCTGACCAAGTGTCTTCATTTAAAACAGCATTGTCAAACCCAGGTCATTCGGTCCTTTATGGAAGAAGATGAATTTAGGAGATCTATTTTCCATTCTTTAGCCTGATACAGCTGTTAGTACTGTTGCTGAAAGCCGGTATTCATCTTTGAAGATAGGCTGCCCACATGTCTTTCTGGGGTTAGCCAGATGGTCGTAGTGCACTACTGATGCACAACTGCAGTGTTAGTACAGGCTGAGTGGAACTAATGAG